>NC_058054.1:13143194-13809861 GCF_020085105.1 Siniperca chuatsi | reverse complement strand
TATATATATAATGCACATGTTAACTTATTCATTATGTCAATCACCAAAGTTTTCTAAAGTTTCAGCAATTTGGTTCTAAGACGTACCTCTGTAAAAGCTATAGTAACATAACATACTATATTATATAGTATTTGGTGAATGCTTCAATCCAGAGCACACAGTTCTGGCTCCCATCAAAATACAAACCCATGATCTGCTATACAGGAGCTATAGTAGCAAAAGGACACATAACTCGTATGTGGTAAATGGTATCATGTGTCCATATGGTCAGGTTTTATGTTTATCAAGTGTGTCATAAACAGACATGTATGTTATAGGGAATACATTATATCTAATGTTGTCTCTTGCCAGTGTGTGGTTGGCATAATAATGGTTATGAAACACAATTAACAGAATATTTTAAAAGAGATGGGAATTATGCAAGCCTCAAGGCACACACGAGAGCTTTAATACCTTCCTTGTTTCTCTAGTTTTACCCGAATATGTTTTCATACCCACCATGTCAAGATAATTACAATAAGTACATGAAAAATGAAAACATTACATTGTTATTTGTGCAGTATGCACCATATGATAATGGTCAACATCCTTGTAATGAAGAGTATAACATATCCTGCACTAGTGTATAGTATTGTACGTTTCTTACACCGTGTTCTGATGCCTTCTAGTTACTTGTATCTGTATGCAATTTTGAAAAGCATTTGTCAAAACACTCTCTGAATTGCCTCAAGCAGAGATGGGTTTTCTTTAAGAAACAAACAAAATAAAATAATAAAATATGTATTTCTTTTGGCATGTATTTCAGCGCATTACAGACCTCTGAATACACAGCCCTGAACCAATCTGTACAGAATGTGTGTAGTTCATCAACAAAAGACCGATGTGAAGTGATGAAAATATTTTTAACCTCCTTGACAAATGTTATGATATAAGCCTGGTTACTATTAACCTGCACTCCCTGGCAGCAGTGTCTGAATAGCTTTATTCTGTGGAAATTCTGTCAAATCCAGTTTCCTTAGTAGGCCGTCATACCGCCTGGAGAATAAAGTTATCTGTCGACTCAACAATTGGTTGTTTTGATTGGTATTAGGCCAACGGTGCTGTCAGACTCAGAGATATAAAAGAGAATCAGAAATTATAATCCCACTTTTACAAGATTTTAAGTTGTTGAAAGCCCTGGTGATTGTTTAAACTTCTCTCACATGCAGACACCTCAGTGGATGTGGACTATGCTGGGCCTCTAGAGCACCACTCACCACAGGGCTTTAAGCCTGCGCTTTGATGTGTGCTTAGAGAGAGAGAGAGAGAGAGAGAGAGAGAGAGAGAGAGAGAGAGAGAATTAAGTTCAAGGCCAAGTCAGTCAGAGCTTTCAAGCTTGAGAACGGCCTTCCAAAGTTGAGAACAGCATTGAAGAAATGTCACTGGAGATCACATCAGTACTAAGAAAGTCTAATCGAGCCAAAGGTTGTTTTCATAAACCTTTAATAATTGATGTTCAGCAACCAACACTGAACACAATGAAATTGAGGGCAGCCTCACAGTTTTTGCTAATGTAAAGCACACAGTGATACATCAGACCTAAACTAAATGGTTCTTATCTGTGTTCCGAAGTTTGTATGGTGATTCGCACAGAGTACATTGATAAGGAGTTATGTTGCTTGTGAAATGTTTCTATTAAAAAAGTAATTAGTAGGCCTAAATCAATGTTTCTTTTATACATAAAAACACATAAATGGTAATAATAAATGAGCAATGGGCAGTGCAAGATATTTTCTTATGCTTTGGCCATCTATTGAGAATCCAAAAATTCCTGGATCCTCCATACAAAAAAATGTAGCCTGTAGAAAATAAATTCTGTTACTTTAAATATATCAAGCATAATTGCTTAATATACATTGATCATAGGAACATTGAGAGATAATGCATGAACAACAAAGGCTACAAGCAATGCCTCCCCTGCTTTGCAAAAAGTGAGACATATGTTCCACTCACTCACATTTGTAGCAATATGTCACTGCTAGGAGTGGGACAGGGCTTGCCAAGCTCCCCAGATAGGAAATATGAGGATGGTGATTTTATTTAACAGCTCATTTAGCATTCATGTATAGTACCTTTAGCCCAGGTTCCTAATGGCCTGTATCCCCCAGGATTTGTCAGAAGATGTATGAAAATGCAAATATATCAGCAGGAAGTACACCCAGCTCTCTTGGCATGGAGACAGATTTGATAGAATCGCAGTAAAAATTCTGGCTCAGGTGGGAGCCTTTAGCTGGTTTTTAGCACTGAACTGTTGGGTAACAGTTCATTTGAAGGGGCGTGCATGAGACTGCAATAGCACTGTCATAACACTAACACACTGACAAGAATATAAATGAAACTTTATGAATGTTTATGATTCTTGTGATTAAGTGTCATTTGGTTTATAATGTCACTTTCAATGCAAAGTTTATACTTCTCTGTAACTGTTCTGTTATGATCTTCTGATATTAGTTTAGAAGACAATCTATCATGGCAGGCTTTACTAATAACATGTTATTACACTGTCAAATGTTATTATGATAGTGTCAGTAATAGTTTCCCTAACTTCAAGTGAAGACTGATTTTGAAAAGACATATTTGAAAGCTTTATAGATATATAATAACATGTAATAGCGCTGTCAAATGTTTTCACTGTTGTATAATGATAGAATTAGGTTGTAATGTAATCCAGAAATACTTGAAATGAGACCTGACCGCTGTAAACTTGGACTCCATTTACTTAAAATTTTAACTGAGCCATCTATATATGATTTATTTAAGCAATATTACACGAGAGGTTGTGCATAAGCACCTCGGTCCTGACCGCATCACTGTTGTGCCAATAATGACGTTAAAGCTCACCCTTGAGTGTTGGTAACCGATTATACTACAGTTACCAACAAAATTAAAGATATAATCAAAATGTATTCAAATTGTGGGCAGTTTGCTCAAAATAAAAAAAACTTGTTGCGAGTGTTATCGCCATTTCTCTGGAAACACGTGGTCTGACTAATAACTGGAAAACAATCAGTCATGTCAGTGGAATCCTATGTAATGAAACCTAGTTTACTACTCCAGCAAGTAGGCCGACCCTTAGTAATGACCTAGCAACAGAGACGATTTCTAGATTTCGAGTCACCAAGCCAACTTGAGCTAATGGTTTCTAGAGATCGTGGGATTTCCCATACTGAATAAATACCACACATCTAAACACAAAACTGCCTTGCTAGCTCAATCTTGTTGTATCTGCTGCTACGTCCGTGAACTTCACATCATGGATGCTGGAAGTGGGGGGCCCCCCCCACCACACACACACTTTACGCCCCTTTCCCACATTCTTTTTAAGTCGCGAATCACTGTATCCCCACAAATGCCCCTACTGTATTGCAACACTTAAGGTAAAAAGACGTTTCAGTGATTCCCATCCACTCTAAGACAAAATAAAGCAGGCAAACATAAATTGGGAAGAATATTTACATTTTAATCCAAAGAGTGAATGCATAGTAAATCTAGGCCTACCTCGCTGTCTGCCGTTGTTATTTTCTTGCTAACGCCAACTCCAGTAATATTTTCAGCAAGGGCCAGTAACGTTAATTTACAAACCAGGATTCGCTTCAAAACTAAAGCTCAAGGATGGATCAATAATGTTACCAACTTTAAACTTGGAAACTGTAATTGGAAACTGCCATTTTTATCTTGCTTTACTGTTTATTGTGCAGATTAGCCTGTTGAACTTGGCATATTCTAGCATCTATAGGCTACACGCTAGTGATGCGCAGATCGGACGGGCAGGGTCATAAAATTAACATTGTGGTTAATAGTAGATGGGTGGGAAATAGGGTGAAGCCTCTCCCTATTAAGAGAAACGCTGTGTGCATTTACGCAGGAGCGTAACTTCATTGATTATTTAAATCTCTCAACACGCCGTCAGGATTGGTCACATATATAGTCCAGGTTCATACAGTGAAATTGTTCGGAGTAAAGCCATCCTCCTGATAAATCCTGAGCTCCCCCAGAGCTGTCGAAAAAATTTATTTTTTTGTTTCCTCTGGAGGGTTTCCTCTGTCCTGTCAAGTTTATAACTGTAGTTTTTAGTTTTGCTGCTTAAATGTACCACGGTATTTGCTGTGACATTACTGCATGTATGGAAACATTTAATATGACTGACAGCAGCCTCTCTAATCAATAAAGTAAATCACCTGGAAACCTTGCGCTGCTCGACATCATTTAAAAGGTAATATAGCCTACAGGGACCGGTAGAGGTGGAGAGACGTGCATGCAGGTGCGGGTCTCTAAATCGATGAAATTAATTTGTTCATTGGGGTATCAGGTGGATGATTTATGCGTAGGCTACATGTAGATTCGGATGATGTCAGAACCGATCTGCTCATCACTAGAGAAATTGTGTGAACATAAAACCTCAATCAAAGCCAATAACCAGAGTAGAAGGTTGAATGTGGGAAACTGTTTTTTCATGTTGCTTTTGTGGAACTTCATACTACAATGAAAGCTCAGGTGGCGTTGTTGTTACACAAATTGGTAGGCTACTTGTTCATGTGAAAATTCACGTGAATTGGTCCTTGTTCGTTTTAAGTCTCTGGTCTATTTACCGCTACAAAGACACACTACACGCACACTTTTTGTTACGGAACAGACAGGTAGGGGACACCGAGATGGATACAGAAAGTTTTTTTATTTAGATGACAGCCCGAGAGTATTAGTTTATAGTAATGGAAGTCCGTAGGAGGGAAGATTCACTGGAGACAGGGAGATCGCTGGAGACAGGGAGATCGCTGGAGACAGGGAGAATAGGCGTAATGCCGAACAACATGGAGTGTCCTAGTCAACAACGAAGTCAGACACATACTGAGGTGAATGCAAGGCTTTTATGCTGCCTGTGATTGGGAGCTAATGTGGAGCAAGAGTGTGATTGGGAGCAGGTGTGGATAATTAATGGCTAGTGGAGCCTGGAGTATCCGTGACAGTGGCAGGACCGGGATCCGGCAGCGGTATGATTGACAGTGGAGCGGGCTGGGCCAGTGGTGTCCAGGAGTCCGGAACCTGCCATTCCGGCCGAGAAGGAGGGGACTGCTACTGCTGCTGCTGCGATGACTGCTGCGATCCAACAGGGAGTGATGGTGGTTGCGATCCAGCAGGGGGTGATGGCTGCCGCGATCCAGCAGGGGGTGATGGCTTTGGAACTGGGGATGGCAGTGGAGCAGGCGAGCCGCTGGGTGGCAGAGCTCCGGTGCAGGCAAGTAGTGGTTTGGTAGACTGAAGATTGGTCGGTAGAGGTGCGGGCTGAGGACTGGCTGCTGAATTAACAACTGGAGGGCTGCAAACCTGCCAAACGAGTGGATGATGGCCTCATCTCGGGACCGTAAGGATCCCGCCCAGCTAAGTGCTGGGCCGACTAGCCTGTGAACCAAGAAGGCCACCTTGGATATCTCGGTGGGAAACTGGTGTGGATACGTCCTGAAGACCAACTCTGCACCAAAAATTCCTCGCAGTCTGCTGCCGAGCCCGAGAAGGTCCCTGGTTGGGTCATCACGCTAGCAGCCAGAGGTGGTGAAGGATTGCTTGAGGAAGCGCTGGTTGGAATACCCGGTGGTGGATGGGTGAGGAGATATCTTTTGACCATATCCACCAGTTCCGGGAAGGGGTCATCGGAGCTCAGGGCTGTCATCCTTTCGGGCGGTCCGACCTTCTGTTACGGAACAGACAGGTAGGGGACACCGAGATGGATACAGAAAGTTCTTTATTTAGATGACAGCCCGAGAGGATTAGTTTATAGTAATGGAAGATTCACTGGAGACAGGAGAAATGCTGATTGGGAGCTAATGTGGAGCAGGAGTGTGATTGGGAGCAGGTGTGGATAATTAGTGGGTAGTGGAGCCTGGAGTATCCGTGACACTTTTGGGTCCCCCCACTTCTGAAATGAATCCGGCGCCCTTGCCTCACATGTATTTTTAAGCTAGTAGCACCGTGTCACAGACTCACCGGCACAGCTGATGGAGGATACCAGAGCATAACATCAAGGCTGAACAGAGTTTCCATGTGATCCAAACATTTCCAAAAACTCCAGTGTTGTAAAGTCCAAAAGTCAAAATGTATTTTAAAAAAAAGATAGATGTAACCATTTCCCCAATTCACAACATGTTTTTATCTAAAGAAATATTCTGCATCAATCCATATTTGTTGGCATTTAACCATAGAAAAACAAATTTTTCACTGCGGTCACAAAACTGGTTGCTCTCCAGCTTGCCACAAACAAGGGACGCATGCACCTGGTGGAATAATATTTTTAGTGATTAGCACGGTGGGCTGTCATGCTGATTTGATCACGTTCTAAATGTCTAGTTGACTAATCAGATTACTTGATCGGAACTACTTCTTGTATAATACACTTTCGTTTACCCTTAGCCACATGCATCTCCATATGCCAGATCACAAATCTGATTGGTTGTGTCTTGGTTTGGCCGGGCTAAATACAAATCATACCAGTCCAGAGGGTGGTCCTGGAGCTGTTTGGTAACTGCTTAAAGCACCAGAAGAAGAATAACTTGTGCAATTTGTGTAGTTAAATCAATAAGAATTTAGATAGGCAGCATTCTGCTATCTATGATTATTCCTAAACCAACATAAACTTTCAGTATATATGAACTATGAGCAAGACAAAAGTTTTTTTGTCTTCACAGGTTCTCAGTCAGACCGCCCCTGTAACGATTGCTGCTCTCTCACCCACACAGATCATTGAATGGTTTTACTGATCAGGGATCAGAAATGATACAACAGCTCAGTATGCCTTCTTCGTTATGACAGTATGTGTTGAAACTGCTGGAACTGCTTTCTTCCTGATGCTATACATGTGACAGGAAGACGAATCATGACTAATTTCAGTGACACCTCAACTGTGTGTTTGTGTATATCTTCATGCAAAGGCACAAAGTAACTTTTCAGACACACGCACAACCACATCCACCCACTCATGAATCAACAAACCTGAACATACATTGTCCCTCCATTTTTAGCATCCATAGCAATCCATTTTAATTACATCTCTCTCTCCCTAATCTCCTTCCTCCACTAGCTGTGTATTTGAAGCAGTAAAAGTCCATGGCTATCCTTTGTCTGTGTAGTGTTGGCTGCACACATACACTTGACACACACGCATATGGCGGTAGAGAAAACTCTGCCAATCCCATTAGGACTGAACTCCTCCAGGGTACTTTACCCCCTATCAGACAATTAGTTACCAATGTCTCCTAATGGGTTTACCACAATGTATTACCTGGCACCATCATACTCTAGTTACCCACTCCAGCTCTCACCAGATATAATACAAACCATAATGGTTTCCTTTGTACAGCTAAAACTGAACTTTTATCAGGTGCTGTAAAGTGCCATCAGTCATGTGTTGGTGTGTAATGTGTGGAAGTCCACTGTCAGCTCCAGTCTCTTTGTCAGCAGATGTCAGCTGGATCACAAGCAGACCTCCAACAAGTGTTTTTCCATTTCATTGGAACTTCACTGTACAGAGCAACAATGCTGAAGGTGTGCTCCTAGTTTTATCAAAGCAAAGACTCCACTTTTGACAATCCTACCAATGTAATCACTTTAGTTTCAGGCCAGTTGTGCATATCAGCATATTGCAGTGGTATGAAATACAGTTTCCATTGCTTTCCAATAATTAGGAGGAATAATTTTTCCCAATGGGATTATTTTGATACAAGTTAACTTTCAGCATTGAAATGAAGCTGCAAGAATGCCAGTGAAATCACACTAAGAATTACAAATTAACACAGCCAAGTTACTGAGTGTTAAAGTAATATATTTAATGACTTCTTGAGTGGATTTAAGGTAAATTAACACCATAAGAGTGAAAATACACTAGGAGCCCAGTACTTGACCGAATTGCAGAGGTTCCCACGGATCTCACTAGCTGTCTGATAAATGAAAGCCCACTGTGGGAGGTATATTAATCACTAAAGCTCAGTGTTGCTGTAGCAACACCAGGACACAAAATCCTCCTTTGCTTTTATACTGAGCCCACCTGGCCAGTTTTTATAGGATTAAGGGCCAGTCTTAAGTAACACAAGAGTGTTTTTTTATTGATACAGTGCTCAAAGGATGAGCGTAGATGTTAGTGTGTATGTGTGTGTGTGTGTAAAGTTCAGGCTGTGCCTCAGGTTTGTGAGTTTAAACCTTTTTCTTCTTGTGTTAGCAAAATCCCTTGTAAGATAAACACCTTCCTTCCTGACAGATATCACACATTTTGTATCGCACCTTTACTTCGTAAAGTGAGAGCTACAAAGGAGAGATGAGCAGTGTGATGATGTTTAACAGCTTATTTAGCATTCATGTAAAGTACAGTTTACGCTAAAGTTTAGCTACTCTTGGGACAAAACAGAACCACCCAGCCCTGGCCAATACTTTTCAATTTGAACACAACGCTGCTGGAAGTACAGTGATGTTAACAAGGCAATTTAACTTCTCGCCACAGAAACTAATCTATGCCCTGATCATTCATGATTCCTTATATGGTTATGTCAAAACTGACAACTTTTTGTTGCAGCAAAAAATGTTCACAGCTGTAACGACTGGTCTAAAAATAGCCCATCTGTTTTTCTCTCCACTTGTTTTGTCAAGTGGGAGGACCTTTACTTTTCTTTTTCAATGCCTGAGCATGGCCTCTGAGTTTGAAGCTTGCTCAACTTGATCCACTTTTTTCATTCCCACTGCTTGCCAATTTTCCTGACAACTGAAGCAGGATGCAGACACAGAGAGAGAAAGGGGGGGTTTGAGGCTGACGCAAAAGCATGACAGTCCGTCTCTGCCCTTTGTAATGGCTGTGCTCACCCTTTGAGCATCCCCCCCCCCGTATTCCTCCTCCCAGCCTTACCAGAACAGGGTTTATCATCTGTGATAAAGCACCCATAGTCTGGGAGGAATCAGCCCTGGATGTTTATTACATTAGGTCAGCGTGTACTAATGGAGAAACTCCTTCAGACCATGTCATCGCCACAGGGCAACAGGGTAACTGATACAAAACAGTATTACTTCTTCCTCCTCTCTCTCCCTCTGTTCCTATTTTCTTTTTTTAAACACAGACAAAAAAACACCCACCCACACATGAAAGGTCATACTTGATTGGAAAGCTTATTACATTTTTTAGAATATGCAATTTATTTGACTCTGTAATTTGAAAATAAATAAGCAATTATATATTGTGTCTCCTGCTCACACACACTGCTCTGTCAGATTCCATTTATTTGCCTGCAACAGAAAATTAGTTGACAAAATGGATTAAAATGGCGGTCAGTGTATGATGTGTGTTTGTGTGCTTGTGTGTGACATGAGGACACACCTGCATATGTGTATTTGCTGTCATACGTGTTATTTTAATGTTATTTCTAAGATTTGATTGTGAGATTCCAAAATTGAAAATACAACTAATCTGATGAGGTGAGATAATGTATATGGCAGATCACTCTACCATCATCAAGCCAATGTTAAATGCATAGGGAAATACTAGGGAAAAACAGATTTGTACTACAAATTAAAGAACTTATTAAAATTACAGTCGTAAGTGAGCTCAGACTTACTTTCTGCTGTAGAATGATACATGCTTGCATTTAAAGCTGGTTCCTGAGTTCTACTTCAGTACTCTGATGATAACTTTACTCTGACTTGGGTTGTTCAGGTGTCTGAGAAAGCATCAACTGCCAACTCACCTGAGGCCCACAATTAGCATCGAGCAGCTGCTAAACTTTCTGTGTCATAACAATTCACACTCTGTGGACACAGACTGTCAGCCTTCCAAGATCAGCCAGGCAAAGCAAGCAAAGCCTGTCTTCTTTCCTTCCCACTCTCTCTCACACATCCTGGATTTGTGAATGCATGCAAAGAGGCAATACACCTTCTACTTTTATGCTGACTACTAAGTGTCAGCCTTCCTTCCTGGAGCAAGCCAGATATTAAAGTGACTCTCATTCATTTTCATCAGTGTGGAATTGGATGAAAACAGTAATTCATTTTCAACTGCTTGTTGACCCCCCGCAGTAAGCAGGCAGGCACTGCCCGACACGTAACCCTGGCCAGTGCAGCATCAATGGCTGTGGTGGCACCATTAATGAGAGACACTAGCTGTGTGTGATGTGAATCATAGAGAGTACTGTAGCGTTCCCATGCTGTGCAAGCCACACTGTGTTTTAATGATTATTAGGAAAGGCAGAGAAAGCCTGGACAGATGGTTCCTCTTGAGGCATTCCCTGTTAGGAGCACCTGTCACAAGTGAAATCAGTTGCCTTAAATTATCTATTCTACTCTAACCACCCCAAAATTATTCATTATAAAAATGCACAGAATGGCAGATAGGGAAGGTAGATAAATGTTCCTCTTACTGAATTCAGCTTTATCCGGCATTCTTCTGAGAAATATGAATCCATTCAGAAAGCAGACAGACTGAGTTCTGTTCAATCCTGTGGCCCACCAAGGTCATTTAAGTCAGATAATTGGCTGTACTTATGTTCAGCCAGATATCTCCTACTTAAAGGTATCTGTAATAATCTTATTAGTATAATTCAATTAATACATTTTTATAATATCCATTTGTATGTTGAAAAAGCACATTTATTGTGGTTTGACATGTTTTCGTACTCTGCAATTGAGAAATGTTAATCGGCTTGTTGGGTTTCACCCGACCTGGTTGACAGTGTCAAAGTCTGTTCAAAACAGCCAGTACACTGAAAGTTACACCTTTCACACCACGTTTGTATTCTTCTGCATCAATATAAGCTGCATGAGCACAGTAATATCACGCTTTGCTAGCTGGCGTGTCTTTCATTTTTTTGCAATGGCTGATTTAAATAAACTGCAGGCTTCCAGGCAACCATCCACAGCTCAACAATCCAAACATTATTTTAATTACCTGTCGTCACTGGAGAAGGTGACAAGCATAACACTATGGATTCAAGCTTTAACTGAACATCCTGCTTTATTCAGTATACACAATGATGTATGATCTGTGTGAATATGAATGAACATAAGGGGTAAACAAGCACCAATACAGGCATACAGTATACTGTATATGTATAACATGTATATGTTTGTGCAGTATATTCAGTCACAACTTGTATTCGTGTGTGAATACCCCTGACACATACATTTTCTCACACACACTGACACATAACAACATAATAACTTCTAGTACCACGGTCTTACCTGAGATCTTTGGGCAGGATGTGTAGCTACAGTAGCATTTTGTGCTTGTGCTGCATAATCATACAGCGGGTGTTACTGTATGAATCAATGTTCACATAAATAAAGGTGTGGAAGTGCCTTCAAAGCAGAGCACATGAAGGAAAACCAAATGTGTTATGTACTGTCTGCCAGTGAAAAATCCTTCCTGGAAGCAGCGCAGGTTCCTGCCTCAGTGCCTCCTTCTGTGAAAATGTTGTTTTTCTTTCGAGGGAGTGAAGGTGCATATCTGCTCAGAAAGTGAAACATGTTGCTACTGTACCAAAACAAACAGGATAAATCTCACCAGCAGAGGCAGTGGTGCAGAGACAAGCCTGACAACAGCCGCAGGGCCCAGCGACTACTGCACTCTGCCTAATCAAGCAGCCTTTTGAAAACGTTGTCGCTTTTATCCCGGCAAAAAGAGGAGGGTGAGAGTAGGGTTTCAGGTGGCATCCGAAACAATAGGAGACAAAAGGAGAGAGATTTCTTTCTTAAAATTTTTTTTTTTGGGTAGCCGTTCTTCAGGTGTTGTGCAAAAGGATGTAGCAGAGGAACGAAATACAACAGAGCGGAGTGCGTAGGAAGCAGGGGTACAGGCTTTCTTGCAGAATAATGGACTAGATTCATTGCTCGTGGCATGTAAATGATCCCAGGTGAACACTGGCTGTTTTCATTTTGTCAGAGCCTTCATTTAGATTTTTTTAAATAAATGTTTTCTCCTGATTATGGTCATGTGTGCACTGAATTGCAGGCAATTAACTGTGTCTCTGTCTGACCTTGGCAAGATAAAACATTTCACTGAATCGCTCAGTCATGATGGACTTACCGCCCCTCAACACACTGTATAAAATCTAAGTGGTGAGAAATCAGCAGCAAGTACTGTGTGAAAATTCAAAGCAAACTTGGGTGGCCAAAAGTCTTCTAAAATCTGACATGTTTTTTTGTTCACTAAACAATAGCTTGCAATTATTATCTTTTAGATCAAAGCAGAACTATTTATGATCATAGTCAGACATCCCTTTCTTCGAAGCTTCCTCTCTGTAAACACGATGAACCAGACACCAGAAATATTCATCTCCAACTTAAGAAAATATTTTACCATTACCATCTCTCTCCAACATCCCACCTCACTGAGATGTTATCATTGCATTATAAAGGAGGCTGATTACTAAACTCATCTGAACACTTTAGTTCATTTTCACTACTTGAAGAGTACTTCTTTCTTATCCTCAAGGCTACCAGTATCCATAATTCATACATTAAAATCTTGTTGAAACTGTAACCAGTTTTAAAAAATGTCCCATACTTGCCACACATATATCAAACCATAATGTTTTTATATTATATCCACTTTCCAGGCAGTCACACCTTTTAGCTTATGCCAGAACTGTGCAAACTTAAAATGATTAACATATTCCTGTTTAACATAAAACATATACTGTAACTGTTACTATTCTCTACTATTTAAATTAATCAAGTCATTTTGTTAGACCTTCATTCATGCAAAGATTTTATTCTGTCCGTTTTCTTTTTTGGAGGAGGCGATGGCAGTAAAGCAACGAGAGTGAATGACCTATTCTTATTTTATTTTTCTCTCTCTATCCAGTCAAGGACCTCATAATTACTGGTCTTAACTGCCACTGCATTTCAATGACTTTCAAATCAAAATAACTCGAGGTACAAGGTTAAGAATTTATTATAAATAATTACATTAAAACCACTTCCATGAAAAGTGTTCTTCTTGATTACATTAAAAAGTTATTTAAACAATCCACTAAGAGTAGGAATTCTGGCAGAATGTTCAGTGTCAAACTCTGTCTGAATCTGAACAATATGTGCTTTACAGTATATCTGTTTTACGTTACGACTGACGGTGTATTTGTCTGGGAGTATTTCCCTATTTGCCATAGTTTTTCTGTCGAACAACAAAATCAGCCTAACAAACAACCTTGGTCTTTTCCTACTGGGTTGTGCCAGTGTTTCTTCCTCAAACCACATGTTCCTTGATTTCAAAAGCAATCACTGAACATTTTGTAACTCAAGTCTAACACTCCTGACAAAAATATACTGAATAAATGCTATATTATAATCTATATTTTCTATTACTATTTTCTCATAGAAACAAAATGTGATTTGAATACAGAACGTACTCTAGGTTGAGTCAAGTGACCTGTCATTGATACTGTATATTTCCATAAATTTTCCTCTTCCTTTTCGCAAAGTGTCCTTGTGCTAAATGAAAAGAAAATTATGTTAAATTCCTATTAGCAGTCATCAGCAATCAGCTAGTAAGTAATCCAAAGGAAACATTTTTGTTAGAATAACAGGGACTTTGAGAGAAAGTCTGACATGTGTAGATGAGTTCGCCAAAGCTGAGGACTTTAATGGAGGCCATGTTTATAAGTCCTAGCCTCTAGTCTCTGTGGTATCAGTGTCTTCATCAGTACAGAGAGGCTGAAGGAGAGACCAGTGAACCTTGTCTGCCTTTCCACCCAAATCCTTCAATCTCAGCAAGCTTTCTAAGGCAAATTAAACAATGTTCAAATGTAGCCTCTCCTCCCTCCAGCAGAAGAAAGTTGACTTTTCTTCTTTCTCATCAGTGCAAAATGTAGAGTAAAAATAAAAATAAGGTTTGTGTAAGGAGATGAAAGAAAAACTTTGGAACATCTGGCAAGCAGACGCTGGCAGGTTAAGGTAAACAGAGTGTCCTTTTATGGTAGTACTCCTACCCTCCACAGAATCAGAGGTATGATGTGGAACACCTTCAAAGGAGTGAGGGGCCAGCACATCTTGTTTCAATTTATCCACTCACTGGCAGACATGCTCTTTGGCCATAACATACTCCCACAAAGAGGATACCAGGCATATGCTCGTACAATCACGCATTAATAGTGAGCCATTCTCAGACACAAAAGCTTTTGTTAAAATATGCATTTCATACCATGCAGACTCATACACACACATACTCAGACATTCAGATATTCACAAACTCACATTTTTTTTGTGTGACCTTCTGTGAAACTAGGGCGGGAGTAGATTAATTAGTTCACGGCCAGCCCTGAAAGCTAGCCTCATGCCAGACCTGCATGTCAGCCTGTACAACATCTGGCAGCGGGCATCTGGTGCCATACATCAAACTAGCTCCTCCGCGTTCCATGCCCCACACACTGAATGTTGGCCTAATCAAACTAACTTCTAAAACTAACATTTGCTTTACAGGGGGAAAAGGGGACTGCAAGGTCCAAAGGCAGAACAGGTTCTTGTACCTGTTTTTCAAAGGTCACTGCCAGTCCAAGAAGTGCAACTGTACTCATTTTGGTTTTATTGGAAGTACAGAAAGAGAGGAAAAGAGTGCGTAGGAATGCTTGTTCATCCAACATTTTGTAACCAATTCCAACTTTAGGCTCCCAGCCCTTATACCCCCAGCTGCTCCACGCTTTCCCCCTTGCCAAAGCCTTTGATGTGACGAGCTGAAATGTCACAAACCTACAAGCACCCCAACCGCATAGAAAGCTCTAATGAACAGGATAAAAACACAACCCCTAAATCAATGAGCAGGCAGCAGCAACCCTGTAGCTGTCACACTGATATCAGAGCGGGTCTGCCCTCCATGCTGAAGCTGCAGGAGAAAAACAGGCTTCCCCTGTGATAATAGGTAACAGGCTTTAGACTGTTAAACTGGGTCACTTAGTGGTGCATCTGTGGA
Organism: Siniperca chuatsi; assembly: GCF_020085105.1. Lineage (NCBI taxonomy): Eukaryota > Metazoa > Chordata > Actinopteri > Centrarchiformes > Sinipercidae > Siniperca > Siniperca chuatsi. Next base: position 13,794,896 of record NC_058054.1, on the reverse strand, counting down.
GCTCTCTATATTTTTCCTCCTCTCCTCTCCTCTTACATTCTTTGTCTCATTTCTTCTCTTTTTCTCACTCCTCACCCTATAGACCTTGCTCCTCTCTAGCTCTGCCACCCACAATCCCCCACCCCTGATAACAGTAACTACATTCCTCTCCAGTGATACCACTAAGTATTACTGCTACTGGTGATATAACACATTGTTAGACTGCCATGTTTTCATGGTCATAAAGCAGCATGGCAGGCCACTTTTGAATAGAGCTGCCTATCTGTCTGCTTGTGTGAGGTATTTCATTATCATATTTCATTGAGTTCCGGCTCTCTCGTTCTATAATGAGAGAAAGCGATTCTTACCTTTACTGCCTCTCTCTCTGTGCATGGTGCCATACTCAGTGGAGTATAATTGAATGATTTTGTGAGGGATAAATGAGATTAGGGATTGTGTTTATTTCTCTGTCGCTCTGGATTAGTGGTGCTTTTATATCTGCCTTGAGGAATAGCACATACAGTACACACTCTTAACACAGACACACACTATGGCGAATACAGATAAAGGTGCTGACAGGATAGCAAGATGGTAAGAATGTAACAGCGAGGTGTTGAAGCTGTAAATGTGCTTATCAAACAGCAAGGTATTTTTAAATTACTGTAAATTACTGTAAATTTTTAATCATCTTCATTTTAATGTAAAAGAATACACCTATATTTTCTTTACATCTGTAGGTACATGGTCTTTGTGCATGCTATGTTATCATGCTTGTGTGTATCTTTATACACATGTGTTAGCCTTCACTTAGGTAGCCAAGCAGCTACAGAGGAGATTGCTGGGGGGATTTTTCTCATAGACTGTATTCCAGAAGTGGGGGTAGGCTCAGACATTTGTAATGGAGGGAAAGCCTGTCTGCCTGCCTATCTGCTGTTATGTGTATAAAAGGAGAGTTTGCTATTATTAACCTTGCTATGAATCCCGTCCTTCTACCAATCCACGAGTAATCCTAATAATCCAAGCTTGTGCTCCCATCCCTCTATAATAATTGCCAGATGCTGATAGTACAGATAAACAGCAAACCTGTGTTTTTATCCAAGAAAAATAAAGCAAAGAGGCCCACTGGAATTCACATGCTGTGATGAAAGAATGTGAAAACAGTGGTACACATAAGCAGAGAAAATGTCTCATCAACAGGAGAGTCTCATGCAAAACCACTCATCCGAAGAGATTCGTGTTTAAGTGGCGTATAGAAGTGATTTGAGAGAATTTTAACATTAACCAATTTTCTTGTACTTAGAATTATCTCTTCAGTGAATGAAATTTGTAAGCGGTCCAGACCTGTCGTGCCATGTACAGAGAGTCTGCCTTGTTTGATTTAAGAATTATATTACCTTAATCTGGATGAATGAGTTTAAATATGATATCGAAATACACTAGAATAAAGAATAAATAACTCAAATAGATTAATGCAAAATGAATATTCTGTTTACATCGTCATGGCTTGCCAGTTTACTGAGAATTTTGACGTTTCTACTTTTTCTTTCCTATTATGATTTTATTGGCATTTTTTGGCACTCTTCAGTAGTTGGTAAAATTCTCTCACTCTGATGGCTACCTCAGGGTGTGTATGCAGGTCTGTGTCCAGGGGAACATCTTCCGTCTTCTATTTTCTCATCTAGTATCTGCGTAACTATCACGTCGTCTTGACCGCCACCAATCTAAGTCATGGACTGCTTTGCTTTAGCAAGACACATTTTAGCATCTGACTTTATGTCAAATTATTCTATTTTATTTCTGTCACAGTAGGGCACTGCTTTGGTGACACGTTGTTGCCAAATATACTATTAGTGTTTTCTAATTGTTTCAAGACCCCTAATACGACTGCTGACGCTGTTAAATTTGTTATGTTTTTGTTCTCTGATTTCTCTTGGGTAACATTTTTATTAATGAAACACAAATGCAGCAAACAGCCTTACAAAGGAGGAAGTAAGGTGACGTTATTATTCAGCAACAAAGTCTGCATAGGGAGGAGGTCGGGGTGGAATGTGTGGGTCAACAAAACATTGAACTTTAACACGGGAGATGACGTTTCCTGTTTCCAACCGACACAGTCAACGTTGTTTTTATAAAGCATGACCCTGATCATTCCATAATCTTAACTATGTAACTGTTGTAACCATAATGATAAAACTCCCCCAACATTAAGGAACATTTAAACACAAACCACAATGTTTCCCTAACCTTAACAAAGTATTTATTTTAACCTAACCAAGTTGTTTTTAACCTTAGCCTTAGCACATCACACACATGTCACCTCATAATCATTTCAACAGTGATTTGTAACAGCTTTAGAAAACACAGAAAATGATGTCCTGCTGATAGGGGCGTCAGATCGGGAAATGCTTTTATGTGTCGTTCTAGAGGGCATGGACAAACAACAAATTTTGTTATTTAATTTGGTCAACTTTGTGCAGTTAAGAGGGTTTGCTGAATCCGACTTGTATGAGCAAACATCACGGAAAACAGTAAGAGAGCTTTAGCATAAGAATATTAAAAAATGACTCCATAAATACCTTCCATGTTTTTCCCATTCATAAATTAGACAAACAAACTACTTGAACATAGCCATAACATTTTGAACATGTCAAAATATTACAACACATATAAAGGCAACACAGAGGCAAATACAAGTAGCAATGTACAGTAGATTACTGACAGTTCAAAGGAATTGCTTGTGGGCTGCTGTATAACATTAAGTGTTATACACCCAAAGCTCTCTGGACCCAGGGTGCAAGAAGCAGTGGAGCATTGTTCAGACTGATCTCCTCAGGTCTTTTCGGCCTGCACAGATTGCTTCCACCATTCCTCTGTGGCAGGACAGTGGTGCTGGAAGTTCAAAGAGGAGAGATCATGAGCAGATGGTTACAACGAAATATAAGGGATTTATCTGTTCATAAAACCCACCAAGAGTCAGTGAATCGTCATGCCAAGCACTATTTGATGCACAACTCCAGTAGATGATGAGGAGAGGTAGTGTACTTAAATACAGGAAAATAAACTCTTTCACTTTTGAATGAGGCAACAATGCAGGAATTAAAGAGTGAAATGTAATGTTAGGTATGTTGTAAGGGACTGACAACCAGCTGGCACTATTCAGGTTAATAATAATTTAAAAAAAAATCTCTGAACTATCACTTATAGTGTGCTTCTCAATAGATGTTTCTGAATCGTTTCTTTTGTCACTTCTGACACTGATTCATTTTCATTGGTAGGGGGAGTCTGCCCGACCCAGTTATAGGAATGCTTTGTTTCCCTTTTCCTTTCAGCTGAAGTATATGCTGGCCTTGACTAATACTCCCGCACAATACCTTGCCTTGAGGGCTTTTTACATGGTCCTTGCTTGGGTGCTATTCAATGATGTATTGTTATCTGTGAGGCATACCAACAGTAAGTTACAGCAGTTTTCATCCTTTATGAATTCAAGGTTCAATAGAAATGTGAATGTTTTTCAGGTGTAGAAAGTACAGCACAATACGGAGAGATGTGCATAAAAAATAAGTGTATTTCACTGGTGATATTTCAAAATGAGATGAAGATGACTTTGATGGTAATGATGAAGAGGGTAGTAATGATAGTCATGGCTGAACCGATGTCGATGAAGATTAAATGGAGACACCATAATAGTCCCGTTGGTGTCCTCATGGTAAATGTATATTTTACACAACAAAGTGCTAAGCAGCGGCCCTCAGCTGTTGTTGTTTACCACCTCTCAGCCTATCAGCACCCTTCCTTCGGAGACAGGAGAATTAGAGAACCAACACCAGGAGGAATCGATCATAGTAAAGGTTTTTCCCCCGGAGAGTGAAGCCAGGGCAGGTGAAATATCCACCCCCATCATACACAGCACGGCACTCCATCACCTCTGTCAGCCTGAACTGCAGACTCCTCATTCTGTCCAATCTAGTGGTCCTTTACCTTATCTCTCCAACCAATCAGTTTGCTCCTGATCCTATCCCCTCAACCAATTTAAATTCTGGAGCCTCACTTTAACCAGTCAGAGTCCTCTGCCCTTTTATCATCCCAACCGGTCAAATTAATAGCCACTACCTTTACATGTAACATCAGAGGAATTGGCAATGTGATACCGTTATGCAAACTAGCTAGACTGCTTGACTTTGTGTCTGTTGCAGTGTCAAAAATGTGAAAAATCGTTGTTTCTTGGTAGACCTAAGCTCCACATTATGTTCATTAAAGTGGTCATATTATGCTTTTTGGCTTTTTTCCTTTCCTCTATTGTGTTATATATCTTTTTTGTGCATGTAATAGGTTTGCAAAGTGAAAAAGCCCAAAGTCAACCCCAAAGGGAGTTACCCGCTCCCACAGAAAACACTGCTCTTGAACTGCCTGAAAACAGCTTGATTGTAGTCCAGCCTTTACTTCCGTAATGTATCTACGTAACTATGTAACATGTGCCATAATGCACAAATTCAGCGGTTTCTACAAATACACCTAAATATAAAATTAAAATAACGTTATATACCCTCCAGGCAGACAATAAAGTTGTTACTGTGATGTAGAGACAGTGCACAGTTAAAACATCACCTATGAAAGATGAATTAGTTATAAATTAATAACTTACCACTCTGAAACGTCTCGCTCCAGTCTCAGTTGTGAAGCTGGTTCGGGTTGTTGGAACATGTACGGCTGAACCGTAGCGGCTGACCCGAAGCCATAGTTACCAGCTGAAGCGGCTTTGTTTTGGATCACACTACCTTGCTCGTCAGGACCCGCCCTACTCTGCTTCTGACTGGCCAGTAGTCTTTACCTAGGTATTGTGCATGTGCAACTCCCAATAAAGATCGAATAGAAGTGAGATGCCTCACTCGTTAACGGAGCGAAGCGTTCAAGACACAGGGTGAAAAGAGGTGCTGGAGCAATGTGCAGTTTGAGCAAAAATATGGTGCTTTTTGAAAATGTAACCATGTAAACCTATTCTGGTACAACCCCAAAATATAATTATGAACCTGAAAATGAGCATAATATGACTACTTTAAAACTTTAATTGGTACATTCACAGTTTCACAATGCCTGATGCTGCTGACAAGCTGAAATTAACTAAATTAGAATTGATAAGCAGCTGCACACTTAAGTCAAATTTGCTCTGTTTCATCAAATAAGAAAATTAAAAATAGGCTAGATTTGTATACTCAATATCAGTATATCAATCACTTAAGTCGAGAGATAAAACACAGGAAAATTACAATTTCTTAGTCTCTTTGCCATTTTAACCTTAGCACTCTCTTTTAGAAACATAACACATCCACACAACACACAACAGAACCCCCCCCCCAAAGACTGAAAGTAAAGATATGTTGTGCAAGGCTTTCTGGTAAAACTGTGCCTGAACTTGACCAAACATCTCCTTTTGTTGAGAGGATGACGGTGAGGATGACTTGTTCACATGGTATCTCAAAAGCCAACACTGGTCCACTGTCTCACCCTTCTTTTCATGTCGAATAATGGTGGCCTGCATTAGGCAGGGATGTGTAATTGTGTGAGTCAGAGACACTAAACAGCTTCTTTTTGTCTCTCTTTGTCAGTCTGCACGTCACACTGCTGAATACAGGACAGGGCAGTCTGCCAGCTCCAACTCCAAAGTCCTGATTTTCTTTATCCGGTGCGTTTGTGTGTGTCTCCATAATTGTGTGTGTATGTGCTCATTTAATGCCCATTTCTTATTTATTGATTTCTTTGTCTCATTATTTGTCTGTTTGTCTTCAGTCCATTACATCATTAATGCCATGATTGCCCTTTGGAATAAATCATGCAGAAGGCTGTTAAGCAGTCAACCCACATACTGTACAATGAGGAATATCTCCGATATATATTGACTAAATTAGCACAATAAAGATAATTGTTATCGGTAATTGACCAAATAGATACAACTAAATAGGTTCAAATAGCTTCACAAATACTAGGGTCATGCTAAGATTATTTTTGCAAGAAGCAGTTTGAGTGATATTTCAATGGGAAAACAAATGAGCCCATTTGTACTTGAAAGCCTCTTTTCAATATTCCGAATTACTGGAGTAAAAATAGCACTAATTCATGCAGTTATCCCTCATGGAGATGCAATATACTTTCCCAAACCTTTCCCAAACAGCATACAAGTGGATAAGATGTGCTGCATATAGTGTTTTCCAATTTAAATAATTTTGCATTTAATTTTAATAAAATGTAATCAGGCACCATATAGTGGAAACAATTAGTATGAATATAATTAGCGTATACAGTCATAATATGAAATTTTGCATTGCAAATCATTTTATGCACCGTTACGTACAGATGTTTGCCATTTGCTTAACATCATTACAGCATATTTTTTCTCAAGACAGTTTTTCTTGAGAATGTTTTGTCTACCATTATTAATCACAAATGAACTAAACAGATAGCCTGCACATCTGCCTGGGGGCTTTGTAGTTCCCTGCCAATCCAACAGATATACTCAACAAAGTGGGGGTTCAAACATGGTCAACGTTAATCTCTTTCAAAATCTCTTGCAGTCTTCAGTATATCATGTTATGTAATTGTCTGTCTCTACTGTCAGCAGGTTATAAAATGGGAAGAGTCATTTTTTTAGGAACCCAGACAGACCCAGTCTCATTGGGAGACAGTGGTAATATTGTCTGTTAACCTGCGAAAAAAAAGATGGCCATGTGCAGCCATTACCTCCTAATACACCAAATCCCTTTCTCCTGTGATGTTTTGTTCACACCTCCCTCTCCCCCCACTAATATACTGAATGCCATCATTACACCATAGCCCTCCACCAGTCAACCCTCACAGTGAGGACAGGTCTGACAGAAGTAGCCTGGCAGTTGGGAAATGACAGTCCCTCAGCTGAAATAAAAAACATTGCTCTGTTGCTTATAAATTGTTAATGTGACAGTGTTTCTCACTTTTTTTCTTGTTTCTCTCCTTTCTGGGGCATAATTAAAATCTCAGGAGCCCTCTGACTGTGCTGGGGATTAATCTCCCATTGCACATCTCCATCTGCAGCCTGGATCATCAGCCATCCCTCTCTGCATTAGCCCCCAGCTGTGCAACTGTCTGCCCAACCCAGGTCTAGCACACTGTATAGGGGCAAACTTGGGAAAGGAGTGGGAGAAGAGAGGGAGAGTAAGGAGAAAAGTGATGGAAAGATGGAGTTGTGTGTGTGTGGGGGGAAGAGCAGCGATAAATCTTAATATTTCACATCAGTTTTATTTTGCAGAGCTGATTTGAGCCTCATTTTCTCTCAAATGGCCTTCTCTACCGAGATCTGATTGATACTAATAGCTTCTACAGCGGTTACATCTAGGGAGGGTAAGAGTCTTTTTTTATTGGTGCAGACAGTTGTTAGTGTGGCACCAAGTAAGATTGTAAATTTGGCTCTTTCATGTAATGTGACTCTGGAGGGTGGTTAGGCTGAGAGCTTTTGATACACCGCCGCTGTCCATCTCCACTTTCCCTGTGTCCAATACTAATGAGATAAGTAATTTCTTATATCTCACAAATAGACACAAAATCTAGATAATTTTGCTCGTATGGCAAGCATTATTTATGGAAGTATTTACTTGATGAGGTGGCCAAGAAAGGACTTTATTGTTTGAAAATGCATTAAAATATAGTCATTTTGTCGTTCTCGTAAATTATGCGGCATATTTTTGCAATAATATGTGAGTGTAGGTTTGGTACATAGGTGTAGGTCTAGACTTAGTTTTCAAGTGTGATCTGCAACCAAACAGCATACCTAAAATGAGCAATGCAGTATGACAGCAGTCAGTCACAGAGACCCATGGGTTTATAACTCTCCCAGGCTTTGGATTGGAAACTGTCCCGCCAACTAACTAGCCAAGTATTTGGCCGCCTCATAGTCCAGGCGATTTAACGGGCCCTGGGCTCCAGCATGCAAGATATGGTTGATCCAATTCAGGCCATACTCAATCAACCTAATTCTACAGGGGGACACAGAGACTGGGTACTGCAGTGTGTGCAAGAATGGATTGCTCAACAAAGCAGCTTTTAAAGGTCATGTTTTCACTGACTCCGTGCCTACAAGATCCTTATGGAGGGCACCGTTTGCAAACAGTGTATGTAAATTCATCACAAACCTGCAACTCAACAGTGATTTATGCTGTGAACCTGAGGGGCCTCGGTTTAAACTCAAAATGGGAGTGCAAAATGCTGCATGGAATCTCGACGGTCCTGTTTGTAGTATCTGTACTCTAAGAAGTTGAGAGGTCTCTTCAAATGACACTGACATTACAAGTATCTGAAATGTTTTCGAGAAAATTACTACAACTTGCAAACTCTTTTTTGTTGTAGATACGAAGTAATTACTTGCTAACACTGTAACATGTCACAAATGTATGCAGGTGTGCACGTCAACAAGGTTTTTCTACTCCTTTTCAATTCCCTCATCTTTCTCATGGGGTCACGGTGTCACGCTTTTCTACCATACAATGAGACAATTAAATTGTTGCATTGTAGAACTTTCCAGCAAGTGTCACTATTTGTTTTGCGTATGTATATTACAAGTGATAGATGTTATCATTATGTTCTGGGGTATTTGAAGAAATAAGTGTGTATATTTACCATCTTATTCTAAATGTAGGCACATTTATGTTATATTTCATATATGTTATAATCTTACTAGGTTACAGATATGTTTTATTATCGTTCCTAGTCACCAGATTGTCTATCTGTATATGCGAAGTTAGTCAGTGCAGAAGCGCCACCTAGGTTAATTTTTCATTCTGTTGTTGATGATTGGTACGCTTGCCGGTGAGTGTCTATAAACTGGCATTGCTAGTAATTCAGATTAAGAATTAATGTCTCATGATTGTGTAATTTCATTAGTTAATTCTGATGTTTGTTTTGTGTTTTCATTGCAGGTTTACAACCTAGCAACTTAATTGAGTAGTTAATTGACGAGCTAAATGTTACACATAACTAGCTTGTGGATGCTTATTGTGTATGTGTGCACAATAAAACTCAAAAAGTGGCTCGAGTTGTGTCCGCCGTGCTTGTCCTGAAACCCTTCCAGTGGGGAGTTTATTGAGCTATAGCAGGTAGCTTAGTAAAAAACTGGACACGCATGTTTTGATATAATAAAATAAAAGAGGTTTCACACACATGCTCCCACTGTGTCTTCAATGTGTGGAAATGTCTACTTTCGGTAAGTTGGGTGAGAGGTATGTTTTCAAAGATACCATGGTGTTGAGCGTTCACCAAAGGGGATAGGCAACACCGTCTTCCTTTTTGAGGGGTGACTCTGTTAAGGGAAGCAGAGAATATTCCAGTGGGATATTTCACATTGTGAAACTTGCTTTCGGGTTTTCCTGAATACCAGTTAAAGCTCCATTAGGAAACATTTTTTGTATTATTGTTGAACCAAAATAATCGCAGTAGTGTGAGAGGAATACTAGTACTTATTTTCAGAATTGCATCATGCACAAGAATGCATGCATCATTCCTATTGGTAATAATAACAATGTAGTCACCAAGTGAAATGCTCAGATCTGGAAACGTGGCAACACCACTAAGAGGAGGTTTGGCTGGTCAAGAATGCAGACAAAGACAGAATACAGACGTTTTAAATGAAGGTTGAGGTTAGCTAAATTTATTGGAAAAGAGAACAAAGGCGGACATTGAAATGATTACCCAAACTGTCCATAAACATTTATCACAGTTTACAGACCAGCTTCCTGGTTCAACTTTGACCTACCATACTTAAAGCTGGAGTGCGGGACTTTTACATATAAATGAACGTCCGCTACATTCAAGCCTTTGCGAAACGAGTTCACGCAATGCTGGTGTCTGTGGCGACATTTCCGCACTGGCGAACCGGTAATCATGCGATTTATGCCAACCAGTAATGATTGGTTTGGTTTTGATTTGATTTGGTTTGCCAGAGTGGAAGCAGGGAGCAACCCAGAGCAATGTTGAGAGCTCTGCGATCCGCCATCCACGGCAAGGACAAACAGGGATAACGGTTGATGTAGCTTTTCCTTGTTGGAGAGCGCTGAGAGAAGGGATTGAGGGCAGACACAGATGTCAAGTTACTGCTCTTGGACAGGTTGGTAAAATATTTGGAGTAGGCTATGTAGCTATTACATTTACTCTACCTAAATAATAGATTATTGTCTTGGAACTGTGGAAATGTCTCTGTATTTTTGTGTAATTACTCTCACTGCCAGAAGGGGGAGACAAAGGTTCCGCACTCCAGCTTTAAACTAAACTTAGACATTTTGAGTATGCCCACTTTCTGTTTTACCTCCAGAGCAGTTGTTTAAATAATCTAATTTAAGGCATGTTTACAACTTGTCTGTTCGTTCATACTTTTGACTTGTCTGACTTAGATGTGTCTCTGTGTTCCCAACATATCAGAATGCAGTAGTGTAGTTGTACTAAAGAAAAAAAGTCTGTTTAATTTAATGTGGAGTTTAATGGAAATTTGTTTATTTCAGAGCTGAAATAATTGGTTGGATAATATTGATCAACAGATTCATTTGCAGATTTAATTTGTAGCAATTATGATAATTGATTAATTGTCATTTATCAAGCAAAACTGCCAAACAGTCTGTGGTTCTAGCTTGTCCAATGTGAAGATTTGCTGCTTGTCTCTGTTTAATATCCTTGTAAACTGAATATCTTGGTGAAAACAAGCAATTTGATGACATCACCTTAGGTTCTGGGAAGTAGTGATTTTTTTACTATCATTTGTCATTTTATAGACCAAACAATTAATTGAGTAATCGGAAAAATTATCGATAATGAAAGTAATTGTTAGTTGACGCCGTGTTGAATTTCTGCCTCATATCTTTTCACAAAAATATTCTATTTTATAAATTGAAATACAGCGTTTAGGAAAAAGAGTCATTGGGACTATCTGAGAGTGATACAACATGGATTAAAGGTTGACATGGAAACTGTCGACTGTAATCGGCAGCGATGAGGAGAATTTTACTGACTGTTGGAAGTCTTCATGTCTAACATGCAAACTTTTACAGCAGTCAGGAATGTTTGTTGTAAATGCTGAACATGCTGCAATAAAATGTGCCAAGCAGTGCTTGATGCTGGGGTTTAAAACAGGATTGTTATAATGAGATCTCCCACCAACAAACAGATGTGGTGAACCAGCATTCTGTGAAGTTAACATCTGTGGATAATTGGATGGTGTAGCTATTGTGGAAAACACGTTGTGGGCCCCTGTTTCTCAGTGAGAAGTCATTATCAATGTTTATGTTAATAGCTTTGCCATACCAAGGCTGCATGTGTTCTTGGACTGAAAGGGCTTTGGCTGACTGTTTCTGCTTTCCACTTCTTGGTCATGGGTGCACTGCGACTCAGATTTTGTACTCAGTCTTGAATATCTTAACAATCTGTTGTGAATTTCTAAACTTTGTACTGCACTGAGACTTTACTCACTTGGTGATTTGGCACTTGTCATCTGTCGATTAAATTCACATTAATCTTGCCAGGTGCCTGCTTCTAGGTTCAATTTTAAAGAAACTCATTTTCAAATCATATAAACCAATGATCTTGATGCACAATGCGTACCTTATTGTTTGCTTGCAAAGAGATATATTTTAGAAGAACATTATCTGGCAATATAAATAAGAATTTTATGAAGCATTTGGGTTTGAAGGATTCTTCTGTGGAGTAGTGCTTGATGAAACATGTATGATTTGGTGTGATAAGGTGTTCCTTTTATGTTGGATACCCACAGATGCCTTGCTCCTATTTAGTATTCTCTAAAAACTGCTGAATAAATTGAAACCTACTCTGAATGAAGATGGTCTCTCTGTGTCTGTGTGTGTGTGTGTGTGTGTGTGTGTGTGTGTGTGTGTGTCCAGCAAGGGTTGTACTTGATTGCAATTTGATCACATTACATATTCACATTCAGTCTCAAAGCAGATTCAATACATCATTTATATATTTCACAAAATAAGCATATCCAAGGACAAGACATGGGATGGTAAATGCATCATGATAGGCAATTGAAATATGTGTTTACTGAGCTTTGAAAGGAGGTAATTTAATGTCTCAAGCAATGAAAATGACTTGAAGTGATGAAGGTTGCAGTAGGCAACCATTTTTTTTACTGTCCTTCTCAAAACAAACTCACTCCTCCAGTCTGTCAGTTCCATATAAATACATTACATGTATAAAGCATGCAGACAGGTTTGACTGGTTAATTTACTGCTTGACTAAATGTTAAAATGGGCAAGATGTGATCTACTGTAAGTGATTCGAACTTGGTATGTTGACAGATGCCTGATATGCCTCCAGCATCTCAGAACCACAAGCGACCACAAGCACCCCAGGGATTTTCATGCATTACGGGTGGTATACAAGTTTACATCCCCCCCATCCAGTCGATAGCAGTCTTGCTTTGTTGTAAGAGAAGTCAAGGGAGAACAGCAAGAGCCATTCGAGCTAAATGCAGGCCGCAAGTAAACAGCTGACAGCAGCTTAATACAATAGTGATGTTCAGAGGCGTTCTGTAGAATGTACACCTAGAAGAGGGAAAGACCATGCCAGGATGTTATCTTGCTACATACTCACCACAGTACAAACTGTAGCCTGGTAATCAGACTGAATTGCCATTTTATTTCACTTCATTCATTCAGCCCGATATTGTGTGCATGTTAGCCGATTTCTTGTTGGGAAGGGGGGTATTTTATTTTGTTTTGCCCTAACCCATCAGTGGCAAGTGACGTATCCATGACGTTAACATAATTTTCCGCCCACAGGGACCATGCTGTAGCGCTAGCAGTTAAGCTAACATTTTTCACAAAGATTTAAAAACAAAAATACCAATTTAAGAGATGTCATTTCTATAAGTCAATTTACAACAACCTGTACATGCATCTGTTTGTGGCCATTTTTGCTCATACTCAAGGACCTCAAATTTGTACTTAAGTACAGTACTTGAGTAAAAGTACGTAGTTATATTCCACCACTAGTTCAGGCAACAAAACTAAACCTAACCAAGTAAAACCTGACAAAGTAGTTTTGTTGCCTAAACCTAATCAAACTGCGACTGAAAACTGATTTTTTTTTTTTTTTTTACTGAAAATGATAGGTCAACTAAGAAATAATTTGTGTCAAAATCATCCCCCACACAGGAATCAAATCTTAGTTTTCTGGATGAAAGCCCTGTGTTTGACCCATTCATCCACCATAGTGTCCTCCCAACAGTGACTTTGTCGCTCTTTATATTACGTCACCTTCCTAAAGCCTTTCAGAAAGGCCACCGGCACTGTCCAGCTGGGTCGCTCTGCGCTGTCGACTGGGTGGCGTGCAATGGGGGTTGTTCTGAATGAAATGGTTCTCCATACAAATCAGAGGTGTAGGCGGCGATTCAAAGGTCTGGAAACTGGCTATACCAATCGAACATCATTTGACAGAGTGGATCTCTCCATGGTTTAGTCTACCTTTTCTCAAATTGACACTATGTTAGGATAATGTGCTATGTCATGAAAAAAAGCATAATTTAAACGTAGGTCCAGAACCATGGCAGTGACTTTTGTTTACTCCCATGGCCTGCACAGCCCCCAATCTCAAGCCAATAGAGAACCTTTGGATGTTTGCAGCACTTTGTGAAATCCATGCCCAGAAGAATTCAGGCTGTTTTGTAGACAAAGGTGGGTACTAATCACTACTTGATAAGAATCCCATTTATAAATTAAGCTATTACTGATAGACATATTTTGATTTATGCTACCCTTCAAGAAGCAACTAGCCAGTTAAATTGAAATGGGAACAGGAGATTCTGACCTTCAAAAGAGGAGCTTCATGACAGCCAGTGTACATGAGTAGGTCTAATGCTCGAGACTCTAGGCATATGTTTGATTGAATATGATGTAGTGTTAAAAGAGACAAGCCTTTAACAAAAGTTAAAAAAAGTGCACTTGGAAATAAATAACGGCAATTCATGGATTTATGAGAAAATAATACAATAATAATACAATACCATACCAACAAATAACACCAAAAAGAAATTCATCTGCAACACCTAGCATGTTACAAAGGAAATTACTGGAAAGTTGTTCAGAAAAAAAATAAGATACTCAGTTGCACATCAATGTCACAAGTGACAAAATATGAAAAATCTATGAAAGACTTAATGTTTGCGTCACTATTCATTAGTGTGCTGCACATCGACAGGCTCATGTTCAGGTGATAAGAATGTGTTTTTGACTAGGTTTCAAGTAAAATGTACCGCATTGACATCCTTTTTTATTATTTTTTGAGTAAAGGTGATATTGAGTTGGCTTGGCAGGTTCAGACACACTGCAAGATAACAAATTGATCATGAATTAATAAGGTCACTACTAATCAAAAAGTCCTATGCTTAAGTCTGAATGTATTAGTGGGATCAAACAACATGTGTTCAGAATCAGAAGAGTTAGTATAAGCTCCTGGGGCAGGGAAACAAATACCAGAGCGACAGCAGGTCAGAAGGTCAAAGGTTAAGTGGGAGAAATACCAGATATGTCCAGATACGTTACAATTGATTACATTCTTTTAATATTGTTTACTCAAATAGATAATTCTGTGGGGTTTCTGAAGCACACATTCTCAGCTAATTGTCTACATAGATATTCATAGAGATTATGACTCTCATAGTCGTAGATATTCAGTATGACATACTGTAGTAAAAGTCTGGGTGCCTTAAAAACCCCTACAGACTAGTTTGAAATTGATATTAAGACATACCACTGTGTTTTCATTAACAGTTTGGAATGAGTTAAGTTTCCAATTGCTGTGACACCCATGAAGCTCTTTTCTAAACAGGCAAATTGTTTATCCATCTCAACATAACTGATATTGATTGAAGTAACTGAAGAAGTGTTTTGTACAGGCAATGGAGTGCTATGGCATGTAATTTTATCCTACTGTCTTATGCTGATAAGGAAAAAAAAAGCTGTGTCTAAAAAATATAATCCGGGTATTAGGCAAGAGGAAGATGCATGTCTCAGTGTAGACTGGGAATTAGTTTTCAAACGCTTTCATTAGAGCCCTGTGATTTAAATGACTTCTTTGGCTGAAAAAGTTTTGCAAGGCCTTCTCTTTACTTTAATAACAAATGACTGGGCAGTGTTTGCACTGTAACTGCATAGTGGCTGAAAATGATTCAGACTGTAAATGGGAAGTGCAGCTTTTTTATATAAACGGGCCTTGGTAATTGCTATCATTGGAATATCTGAGAAAATGTGTTGTTATCTGTGAAAGCTTTTAAGCTATTGTCTAAAGGCAGAATTTAATGGCCAAATGGAACTGGAAGCACTAATCCACAGATTTTAATTTTTCAAAATAAAGCCATAACATCGCTTTTGTGCTGTATTATCACTGTTCATCATTTTACAGTAATTTGAAGAATCTGAATGAGGCAACACAAAGTGCTTCTCATAAAACACTGACTAACCCAAAGTACATGCAAGCGCTCACCATGCAGTTGCTCACCAACTTAATTCTATTCCACTCAAAACCATTAAATTCCCTCTCTAAGTAGTTTTTATCACATCACTTTGGTCCTATGTTTAAACTAATGAAAATATATATGAATGTGTTTTTGTGTATTATCACTGAATTAGCATTTTTCAAAAAGTAAGAGTTAGGCTACACATAGGATGGAAATCTTGTTAGGCTTTTTCAACAAAAGACAATTTTGACATGTCACAGTAGTACAGCACAGGTATAAATAAAATGAATGCTGGCTGAGTTCCATTTAGCTACTTCAGTTTCAGGGTCCTGGTATTGTGCATGCTGGTTCACTGTCATGCTGTCATGGCTTACTGGGACACTTGAATAGAATGCAAGGTTTTTCCTGCAAAGGGAAAGTTTTGGCATCCCCCAAAGAGGTTTTAGCCAGCGCCAAAGGCAAATCACTAGCGCCAAAATGATAAGATTTGAGAATAAAAATAGCAATTCAAATCCTGTCTGAATGTATTGAACGTTACTAGCTTACGATATCTTCTTCTCTACACAGCACAGTTGTCCAGATGGTGAAAAGCTAACTAACCTAAATCACAAGAGAAAACGCGATCAATCATCTGATCGCTCTGATTACGCTACCAGCTCTGCAACTCTAAAACATATTTGGGAGACCTCAGGTTTTAGGCTATTTTAAATGACATTAGCCTTACTCATAGCTGGTAACTAGCTAGCTTCAACTCTGCTGCAAAGAGTACAAGACGCCATAGTAACAAACAGGGAATTTTTATTTATTTTCTGTGGAGCTTACCCCTCACACACCTGCAACAAACCAGCTACACTCCATCATACACACAGGTTACCCACAAGACCAACTTCCTTTAAGGGGAAGGCTCAGCCTGTGGATGTGCTAACCAGAGGTGGAAGAAGTATTCAGGTCCCTTTCTTAAGCAAAAGTACTAATAGCAACCCCATTGTGAAAATACTCCAGTACAAGTAAAAGTTCTGCATTCTAAACATTACTAAGGTAAAAGTATGTAAGTATTATAGCAACATTTACTTACAAGTACTCATTGTGCAGTAAAATGGTTCCTGTCAGTGTTTTACTATTATGTTTTTGGATTAATATTACTGCTGCATTAATGTGTATGTTGCATTTACTGCTGTAGATGTTTAAGGTTGTGCTATTTTCACTACTTTATAAACTTCTGGGTAGTTTAATCTACAGCAATGCATCATATTCTACGAGATCATCATATGTTTGCACTATTTGAGAATTTATACGGTGTTATTCTAGAGAAAATGTGTAGCCTATATCGAGATATGTATCGTATATATCGCGGCCTAAAAATTATATTTTAGCCTAAAAATATCAATATTATTTATAAGCCATATCACCCAGCCCTGACTGTATGCAGACCGATAATGCCTAGTGTCATGCGTAGTCACCCCCCCGAAGGCCCATTCTAAGCCAGGAAAAACCCTGTAATGGTGCCATTGTTATTATTAACACCTGTGTCAAATGGTCTGCTGTGAAAAAGGCCTATTTTTGCTGATTACACAGTTTATTCAAATGACATATTTGTACTATCAACTCCTGTCTCATAACTGTCTGCAAACCATTCCTCTTTTGTGGAGCAGTTTATTTTCAGACAGGGGAGGGTTAAATAAAAATGGATGATGCAACACAGCTGATAAGCTAGTGTCCTCCATTTTTCTTGTCTTTGTTCCCTAAAAAGTCATCTACACTGTCAAGACAGCTTGCTGCTGGTCAATGGTAAAAAATGTGTCGAAGTTCACCAAAGTTGAACAAAAATGTTAGTGGATTTACTTCGCCCTTGGGAGGAATCCACTGATCACTATGATTTCATTAAAATGAATAAATGTTACCACAAACATTTGCCGTTATAAATGACCGGACCTCTGGTGTTTGAAAAACTGAT
Organism: Siniperca chuatsi; assembly: GCF_020085105.1. NCBI lineage: Eukaryota > Metazoa > Chordata > Actinopteri > Centrarchiformes > Sinipercidae > Siniperca > Siniperca chuatsi. The sequence continues at coordinate 13,777,485 of NC_058054.1, read as the reverse complement.
ACTTCTGTGATACGTTTTTACCCATCCCTATTTTAATCCCATTATTGGTTGTAATAACACAGTACTTTCACACGGTACTTTGATTGTGTGTTCTATCGAGTTGGCCAGTGCACGAGCAAATACCAGTCTACCTAGTCTGGAGTTGACCTACTAACCCAGCAGTGAAGCTTTGACCCTTGACTCCCTCTCTGGACAGCATCTCGGGCCCCTCTTGAACTTGTTAACAGCCTTCCTATGTCTGTGGGCTGGGCAGCAGTGATTTATTCTCTGTGCCCTCACTACAAGGAGCACCACAGGGCTGAAAGATGATTGTCCTCCTGAGCAGGGGAATAAAGTGTGGTATGATGGTGTCAGGAACCCCAGCTGGAGCTTAGAGCAAGCTCTATTACGGGCACAAAGGAGAGAGTTGACCTTTAATCAAAGCAAAGCTATACATATTGCTGCTGTCATATGAAAACTTTGTAACTCCAAATGATTGGAGTTACAAGTGATTTAACTTTGTTATTATTTATTCCTCTATGGACATAATGCAAATTGTAGGACATTCCGTTTAATCCTAACATTATGAATGGTAAACAGTAGTTCACTTAATAACATAAGTTAATACAAGAATCTCTTAAATTAATTATATAGTCAAGGCAACTTTATTTATATAGCACCTTCCAAACACAAAAAGCTAATTTACAGTGCTTTACATAAGGCATAGAAAGACAAAAAATAATGCATACGGAATAAAAGTCATGTTACTGTTTCAGTGTACATGGAAATAAACACAATCTGACAATCAACAAAAAATTCTAATATTTATAACTGTAATTAAAGCCCTGCTAGTGATCCCTAGAGGCTACAATGTCCATTACACCTCACGATCCAAAAGTATTGTATTGTTGTCTACCACATAGATTATGGGATATATATATATATATATATATATATATATATATATATATATATACAGCATTCCAAAAGCAAGAATAAAGACTAGTTGAGGATGAAGAGCTATAATCTTATGCTGACTTTAACTAGATGTAGACAATTTCGTACCACCAGCAGTGCCATCATGTCTCACTGCAGTAAGCTTCAGTGTGTACTAAATCATGTCCACCCACACACACTACATCAACTCACCCCCGCCCTCCACCCACTGACGAATCTGTCACGGCCACTATCAGTGATGGTCCCTGCTCTGGTGGAGGAGCAGTAGTGTGTGTGTGTGAGTGTGTGTGTGTGTGAGAGAGAGAGAGAGCGAGGCAATAAGCATGTGTTTGTATTTATCTGTGTCTGTATGTGACAGACAAGAGAGACAGAAAGAGCAATACATTAGTGTTAGCATGACATTATAAATCCTCTTTGCTATTTTGATAAAAAAATTTCTAAATACAGGCCATTTGATAAAATTAAAAGGGTAGGGAGGGACTTAAAGAAGCATGTGTTTGCCACTAAATCATTTAGTCATTTTTTCCGTTGTCTTCTTTTGAAGAATCTGAAGAGTCCGTTGGGGTACCACAAGCCACCGTACACTTAGTGAAGATGAAGGGGGATGAAGTCATTATCTACTGATGTCTCTTTTAAATGCTTCTGTCCTGCTGATGTGTACTCAACCCACACTATCTCCCCCACTCACCCCAACCCTCCACTACCAATACTTCTCTCTATCTCTTCCTTATTTGACTTAATACTGATAAATTAGCCCGTCCATAGCATTTCTCATTCTTAGTGGCCCCGCTGGATTTACTGGTGCCTACTTCACAATGAAAGAAGGAGAAAGATACTGTGGAGTCAGTCACAAGTACAAAAGGTTCTGGTAGTGCAATTCTGGTGGAGGTCATTCAATGTTGAACTAACTTGACATGAATATCTCAGCGAGAGCGGGTCATTTAAGTTCACAGAGGTTGTACCTGCTCACACCCAAAAAGCAATTCAGATATTTTGTGTATATTTAATGTCCTATTTTTATTTCTTTTCTTGTAAACTGTGTGTTGTCTGCAGAAAACCTTCTGAAATGTTAAAAGGAAAAATACTTGAGCTGTTTATTGCATTTAGAGAGGAACACTAGAGCTGCTAATTTTTACCTAGGAGACTTAAACTCTTTAAAGCATTGCCATTGATGTAAATTAACACTATTATTCTCCCAATGGTTTTCCAGAGCATTACTATAATTACCATAATTATATACTGTAAAAAAAAAAACAAATTTGCTGAACAACTGGAGCAATATCTCCACTGCCTCACTGTTTAGTGTACGCTTGCACATTTTTCTTCAGACGCACTAACTCTTTTAGCCAACTTCTCATTCTTATTCCCCTGGAGAACTTTTTCTGTGGCTCCACACTTTTTTAAAACCGGGGGGAGGAGAAACAGGAAAAAAAGAACCGTGTGCAAGCGTGAGACAGATGTGGAGCTTTACTGATATTTCTGTCTGCTGTGTGAGATGCTGGGATGCCATATCTGGGTCAGGCCTCCCAGCCTGGTTCAGGCATCATGTGAGATTCTACAGGGAGTACTCTTTAACATCTACATGGGTGAGAAGGAGATGGATTTTGAGAATGTCTTGTTCCGCAGGTGTGGCATGGTAGATAAAACATTCCCTAGTAAGACAGCTGAGCAGAGATTCATCAGCAGCGCAGTGGGTCTAAAACATTCACAGACCAGCTGGTACACTCTCACAGCTCTGACGCCACAGAATTACACTTGAGATCTTACCACTTGTGCTTGTCTGTGTCTGTATTCTTTTCTGACACAAACCTGCAGTGAAAAGTAATGGCAAAAGGCAGCAGTATGCACCCTTTACTCGAGCCATGCCCTTCTGTTACCCAGGGCCTCTGGGGTGCAGGCCTGTTGATGTACATAGTTTAATCAAACTGGCAGGGCGGCCTGCGCTGACAGGGTGTGTTATTTGAGCACATTGCTCTCTGTGGCTGGCTGTCCCACTCTCTGCTTTCCTTAACATGGGAGTCAGTAATCACTGCTACAGAGAGTGACTATGTTTCTTGTTTTCCGGTGTATCAATCCCAGCTAGCATACTACTCCTGCGCTCCCATAGTCGAGAGCACACTCCAGGAAGACTCAGATGGTCTTGAATGAACTGATGATCTGTTCATTACTAGATTATTTATTCTGGTTCATCCCAATTACTAAGTGTGGCTTCATGTATCATACATGCAAATGTTGGTAATTATGATCATGTGTTCGGAAATGTAAGCAATGGTTTCATAGCAAGAATCTATTGTGATTATAGTTGCCAATACCATTTTGTCCTACATCACTGAGTGGGAATATTTGATTGCTTGAACATTTTAAATTACAACAACATGATTCCTGCTGGCAGTACCTCCAGCTTCTTGTGAGTTCCAACGAAAACATTTGATGGTGTTTGCAGGTGGGCGTCCTTGTTGCTGCACTTAGTCCGGGTGCCTGCACAGTGGGGAGTGGAACCGTGGGAGAGAGCGTGAACCTCTCGTGTTACGCCCTCCTGGTGAAGCTCATCACTGGCAGGTGAAAGGAGGCGGTTGGCAACACCATGTGTCACGGAGGTGGCACATGCCTGCCTGTAGCTCTGCCCAGCAGCAGTGACAACTACTGCTGTGCATAGGGGATTGGACATGCTGAAGTGGGAGAAAACTGGGATAAAAAAAAAAAAATCTTAGAGAATTTTTTTGCCAAACAAGAATTAACACCTTCAAGAGGAAAGTATCTTAGTATGTGAGAGAATGCTGTTCTTTGCCTTTTGAATCAAGGAATGTGTGTGGGAATCTTTTTCTTTTATATTAAACTAGCGTAGCCTTGATATGTATATAGAACTTTTGAAACTGCTCTGTACAGTATGAATATAGCAAAATGCTCTTAGTCGAGAGTTATTCTGCATTGTAAACTGGCCAGGAAGTTGGATGGGACTTGGCTCAGTGTAACCATGCTGGTTTTTAGATGTACAAACAGTTTCTTCTCTCCCTTTTAAGAATTTCCAGCAGACTACACAATAAAAGGGATGTTGCTGTGCCCTACAGTTAATTCTACAAATTCATGTTTTGAATGGAGCTCTGTTTCCAGATCCACAATAACCAATAATTTAGAATTGGCACTTTGAAAATATTAAACATGTAATAGACACTAATGCTGTTGACATTAGTTTAACCATTTGAACAATCTTTTAAAGGTTCAGCATGTAACGTTGGAGGAGCTACTGGCAAAATATAATATGGAATATAATATTCATAAGTATGTTTTCATTAGTGTATAATCACCTGAAAATAAGAATTGTTGTGTTTTCATTACTTTATCTACAGAGGGAGCAGGTCCCCTTCCATGGACGCACCATGTTGAACTGCCATGTTTCTACAGTAGCCCAGAATGGACAAACCAAACACTGGAACTAGATAGGCCCGTATGCGTTTGGAAGGGGAGGGTGATGTGAGCGGTATTCAAATAGTTGCAAACTGCAATTTCACCACTAGATGCTACTAAATCCTACACACTGGACCTTTTAAATGAAAATAATTATGATTTTGAAAGTGGTTTTAATAGAGCCCAGAACTTGCAGGCCCTCTTCTTATAACCTGCCTGGTTCTGCCCTGAATTCAAGGTCAGGTCAGAGGACTTTGTCTTGATATCATGATGCAAAAACCTTTAGTAGTTGCACTACAGTAAGCTTCCACAGACCTCACCACCACAATGAAAAAACAAAAAAACATTTCTTTTAATCTCTTCTTTGAAGAAACTATCGTATCTGTTTGATTTTTCTGTATGTGCATGTGCAGCAGCCAAATTGGTATATGTGGATATTTTTGTGTGCCTATGCATTTCGGCTGCTCCGCAGAGGTGCCCTCCTTTTTGGGATCACACTGGTGGCAATCCTAGAGCTCTGTAGATGAGCTTCTGCTCATCTTTCTATTTTAAGCACACCCTTTATTGTTAAGCAGTTTGGTGGTCTCTTATGAACCATTTTCTTTGGCTTAGACTATTAGTTCTGCAATAAGCTTTAAGCTAGTTGTAACTTGTTTCATCCTAGTCCATGACTCACAAGGCTTGATCAGTGAAACCTCATACAGTGTAGAGCACAATCATTCCAATCAGAGTCAAGGCTGGTGAGTTGAGTACAAAGAAGAAACTTAGCTCATCACCCACTATGGTCTCCCTGCCTAGATAGCCTGTGGATACTGGTAAATGGGCATGAGCGTGATCATCCACATGGTGAGTCAGACTAATAAGCTTTGCAAGTGAGTAGGCAGCAGTCAGGTCATCTCAGCAGGATCTGACTTCTTTGACTGCACAGTCCAGCACCTTTAATCTTTGTGTGTCTCTGGAGACACTAACAGTACAGCATCATCTGAAGGCTTTGTCAGTGTCAACTGTGAGAGATTATAAATGGCAAACAATAAAGGCCGGTGAGAGGTGCAGAGCCACACGTGTGGAGCATAAACCTGAAAAAGACAGGAAAACATATACAGGTTTGGCATTGTTTTGTTCATCTGGTCAGCTAAATAAAATTCTTTGAATAGAAAAGAATCAATCGTCAAGAGATTTTTTCCAATATTAACAAAGACGATACACTGGAATCAGTACTTCAAAACTCAATCTCTAAATAATTAGTGCCTCCTTATCGCAATCTCCCCTGCTCCTTTACTTTTACTTTTTCTCTCCCCATCTTCCTTTACTTGCCCACATGCACAAAAATGCACACATGCATGCATGCTTGCTCATCCCTGTTCTCCAGGACTAATTACCTTAAATGAAAAAGCTCTCCTTTGGGGCACCAATTTCACCCAGTGGCTGATGAGCAGAAATTACATGTCTAATGGAATGGAATAGTTGTGCAAATTGAAGAAATGAAACACACTTTTTTAATCTCGGTTCTACCTTAAATTAGATTTTAATTTGGACCACACTCACAAATAATGGAGTGCAGTAAGCCTTCTTTGGCACCTCTCCTAATTGCCTATGGCTTTTTTATTTCTGCAGGTCTCCTGCTGTATCCATTATCAACTCCACTGACTGCCATTTTATGCTTGTGCAGGGACATGATGTTAAGACAGCTACAGTAAGTGTCAAAACTAAACCACTTTTTGTGTCCTTTTTAGACATGGAACTTCAACTAGAACCATAAAAGAATCAGCTGCCCTGTTGCTCTGCCTCTGGAAGAACAACCTGCTGACCAGGCAGAGTTGCCTTGCATGGCAGAAATATTCCTTGCCACTGGAAAAACAACTTGCCTTGAAATATGGCCCTGCTTCTGGATGATGAACCAGGTAGAATCACAATGCATGCCAAAAGTATCACCTGCTTCTTTGCTAAATGACTTGCCAACCAGAGCAGTATTGCCCTGCCTCTAGCTAAACCATCAGCCAACTGATCCTCGCTCTTTCCTCCCTTCCGAGTCAGCAGACTGATTTTCGACAAGTAGGGCGAGATTACCACCACGCGGGACAATTCTGCCTGTTCAACTGGTCGCTTTGACTAAAATAGGGTGATATTTCTGCCATGCAAAGAATTCTACCTCATTGACAGGTTGTTTTTGGCCTGGTCAGCAGGGTGAATGTTTTTTCATGAGATGCAGATAATTTTGCCCAGTCATTTTGACACAGGCAATTTACTGCTTTATGTTAGTCTTACAACCTGATAACAATGCTGTAGACTTATTGTGACATGCAGCAACACTTCCCTTGATAACCGTGTGAATCACGGTGTCATGATTAGGTAACTATAAAGGCATTCATTATTTTAGTAACTTCATGTAAACCACAACATATGATATACAACCTAAAATGCCTTTTAAGAAAAAAACTGTTAAATTACATACAACATACAAACTGTCCATACAAACACGTTGAACTCCTAGCAAGATGGGAAATCTTGAGGAGGGGCAAACTGACACACCTGTTCTTTGGTTTTCAAGCTCATCCATGACAGAAAGAATAAACTTTATTTATAAAATAATTTGTTCATCCCTAGACTCTATACCAGGGATGTCAAAATAATTTTGGTGCAAGGGCCACATATAGCCCAATTTGATCTCAAGTGGGCCAGACCAGTGAAACCACTGCATAATGACCTACTACTACTACTTTAGTACTGTAAAAAAAAAACACCTCCAATTTGTTCCCTTTCTTTTAGTGTACAAGTACATTCTAAAAATATTCTCTATTAATGAACCATTCATCCATTTACAAAACAGATGATGAAAAATAAGTGCAACTATGTCTCACTTTTTCCACATTCGGTCAGTCTATTGTTATTACATGTGCATTACAATTTACAGATCGCAGTGGATCTACAAAGGCAAAAAAGTAAGTATTTAGTAAGTATTTTGGAACTGAACAACAATATAGTATTTTACTTCTTTCTTTGTCCGGTGGACAAATCAGGAATAGCAGTGCATTTTATTGAAAAAATGGAATTAATAACTCTGCAATTTTTACACTTCGCAAAGTCGTCCAGTGGGCTGGATTCGGACCCTTTGGCGGGCCGGTTCTGGCCCGCGGGCCGTATGTTTGACACCTCTGCTCTATACTGTAGGGAAACATATTAGTGAAAGTGTAGGTTTGTAGTAATTTTTTTCATCTATTGTTTAATTTATTGTTTACCTTTTACAATACGTATGTGCATCTTCCCTTGTGCTTAAGTCAATCTATGACCCCACCAGTCCACAAGAGGCACATGTTGGTCACCTTTTGTGACTCATGAGTCACTAGTTAAGCAGAAAACAGCCACCTCTCCTGCACAGAAATAATTAGATATAATGCTTTTATTCTAAAAAACTATCTGCACCATCACCACCACACTAGTACCACACACAAACACAAGGCTGTTATATTTTACAGGCTTTTTTTCTTGCTCTTTTGGGGGAGGAGTGTATTAAGCTGAGGAATGTTATCTTTGCCTCCTCCATCTGAGCCCATCTGAACATATGCCTTAGTTTCAAACAAGAGGGAAGAAAAGACAAGATACAGCTGCTGGAGTTAAAAATAAACAGAAACTGTACTTACGGGAAGAGAGTTGGTGAGAGCTTTAGAGGCAGCTTCAAGAGGCCGACCCTAACGGCCCAGAGGTCACAGTACTGTGTGTGTGCGTGCGTGTGTGTGTGTGTGAGAGAGAGAAAGAGAAAGAGAGAGACAGGGAGTGTTGTTCCTGTTTAGTTTCCCGAGAATTTTGCAAGTCCTGAACAAACTTTTCCACTACAAAACTGAAGATATGAGAGTGAAACAGATGATATAATAAAATTACATTTCGCCCAAAATGTGCTGATTTTATTAAAATACACACTCTCCACCATTAAACACATTACAGTAATCCAATGTATATTGTACTGTATGTGTTTCCAAAAAATGGTGAAAGCAGAGATATTAAGCTTCTTAAAAATACAACAGCATTCATTCATTCATTCATTCATTTTATCTGCTCATTCCTATTCAGGATTGTGGTGGACCAGTCCCGGCATACCAACTAAGATTCAGTGATAAATGAAAAATGTCTTTATCTAGTCTTATTAGGATTCTGCTGCAGCCCACTATGTGCTGTTGTAAAACAAAAAAAAGCTTTTATATCATACATGAGGGAATTCTGGCAGCTGTCAAGATACTCCTCTGATAATGTAAGCCAGAGGGACGAGGCAGATATGTTGAAAGAATTGCAGTAAGAAAAGTAACTTATCACCAGCCCGCTGCTCTTTGACTACAGCCAAGGCTTTCACAGTACACAGCTGAGTCACTGTCCCAGTGCCCCTGTGCTCTCTACTTTACCTCTGCCAGCCTAAGAAACCTAAACTTATCCAGTACCTTGTATGTGTGTGTGTGTGTGTGTGTGTGTGTGTGTGTAAATTACAGCATCTCCTGAATAACTTACAGTGCAGTCCGCAATTATTAAGGCAGTCATGTGTTTTTCATTGTGCTCTACTCCAATACACTGGATTTCAAATGAAACCATAACTGTGAGGTGTTGCCTTTGAGCAGCTTTAAGGGTGTTTGGAGGTGTTTACATCCTTACTGGGTGAACCAGTGTAGGACCCGTAGTCTTTTTAACATAAGGGGTATGGATTGGATTTAAATCCAGTGTGCAGCAATATAGAGCCAACAAAAAACTGTTCTAGTATTTATGCACAGCACTGTAAATGTAAAGTTCCTAGAGAAGAAAAAACTGTTACAATCTGCCTGGTCTTTCTAGGTATCAATGGTAACTTTACTGCTGCAAAAAGGACATAAAAAGGTTGGTGTTAGACCCATGAGTGGCAGCTAATGAGTAAACTAGAGTAAAGGTTAATGTTTTGTATTATGTACTATTCACCTCTATTCGTTGTTCATACTTCACAGTAAATTACATAACTGTCTGCATCCAATATTACCTCTTCACCCCACAACAAACGACTTTGTGTGAGATAATATTCAAAGCTTAACCCTCAAAATAATTCACCATCACAGAAGGATTTCTCCTGTAATAAGGGATTATACCACAGCTTCCTCTACGGGATTTTTAAAGCCATAAGCTGAAGTGGCACAAAGTTCTCTGAAAAGAAGAATTACTATGGTGTAATATAAGCATTGATAGATAGATATTTTACTGCTGCACTACCAGCAATTGTCTCATTGTGATCGTGACCTAGACGGGCAAAGAGAGGCATTGAAATATCACTTTGTTTCAGTTGTACATAAGCGTTTCCAACAGACTTTGGACAGTAAATTGGGTCTTCAAAAAATGTTTTGCTTCAGTTGCTGAAGATTATTTCTATGCGGGCTTTAACACGAGAGTTTTATTTCTCGATTTACCAACATCGCCTGTTAGATCAATTAACCCGTACCCCCTCTGCCTGCATGCACAATATTCCCGACACATTGAGAAACTGCTGGCTTTTTCAAAGATACAATGTTTGCAGAATGAATGCAGACGCTACTCTAAACTAGGCGGTCAAGGGACAAAAGCAGAAATGCATTACATTTACCGATATAGCGCAGAGTGTATTGCATGGAGAATTACCTGCAATAAATGAAAGCACAGGCAGGAGAGGGAAAGATAAAGTGAGCGGGTAAAAATAGAGGAATGTGCTCACTGTTTGCAGATTTGTTGTGTGAAATAGCTGGCCATTATCTGGACAGCCAGGAAGGTTTAGCACAGTGTGAGGAATGCTAAGGTGTGTGTCCTGGTGTGTAATTAACAGATAAAACTGTTGGTTCATTAAATGCATATGCAGTGTCATGCATTCACTATGCTAGTATTGATCGTCCGGACATCTCCACGCACCTCCCTGCTCACCGGACTTCTGACACACTACATCCATCACGCCACCTACCTCCACCATATTTATAGAATTTTAATTAGCTCTGAGCTCAAGCCAACATCATTAGCTTTTCTCTCTCTTTTTTTCAGCAAACAGCCATGCATGGTAATAATGGTGTTTTCAGACAGAAGCGGTGGGTACTTATATCAAGGGCATGCACAGATAGAGAGAGAGAGAGAGAGAGAGAGAGAGGATAAAAGGTTGACAGTTTAAAATGACAATGAAAAATGGAAGCAGTGTAAGAAAACAGCATAACATGTGGAATGCAGGCAGTAATGTCACCTTGAAATAATTTCAGTATGATTAAATGAATAGCTCCAGTCATTCCTCTATGATGACAGTATCTGAAAAGAGTCAATACAACTGAATCACAAGTAGTGGGGTGGGAAGTCTCTCCAACATGCAAGACATGACTATAAAGTTTAGCCTTCAAACATCACAGACATGTAAAAACATCATGTTGGAAACAATATACACTTTTTACAGAATACATTTTCTAAATAAAAATAATGCCACAACTACAATACTAATGTGTATACAGTACATGCAAACACCCCGTGGGAAAACATAGCCTACTGGTTACAGGAATCTGGATAAGCACTTACAGAATCTAGTGAGCTTTTATCCAGGTATCTGATCACTGTCTGTTATCTGCACAGCCTGTTCTTCAACTGGAGTCACAAAGGAGTTAGTCAGAAAAACAAACAATATGGCGATAAGCTCTAAACTTCGATTACTAGCGATAAGATGAAAAAGTCAAGTCCACAATACCGCATTACAATGCAGCAGTGTCTTGGCAGCCATAAACTAAAGTGGCATGCTCAGCTGTTGAGATAATGTAATCAGTAGGCCTATAAAAAGACAGAGACTGACTGCGATGTCAAGGAGTCAAAGACACGCCTGCGTGATAACAAACGATCAAAAACCTGGATAATTGTGTATACGGGTATATCAATAACCTCTATGTTCCATGTAAACATCATATCCCAAAAAAAGATGAAAAACTGGACTTGACTCATAACCAGTAATGTGAATGAAAACACACTCACTGCATAAATATGTTGCTTCTCAGCTGGGTAGAGAGGCACTTTTCAGCAGCCTACTGTATATTGATCCTGATCTTGTGACTCATGGATGTGAACCTCTGGTCTGTTAGGAGATAGTATTTACATACACACACATTCACTCACTGACGAACACACAAGCCTGAGGGTAGGTGTAATTACATACAACCTTCAATTGCCCTATTCTCTATTGTTATGGCTACTTGATACCTATGGACTGAGTCACTGTGTGCCTATGCTGCTGTTGCCGAGGGAATTTTCAATGCATTAGCTGTATAATTCCACAGAGACACAAATATCACTTCTAAAGCTCTAGAGAGATACATTTAGGCTGACATGCTGCCTTAATATTCAATTTACTATTTCATGGAATTCTATATAAGATCACATTAGCACCTCTCCACTTGGTTTGATAATGGCAAGTTATAAAATAATTATTCAGATTAATAATTAGGGCCCGAGCACATTGCTCAGATTATTATTATTTGTTTGTTTTTTTCTTTGTCCAAATGAATTGCAGTTTTGAGGGGCTAAAGGAAACTTTGCATACTTGTCAGAAGTGGCGAAAATGTACATATTTTATGGGTCATGGGCGTAGCAAGATGGCTCCATAGCGCCCCCTACAAAATTGAAAAAAGCAGCCCTATGTACGAAATTTTTGAGGTACATGTATCACCCCAAGACATACAAAAAAGCCTCTTGGAGCCATACCCTAAACCCAACAGGAAGTCAGCCATTTTCAATTGAATGTGCAAGTTTTAGGCCATTTTTTGCTGTTTATAGGCTCCATACTTAATGGAACTTAACTTACTAATGAACTCCTCCTAGGGAATTCATCAGATCTACTTAAAATTTTTGCAGTGCAATCTAAACACCTTCGCCATGAAAAGTTGTGCTAAGTGTGAATTTTCATAGAAGGGCGTGTCCGTGGCGTGGAGTCGAACTCCGATGATTCGCCACAAACGAGGAAGTTGTTGTAACTTGAGTGTACATGGTCAAATCTGCTCCCAATTTTCACATGATTAATAACAGTCCTGGGCTGAAGACATCTACATGGCAGTAGTCAGTCATAGTCATAGTCATAGTGCCACCTACTGGCAACAGGAAATTTTCTCCCTATATTCTTACAAACTACTCCTAGCACATTCACCAGATCCACCTCAAATTTGTTCTGCAAAGTCTTAAGATCTTGATGATGCTTCATTGTGATAGTTGTGAGTTTCCATCAAACACTGTTGTCCTGGCGACGCATTATTCACAGCGTGAAACAGGAAGTTGTTGTAACTTATGTGTACATTGTCCAATGTGCCCCAAATTTCATGTGTTTGATTCCCGCCGTGAGGACATCTACATGCCAATTAGGAGTAGTATAGTCATTGTGCCACCTACTGTACAAAAATTGGGAGGTACATGTATCACCCCAAGACATGCAAAAAAGCCTCTTGGAGCATTACCCTAAATCCAACAGGAAGTCAATCATTTTAAATTGAATGTACACTTTTTGGCCATTTTTCAGCATTTACAGGCTCCGTACTTTTACACACTCCTAGAGAATTAATCGGATCGACTTCAAATTTTCGCATAGCAATCTAAACACCTTCAGAATGAAATTTGCTCAAAGCTCGAGTTTCCGTCGAACAGTGTGGCCGTTATGGGGTGGCGAATTTTGATGTTTTGCCAAGAAACAGAAAGTGGTTTGTAACACGACTGTACATGGTCCAATCTCATATGCATGATAAGGGTCCCGTCCTTAACACATCTATATGAGAATATCAGCACGTTGAGTACATCCACTTCAAATGTTGTCAGAAATGGACTTAAGACCTCGGTGATGCTTCATTGTAAAGATTGTGAATTTTCGGCAAACGAACTTGGCGTAGGGGCGCGGCTAATTTCGATGCTTCGCCATGACACAGAAAGCTGTTGTATCTTCACTTTACATTGACTAAGCTTCCCCTCATTTCACAAGCTAGATAAGAGTCCAGGCCTGAACACATCCACATCTCCAAACTGAGTCATAGTCATAGCGGCCGTTATGGGGCAGGGAATTTTGATGTTTTGCCATGAAACAGGCAGCAGTTTGTAACATGACTGTACATGGTCCCATCTGAACCAAACTTCATATGCATGATAAGGGTCCTGCCTTGAACACATCTATATGACAATATTCAGTTATTATCACAGCACCACCTACTGGCAACACGAAGTAAGCCTTCTGTGACAAATATCCGATATACATCGAATTTATATGGCGTGGTCTACACATGATATCCAGCAAGCATTATTAGTGTGTGTTCTCTAGCGCCACATAGTGGACACAAAAAGTAATATTTAAACAGGAAGTTGCTGTAACTTCAGTTTACACAATCCAATCTGCCTCTAATTTCACATGTTTGATAAGGGTCCCACCCTTATCACATCTACAGGCCAGTAATGATGTTAAGTCATAGTTCTACCTTGTGGCAATAGGAAGTGAGCCTTCCATGGCAAAGATGATCCAATTTGCACGAAATTTTCATGATGTGGTCAATGCATGATATCCTTCAACATGGTACATAAAGCGTGTTGTTTAGGATCACATAGTGGACACAGGAAGTGACATTTAACTCCTAAGTGCAATGACCAAACACATCACCATTCAGAGCCGCGGCCAACAGCCTGTGTCCGGCAAGGACGCCACAGCTGCAACACGCCCAGATGTGCGTGGAGGTCCGAGGGCCCGATCATCGCTGCTTGCAGCTTTAATTAAGGTTGTCTTGTGTTTTTTAGATGAGCAACATTTTCAAGTTTGACTGTCTAGAGGTTTCACATTATGTGCTCATCTAATTAAATGCAATAGAATATTGTATTCAGGTATATAATATAGGTGTAAAGCAAAGAGTATGATTTTAAAAACACACTTGTATGCTATCTGAGGGCTGAAAGCAGCTGTGCTATACAAGGCATTACCTATTTTCTGCTGACAACAACCTTGGCCATTAGTCTCCAGGTTATTAATGGAAAATGTTTTACCATAAATATACTGTCCGCAACTGGGAATACATGTAATGTTTTTCACCATATAATCCTCAAGCTATATTAATAGACACAGTTTCCACTGTAATGTTAATGATAAACTAGGGCTGGGCAATATAGCTGAAAAAAAAATCACAATAAAATGTATCATTTCAGTCTGTTGATAATTATTGATAATTTTTAATGACTTGTTTTTTTAAAGGTGCAATGTGTAAGAATTTAAGACTCAAGAGTTTAAAACATTCAAAATCTGAAAAATCTTTATTTTAATTATTGACTAATTTGCACACTATGGATTTTGGTGTACACGTTTTGTTGGTTGCATTGCTCATCCTCTTCAACTCCACTGACCTGCCGGTCTTTCTAAATTCATGTTGTGTCGACAAACTTTGCTCAAACCCACAAAACATAATTTTAAATTCTAGTGATGATCCCAGAGTGTCCAGAGATACTACAGATGTCAAGCTGAAATAATCCACGAGAAATCTGGAATATTTGAGAGTGTCCTCACCAGAGATACAGCCATACAGTTTAATATGGTTTAAAACAACCTATGTTAACATTCAGTGCCAAAGTAGGAAGTAAGATGACATCCTTATAGTGCAGCAAAAAGTAAATGAATGAATGGATGAGCATATAAAGCATTTGACTTCAACACTGCCACAGTAATGTTGTTTTCCTTTAAACATGATGGCAATTCTTCCATAAACTTGTCAACCATAACTTAACAATATTTTGTCATGACCACAATCCTTTAATCTAAAACAACTATTATTAGTACTATTATTTGCCTAAACCTCACTATACTTTAGAATATACAAACAATTACCTGTTTTGCTGTTTAGTCATAAGGCCTAGAAATATCTTCCATTTGATGTAATGATGCATGAAAACATGGCATTTTGGTCTAAACATAATATTTTAACTTTAAAGCAACTTTAAGGACAATTTAAGTGGAAAATAAGGGCTCTGGATTACAGCCGCCCCTGTATATTAACAAGGGTCTGTGTCCATATAAAATGCTTACTTACATTTTTAATTTTTTTAATTTTCATTGTTTCGTTGTAATTCTTCTCATGGAATCAATCATTTAGCAACGATGGCTCCATTAATACCTTGCATGAAAGAAGGTCTAAATCAGGGCTGTGTGATCTATGTGAGTTATGGAAGGGGTGATGGAGGTCACTGATAAGAAATGTTATCACACAAGCTGTCATCTGTGGCAGCAATTTGCTGTAGGCCGCGATAGTAATTAATTATAGGCGCCTGGTAATACATTCATTTGATCTTAGAGGGAATCATCGTCCTGGACAGTGACCCTCAAAAGGTCAAACTCCCCCAGGTGTTAGTCATTCTTTGAGACCTGTATTTGCAGGACACATGTGAGGCTCCTCTAGTCAATACCATTTAATCACTATGCACATATTAAATGAGTCAGTGCCAAGATTGAATTTAAATGTATGGCTTAATAATTTAACCATAACCAAGGCAATTAATGGTGTGACAGGAAATACGTCGCAGTAAATAAGATAACACAATATGTTAAATATTAAGGTAAATATTTTATTGAGACATTACAGTATAGTCACAATAGCAAGAAGAATTTCAGAATTGGACAACTGGAAATGCTGGAAGAGCTCCACAAAAAAGAAAACTCTGGCTTTCCAATTACACATAGAGGTCCTGTAAACATACCTGCCAACCTTTCGGTTTCAAAATACGGGAGTTTTTTTCGGGGCAGACACATCTAGACACATTTCACACAGTGGAATAAAAAAACATGCAACAATTCATTCCACATCGTTGTTATCGCTGATGGTGGGGCTTTGATTTGACCTCTTGGTGAAAGGTTAGAAGAAAGGAATGACTGCCAAATGTACTTGCATCGATTTATCCTCCTCCATCATTCCTTTACCTGCCACTCACAATAGATGGAGTGATTTCTGGGATGTTGGGGTGGCAATCAATGAGAGATGAAGAAGAGTTGGTTTTGGTGGCTAGAAGATCAGAAAAAAAGGAACCTCGCCCTTTTATAAAGGGAAAAGCATTGCGTGAAGTTTGTCACAGACAGAATGACGCACACAGCGAGCAGAACAGCAGGGGAACAGGTGATCCTGCATGTAAAGCAAACAGGTCAAGGTTGCCTGTTTCCTGAATGAGGTGTGTTGTGAGCAGGTGTTAAAAATTAAACATTATGGCAACATTGTGACAGTGCATAAGCACCAAGGCCATGTTCAGACTGACAATAGGACTGCAACAAAAAAATAGCCTTGTTGTTCATTTCAATGAAAACCAATGATATAGAGGGCTTTAGCACACAATGCAATGCAACTGTCCAACAGTTACAGTTGTGTAAGATGTAAAAGTGTAAGAGTAAAATGACCACTTGTGGTTTTACAGGGGTTATGTCACAGACTATTTCTTGGCGACTCCAGACTCCAGGAAGTTATTGCTCCCAGCCAAGAAATAGTCTGGCACATAACCCCATGCAAAATGACGAATTGTCTTTTGTACACTTCAATTTTAGTACGGATTAAACAAACAAGGTACAATGTATTCATTATTGGGCTTTAAAGATGCTGGTAGACGGATTTTAGCCAGGCTAGCTGTGTACCCCTATTTCCAGTCTTTGTGCTAAGCTAAGCTTACCGGCTGCTGGCTGTGGCATCATATTTAATGGACAGATATGAGAGTGGTATCAATCTTCTCATCTAACTCTCCATCAGAAAGGGAATAAAAGTATTTCCCAGAATGTGGAATGATAACTTTTACCACAATACCAATTTTGGAATGAATGCCTGCTAAGATTGCCTAATCTGCAGCTTTTTCTCTCCATCACTAAAATGTGAGTATTTCCACATCTAAAAACTAAGCTTTCCAAAACGCTGTCCAATGAAAACACTTACCGAAAGATGAAGACAAAGATATTTAACCGTTTTCCTGCTGTTTTGGCATTTCAGTGTGACGGAGATCTTCACAAAACCGACCTGAAAACGACACGGGCACTTCTTTTTCACATGTAAACAGTGTTTTCAGATTTAGTAAACAGAGTCTAAATCCTTGCTTGGGAGTTAAGATTGATTTTCATTTTAAGATTGTATAAAATCTTTACTAAATGTTAGCCAAATCAACTTTGTTGGCGGACGCCACACTTTTCAATATGGAACACCAGACAGATCTGTAATAGTACAGTGCTGTTTTGATAAATTTTTTTGTATTGATTATCTAATTTACTAACTTAGTTAAATCAGGTCTGCACTGATATCTAACACTTGGCTGCCAGTTGTCTGGGAATGCAAGCCAAGTGAACTCAACGGAGCATGGCAGATTTATGTGATGCTACTTCTTTTGAGCCAGTTGCATGAGATATGGGGTCAACCCCTGTGTTTTCCACAGTACACATCATCATTTGCTGGTCTATTTGGGCTCTGCTCACCGTCTACCAGCTGTGTTGTTATGTATGGAGCCTCCTGATAGGACCGTGTTGATCCAAGCCTGACACCAAATCAATAAATTGTATTCCCTTAGCATCAGTGTTGGTGGATATAAAAAATGTCTTTTGAGCTCAGTCTTAGAACATGAAAGGGATCGACATGTCAGGGGTGTCGGTGTGGTTTAACGTATCCAGACTTTGGTATAAATAAACAACAAAGTGGTCACAGGGCTTAGTAAGAGATTTGCTGCTGTGCAGTATTGAATTTTTTGCTACCGCCGTGGATATATTTATTCAAAGATAATGAAATTGTATTTTTATGTGCCCTCTTATACATGCAGTGTGGATTTTGTACGTATTTTGTCACATTTGGTGATATATATCCTCAGTGAATGATATACAGCTCTGCTTTGCCATGTTATTTGCAGAATATATGGAATAAGCACATATTTGTCCAAAAATACAGCAGAAAATAGTGTTTCCCTAAAAATGTTTACATTTAGTTCAATAATGAATGATTTTGAATTTGAATGTTTACTCATGGCTTAAAAACTTTCCAAGTATGCTCATCGATATGCAAATTTCTTGTTATGGCCATAGAGCTCAGAGGACTGAGGGGGCCGAGATTTGGTTGCACGCTTTGTATCTACAGCTTCAACCTTTAGCTCATGTTGACACTGTAGGTGTCAAAACATTCCCTGAAGTCAAATGTGCAGTGGGCCAATTAAATTCCTCACTAAGACTGTGTGGTTATCAGGGCATAACCCCTGTCTGAGACTGCGTTTTGTAGTCTGCTGAAGTCTCTCTCTGCACCCAGCCAAGAGACTGACAGTGAGGCAAAAGCAGCAGCTCACACAGAAGGTGGTCTGATCAGCCTTATAGATCTTCACTGCAGGGGTTACACACTGAGAGCCAGAGTGAGCCTCCGTCTTTGCACCGACTTAATGCCCAACATCAGTCCCCGAAATCAACTCACAAACGCCCACATGAAAATTGTCTCACTTTTTTGTGTGTGTATGTCATGGCACTCTGCCTCTCTTCTTTACGCTCTTAATCTACCTGTTTATCCCCCCCCCAGCCTGTCTAACCCTGTCTATCTCTTTCTTTCTACTCAGGCAACTCACACTCTGCTGAACCTTGCGTGTTCAGCTGTTAAATCCTAGCAGTTCGGCTGTTAAATTCTAGCATTTGGTGAAACATGACAGTAAGACTTTGCAGGGCTCACTTTGATTATGATAACTACAGAGGAAAACACTTTGTCAGGTCCCCTTTTTTCTGTTTCCGTCAGATAAATGTAACAGGGCCACTGAGCTAATATGTGGCGCTTCTGACGAGCAACAACGTCACACTGAGGCTCTTAGACAGAAACTCTTGTAACAAATGTTCTTTCTTCTCTGAAGGCTTTCTGGCACCAACAACGCTCTTTTGAGATTGCAGCTATTGTCTGTAATCTTTTTGTTTGCTGCTGTTTTTTGTTTTATATGAGTGTAATCATTAAACAGATTATGCTGTGCTGTACTTTGTCATACAGTAATTGCAGAAGCGATTTCAACCTCACACCATCAAGACCAAGACAAGCTGTGAATTTCTCTCAGAACATTGTTCAAAGCCTTACCAGAGTGTGATAGTGTAAGCCTCAAATGGATGAACAGTAATGAATGGGAGCTGTACGTATGATTTTAGCATGTACTATGTCTGCTGCTGCACCCTAACCTCTAGTTTATAGCCCTTCAGTACTTCTGTTCAGTAGAGACAAACACAAGCAGATATCTCGACCACACACCTAAACCTTGATGTGGTTCAGAGGTGTGATTGTTGAGATGAATGGCCTCAGTAGTGGTCAACCTCAGCCATTCACTCAAAGCACTAATGAGTCTGAGGCTTTTCCTTCGAAAGTCAAGCTTTCATCTTGCTATGTTTGGTACTTTCCTATACGTTTTGCCATTAACTGTTTGGAGGGAAAAAGAGGTCAACACAAAAATTATTTCATGTAATTTCAAAACAATTTACCAGTTAAGTTTATGCACTCATTTCCCCGTCTATGCTTTTACCATGTGCGTCACTCATGTCCTTGTGTCCACTGACTACTAAAAAAGCCCTCTGCTCGGTAATATCCATATGGACTCGTCATTGAAAATCCAGGGGGAATAATGAGAAATTTTTCAGACAATGCTTCCAAGGGTCAGTCCACTCATTAGCCGTTAAGAGAAACAATGATATCTCTGATTTATGAGATAATGATCGGATGTCAATGTGGAAAAACTCACCACAAAATCATGAATTTCGAAAGCAGTTAGTGATTAAAATCATAAAAATACAAACTATCTGCATCTCACAAACAAATATCAAAGAAATGGGAAATGAATGACAAATTAATATTTACACTGTATGTAGGTATTCTACTGTTAATGATCATGGGTTTAACTGAATGAGTTCATTTAATATTTATACACATATACACAAATGGTACGTTAGGAGTAGGTGTTATGATGACAGTACAACCACACATCATATGAATTTGTAAAATCATTTTTTCTGTTAATTACATTCTATCTTTAGTAATAGTTGATATGGTTACCAGAAATACCATATAATCTTCATGGTAATATCCTTTGAAATGAAATCTACTATTTGTTATCTCATGTTTGGTTACTCTAAATAAAACATTGTTCTATTTAAATGACAAAAGCATAACATAATCCTTCTTTGAACTGTGATTCAATTGTGGTGAAGTGCAAAATCTAATAATCCATCAGAGATGGTTAAATATTTAAATCATTAAAAGTGTGAGTTTTAAATACACTATCATTACTCTTGGCAGTTTCACCCACTGCATTAGCACACTATCTTGTGGTGGTCAGCTCCAGTCTCACTTTAGTTGTAATGAGTATGGAGGTGCAATGAGAAGCAGTAACACCAAATATCAGCGAAGGTGACTTAGAGCATGTGATAACTGTACAGTCTGGCATATGTCACATCAAAGCATGATGAGGCTCCTGCCACAAATTGTCACATCACTTCACTTTAAGTGGGCTGTTGTGACTTCACAGCTTAACTGAAGTGATTTCAGGTGTTTGGTTACACATGTGACAGACAGAGAAAGTGTCTCGACTGAAATCAGCCACCTTCTATTAATATTCCCCCCAGCCACCTCCGCAGCCTGTGTTAAACTCAGATAAGAGGTAAGTGTGACACCTAGTGTCTCTGGCAGTAATAACATCTTGTATTTATAGCATCCTGTCATGGGGAGAGTGCACATCATATATGATTAGTGACACGATAATCATTTTAAACAATACATAATTGCAGCCGATTTCATGAATATATCACAATAATTTGAATAAGAGATGATGCATGCAGAAACATACACATTCAGTGATTAAATTATTCACAAACCAACCTCAATTCCATATATACATGACCCGGTTTGTGCTTTCCCAAGACGCTCCATGAAGAAATTACTTTGTCATGTGCATTGATAACGACAGAAATATCTTGCACGTGTCATTTAAAACTATAAATCCTGAGGCCAAAGTCAACAGGAGGTTAAGAAGTTTCGGTGCTCCACGTTCTTGGCAGCTGAAGGCACCACTCTATATTGAACTCCGATGGAGCCAAGTGTCCTCAGACTCTCTGGTGGAGGGTGAAAACACCCTATCTGGAGAGATTGTTTTCACAGTATGCCGAAAACTAATTATAAGCAATAAATTAATTTCACGCTACTGCTTTAGAATTAATTGCATCTTTACAGAAGTGACTGGAAGTGATGGCTCAAGCAGCTCTGATAAGGGTGGACACACAAAGTGGTCTATTGAATTATGTGGCTTATCAGTGTCATTGCTTTACATCAGGATGCACTTGATAGAAGAAATTATCTAAAATGCTCATTTGTTGCCGTTTGAATCGCTGCTAAGGTATTTTTGTCGTGCCGCTCCCACGGCACACACACCATATGTGAGGACAGCTGAGCATGTTGTTTTTTTAAGCCTTTACAGAAATGTTTCTTTTGCACGATGTAACTATGTTTTTGATTGAAAATGAAAGTCAGGGTAGTGGCAGAGTGATGCCTAATGAGGCATCTCATCATATAAGATCTGCTACCGGCATGTCAAACTTCCTCCCTGGTTCTCAGTTTGGACTTCCATGATACATTTCACACCTGTTGAATGGTCAGCATCTATAAATAAACTGTGTCAAATGATTTTTGCTGTTCAAGCAACATTCACTCATAGTGAATGCTGTGTCATCACTGTGACCAGTTTGTTAGTCAGAAATTCCCAACAGCACAACAGAGAGCATGAACTCTCATATCCACAGCATGCTAAATATCTGGCCTATGACAAACACAGCGCATGAAATTCTTCAGAAATCTAGGAGTGTTTCCAAAAATACCAAGGAATTTGAGTCATTACAGCTTTTCACTGCAGATTTCTAGAATACCAGTCATACACAAAAGCTTTTATTTTTGCAGAGAATATTAATTAAAAAGAAAGACTGTTTATTGGTAAAATAGGGATAATAGAGCTGCTGTCAGTGCTTGGAGTGCCTTCTTTAGATATTTGGGTTAACTGCTTATTTTCATTATTTTGAGTTAAGTGACTTTTTAAGATTCTCCTAATTGGCCCCAGTGGGATTTTGAGCAAAAACCTTTGATGTTCACATCTCGTTCACATCCTCCCATAATTGTGACAGTATTATTGTAATCTGTGCAGATAATATTGTTGTATTTTTAACAAGATTCCAGTGTTTGATTGTAGCAAGAGACCGATTTCATTCCAAGATTTAATTTCCCTTTTTTTCCCCCTGCTCTCTGCTGTCATCATTGATACTCATCACCACAATCACATGACAGATGGTCCTTTCTAGACCCTGTAATTATATTTCCAGCTTCAGATTTGTAATTCATCATGCTGATGCATGATCTGCACGTCATCTAAACAAAAGTTGGTGAATTGTTTACATGCATCAATACTTTTTTATATTATCTATAAATTAGTAATTCATAATCGGCCTAAGCGTAATGAGATCAGGAACTCATGGAGGCTTTCAATTTGGGTTTGAATACATTTGTTATACTGTATTATTAATTTATGGAGGTCTATGCATAATGTAGCTAAGCTTGTTATCTACAGAATCTCACCATTTTAAATATGTTATCAATAATTAATTCACAGTGACGTTGATTGGACCCTACAGTGAATTTCCTGTTACTGGATAATCTGTTTGAAAGATGACAGCTAATGAAGTATTTCACTGTATGTTGTAGCTAAACTTTGGGGCAACAGGTACAGACTGCTGGAATGGAGAAAATTGGATAATTACAGAAAAGGCACAATAAAACAGTGTTACTGTATGATACTTATGCACAGCTCTACTTCATCTGCAGAAGACTGGAGGTAAAATATTAGCTAGGAGCCTGTAGGTGTAACATTGGGCCGTCCATATTGTGCAAGCTCAGAGTGCCACACCCAGTAAATCATTCACCAGTACACGCAGAGACTGAGCACAAAGAACAATTGTTTCGGCTCTAATATTCTGTTTTATCGTTCTGCCAAAATACAGAGTCAAAACAGTACGAGGATGCTTTTTTTATTTTACAAGTTAATGTTTATTAAAAAAAACATACTGTAACATGAGATCCAAGCTGTAAGCAAAGCTTTTGGTGCATTTAATTGAGTTACAGTGCTTATACCCTTTTAAATAACCATTTTATTTTATAAAATTTTATTTCCATTCAATTAAGCTGAGATTTGTGCTACTGTAGCAGATTTAGTTTTATACAAGTTCACCAAGAGAAAGTTCTGTAATGACTATACTAAATTACAACTTTGACAACTTCATATACACATATGGGAATGCCAGATTCCCTTTAATTAGCAGGTTTGAGGACATTTTTATGATCTCTTCTGCTTTTCTTATATCTGGACAGTCTTGTATTCAGACAGTTGCGGGTAATGTCAGTAACACCTCCCTCCTCCCATTCACACCCTTGTGCTGACTTTCACGGGATTACTGTCAGAATGTTGCTACAACCTTAATGACACTGAGGGCTGAAACTACGCTCAATCGACGGTCAAGAGCTGCGCTGGACTGTGTTTGCACAGATAATTACTGTATGACTTGGAAAACCAGTGGAACAATATTGTTTAAAACTGATAAATAATTATAAGCATGTAATTTGAATGAAGTATTTTCATGTGAAATATTTAAAAAGGCCATTTTATTATTGTCTTATTCCATTTAAGTATTTGTTTTATTTTTCTTTAAAAAATATATTTAAAATATAAAACTTATTTTGGCAAACAATTTAAAATCAGCCACTCAAGTTGTATCATTTACTGTCAACAAAGATTATTTATAATAACCAAAATACCCAAAGTTGCTTCCAACTGATTAATTGAAACCCCACAGCCCTTCACTGCATATATATCAATTCAACTACCATTATGAACCTGCAAAACCAGCCCACCACCATCCTCTAAAAGGATAAATGGGTATAGCTATTGGGTGGATGGAAAAACAAAGACTCTAAAAGCAAACAACACGTAATATACAATACAAAATATGTACAACTGACTGCATCTGCATAGTTTTCAGTGCAAAAGACTTACCAAAAATCAGCAAAGGAGGGGAAAAAAAGCAATACATGTGCACACACTGATGCCACCTGCTTGTTCTTTTTCTCATTTATGTTCAGTGGCATACCAAGCATTCAGATCCCACGCCTCTCTGCATCCGTTACAGTGAAAAGTAAACACCATTATTTTCGAGCTTCATTGTTCATGTTTTTGTGCAGGTGTCTGCGAGAGTTTTGAACTTTGGTCCGAGTGTGTTAAGGAAGTCAAGGTTATCGTTGTCGCCAATGTCACTGCAGCATCCCACAGAGCCTGCTGCAGAGCCCGCCCCCTCAAACCCGTAGGAGTGGATGATGTCATCTGCGTACCGCCCGTCACCCTCTGTTCCCAGATAAGCCAGCTTCTATGGGACAAAGAGGAAGGGAGAGGAAGCGCATTATTACTCAATGTGGACTAAGCCTGAGCTATAGGAGGGGAGACACTATACCATGTGATAACACAAGGCTGCTCAGGATACGACTGGTAGATATTACACAGCAAACAAACAACTCACCAAGAAGCTGAGAAATATTAAAGTTTACGGAGGATACTATCACAGCTTAGAGAACAAGATTATATTACACATGAGTTACCTAAGCTCTTACAGATAACAAAGAAGTTATTAAACCTCAGAGAATGAATCTGGACACATTTAATTCTGCCACGTTCTCCCACTTTTTGTGCTAACTTCCACACATACGTTTTGTTGCACCATATACATTAAATCTGTTCAAATGTTTTTAACTCTAAAACAACATTACCTGGTATAGATAGCGGCCATTTGTTTGCCAGTTGTGAAGAAAAGCTGAGTCCTGGATAAGGTGTCTGTTGTCAAAGCCAATACCGCTACCAAGAAGATTACCTCCATTTAAGTGATGAGTACCATACCCGCTATCATACTGGCCATAGTACTCTTGCATATCGTTTGTGAGAACACCGGCCTTATAAATCCCATTATCATGTGTGGCATGGGCTCCGATTGTGCTGGAGCTGTTGTTCCCCAGCCATCCTGCATTCACCATAGAACCCTTAACTGAACCCTTCACTGCTGGTTCATACCCAACAGTGGGAACAGTGATGAGACTTGAATCCTGTAGAGCAACAAAACAAAACAAAAATTTGCAATCAAGCAACGATTAAACAAAGGAAGCAACACGGGAGGAAAAAAGATAAAAAATAAGGTTCCTTTACAAGTGTATGAGCCCAAGCAATGCTTTCATTATTATGTCCTTACCACTTCTTCCCCTGGGGCCTCAGTGTTTGATTTGAGCAGGATTCCACCACTGTCTCCTGCATCGTCAAGTTCCAACTTCTCTCTCTTTGTCACACAGAAAAAGGCAAGGAGTAAGCCTGCAATAACAAAGCAACTATGTTAGAAATTAGTGCACAAGGATTGTGCATTTTATAATAAACAGTGCTCCACGTGTGGTAGGCATCACAAGAGTGAGCATAATGGCATTATACACTTTATAATATTACCACACATCATTGCTCAGTGCCACATCGACAATGCATAATTCAGTGACAGAACCCCTAACTTTCTATCACTCTTCTTGTGCTTTTGCACATGCATGAGCACAAATTTTCCTGTTTCATTATCTGCACAGTGTAGCCTACACAATTCTGCTGGCAACAGTTGAGCAGTGGGGGACTCACAGAGCAGTAGGAGGAGGGCCAGAGGCAACAGCATAGTCAGTAAAGCCAGTGCCCCTAATGACACAGAGTTTTGCTTGGGCAAGCAGGCTCCATTCCTGCACTGGCAGATCCTTACTTTCGCCGTCTGCGTTTTACCAAAGCCCTGCAGATCTGTAACGTCCATGGGAACATTGTATATCCCTGTAGGAAGCTCTTTGGTCTGCTGCAATGTAGCTGTTGTGTCTAAGGAGGAAACACGTGTTAAAATTCTGAAGAGAGAGAACCTGAAGTGAATTTTTCAGGACAGATCAGAGTGTTCATTATGATGCTTTCAACAAATACTTCACCCAAAGATGTAATTTTGTATAAAAATATTCACCCTCTATAACCTAGACTGTCAGCCCAAAAAGTCAAACACAACTTACAAAATTGGTTGCCATCACAAATAGAACGAAGTTACTTGTACACCCACACAACAGCAAAACAATATCAAAATGTACAGTATGCAAAATCTTATTTTTAATATTCATGCATGCAGAAAAATGTGTCTCAAGAATCCACTTGTATAATCTGTATGTCCCAAATAGAGCCCAAGTGATAAACTGGGCGGCCAGTATTGTTGTCCAATATAAGCTTATCATAGATATATCAGCACATATGTCACCTAAAAAGTAACAAGAAATTGCAATACAAAAGATTTGTTTGTGGCACTTTAGAAACAGTGTCAGCATTGCATAGTTTGTCCACCAGGGAGCATACGTTTATTTTTCAACTGTAAAATGTCCCACTCAGTACATATCAGGGTTACAATTCTTTAAAAAACTAATTTAAAGGATCCTCATTAAAAATGTTTGTTTTGCATTTATGCTAAAAACATATTGGTTAATATATTGTTATCGGATTTTTAAAATCCTTGTAGGTTATCTTTCCAGTGCTGGAAAGTAACTATTACATTTACAGGTACTGTACTAAGATTTTGAAATACTTGTACTGTACTTGTGTGTTTTTGAGTGTTTTCTGCGACTTTATACTTCTACTTGACTATATTTCGGAGGCAAATTTTGTAGTTTTTACTCTCCTATGTTTATTTGCCAGCTATAGTTACAAAAAATAAAATGAGCTCTTGAAACATGATAAATTGTTATAAAGTAAACTGCCCAACTGTATACAAAGAAGTTATATTGAGTTCAACCTCAAAGTGCTACAACATTAAACTGCTACGTACACGTTTATATATATATAAGGGGTCATTCTGCTGCATGACAAGTACTTATACTTTTGAAACGCACATTGAAAATACATTTTGCTGATGATATATAGTACTTTTACTTAAGATTTTGAATGCAGGACTTTCATTTGTAATGCAGTATTTTTACAGTGGGGTGCTACTTTTACTTAAATAAACAAACAATCTGACCACAGTTGATATTGGTATCTGTTTCAAAAATGAATTATCAGTCGAGCTCTAAACAACTTCTCTAAATCTCTAAATCAACTTTATGCATGCCTGCGGCTCGTTCATTGGCCAGGAATGCTTCTATTAGATTTTGTGTTAATGGTTTATTTTGATAGCTTTCATGAAAAAAATAACTGTTTTGGAGAAAGTAAACATTTGAATAAATAACCTTGACTTGGATTGTTCTGTGTAAGTAGTTTGAACATTTCTTAGAGAGCTTTTACAGATGTTTCAATAATGTTTTGCTGTTTTTAAACATGTCTCCAGTTAACTAGAGTCAACATTCCAGGCTACATGATGTGAGTAACGGATGTAGGAAAAACTGCGCCATTAAACATTTTCTCCATCAAAGACTTCCTATAGTTTTTGTATTTTGTTTAAAAGACACACTAACAGTTGTAGATCAAATGGGTAAAAATACAACCACCTACCATTTAATCTTTTCACAGACCATATGCCATCTTGATGGTATGGCAAACTAAAGCTGAAGGGGGAAGAAAAGGGAGACTGGTCGTTGTCTTCAGCCACAACCAGCACAGAGCCAAGCTCTCCTTCCTTCTCACACAACACCAGCTCACTGGTGGGGATCGTTGGCACGTTGTCGTTGACATCCTCCACCACAATGATGACTGTTCCTGTGCCTGTCTTGGAGCCTGAAATACATTAGTACTTATGTAAGACAAATAAGGGCATGCTGGTAAGGGGGGAAAGATTGATGTAGTCACATTCTGACATTACTTGGGTGTCAATTACCTGGAAATTTCAAATTCTGACAAGTATCTGTGATAAGAGCCCAATTTTCTCCATCATACCAGAGAACTGTGAGTCATTATAAATGACTAGTCACATCATATCTTGTCAACAGTTGTTCTCAGGTGAGACAAAGCGAGGACAAAACTGGCTGTTTATTCAGGCAGATACTTGTGAGGGTGGGGCTACTTCTTCGGCTGATGTAACAATACCGTCAAAAGGCGTGGAGATGACAAATATGTCATCTGTAGTGATCTGACATGTAGACTATTTTCCCAAAGCACAGGTTTCTTGGTGACAGTATGGTGCATATTTGCCAAACACAACAGAGACAGTGAGTTTATAAAACAAGTAATAGATTTGAGTAAAGAATTAGGCAACAGCGCAGTGCCAAAGCCTGTGATTTTTTTTTTCAGTCAAGTGGTGATAAGGATCAGCAGAATTATGGAAGCACAGGAGATTTTTGTGATATAATAACAGCTTAAGTTCTGTGTGGAGTCCATGGCTTGTAGACGTCATGGAAAAGGAAATGTACAAAATTTACAAGCAACTTACTAGCATCAACAGCCTTTATGGTGATGTTGTAAATTCCATTCTGGACGAAGGGTGACTCTCTGTCAATAGTGTTTGCAACCTTCAGCTCGCCGGTGTTTCTGTCGACATTGATCCAGGAGGCTGGATCTGTGACCTTGTAATACCTGAGATACAATGGAAAAAACGTACTTGTGTATCAGTAACACATTCTTCAATTCAGCAGTGAAAGTCTGCCCTCCAGTGTTTAAGAAAAGTAACAGAAACTTGAGGATTAGCTGCAATTGTGTATGTTATCAGCCATACTGTACCACAGGAAAGTGAATCTCTTTAAGACAAATATAAAGTACGGTTGCTTACATGATGCCGTTGCTGCTCTTGGTTTCAGGATCTACAGCTGTGTAACTTCCTATCACAGTGCCGTTTGGCGTGTTCTCTTTGACAGTGAAGCGGATGGTAGGAGCTGTGAATTCCGGACCCTCATCGACATCAGTGACATGGACATCCACAGGGACAGACTTCCACTGGGCACTGGTGCCACTCAGCTCAGCTTCATTACGTGCCATAATCTCAAGCTTTACATTTTTGGTCTTCTCATAATCTAAGGGCTGGAAAAGCAGGGAGAGAGTGTATTGTGTATTGTATCTGTTGTCACTGCTGCATTATAGGCCTTGACATTGCATGATATGTATGTCTCTATGTCATTTTAAATAGTTGTTCTACTACTACTCATTTCATAATAATAATAATAATAATAATAATAATAATACTACAAAATCTTACTCACCTTCGAGACATACAAAAGACCCTCGTTTGTTTTGGGGTCAGTATCGATTCTGAAGTTTCCATTTTCATTTCCTTTAGTGATGATGAATTTGGAAATCCAGTTTGGTGTATTTATTAAATCCTTATCTTCAACGGGAATTCGGAGGATAAGTTTTTCATTTTCGTTTTCTTTGACCATGGCATCATACTAAAAGGAAACAAAACATGTGTTACTTAATTTAGATAACCAATCTTAGTAAAACAAGTTCAAACCACTCTGGTTTAACCCCCTGTGCAGTGATAACAAGGACTTTATATAACATGCACCTATTGTGTGTCATTTTATTGTCAAGACATTAAGACATTTTTAAGAAGTGTAAATGCTAATCACTTACAGATGTTTTTGTGAAAGTTGGTGGGTTGTCGTTGATATCACCCAGAGTAATGGTTGCTGTTCCTGTGTTGGACAGACCATTTACTGCACCGTCCATATCTTTGATTTGTACTGTCACCATATGCTTGTCTTTTACCTAAAGAAAGAATTTGACAAAATGATACGAGAAAAAAAAAGGTAAAAAACATGTTAAAAAGGGACAGTTCACCCCAAATCAAAAAAACACATATTTTTCCTCTTGCCTGTAGTGTTATTTATCCATCTAGATTTTTTTGGTGTGAGTTGCCAAGTTTTGGAGATATCGGTCGTAGAGATGATGTCTGCTTTTTTTTTTTTTTTATTTATTTATATTTATTTATTTATGTAATATAATGGCACTATAAAGTACTCTTATTGTGGTGCTCAAAGTGCCAAATTTTTTTTATTTTTTTAAAAACTCAACAGCAATGTATCTTTTCAGAAATCATGACCCAGTTACTCAAGATAATCCACAGATTTGTTGTGAGCAGTTTCATGTAGGAACTATTTTCTTTCTACCGATGTATTTTTTTGGCGCTTTGAGGACCACAAATTGAGTGCCATATTATTATTATATTCAAAAAAGGCAGACATCTCTACGGCCGATACCTCCAAAACTCGGCAACTCACACCAAAACAGTCTAGATGGATAAATAGCACTACAGGTAAGACGAAAAATATGCGTTTTTGATTTTGGGCTGAACTTTCTCTTTTAAGATGACGAGACCAAGATAGAGCATTTGTATCAGCTAATTTCTGTATCGTATTTCAGAGTAAATCATTAATACAATGGTGCCAGTGCTCACCTCTCTGTCCAGGGTGTTAGTTGCTGTGGTGATGACTCCGGTATTTGGGTTGATGGTAAACAGATCTAATCCAGTCAAGAGAGTATACCTGATCTTGACGTGGAGGGATCCTTTTAAGTCTCTGTCTGTAGCATTTACTGTGCCTACCATTGTCCCTGTGGTGTAAAACATGATCATGGAGTTTATTATCACCCACACTGAAGGTCATATACTGCAGGTGTGGTGTGTATTTCATGTTCCTCACCTGCATTGCTTTTCTCGAGCACAGTATACTGCATTTGGTCTTTGAATGTGGGAGCGTTGTCATTCACGTCATCTACAATTATGTTGATGGGCAAAGGTGAGTCTGTTTCCTGATTTGTTTTTTGGTCGAAAACTTTACATAGTAACTGTGAAGAAAAAATGTCAATTTCACAAGTTTAACACACTCAAAAATACAAATTAGTGCAAAGCATATCATATGGTTTAATTTATTTTCAATGTCAGATTAGTCATTTAAAAAGGTCCAGTGTGTAACGTTTAGGAGGATCTCTAAGCAGAAATAGAATATAATATGTTAGTAGTATAATATTATGTTATGTTAATAGTATGTTTTCATTAGTGTATATTCATTACCTTAGAATAAGCTGTTTATATCTACAGAGGTAGCGGGTCCCTCTCCACGGAGTCTGCCATGTTGCAGCGCCATGTTTCTATAGTAGCCCAGAAGGGACAAACCAAACACTGGCTCTAGAGAGGGCCTTTTGCATTTTTCGTGGCCATAGTTTGTCCTACACGCTTGGAAGGGGAGGGTGTATTTAAATGGTTGCAAACTGCAATTTCACCATTAGATGCCACTAAATCCTACACACTGGACCTTTTAAAGTGCCTTTCAACAGATGTACTTTAATATCAAATACTAATTAAGGATCAAATGAACATAACTATTATGGTAATAGCAACTATCTTGATAATCGATTAGTCGTTACATTACTGTACCTAGTGCCAACTGTGAGGATGTCAGCGTCAGATTAATCAAGGAAAATAGGCTAATTGTTAGTTGCAGCCCTATTTCACACTCACTGTAAACGATGGGAACTCTTCACGATCAACAGACTTGTGCACAGTTAACATTCCAGTATACCGGTCAAGAGTGAACACTCTCTCTGGATGCTGATTAAAACCAGGTCCACTGAAGGTGTAGTACACATCGTACTTGCCTGATGAATCTGATACAATCTACAACAGAAACCAAATAATTAAAACATAAACATAAATAAACACAATTAAATACAGATTCTGTTATTCATAAACCATCTATCAAAGTTAAGGAACCCTCTATGGCCTGTTTCAGCTTGCAATAGTTGAAATGGGTCATGGGAAAAAAAAACATGTCCATGATATCTTTAAGCAGATTCTAATAGACAATCTTGTAATGCAGGTATGAAAACACAAAAGGAATTAATCACTGCATAAAGTCAGCAAAAGTCATGTAATTAAAATGGGTGTGTCTGGGTGTGTGAATCAGATAATCTAGAATAAAAAGAACACTGGAGAAAAGAGGCAAGGGCAGCAAGAGGAAAATGAAGAGGATTTGTGGATATGTTTTGAGAATGCTGAGATAAAGACTTAAAGGCATGCAGCATAAACCTTATATACACTACAATGTTAAAGTAGCCTATATTTTCAAGATTAATTTTACCTTTTCAATGTCTTTTGGAAAAGGTCCTTTATCATTCTCTAATATGTTGAAGGGTGGGGGACTCCAGCGTCTCTTGGAGCGCTTCAGGAAGCCTGGGCCTGTGTGCTGTGGCATGCAAACAGGTAAAGAAGTGTAAAAAAATAGATAAATAAATGACAAATTACAAAAAGGTCCATTTACATTCTGACCTACATAAACCTGCTATAAAAGACGCAATCATGTGTAATCTTACCTCTCTTTCCTGTATTGTACTGTGGACAAGATGAACTTCCATCTCACTTTCCGGCCCACCGTTGTCTTGAACCCACACAGAAAATGTCCGCCCTCCTGTCGCCACTGACACCGGCGTTAACGCTTCTATTGCTCCATTCCTCTTTATTGTAAAACTTGGGTCCTTCAAAGTTAACTGCATTGAATTAGTGTCACAGTCGGCAACTTCCACTGAAAAGCGAGAAAGGGAAAAGTGAAAGGGGGTTACTAAACAAACGCCAATACAGTTAAGAATTCAAACTGTAGCCCAATGGAGTAAACCAAACGATAAAGAGTTAATGAACAAATAATCTGTGAAGTAGCCTACCTTTTGTGATTTCGTATCCAGCCGGGATTGTTTGTGGCACGCGTACGTATAGAGAGTTCGGGATAAAACAGGACTCCACGGGGGACAGGATCTGAGGTACAAAGTCGAGCTTAAGAGTGAGTTTCAAATGGGCTTATCGAATAAAAGCAAATAATTACATTATAACGATATTTCTCTTTCACATAGAAGGCAAAACATTTGTATCGATAAAGACTTGTGTTTTAGTACAGTGGATATAAAATAAAAGTGGAAGCACTCACCAACAGCAGGCAGATGTTGAAAATTAAAACATTCGCCATTTTTAAAAATGTTTTTGACGGACTCTGTCCCGGTCCGTAGGAGGAAGCTGGACTCCACCGAAAGTTAGTCGTCCGGAGAGTGACAGATGATGGATCAGTGTCTGCGTTAAAAGCTCAAAAGAAACTCGTCTATTCGTGCACTTGTGCTCTCTGTGAGGAGGAGCAGACTTTACCCCGAGCCGCGGTGTCTGTCGCTACGCACAGAGTCAATAGGCAGACACACCTTAACTGCCCCACCCTGCAGACTGCGAGCCTCCTCCCTGGTAGGATCAGCAGGCGAAGCACCTTTTAGGCGGTGCTCAGTGTTCCGTTGCTAATGTGCTGAACACGTCAACTCCTACAAGTTTGCAAATAAATATTTTCTTCCTGCCAGCAGGGGGAAACATTGCTTGAATAGTCTTCCAGCTAAAGTGATTCTGTAATTCATTTTAGAGTGTTGCAAGACATCAAAGCAAAGCTAGACACCATATCATTTTCCATAAAAGAGTTATTGCTGTACCATATGAGATACAAATGCCTATA
This sequence comes from Siniperca chuatsi, assembly GCF_020085105.1. Classification (NCBI taxonomy): domain Eukaryota; kingdom Metazoa; phylum Chordata; class Actinopteri; order Centrarchiformes; family Sinipercidae; genus Siniperca; species Siniperca chuatsi. The sequence continues at coordinate 13,743,664 of NC_058054.1, read as the reverse complement.
AAAACACTATAAAGTCTTACAGGATTATTATATTGATTTCTACTAATGCTGAGCAGGTGCTTTTATAGTTGTGTAAGCTACAGAGGAAAAGTCAAATTGTTCGTACTTTAGAATACATTTTTTTTTACATCATCCTTTGGATAATCACTTGCTTGTCTGTCTACTTGTTTTTCAGGGGTATCTTGTCTGAGAAACCTCTCCCGGGTCTACACAGAGACTGACCCCTGCATGCCTCTCCTCTGCAGCTCCACTGAAGCATTCTCAGTAGGAGGAACAAAATTGGGCTCCTCACTTAACACCACAGGAATGTGTGCTGAATGAAGCCTGGTGTGGGGGAGGCTCTGTTCCCACAGTGAAGCGCTCATTATCGCAATAAACTGCTGATAAAAGTGAGAGTGGTCAGAGCCAGCAACACTGGGCCTGTGTCCTTTAAAACATGTCCCGTTTGGATCTACTGTAGTGTGGTAGAGGTTGTTTTAAAAGCGCATTGGGAAGTCAGACTACGTGGGGCTGCAACAGGAAAGGTGAGAAAAATGTCAGGAAGACCGCGCTGCTGTGAGTCATGGGCGTGGACACAATGAAAGGGCTTTCGGCTAGGAGTCAGTAAATGGCGAACAGACTCAGCAAAATACCCTCCTGTCACTCCCAAGCTAAAATGAAAGTGAATTATTGTACTCAATGCATACAGTGTGTGTACAGAGTACACAGTATGTTTGACAGAAAAACCCATTATGTTTCTGCTTATTGTATTGGTGACACTATGTCTGACCTCTCCCTCCCACACTGTCCACTCATTTTGACATACTGTGTTAAAAATTAGTCACAACAGAAGTGTTAGGTTTGGCAAATATTCAAAGCATTACTTAATGACTTTTCTGCTGAGTGGTACAGTTTGAAGAAAGGCAGAGTTAATTCATTGCTCAGGAACTCTTGAGCCATAAATTTGAACTTCAAAGGAGTTACACACAAAATGTCTGTATATCATTATAGCACAACTTCATACAATTCATCTTGAACTGGATTGTGTTGTGGCAAGGTGTGCATTGTTCTTTGGAACACATCTGTTTAGTATTGTGATTATCTTCCCAGGTATGGTGAATCAATATGATGTTGTGAAATCTAGTTTGGAACAAATCGCCTGCAAGGCTGACAACAAATCGAGTGTGCTGCCAGGATGTAACATAACTGTCAGTGCCAGAAGACTCATAACAGATGTTTTCAGATTACACATTTAAAATGTGTGACATTTGCAGTTTGGTTTATGACAGCGACACGAGGAAAGAAAGTTTTCTGACTGCACCTAATGCAACTACTCTACCCTTCTCTCCACTCCCGTTGGATGAGCGCCAGCGAGAGGCAGGGTGGAGCATTCACGTCATGTGCAATGGTTAGTATTTGGGTGAGACAAGTTGCTCAGTGGTGTTCTTTTAGAGAATGATGTGACTAATAGCTATGTGATTATTAGTGTGTAGTTTGTGAGACTGGTCATATTCAAACGCATTAAATCAAACATTACAAATGATATGCTTACCAGTTACCAGTTAAGTTACCAGTTTGTCACGTACACCAATCTGAAACAGTCTACTACAACAACTACAGCAAGAAATACTACCTAAGTGAAGGTTATATGTTCAAGTTTTGTTGAAGCTGTTTTAGAGAGGTGTTGACTCAACTTCATGGTCATTTTTGCTATTGAATTGCACTGTGGTATACTGAGAGGTGTTTCTAATTTGTAATTTACCTTCATTGATATAAATGGAGTGGACAAGATAATAGAAACACCTCTCAGTATAACACAATACATTTTTAAAGCATTCCAAAATGCAGCCTGCACTATTATGACCTTCATGAAGGTAGGACTTATTTCAGCGCAGTTATATTAGACTGCATTAGTTTTAGAGAGGGGTACTTAATAAACTGGCAACTGAGTGTAAACTAAGCCATATGGAAATACTCACAAATACACGATTTTTTCTTCATCTGGATGATCTACATTTTTTTTTAAATTCAGCTCTCAAGAAAATTTACATTTACATTACATCATATACATTTATTGATCTGTCAAAATAGCCATTACATACACAATACCAACAGTAAGGTGGTTTATGGGGCAATGTTAACACTGAAATGTTCCTCCAAAAGCGGTTTTCTTCACTCAAACTGGACAGACAGATGACACCCGGCTCTTGTGCCGTGTTTTGTAACAGACTCACTCTGCTGCATTTTCTGAATGTACTAAACACAAATGAAAGTGATTATTCAAAAATTCTGTTGGTCTTTTAACATTTAAATCTCCTATCAAATCTGTGTTAAGTAAATAACTTTGAGGCGATGACCAAGAAAGTTGGTAGCTTCAGTCTCACACAGCATAAGTGAGTTGAAAGTAATTTGTTTTTCCTACTCTTTTTCTGACATGCAACTTTTTATCATGTACTTGTCATGCATCATATGATGCCATCGAAACCACCCATTCACCTTTGTGCTCATACTGCTGTTGATGCTGATGAAGGAAGCCAATGACGAATAAATTATTGCTTAAAAAGCAATGACTCTCACTGTCAGAAAAACAAATGACAGGAGTTGCAGAATACCAATGAAATGTGAAATGTGCTGTCATACAAACACATCAGAATTCCTTCACAGAAATGAATGGAATACTCAGGAAACACATCCCATCTCCGACACACCTCTGCATATGGCGAGTGAAAGTTTCATGTAACCTGGCAACACAAACTCACTGTGTCAATTTGCACCATTATCTTATTGTCCTTTCCCCTCTCAGCTTTTCTCTGTAAAACAAACTCGGCAACGCCTGCATGCACACACACTCTCTCCACTGTGCAGCTGAATGTTTATGAGTGGTGAAGCCAGAAACAGAGGTGCACTCCTTGGGAATTTCACAGGCACAGGTGAAGTTTTACAGATGAGTGAGGAAATTAGTCTAAAAGGACCCCAATACATTTTTATAAACTGAATAAAGATCATAAATAAATAGACTTAATCCCATACTGCAAAGTCAAGATGGAGATTTTTTTTTAATCTTATTGTTATGCAACGTTTTTATCCACAAAAACATGATTTCACACATTGCCACTCCAGATTCATAATAAAAAACAAGTCTGGGTTTCTTCTCGGTCCAGTCTGCCTTTTCTTCTTGCGCGGTCAGAGACAATAGGCTGCACACCAACATTACAGCTAAGTACAAAGGGGACCTACCACCTCCCTTCTCCGCCTGTTATCAGCAGAAGCTTGTGAGCAATCAAACGGAGAGAGGGACCGCCTATTGCTGTAAACGTCCCTACCCTCAAAGAGGTCAAAGTCTGCACGAAACCAGGCAGAGTTAAGTCGACGCGATTTCACTTCAACAGGAGTTTATATTTTTCAAGAAGATGGCTCCACTGCTGAAAAGCAGCCTGTTTACTCTGCTGGCGTTCTTCCTAACGGTGAGTAGACGATTCAATGCATGCTGCATATTGTTAGGTGGTCATTATCGTGTGTAGAAAAACTGGTGTTTAACAGGTGTGGCTCTTCTGTGGTGAGGTACTGAACTCATTAGATTTCTGTACGCGTGTAGTCAAAGTTAAACCATCGGGTATTCAGTTAAAGATACCAAAGAAAAAAGTAAACGCGCAGTTTACATGGACCCTCACTTATTGTGCTGGATGGTCACGCAACACCTCTTTCTTTATTTCCTGTCCAGCAAAGCAGCTTTCCATAACTGTTTCACTGGATGTGGGAAAAACTTTAAGGGCGCGACGTCTCAACCATGAAGGAGGTTTTAAACTTTGAGACAACTGAGATGTAGATTGTAATATGAAAAGTGAAAATGTTCCAGTTATGTCGTGAAAAGTTACGGAGACTTTCCCCCTTCAAATGCAAAGTAAAAGAGAGGATGTTTGTATTTATTAATTTATTGACGGGTCATATTTTATTATTTTATTATTCAACAATAAAATAATCCATTTGCTGTGAGCACACATTTATTAGTGTGTAATGTATAACCCTGAGATCCTCAAATGGGTCAAACCTCTCATGATGTAAAAGACATAATGTGTAAACTAATGGCACACGTTTCTGAGTCAGGAGCAACAACAATATGCCATAGAATTTTGTAATTATTACACATTAATAATGATCAAGTTTTTCCTCCCTCTTTGTTTACCTGCAGCTTGTTCCTGTGGGGGCCAAAGGAAATGGGCCAGTGTTACACAGACAGAAGAGAGAATGGATCACAGCTCCCAGACAGCTACAGGAGAACCATGATTACACCGGATTGGAGAGTATCGCCAGAGTGTGTACTTTTTTGTTCTATTTCTGTCCAAAGAATTCTATTAAAACTGAATATCCTAATTCTTCATTTACAGTTATTTGAGAAATATTTAACATAGGTACAGCAACATTTCATTCCTTAAAATAATGACATCATTGTCAAGTCGATTGATTGTATTTTCCACCTTGCTGGTTTTAACATCAGGCCAACTTTGTTTTTATATGTATGAGTATGTGTGAGAACTTCCATATTCATAATGAGTCAGTTCAGACACAGGATGTGGCAATGAGTTCTGATAATGAGACACACACACAGACACCTGTGTTTGATGTTCTAAAGCTTCATCTAGTTTCATATCACAGCCAGATATTGTTTTAGGATCCGAGCCATGCTGTAATTGTTGGACATAATTTAATGAGCTATGTTGCTATCAATCAAGAATGCAGATCTGTGTGTGGTTGTTCTCATCAGAGCAAAAGCAGTTTGGTTGCCACACTTCAGCTTAGTATACATATCATGTTTGCATGATCTGAATGACATTCATTTGAAACTGTGCCTCATAGAATACAGTTAAAAAAAATGAAGTGTATTATTTTATAATAAAAACTTACAGTAAATAAGCTATGTTTACACTTTTCCTTGTCTTAGATTTCCTGATCAGGTGGATTCATTTTGTGTTTGTGTATTTGTTTTTCAGATTCGCTCTGATAAGGAGAACTATACAAAGATAGAGTATTTTCTAAAGGGGCCTGGTGTTGACCAGCCCCCTAAAGGTGTATTTGGCATTAACCGTAACACTGGCTTTGTGCAAATCTATTCCATACTGAACCGGGAGGAGATCGCCTTCTATCATGTAAGAGCACTTATACATCATGGTTGTAAAATCACAACAATGCGTAAAACACATTTACCATATCCTCAGTGAGGAAATGGTAAAGTAGTTGTGATATTTGTTTTTGTAGTTAAAAGGTATGGCAAAATTCTCCAACGGGACCTACGCTGAAAAAGAAATTGACCTCAACATTACTGTAATGGATGAGAATGACTGCCCACCAGTCATTAAAGTACAGCAAGTCGGATATGTCAATGAATCAAGTGCAGCAGGTATTTTAGGACATCGACAGTATATTTGTGACATGGCAAAGTATTTTTACCTGTACTCTATAAACTGATGTATTATTTCATTCACTGATTTCTAGGTACTGTTGTGATGAAAGTGATCGCTACTGATGATGATCAAGAGGGCACGGCCAACTCCCACATCTTCTACAGCATTGTGGAGCAGAGTAACAAAGCTAGGATGTTCTACATCAACTCTCAGACTGGAGAGGTCATGGTTCGACAGAACACTCTAGATAGGGAGGTGAGGCACTGACCTGAAATTCTTCTCATGTTGTCTAGCACAACTAATTCTATTTATTGGAAAAGGTTTCAACTCTTATATTGGTGAATTGGAAAGGTCATACCCCATGACTGACTTTCATTTGTATGGATAAGTCAAAATACAATCATCACACCGTGTTCTGTTTTCCACCATAAACATAATTCCCTGTTACTTGTTGAATGACATCATCAATGAGAAAGAAGCATTTTTTATATTTTCAGCAATTTTTAACAAAATATTAAGACAGAATCTCATACTCATGTTAGTCAACCCCTTTTACTGGAAACTAAAAATTAGAATGTATTAATCAGTGAATTGTATCTCTGATCTATTTTTCTTTAGAAACAAGATACATATAAGTTGACTATAAAAGCATCAGACTTGAATGGACAACCGGGAGGGAATACAGGAACCGGAGAAATTGAGATCAAAATTCTGGACATAAATGACAATATTCCAACCCTGGAAAAAGAGTTGGTAGGTGTGACACAGTTACCACAACCAACACTTCTATTTTTCTTTAATTTGGTTCTAAAGCAATTGTTGATGTGTGTATTATTTGCAGTATGAAGGGAGTGTGGAGGAGAACACTATCAATGTGGAAGTGATGAGGATCAAAGCCATTGACATGGATCTGATTCACACTGACAACTGGCTGGCTGTCTTCCAAATCATTTCAGGGAATGAGGCAGGCTATTGCAATATCACTACTGATTCCAAGACCAATGAGGGAATTATCACAATTCACAAGGTAAAAGAGTAGTCTCATTTTGATGCACTGAAATTTTAAACAGTAATATGAACGAGTGTGCTTCAACGAGCACTACGAAGACTAATGTGAACTCCATATCCTGTGCATTATCCTTGAATCTGCAGGCCTTGGACTATGAGGAACTAAAGGTGCTCAACTTGGAAGTGGGTGTTTCCAACAAAGCACAGTACAATTTTGGCAGTGGGTCTATGACAGGGGCCATAACCTCAAAAACCTACCCCATTAAAATCAATGTGGTCAATCAGAAGGAAGGCCCCCGTTTCCAACCGAGTGTCAAAGTGGTGACTGTCTCTGAGGACCACACTTCCATCTCCCTCAAGAAAGTCATCGCCACCTATGCTGCTATTGACAGTGACACGCTAACGACGGCCACCAACGTAAGGTACAGCCACAAAGTGAAAGATGTTACTAAACAGCAGATGCTTAGAGATCTCTCTTTGTGTCTCTGAATTGATGTATTTACATTAATAGCTTATTTCCTCACATACATGGATTTTCATATTTACAGGTATGCCAAAATCCTCGATGATGACAACTGGTTGATTATTGATGAAAACACAGCAGATATCAAGCTGAATAAACTGCCTGACAGAGAGTCCAAGTTTTTGGTCAATGGAACATATTATGCCAAAATTATATGCATAACCAATGGTGAGTTCTGTAAATATGAAAGTAAAAGTTATTATTAATCTCCAGTGGACTAATATGGTGCACAACAGGTTAATATTAATCTCTCTTTCAACTGGCTTTCAGATATGCCCTCCAAAACTGCCACAGGGACCATAGCCATTCAGGTGGAGGACTTTAATGATCACTGTCCTAAACTGATCACTACAGCTCAGACCATGTGCCTCGAGGATAATGTCATCTACGCCACAGCTGTGGACGAAGATGAGTTCCCCAATTCAGCACCATTTGAGTACACTGTGATTCAGGAGAGCAGCAAGGGGAAATGGAAAGTGGAGCATTTTAATGGTAAGATAACAATTATGGCGTGGCAGATTTCCAGCAAATCATCGTTAAATGCTCTTCAAGGTTTGCATTAAAAAGGTATTTTTAGACAAATTCTGTAATCAGCTGTAGTTTTTAACTCCAAAATGTTAGATTTCTAAGGACTCGCAAGCAGATTATGAAAAATGCAGCACAGTTTTTAATTTTTTTTTTATAGTTTGTTTCATTGGCTTTAGATGGTACAAATTTGTATGAATAACACAAACATGCTTAAATTGCTGCAGGGTTTCTGCAAATACATTATATTTTAAGCTCCAAAAACACTTTGGAGGTCTTTTGCTCATATAATAATTGAAATTGAATGGAACCATCATTCATTTTATTAGCCTCATCTGTGCTTTTCCTGCCATGACAGTAAATGTCTGTCTTGAAAAAGGTCCATCTTTGTTTTATCACTTACGTATAAAGAAAGGAAGCATTACAAGGCACAAACAAACTTCTTCATAACAGCACAGTTAAAATGTGGGTCTCTTCTTTCTTCAGAAACCACAGCCATTCTGCGGGACCAAGCCGACTTGTGGCCAGGAACTTACAAAGTGGCAGTGGAGGTCAAAGACCAGCAGGGAAAGTCATGTGCTGACGTTCAGATGATAGACATAATTGTTTGTACTTGCCATGAAAACACTAAAACCTGTATGTCGCGCAGTACAAAGACTGCAGGTTTTGGATCTTCAGGTGTCCTGCTTCTGCTCCTGGGACTGCTGCTTCTGCTGTGTGAGTAGAGTGTTACTGATTTCTTTTCTCTTCCTGGTTGGTTATTTTTGATAAGAATCACTAGCCTTCCCCTACAATGTTGCCTAACTTAACATGTTGTAGCATGCTTGGAGAGATTAACTAAGAATGGGTGGATCACAGGCAGTTTTTTGAAAGACACAGCTCATGACTCTACATGCATTACACAATTAATTATTTGGTATTTTCCCCATAAGTTAAATCCCGTTGTTGAATGAAAGTAATCAACTAAATGATGGTTGGACTTTATTTGACCTGACCAGTACACTTTTAGAATTTATAATTTCTGTTGACATAGTGTCAGATGTGTGTATTTTTCAGTGGTGCCCCTTCTGCTGCTGTTCTGCCTGTGTGGAGGTGCAGCAGCTATTGGAGATTTCAAGTCCATTCCATTTGATACAAAACAACAGCTGATCTCATATCATACTGAGGGACAAGGAGAAGATAAGGTACTTTGATTGATAATTTTACAACACAGGGTTGTATAACTAGATTTTGTTTTGTTTCCCATTATGCTACTCAAAAAAATGTACATACAGTAGATTAGTGAATAAATAATAAGTCATAGAAATGAAAACTATTTCTCATGGTGGAGTGCTGAGGATGAATTTAGGAGTCTCACAGCCTGAGGGAAGAAGCTGATCAGAAAGCTCAGAAAGAAATACAGCTGTTTCCGAGCTTTCTGAGGGTGGAGATGTGAGAGAACCATGTCAGGTTCTCTGTGATGCTGATTTCCAGGAACCTTTTGCTGATGAATGATGTCACTGATGATGTATATCCCTCAAGGTTGATGTATGAATGGATCTTATACAATATTTAGATATTTTTAGCTTTAAAAATGTGTAATCAAATTTGCCCAAAATGCTGCATCTCTGATGGGATCTCACATTTTTCTCACAGGATGTTCCTCTTCTACATGCCCCAGTGGAAGTTGATGGTGGCACAATTAATATGAAGAACATTAACACATTAGGGGGAAAGAGGTACATAAGAGAAATGGCTGAAGTAGGTGGAGCAGCAGGTGGAGGAACAACCATATGTGGTGCCATAAACACTGCAACCTTGACAGCTGAGGACATGTATCGGTACAACCAGTATAACCACTCCAGTGGGCAAGCGGAGATGGACTATATAGGTGCTGGGATGATGACAGGGCAAAGACATAATTTCTCCCAATACAGAGCTGAGATGTTTGATGGGATGGCTTTGTCTGGTCAGTTCCTGGGGGAGTATTATTCAAGCGTGAGTACATATAATGTCATTGGTTTTAAAAAAAAATTAAGAATTTTAAGTTTGTTTTAACGTCTCAGTGATGAGTTAGTAATTTACAGTTAGCATTAGCTTACACTGTTGGAATGAAAATCAGACTTAAAAAAGATTGGCCCCAGAATATATCTTACAAAATGTAACTCTCATATAGAACATAGCCAGGTATCATTATACAGTATGTTAGGACAAGTAAAAGCTGTACCGTACTATCACAAGTATTATTGACTGTAGACTCAATATATTCTGGTTTTATTTGTTTGCAGAAATCCAACCATGCTGCACAGCAGTCCCTGCAGAAGGACAGTTTGCTGGTCTATGACTATGAGGGTCAGGAGTCCAAGGCAAGTTCTGTAGGTTGCTGCAGCCTTCTTGAGAATGATGATGACCTTGCATTCCTCAATGACCTTGGGCCTAAATTCAAAACCTTGGCTGAGATTTGTCAGGGGTCAACCTTGGTGACTGAGTCTGTGAATGCAGGGGTTTCTATTTCTCCACCCAGACCAGTGTCTCCTGTCAGGCCCTCCACCCACACACATTTCCATACACACACAGAAACATTCAGGGACAGGGACCACGTCAACATCAACACCCTCAACACCTCCAATGTAGCGTCTGGCTCCTCCACCATCGTCCAGGAGGAGCGAATCACTAAGAGAGCCCAGGGTTCAGCCACCGTTCCCAAGGTACATGTCCAGGACAAGATTTTGATTCCCAGTCAGACGCTGCTCATACAGCAGCCTGCAATGTACTATGCTGCCACGCCCATGTATGTAGTCGAGCCCAAGCCCCAAGTGGTGTTTGTGCCAGGGGGCACCCAGCAGACAGTGGGTCAAGTAGGCCAAGTTGGGCTTAGTCAAGGGCTGGTGCAGATTGGTGGCCTCCAAGGTTCTCAGGGTGTGGTCCTTGTAGATAGGCAAGCAGGAATGGGTGAAGCAACAAGACAGGTAGCACAAGGCCTTTCACAAGGAACTGTCTCCAGGTCCAGACAAGTGTTGTTGGTGGAGAATGGGGCCTCAAGTGGAGAACAAGGTGCACGCTTAGCACAGGGCTTTGTTCAGACAGGACATGGGTCTACAGAGCAGGGTTTGGAGGTCAGAGGTCAAGGTGTGCAGGTGAAAACTCAGAGTTTTTCACTGGATTCATGTGGTTCTACTGGGTCAAATGAGGACTTTGCCTTGAAAGCCACACCCAAGTTGCAAGGGAGCCAGAGAGTGGTTGTGCAACATAAGAAGGTCTCAGTCACAGAGAGAAATATTGAATCTAGCACAAGAGCGTAAAGCAACCCCTCTGTTTAGCATATCCACTGTCACACTTGTTTTGATATATACTGAAATATATTTCAGTATACTAAAATATACTACAGTATTTTGATACATATATGTTCATACAGATAGACTGGTAAAACTGGCAAAAGGATAGTTTAGTCAGGCTTGACCAAAAGTGCAATGCTGTGTGCCCTCGTCAAGTGATAACACTAATGCTCACACATGGTATTGACTACATGGCTATCATGGTCATAAAAGGCATTGGATTTCCATACAAATACTGTTAAGGACAATTACTCTGATGTTTGTTAATACCAAAAAGTGTGTTAATTTCTTGTATGCCACCTGCTAAAATGAGGCTCTGTCAACATTAGTTGAAAGTGTATACTTTACGATATTAGTGTTAAGTACAGAATTGGGACGAAGCAACATATTTTAAGAGGCATTATATGACTTCTGTCGTTACATCCCAGCAGAGGGAAAACCTTGGAAAAAAAATTAAGTGTGAATTCCCTCTTTCACAGGTCCCAAGAATGTGAAAGAGGGACCAAATGACAGCTCTAAAAGCACTGTATTTATTTCAGGTACAAAACTACCATGGCTTCAGGGCGGGAACAGCCACAGTAAACATAACTAAACCAGTCAGATCTACAGTGTATACATACCTAGCAAACAAAAATAACGAACCTCTGACCATATCTCCTAACCAAAGAGAAACTGGAAAAAGCAGAGTACAAACAAACAAAGGGCAGCTATAAGTAAGTGTCAACTAGATTATTTACGACATGATGATCCAGGTATATATCAGCGAGTTCCCTTCCTATTTCAGCTCCCATCCTGCCAGGCTGGAGAAGGAAGGGAACCACTGGACTGGTTGCTGCTGGAGTTATTGGAGGCTGCAATTGGGAACCAATCACGAGCAAGGACTCACCTGCATAATCAAATTTGCCATCCAATCATAACAAATCCACACCCCAATAAGAACAAGAGAAGAGAGAAACACAAAACATATAATGCATCAGTGCAAAAAAAGGGACTAAATGCTCCCCATAGCTGTCTAATTTTACAACTTATAGTCTTTAAACCAGTGATGGAACTTATGTGCTCCTAAAGTCTCACAAGGTTATTATAATGGATGATGAAATGGAAAGTGGATAATTAGTTTTAAAAGCCAAATATCTCAACACCTGGCAAATAGTCATGTCATTGGTACAGATCAATACTCTTATTAAACCCTTACAGTTTTACTATGATCATTTTATGCTTGGTGCAGTTGAAATCTTACTTATTGCTCTTCTAGATTAGAAAAACACAGAACATGGCTGCGAAAGTCCTATAATGACTAATTATACCGTACGTCGGTAGTCTTGAGAAGCACACAGTTATTTTGAGAGTGACTAAAGCAGATGTAGAACAAAGTTTCTGTAGCTACTATAATGCTGCATTTAGGCTTTGAACACTACATTTTAGTGCTCTGAGTACTGTATTTTTTTAGTGTGGTGTGATTATAAAGATGCTTGGGTTGCATTTTATAATATTTTAGCTTTAGCCATGCCATAAGCTTTTCTGCTGACCTTTAGATTGTTGAACTTAATTATACTGTTATCGGGATGTGTTATATGGGTGGCCACTGCTTCCTTGGAAACTGCATGGAACATAGATAAATGCTGTTTGTACTGTAAAACTGATGAAAGCACCCTCTGCAGAACAACCAAAGCCAAAGTGTTGAATAATTTAGTGCACCAAGAAGGGATTAGACTGTTTTTATTAGTACACTACATAGTCATTACAGACTGTAAACCAAAGAAGAGACTACTACACAAAATCTCTATTTTATTGTTGCACTCTTTTTATTATTTCTACAGAATATGTGTGGCTTTCTAAATTGTACTATTATAATAACCCTTTTGTCAAAAGACTGAAGAAGTGCCAAGGCTGTAAAAATATTTGTACAATAGCATGATGGCCCTATTTTTACAAATGTATATTGTGCTATAATTACCAGATAGACTTTTAATATGTTGTTTTTATTGTGTGTTTGGGTGTGTGTGTAAAGTTAATATAATTTGGGTATGTGGATAGGCAGAATAATCAAGGATGAGCTTGCCAAGCACTGAAAACATTTGGTGGTATGACACTGTTTGATATTGCTGTTGTTGCTATTGTATGTATGTATTTTCATCTCTAGTTTTCTAATATGCTCTATGAATATAGCATATATTGCTTTGGAACAGAGCTGTACTAAATCAGTAGTATTGGACATGATAATGAGAATGTTTTCATTTTTTTAAAGTTTTGCACCTCCTGTCATAATAAAGTCGAATAGAGGAAAAAAAAGCTGTTGTTGCTGATTCTGATTTCACACTTCTGGGATATTTGATAGATTATATAGGAACATTCTAATGCACTACATTATATTACTGATAATGTTAAGTATGTTAAGTACACTTGCATATGACCTCAAATTGGCATTCAAATTGTATTTGCACTGCAAATCAGGTGTAAATAAATACATCCTTCCACTGTATTGTGCAGTACTCTTTTTAAAAGCGTTTGATAAATTAATATGGTGTTCTGGCATATTAGATTTGAAATTGCTCATCATAATGTCTATAATGCCATTTCACCCAATCACAGTGAATTTTTATACTAAAACTACAGACCAACAAACTTTTACTACTACTCAGAATTGAGTAGCGGGTAACTATATTGTGAATGTAACAATCATGACTTTTGGGAGTGAGGATAAAGGATGGGATCATGGAGGTATGGAGTGGCAGAAAGTGGTGTTCAAAAGAAAGAAAAATAAGAATGGAAATCATGGTAATTTAAGCAGTTCAGGGGCAGAGTCTGATGAAATGGCAAAGAGAGCTAGGGCATAGCTAAGCCCTCGGGCTGAAAACCAAAACAATGACTGGAAAGTCATAACTAAATTTGTTGAGCATTTTCATCTCATATCGGTGGCTAAAGCTCTGGAAAAGGATGTAGACAAAGTGAAGCTTGCAAAATACTTGAATAACAAGCATATACTTGCAGCTACATGCAGTGAGTCAAGAACAACTAAACACTCTTCTGAAAATGACTACACTGGATGGTAAAAAAGTAAAAACCTGAACCTGGCTCAGCTGCTAGATATATGGAAGTCATATCTGGAGTACCACTATCTGTCTCAATGAAGGATATCAAAACAGAACTGAAAAGGAGGAAAAGTGCTTGATGCTAAACATATTACTACTAAAAGAAATGGAGAAAGAGCAGAAACGCTGTCACTAACCATCGACTTTGAAAACAACCTCCCAAGAAAAGTTATGCTAGGCTTCTTCAGCTATATAGTAAGATAGTTCATTCCTCTGGAATTAAGATGCTTTAAATGCCAAAGAATGGGTCATACTGCCAGCCAGTGCAAAGGAAAAGAAAGATGTTCAAGATATGGAGGCAATCATGCATTTGGAAAGTGTGGGATCAAGACACTCAAATAACAAACATGTAGGGATGGGTACATACATTACAGGAATTTGACAAAGGAATTGTTAAGAGAATCTCAAACAGGTTATCAGTATGCACAGCAGAAGTGAATAATCCTAATCATCGGTGATATGTTCAGATTCTGCTGCTGCAATACTTTTTTTGGTTGAGGTTTATATGGTCTTATTAAATCTACAGCAACTAGGAATAGTTCATTTCTGCTGGATACTGGCACATGTTGGAATAGAGTGAAATAGGCTTGCTAAAAATGCACTGAACAAAAATTATAACAACATTTTGGAAACCTTTAACCTTTAACGTTGGTTTGTAGCCCGCCAGCAAAATCGAAGAAGAAGAAATAGACCTCAAGCAGAGAAGAGGGGCGGGCTACAGAAGTCTGGTAAACTCACTTCTTTAAACTCCACACCTCCAGATTTGTCTCATTTCCAAACTTCAGCCCTAACCTACGCTGACTCATGTGACATCAGTTGAGGCACTTTATTAAACCTCACACAGCTCCCTCTGGAGCCACAAGTCTTTATACAGCTTTTGTCACATATGTAGTAGTGCTCCGCAAGACCTGTAAACCAACTCTGATGTGTGAAATCAGTTGAGTTGAGTTGAGTTGAACTGAAAATTTGTTTTGGTGTTAACTGTCAAATGCACACATGGAAACCATTCAGACACACTGACTGTGGAGTTTGCCAGGTTAAAAACACAACAGCCATTCGGGACCTATGAACATACAGCATATTTCTTTGTCAGTTAAAACATTCTTCATTCAGTGAGGTTGAAATGACAAGAGGATTTTGCTTCAAACTTTTCCAAGTAGACAGTGGCATGCCTATGTAGAACGGATACAACTGGTGTCTTTGTTACTGACTAAATAAGCTTTAGTCATGCTTCACGTAAACAAAGAAGAGAAAGTGGAAAAACAGGTTTCCCTGACAGATTAGTATTCAAGTCATTTATAATGTATTACAAAAGTCAAAACATGGCCGAGAAGAGTGGTTTTAAATGACATGTGGCTGGGCAAAAGCCTAATTTTATCTTTCGAACCTGGGGCCGGTTTCAGAAAGATAGACTCTGACTATGGCTTAGGTCAAATTAACAGTCACACTTCACATACACGTCTGAACTCTGTGGCACAAAGCTGTCTAGTTCTTCACTATTCTAAGTAATAATAAAACTAATGGCTGACCAAGTAACCACATTAAACCGCTCAGCAGAAAATGTTTCCCTTCTGGAAGGATTTAACAGTTACAACATTTTACTGGAAAAATTCAGGGAAGAGTGTAACAAAACAAAAAACTTCCAGTCATATAAAATCTGTGTGGCTTCTTGAAGTGGCAGGGCAAAGTAGGCTACTTCTGCTAACATGTTACTGGTCTCTCAAAATACTGTTTCCCTTCTCATTACTCGCTCTGCAATATTGTTAGAAAACAACAAATTATGATTTCAGTTTCCTCTTCTTTTTTTGGTACCACTAGTCAGCAGGTGTCACTGATTGTTACCATGGAAACACTGGTCAGTAGGTGCCAATGATTGTTACTATGGAAACATAGTAGTTCTGGGTTAGCCTGGGGGTAAGGTGGCTAACTTTTTAGGCTTAAAATAAGTCTGTATTTATTTTTGTGAAACTGTCTAACTTGCATTAGACTAATCTAAGCAACATTAAGACTGGCCTAACACTACAAACTAGTCTAACATATATTTGTGAAACTGGCCCCAGAGAGACATAGCTCTTATGCATAATATTTTTTTGCTTTACTTCTAAAGACATACCAAAAAGCCTGTGATGAGTATTTTTTTTCCATCTGGCTGAGAGCATAAAAATGCTGCTCCACTACTCTCTATGGGTTATATGTTTTTGCTCTTTTGGCCATAAGTCATGTCAAAGCAGAAGTTTTCTATCATTCGTCAAATTGAAAATTCTTGCTTTAACAGCCGTGACTGGGGTGTGGCCAGACGGGTAACATATTTCAAACTTATAACCCTGAGAGAGTAGTTCAACAGCCAGTTTCTGCCCTATCTGAATGGCAATGTGTGCTTGTCAGGAAGCCAAGTGTCAATGTCAGCAAGTTTCATCATGTCACTGTCATGATGTGCATCATTCTTAGATTGCATGTGATTTATGTATGTTTTGAAATGTTCCTATTACTTTGCATTTTCTGTACAGATTTATATTTACTGTCACTGAGCTCCTCCCTGGTAGTTTGGACGTGTGTAAATCTGATGCCTAGTTGCAGAAGTATGCAAAAGATCAAGATTTCACAATGGTTTCCATACTTCTACGAAACTCAAACCAAACAAGATTCTTTTAAGTCAAGTTTTAAGTCTTATGATTGCTCAACTATATATAAGTGCAAAATGTGTCTGATAAGAGGTTGCTATTCGTCATTAGGGACTCTGTGTATAAATTAAAGGTGTGTTTGGCCATAACAGAGCTAAGGTACACTGTACATTAAAGGATAAGGCTGGCAAATTCTATATTTTTATTACTGTCAACAGATCCCATGAAAAGACCAAAAACTACAATGCAGTTGTCTGTATTTATGGGATTTGTTGACAGTTAGAAAAATACAGAATATCACCAGACCTATCCTTTTTAACAAAATCATGTATCATGCATACCATATAGAGTTCTATGGTAAATATAGTAAATCACAGATTACAACTAAAACAAGGACCTATAGTGTGATTGATAAAGAGCAATTTCACCCTTATTCACCTTTACACCTGTAACGATCAAATAAAAACATGACATGTGACATGAAGTATTGACAGGACTGGATCTTTTATTCGAGACTTAAGACAGTGAATGCATGTTGAAGTAAATGTTACAAAACTGTATTTAGGACAAGACTGTACTTATTTTTGACACTGGCAAAGCATGACTTGGAAAACCAATTACTATGGTACTTGCATATTTTTCATGATCTTTGTCAGTATAAGCCATATCTATATGCAATATAATTTTGGCTAAACAGCTATATTTCATTGTGATCTTCACACTGCAATATTTAGTTGAACATCTGCATGTCTAGCGTACTTCTTATGATCTCACTGCACTGTCCGACAACAATTAATATTTTGAGGGACTGGTTCACTCAGTGTCATGTCAGTGTTTTACGATCAGTGGCGAACATCATGGCGGACTTCTTCCTCATCCTCTATTTCATCTTCTTCATATTCGCCCATCTCATCAGCGGTGGCATCTTGGTACTGCTGATACTCAGACACCAGGTCATTCATGTTGCTTTCGGCCTCAGTGAACTCCATCTCATCCATTCCCTCTCCAGTGTACCAGTGGAGGAAGGCCTTGCGGCGGAACATGGCTGTGAACTGCTCAGAGATCCTCCTGAACAGCTCCTGGATGGCCGTGCTGTTGCCAATGAAGGTGGCGGACATCTTGAGGCCACGGGGAGGGATGTCACAAACGGCGGTCTTGACATTGTTGGGAATCCATTCAACAAAGTAGCTGCTGTTCTTGTTCTGCACACTCAACATCTGCTCATCCACTTCCTTCATTGACATACGGCCGCGAAAGATGGCTGCCACGGTGAGGTAGCGTCCGTGACGAGGGTCACAGGCTGCCATCATGTTCTTGGCATCGAACATTTGCTGTGTGAGCTCTGGCACAGAGAGGGCACGATACTGCTGACTGCCCCTGCTTGTGAGGGGCGCAAAGCCTGGCATGAAGAAATGCAAGCGGGGGAAGGGCACCATGTTGACAGCCAGTTTACGGAGGTCAGCGTTGAGTTGGCCAGGGAAGCGGAGACAGGTGGTCACCCCACTCATGGTGGCTGATACCAGGTGGTTGAGGTCTCCGTAGGTAGGTGTGGTCAGCTTCAGGGTGCGGAAGCAAATATCATACAGGGCCTCATTGTCAATGCTGAAGGTCTCATCTGTGTTTTCCACTAGCTGGTGGACAGAGAGAGTGGCGTTGTAGGGCTCCACCACAGTGTCAGACACCTT
This sequence comes from Siniperca chuatsi, assembly GCF_020085105.1. Lineage (NCBI taxonomy): Eukaryota > Metazoa > Chordata > Actinopteri > Centrarchiformes > Sinipercidae > Siniperca > Siniperca chuatsi. Next base: position 13,725,518 of record NC_058054.1, on the reverse strand, counting down.
CGGGGAGGGCATGACGCTGAAGGTGTTCATGATACGGTCGGGGTACTCCTCACGGATCTTGCTGATCAGCAGTGTACCCATTCCTGAACCTGTGCCTCCACCCAGTGAGTGGGTGAGCTGAAAGCCCTGAAGGCAGTCGCAGTTCTCGGACTCCTTCCTCACCACATCCAGTACTGAGTCCACCAGCTCAGCACCCTCGGTGTAGTGACCCTTGGCCCAGTTATTTCCTGCTCCACTTTGACCTGCATGATGGATGTAATGTTTAAAGACAAATCATGTTGGACAAATAATGGTACCGCTTTCTGGCATAACAGGTATATAAGTTGTAACTAAAGTCTTTATTGATGGATTGCCATGCAATTTTGTACAGACATTCATAGTCCCCAGAGGATGGATCCTAATGAATTTAGCGGTCTGCTGACTTTTCCTCTAGTGCCACCATAAGGTTGACATTTGTGGTTTTGAGTGAACTGTCTCAAAAACTATTGGATAAAATTTGGTGCAGCTCAAGCTGAATTGTAATAACTTTGGTGATCCCCTGATTTTATCTAGTGTCATAATTAGGTCCGATTTCCAATTTGCCTAATACTTTGGTTTATGACCAAGTACCTGGAAAAACTGACTGGAGTAAATAACAACAAGACATTCCCATCAGCCCCAGCTGTACTTTGTGTATAGCGCCAATTAGGAAATGTTACAATGCTAACAAGCTAAACTAAATGGTGATCATGGCAAAACTTATATCTGCTAAACACAGTCATTGTTAGCATGTTGCCATGCTGAAATTAGCTTTTATCTCAAAGCACCACTGAGTTCCTAAGTACAGCCTCACAGAGCCGCTAGCATGGCTGTACACTCTTATTGGCAACCCTAATGTTGTTCTTCTTAATGTCTTACTACTGATCTATAAAGCATTAATAAATCATGTATTAACCATTAATAAAGCCATTTGTTACAACATATTCAATACAACCTTAAGTATGCCTCATTAGAAACGAGCACCCAGAAACGTTAAATGATTAATTATAAATGAAAACATCTGTATTTATAATTATTTGGTTCAGAATTAATTACATATACAGTATATTATCATAAAGCTTAAAGACAGTTCTTCTGTTTGTATATTTTCTGGTAAGGAGAAATGCAGAGTCATCCTGTGGCTGAGTTTATCGACCCCTGTATCCTCACTTGTGATCAGCACTGCAGCATCATGTCCTAGTTGATTTCTTTTTCGCTGAGTCACCCAGCGAGCTGTCTCAGTCTGACACAGCTGCACATGGGCAATGCATCACACTCCTGACACATTGCTGAGAGGCTGCAGAAGCTTTGTGCTGGGAATATATAGTACTGTACAGTGCTCTCAAGTGAAACTAAGCACAGCTTTACAGGATATGACAGCAGCTGATGACACATACATATTCTATGTATATGCAGTTGGTTCAGGATGAGTGGTGACACCATGATTTATTGTCCACTCACCAAAGACAAAGTTGTCAGGCCTGAATAGCTGTCCAAATGGGCCGGAACGGACTGAATCCATGGTTCCTGGCTCCAGGTCAACCAGAATGGCACGGGGGACATATTTGCTGCCTTTGGATGAAAAAGAGAAGAGGATAGAGGGATAGAGAGAGGTAGTGGATGGAAGGGTGGAGTAAGATATCGACAGTCTCAGTGTGCATGATGTCAGAACATTTGTAGTTAACCATGGAAAAAACGTGACTGTATTTCAAAAGATTATGTTCTCCATATTAAGTATACTGATCTAAAAGGTAATACAGCGGCGCTGTTTGCTAATGTAATCTTTTAGGTAAACAGCCTTTTGTTTAAAGGATATTACAGCCTGTCCATCAAGCTGGACATTTAAAGACTGCATGGTGCCTTTTATTGTTTGTTTCTTTACTTTGCTCCACCCTCTCCATCTTTAACCCCTCATGCAAGCAAACTGCTGCAGCATGCTGCACTGCTTATTCTAGACCAGTGCTGAGCTATGCATGAGTCCATTTAAACTAAGGTGCAATCTTCCCCTACCCATGCCTCTTTTTCTCTCATTGTCTTGATTCTGTAAACATTTGCCAGTCTGTTCTCTTAATTTTTAAGGAGAAATTAATTTATGGGATGCTTAGTCAATCCACATGCAATAGCGATCCAGTTGGTGACACTAATGCCAGCATGCAACATGGAAACAAAGATCAATAATGCCTGCTGCTAGCAAATCGGATAGGGGTAGACAGTAATAGTGACTATGCAGTTTAGGCCTACATGCACCTCCTGTGCAGGCCTTTCATTTATCCAAAGCGGATGAGTGGGCACCGTTTGATCTCAATCAAATGGATTGAGATCTGCACTGACTTGTCCTTTTCTGACCGCATCAGTCCAAAGGCTGAAGCACTAGACACAAAGCCATATGATTACTGAACTTCGTTGTTTGACTGTTCAATCGATGCATTTGGAATGACCTTCAACACCAATAAAGTAAGATACTGAGATGAGACCAAGGCAGAGCGATCTCAGGGTCAGCTATACAGAGACTGTAGATACCTGTACTCCCTATAGAGAGAGACAGAGAGAGGGAGAGAGACAGAGGGAGACAGAGAGAGATATTTTAGCAGATTCACTGTCCTAATTTTTTCTGCACTCATGATGGGACCTACTTTCCCCTTGCAGCTAAATTAGTGACATGAGCATATCATGGCATTCAAATGAGGTCTGTATAGCATAAGGTCATGCAAGGATAATAAGCAATGGAAACAAAGCTTTATGTAGTGGTAAATTTTTCAGATGTAGCATGTTTTTTGTTTTTTTTGTTTTTTACCTGATGCCTCATTGTAGTAGACATTTATCCTCTCCAGCTGCAGGTCACTGTCACCTTGGTAACTACCGGTGGGATCGATGCCATGCTCATCACTTATCACCTCCCAGAACTAAGATGGGACAAACATAAATATACGAACCTCAATTGTTGGGGTCATTTAGTGACAAAACGTGGTGTGAAAACGAGTTAAAGCATGTGCGTCATGCCTCATTTTAGTAATTGCGCATCTGCGTGGTGAGAAAATGACACGCAGCAGAGGGGGCCACATCACTGCAGAGCACAGCAAAGCCCAGCCCGACTGAACCGCATCCTGCACATATATAAACAATTAATAATCTATCTCAAACTTTCTTTTAGATATGTATTTCTTTCTGTCCAAGAGATGTCAAACTAATTACTTGAATCACTCGAGTCTATAATAACGCGTGAGACGTTCCGCATTAAAATTGTTCCTCTTCCTAAATTAAATGATAATATTTGTACCTTCGCCCCAATCTGATTCCCACACTGTCCAGCCTGGATGTGAACGATTTCCCTCATGGTGCGCTGCGGATGCGGGCAAAGAGCGTCCAGTCTTCAGTCTCTTGACGCTGTGTTTCTCAAAATCAGCACTTGCCTCATTTCTAGGGCGAGTGTTGAGCCGGCGAGATAGATAAACGTGCTGCTGGTCAGGTGACGTTGCACACGGCGCAGCATCCCAGTATCCCCGTCAGCCAATAGGAGCGCCCCGGTTTGATGCAGTGGACCAGAGGATCATGCCGCATCATCCTCCTGACATCACCCTGTCCCATGCAGGGAAAATGTTGCCTTTTTTCGCTAGACTGAGATTGTTCTATAAAGCTCAGGCAAATGTTTTCCCTGCCAGGAAATGTCAAGCTTTAGGCTACCAGTGTAATCGCCTACTGAAGGCTGCAGTTCTACATGTGCTGATCCAGTCAGAACCGAGCTGTGTGAGTTCAGAATCAGCTATAAACTATGGAGGACCGGAACTATGATAAATAGCGACCTGTATAAAACAGCCGTTGTTTCGAACTCCAGGTTGAAAAATATAAATAGATATTTTGATTTCATCCATTTTAACGCTCACTATAAACTCAGAGATTTTCATGTTTTAGTTTAAATAATGCAGATTCTCCTTTGAGTCGAGAAAATGCTACGACCAGGGCCGGATTAACTCGCTAGGGGACCCTGGTGGCAAAAATGAACCGTGGGCCGCTATTTCAGTTTTTAGCCATGCTAGCAGCGTGGCTCTGGGGAAAGCAATTTTGGTCTGAAGGTCGGTCCACAGATTTTGATCCACAGAGAAATATCTTAAAAACTGGTGATTGCTATTACATTTTATACAGACATTCAGGGCCTCCAGAGGATGAATCCTAATGACTTCCATAATCTCATCACTTTTCCTCTAGCGCCACCATGTGGTTCACATTTTGTGATTTGAAGTGAAATGTCTTAACTATTGAATGGATTGTCATGGAATAGAAGACATTCATGTTCCCCTCAGAATGAATTGTAATAACTGCGGTGATCCCTTACCTTTTCATCTAGTGCCAGCATCTGGTCAAAAATTTAATTTGTCCAAAATTTTGGTTCATCACCAAATTGCTACAAAAATAATGACATTCACCTTGTGTTTAATGTTAATTAGCATGTTGCATGATGAACACTTTAAACTAGGATGGTGAACATGGTTAACATTATACCTGCTAAACATATGCATGTTAGCATTGTCATTATGAGCATATCAGCATGCTGATATTAGCGTGAGGGTCTGAGGCATTTGCTCGGTTGCTAATACAGCCTTGGCTACAACCCTTGTGATTTTTTAAAAACCTTTGATACCCTAGTGGATTACTAAAATAAAAGTGTAATAGAAACACTCATGCACTCACTTTTTTGTTCATTAAAAGTTTGCTGGCGTTTTTTTGTTGTTTTTTTTAGATACAAGGCCTCCAACCAACAATGAAAATATTGACTTTTTTTGCCTGGGATCTCCTTTTATTAAAATCCATGAAATGTTATAAAATTAAGGACTCACTGATATCCATAGTTGATCAATAAATAGTGGTTTATTTTAACAACATGTATGGCTTATATACAAGTGCATTATGTCTGTTAAAATGAAAACAAAATGAAACCAAACAATCAGAAATTATAAATGGTACAATCCATGGTTTTTACATTCATTCAAATCTCCCTTCAAGAGATTCTGAGTCGCACAGTTGAGAGAAGCAAAACCTAAAATGTGTACACTGGGGACTTCATGTCTGTTATCTACCAAGTTTAAAACTATTAACCAGTTCATGTTATGATCTATGATCCTTCATCTTATCGAAGCTGGGTGTCTCCACACATTCACCATTTACAAAGGCATTACCCATTCTTCTTTTTTTTTGCTTTTCCACCCATCGCTGTCTCCTAGTCTACCCTATCGCTGGTGCTAACATTGCTTTGGATTGCTTTTACTGGTTTTTACTTTAATTGAACTCCAAATGCTTACAGGTGTAAAAGCTCACATCAGCACCATGAAATAGCTGGATGGTAGTTGTGAAAATGGAAGCAACAGATCTCAGAGAAGACACTGGATGTATTGTGCTGCGTTATTGTCTTTACACTGGTGTTGCATGGGGTTTTGGCGATACACAGTTCAATTTCTGCAATACGCACACTGAGACAGAGAGACCAACACTCACAGACAACGAGGACTCACAAGTAATGTGAAAATACTGACCACTGCAGTCAACCCACTCTCTACTGCAGATGCCAAGAATTCCTTATTAAATCCAGTGTCAACACCCTGTTCCACAAAGTAGATTACATGTGGGTCTATTGCAAAAGTTAATGTGTAACTAGTATTCAAAATCCCACTCCATTTTCCCTTTTTTTTTGTTTTAAACTGTCAAGACGCCAAGCTCCACCAAATTTGACATCACATGTTTGCAGGGCATTGTGCTTTGAGGCTTAGCAGCATGGTATACATACTGTATGTTAGACATTAACTGTTCATAAGAATCTTTCACTAAATGGAAGTTTGTTGACTTGATGATCTATTCATAGATCATCCTGAATCAATCGAAAATAGAGCTTTCATACTTTGATTCAAGCTGCATTTGAGGAAAACAACCACAGGCAGGTTTGCTCAATTATTAAGCTACCAAAAGATATGTAACCTTTGTCAGTGCACATTTGACTAAAATCAAAGGAGAATTATGGTGAGTAAAGTACCTGTAAGGTTCTTCATAACTGTACAACAAGATGGTGTGACTAACACATGAATGACACCTTAATAGATCACCAATATTCCCTGGATAAATGTAATATGATATACTGTGAGATGGTTTTATCACATTTGACATGACAAGACATCATTCAGTTTGCTCTTAAATTTTACAGTAATAAGTGTAATTATTGTTATTTATCATTGTTATTATTGTTGTTGTTGTTGTAAACAGTGGTCTATCCGTAATTATACATCTTTCTCTGACAAATATTACAACCTCCAATGCATGAAGTATGTAACTGCAACTGTCAAGTTACACACAGTATTAAGTCAAGTATAATGCTGTCCAAGGATGGACAGAAGCTTTGGAAGAGAAAGTGCCTCCTTAAGCAAGAGTCTGTCAATTTAAGAATATGAATAGGTTAATCTAGCTACGAATAAGGACTTGACCTGTATTTTTAAATGTCATTTTAACAAATATATGAAATATTGCATTTTTTTTTTAAGGTAAACTTAGTGAATGTATGAACACACTGACATACATAAACTATGTTGATGCCAGAACATGATTTGGAAAACACACTGAAGGTTAGTGATGCTGTGACAGTTGGCAATCACATTGAACTTTTTGTCATTCATTGGTTTCATTTCAAAAATAGCTTTTGTGTCTTTTTAAGGTTTGCTAGTTTGCTGACGCGTTCACAATTATATTCATGCTTTGTCCCAACTGCAAAGAATAAGGTGCCACCACACTGAGGTGCCACAAATACTGTAAGAATGAAGTATAGGTTTCTACAATAAGGGCACGCCATGGGAGATTATTCAAAATAATACTTTGAATTGAAAAAAAAAAGACTCAATCAAGCTCAATAACTAATTATACATTTACCTACAATATCACATTTACAAATAAAAGCATTTGCATACCATACATTTCATTGACTGAAACGACTGGAAAAATATGTTTCTTCAGACCTACAAAATATGGGTCATTCTTTTCTATAACATCATTGTTCTTACAATGAACCACGTGTTGATGAAAGCAATTTCGCAAACTCATTTTCATCTCACTTCTAATTCATCAAATAGCATTTCAGTCTTTTATTAATTTGATAAATAATTTAATTCTTCTTTTGTATTTATGAACTTTGAAATAGGGTTCATCTGATTCACTTTAATCCACATACAGTCTATGGCAGGGGACTGCACTAAACAGTATTTCCCCAAACAGGCAAATACTGTATTTATACTAATTTTTTGGCACTATGTCTACATTTCATTTTGGTCAGAGTAGTTTTTGGCGTTGTATTTAGAAAAATCACTCCAATTTGGATTGTTTACCTCTGTAACGGCAAAAAATACTTTGTAACATTCAGATATTTTTTCATACAGGTAAGGCGATATTTTTATACAAATATGTTTGACGGACATTTCATTTGAGCAAAAGTACCAGTGATTAGATTTTTTTTGTTTTTAGCATCATTGCATTTCTCACCAGTCCTCTCAGTGATTGTGGGTATAGTTGTAAGTCTCTTTAAAATGACAGACAGTGATTTCCCATTCATTTACATCAAAGTAGTTTATAGGCTGGTGATTTCCAGTGACATTAAAAAAGAGCAGAAGATTCTGTCACATTGTCACAAACCAGCCTCTGGCACTCTCTCACTTGCGTGGTCTCATTTATTGGCTAAATGCGGGGGGGGCTCTGTAAGACATGTCTACTCAACTCCAGGTGGGGACAATCTTTATTGAGTTCCTGAAGTCTGAGCAGGACAGTTTGTGCCCCCTTCTTGGTTATTCATGTGGCTTGGGCTGCTTCCTCGGCAACCATAAAGCCTCTTTTTTCCTGGCTGCAACACTGGATCATGACGACGCCACACCATTGACAGTGTTGTTTTCTGTGCTGGCACTGTCCCTGATAGAAAGGACACCGGAGTCTATGGGGGAGGAGACGGTGCAGTCCATTAGAGAGGGGGGAGTTGCTTCTGTAGAGCCTGAATCCGTGATGAAACTTGGTACTGAATCTATGGCAAGGGAAGTAGCTGAATCCTGCGTGGGCTGAACAATGTCTGTGACAGTCAGAGTGGTTGATTCTGGAGTGGAGGTGTGCACAATGTCTGTGACGGGGAGAATGGAAGAAACCGGTGCAGTGGTGTTGACAGTATCTATGACAGGGGGAGTGGAAGAGTCCGCTGAGGGCATATGGCCTGAGTCAATGGGTGGAGAGGGAGCGGGTGTAGGGGAAACAGTGACTGGGCTAGGGGGAGTAGGGGAGTGAGGAGATATATCATTAACACAGGGAGAGGTAGAGTCTAACTGTGGCTGTTGGGAATCTATGACAGGATGTATGGGGGAGTCTCCAGTGGAAGGAGTAGGTATAGATTCGTCTACTATTTCTAACTGGATGGAAATGTCAGAGGGTGTGCTAATGGAGGGTGGAGGGTCAGTGGAAATGTTGCAGTCTGTCATCGGAACAGGAGAGGATGTAGGGGATGGAGGGAGACTGTCATGCACAGATGGAGTAGGGGAGTCTGCTAAAGTGGCAAGAGTGTCCTCTAGCAAAGGTAGGTTGAATCTCGGGGTGATACTGTCGATCTCATTACCCAATGGGTTGGGGGATTCTAACGTGGAGCTAGGCGGGGGTTCGATGATGGGTGTGGTGCAGATCAATAAGGAGGCAGGCACAGTTTGAGAGGCAGGGGGAGTGGAAGAGTCCAATGAAGGCGCACAGTTAGCGGCTGACTCTTTTGTAGGGGAAGGACCAATGTCATTCATTTCAGGAATGGCAGAATCCGTCAATGGCTCAACAGAATTCAGGACTATTGCTGGAGGTTCTTCGGCTTCGGCTAAAAGTGGATCTGTGATGCATGGGGCTTTATGTAAAGGAGTGGAAGACAGCAGGTGTTCTTTACTGGCATGTATAATGCCATCTTTACCCAGGGCTGGGATGGGGTTCATGGATAAAGGTGTAACTGAGTGACCGTTGGGATCTTTAGGCTCAGGCTTGCCAGGGTGCACCTCCATGAACGTGGGAGCGGATGTATCTCCGACCGACGGAGCGGTCAAATCAACAGCCGAAGAGGCGGTGGAGTCCATGGTGGACACTGCGGTGGTGGCTGCATCGTGGAGTGGCGTGTCATGCACCCTGGTGTAGTCCCTGCTGCTCTCAGATTGGGCCAGCAAGAGGCGCTGTTCTCCAGGTTTCCTCGGTGGAAGGAGAGGTTGACGAGTGAAGCTCTCGCCGTCAGCCAGGGTCTCAGGGAGGGGCTGGTAGCGTGTTTCGGGCAGCAGGAGAATGCAGATGATGCAGATAAGAGTGCAGCAGGCAAAGATAATGTGGTGAAGGAAATAGCCCTTCTGATTGTGGAGCTCCATGATGGGGGCAGTCAGCATGCCAAAGCCGGCACTGGCCAGGACTAGGCCCAGACCACCACCCCTACAATGACATGGAAAATGTTATCACATGGTAGGATTTAGGAATTATGGTCACACATAAAAACCTCACAAACCTCCTATAAACCATCCAAAGGGGAAGACAGTTCACCACAATTAAAGTAAATCATTATGTTGTACTGAAGAATGGTATTCCATTTATAGACGGGAAAGCTCTTATTTTTGCTGTATGCTTCTGTTGACGTATCATTGCCATTTTATCAAACAGCAGCAGAGAGTGCTGCAGTACCATCAAACGCCTTTCTATACATGCAGTCCCATTCCTCTCCCGTAATTGCTTAAGTTCACCACCAGAGGGCGCCCTCCGAGCACTGTCAGCAGAACAACACCCCTTACATAACCCCAGACAGGGCTGTGTCATATATTCTCAGAGGCAATGGCTAATTTGTACAAGTTGTGGATTACATTTGAGCTGTGAGAGTATGTTGTTTCCAGCAGTTCACTGGTTTCATACTCTCCCTTTAACAGGAGGTGGAGCAGCTCATCCGTCTGCAGGAACACGTGATGCGATGGAAACCAACCACTGTTTTAACTGAATTATAAGCTAATCAGGACAATAATACAGTCGTAAAAAGAACTTTTTCACACATTTTTCTCATTACTTGTACATTGATGACATTTAGAATTTTAGTCCATAAACTAGAACAAACATGAACACACTGTGGACTAATCACCTACATGTATAATGACAAAGCATGTGCTGTACATTAAAAACACAGCCGTCTCCTAAAAGCATATTTTCTACAGTTTGTCGTCCTACTCTAACAGTACAGTCCCAGTAATTCAGTGGGCTTACCTGATCACAGTGGGTGTGATCTCAGCACAGAAGAAGATGCTCAAGTTGCTGACTGCGTGGGAAGAGAACATGCCGATGACTGAGAAGGCGATGGAGAAGTTCTTATTCAGCGCACTTGAGTTATCTGCAGACGTTGCAGGAGAAACACACGTAAGGCAAATTTGCACTCAGTACTCAGGACAACAGTGCTGCACATGTAAATATGGAATGGGAGGAAAAAATGCTTTTCTTCTCTGCTTTTTAGGAGGTAAAGATTATTTCCAAAAAGCACAACATACAGTATTTTGAATTATTCAATTATTGGGTTTAAAAGATGATATTGCAGCATACAGTGGAGAGATCGTGGATGGCTGGGAATTCAAATGGTGATTTAGGATTAAGGAAATATGGCAGCAAAGAAAGGCCATAATAATTAGAATTTTGATAAGTAACTGTATACCTAATTGCGAAATTTAACCACTACTGAATACTTAAATTTACATAATTAAAATATCTTAATTTAAAAACCATCTATCTAAATGTATGTGTTGTTTTTCACGTGGTGCGATTTCTAAAAATAATTTTCAGTTTCACAATTTCAGAAAATCCCAATGTCCAGTGTTTTCAGTCATTCATTTGAACTTTTTTCTTGGATCATGTGACTGACGGGACATAACCTGACAGGAAAGAGGTCTGATTGATTCCTTCAGGTTTATTATCCTTGGTAGCAGGATGCTGAAGTTTGAATCTTTAAGTCTGGTATCTGAATCTAATTTAAAGCAACCTGATTGTTTAACCTGACTTGAATTTTTTGACTAAACTAAATTAGAGCAACTTGAATCGAGTTTTTTAATAGAAATTAAAAGACACTGAATTTGTGCACCCTTAAAAAAATCAAGTTGTTGAAATTGTTGAAAGTACCTGAAAGCCTTGAAAGACAACCATTCAAACCACATAAAGATGGATTTCAAAGTAAAATATATATTTCAAAATTAAATATTCAGTTGCTTATAAACAAATTATTGTGGGATTTCTTTGCTTTCGTAGGATACCACATACTGTATCACCTCAGTTAAAAAGAAAATTCTAAAATATATACATAATCTGATTCTGCAAATGAATGTAGAATGGATGTGTGTCTATTATTCCTCCAGCACAAGAGTTCCTGAAACTGGACCATTTAAGGCAGGTCCTTTTATGGCCTTTTAGCATCTATCATCACAACTTATTTTAAACTGCTTTAGAAAACCTGGAGGTAAAGTGCCAATAAACTTTGGTCAAATAAAATGTTATGGTCTCCTTGCACTGATGTTTATTTTGATGAGTTATTGAGGAATTGCCTTGCATACAAGAGGCCATTTAGACCAAAGATGGTTTGAACACAGTGTTTATGAATATGAATATGACACTTTGAAGATGGCATAAAGAGGATCAGAGGAGACTGCTCTGTGATCAGCTCTTGCTTCTCACAGGGGGATTAGTGAGCAGAGAATAAAGAAACAGAGGAGAACAGTGAATGAAGGTTGGTTGTGATTCACAGCTCTATAACAAAGCGGCTCACCCTCTTCGACACAAAGGGGACAAATAAGTGAAAAACTAGCCATAATTGCATCTAGGACTTCATTAAGTGTCTCTGCAGGGCTTGTATATGCCTAATGAAATACTGCAGGATGTCTAAAACATTTTCTAAAACCTCATTAAGATAGTGCAGCATCCTTTTCAATTCACACTTTGAAAGAATGTGAAGCTAATAAAATGATTGAGTCCTCAATTATTGATCATTTTATCTACCTGACTCAAATACAAGAATTAAAATAGAAATAAAACAGATGATCCTACCTATATTCAGATGACCACTGTACTTCCCGAGCACTAGAGGAGAATGAAAGATAATAACAGATATGTATCAGTGAGAAACACAAAGCAGTAAAATCATCACATGCACTCAATAAGTTAAGTATGGAGTTAAACATTAGAAACCAAAACATGCACACATGTTGAGCAAAGCTTGTCAACACACTGTCACATCATAAACAACTTTAAATGGGAACATGAAACATGAGCATAACCTTGATGTGTTGACACAGGTTAAACATTAAATCTCTGTCATTTGTAACTGAATAAACTGACTTGTGTACTGTTTTGATCATCTGGAGCACTTTTTGGTACACATTGACTAAAACAGCAGTTTGTATTCATGTTCATTTACTTCATTAGAAACAACTAAAAGTAACAAAGCCCTTACATAGTATACTCACCACACGGAGTGTTAGCATTTACAGCATAATGTCTCAGACCTAGTCAGTTTTAAAGTATTCACATATGTAAAACAAAATTGCAATAACTTATTCTTTTACTCTTTAATTTGCTTGGAATCATTTATTTGGCCAGAAGTTTGTAAGACGCTATGCGCTATGATCATATCAGTGATCATATCATATGATGACATACTACTTAATGTATCCAATAACTCAAATAGTTTAAATCCTATTATAGAGTTTCCCCAAAATAGAGTACTGCCATATATATTCAAAGTCAATAAACATCATTCTTCAAGAATGAATAGAATTTTATGTATAAGTGAACGTGTTCTTCATTAAGTACTCACAGTTGAGCAGGCCCAGCTGCAGCAGTGATGCCAGGGCAGTTATGATCATAAACATGAGAAGGCCACCCCGCCGGCCCATCAGGCCCACTGCTGGGCACAGCGCCATGCAGGACGCCACCGCAATGCCCGCCATGGTGTAATAGTCTGCATAAAAGTTATGGAACATGGTCGTCTCCTGAGCTTCAGGGTCCATCATGCTGCGGGCAAAGCAGTGGTGGATCCCATAGCCTGTTAGCCTAGGTAAAGAACATACACAGGGCAAAGTGGTGAGGTAGGAGAGAACATATCAGAGAATGCAGTGGCTAGGTTAGGGGGTACTAGTAGTGAAAGAATGTACAGTAGGAGAGAAATAAGTGAATGGTGAAAAGACAAAAAAAGGAGGAGGGGATAAAATGATAAACACAAAGGGAAAGAAAATATATCCATGTAAATCTAAAAGATGAAGAGGTTGGGAGGAGATGGAAGAGGGACAGTTTAAGGTTTATCACATTTTCTCTCATCTCAACTTATCTAAAAAAAATGCACACATGTAAACACTGACTTATTGACACACAAGCACACACCACACAAGCATACACAAAAACATGAGCAAACACTCACACCCTCTCTCCTGGTTGTCTAATGTTTCATAAGGACACAGCTCATGTAAAATTTATGCTGACTTGGGGAGTCAGGTACACCGTCCGCTGAAGCAGAGCTAAAGCTGGGTCAGCCTAGCTAGAGATGAGGTCTCAGATGGAGAGGAGAGGAGAGATCCCACTGGAGTTGAAAAGAGAGAGCAGCACAAATATGGAAGGACAAAAGCATTGAGGGCTGCTGATCAATGCTGTATCGAGCCTCCAGGTTAATAGTGGCATCATGACTGCACAAAATGGCAGACTGGCATTGCCTCGCCCTACATAGGCATACAAGCACACATGCACTTCCTTTTTCTCTCTCGGTTTTTTAGATCCTCCCACACACATAATCACCTTGACACAAAACCAGTTTTCGAAGTACTTATACATAAAGACAAACACTTACGAGTTGACGCACAGCACGACAATATTCTTCCACAGGTTCCTCGTGCCGACCATTTTCACAATGCATGTCTTTTTGGGTTTCTTTTGAAGAGCTCTCTGCAGTTCTGGAAACAAGCAAACACGTTAACATTAGAACCAACTGGCCAATATCTGACTTGTGAGGCCAATATCAATATTTGAGCATAAAAGTTATTTTAAGTTATCACATAATTTTGAGTCTAGCAATGCAAATGGGTGGTTATTTAAAATAGTTTAAAGTGCAACAGTCTGCCTAAGTTTCTCTTGGATGCTGCATGAATTCATTGTTATTGTTTTTTGGTCTTTATTATACTACATTGTAGCATCACTACATATTTCATTTTTTTTCTGTATATATAACATGTGTTTGGGGTTTTTTGAATCTATATATACATTTTTTCCCCACAATATAAAGTTTATGTTTGTAATCTATGTTATTGTGACTGCTATGTCAATGAGGAAAACTTCTATAAATTATACTGGCCGATTGTCCCTTAAGTTAAAACATTTTTTTTAACTAAAACCTGTAATATTTGTACCTAGTTTCCTTTTTTTTTTTTTTACACAAAAACTGTAATACTTTCTGCAATTACCCCTAAAATGTGGTTGCAGGAGGACTGAGACAAAGATATCAACTGAGGCAGGATATTTACAGTTAATTTAAGTTTAATCTTTTATCAAGGAGAGTAAACATAAGATGACAACAAATTATGAGCAATAAACTTCACAGAAAATTCTACAATATTAAATTGTAATTAGTATTAAATAAAATACAAAATGCCACAAAAATATTTTACACATGTATTTAGAAAAATATGGGTAAAAAATACTTAAAAATGTATGTAGTGCAATTTTTATCTGCAAATATCTACACTGTAATAAGGTGATATCAACCAATTTTAATCAGCATGCTTATATATCCACCAGGATCTAGTTAATATCATCATGTCAAATGGAGTTTTCAGGTCAAAGGAAAGTTCAACAGCAGTCTAGGTTGATTAAAGAGTCGAACAAGGACGCCCTTGATTTATTTCAACCACAGAAAATTCCACATGTATTTTTAATGAGCACGTGTCATCCCACATGACTAGTCTCCTGCTGCTTTGTGAGCAAGGTATTACAATTCTCACAGAAGAACAGGAACAGTTCCTTAAAGGGCAACACCCCTGAGCCGCAAGTGATATGAGACACGGCACACAGTGAGTGTTTTGGTATCAGACCACAGGTTGCCACAGAAACACACCTCTGCTTTGTGGTACTGTATGTACATGTTGACTCAGGCATGTGACGGCATTCCACACCACCGCCTCAAGGTTATCTCTGGCTGTATCACTCAGGCTTTCCAGTGATCCCCTGGCTGCGCTACAAACCTCTTGACTATCCCTACTGAGATCTACTGTATGCAAATCATTCCACTCACTTTCCAAAGATGACCTAATCAGTAGGTAGGCATGTATCTGTCATGTCTCAGTGCTTGAAAAAGTTCCTCAACTGCTCTACTATAGCGGCAGTAAGTACATTCAGTGCCCAGCATTGTATTTAGTGCTGAGCAGTTTAAAGCTGGACATATTAATGTAAGGGTTAGGGACAGCCAGTTACTATAAAAACAAGAGTGGATAAATTTATGTCTATGGCAATGTACTTTTCTCAATGTTGCATCCGCACACAGTCTGAGTTCTAAAAAAAGTGCAGTCAATTTCACACCAAGTGGTTCCTCTTTAAGCCTTTTCCCGGCAGTGGCACTGTTTTTCTTTAAATGTATTGATACTACAGCAAGCAATGGCAGGACAAAAATGGAAATAGCATACCACAGCACTGTTAAAGTTTAATACAAATGCAGTCTGCTATGGCATTTAACAACAGCACAGTTCACTCTGCTCTTTGCCTCTGGCAGGTCTTCTGAGTACAGATTCTAATAGTCAACCCAGGGTCAAAGGGCCTGACCTGCGTCCATCTGCTGTCTGTACACCGACATGTCAGCTCATGTCCACCCACCCAGGCTATAATGAAATTAATGAACGTTCTAGAGTGGCATAATGTAATGTTCGACACCCACTGCTACCTCTGGAGGGGTCTGTTACTATGGTCACCAGACAGGAAACTGATATATAACGTTGTCAATCTGGCTTATTTAGGAAGGCACAGCTGGGGGATACTACAACACATCCGGCCCTTCAAAAAATAGAAAAAAGCTTGGAAGATGACACTGCAGCAAATATAAGACACAGTGACTACTTTAACATAAAAAAAAAATTATCAACAAATACATACAGAAATCATAATATCAAAATGTAACAAGCAGCCTTTTAATGCTGTTTTCTTTCAAATTAGCGTCAATGTATGTGTTACCTGTAAGGATATTATCGGTGTCAAGCTCCATGTTCACTCGGTTTTTTTTTGCTATGTGTCCCATGATCCACTTGGAGCGGCAGTACTGCTGAGTGGCCAGCAGCCAACGCAGTGACTCAGGGAAGATCCTGTCAAAAAGACGGGGGATGTCCTTGTTAACAACACAGGAAAAATGAGTAAAAGCAAAATGAATCCTCCTTTTAAAAGGCTGATAGAAATCTCTCTTAATCAGGGTTTCTCTCTTAATCAGGGTTAGCAGATCTTGTTTTTGTGAACCAGTGTGAACCATTTCAACACATTTGGAAGTAAATGCAGAAAAGAAAACCGTAATAGTAAACTAAGATTAGAAATTGTGTCTTGAACAGGAAACCCGTCCATTCCAGCTTCACATACAAACACTTACATACCATTTACAGAAGGCAGGGTCTCAAATTAGCCTAACCAGATGTCTTTACAGTGGGAACAACAAATAAACACAAGACTGCCAGACATTGTTATCCCTGTCCCTGCTTTCATTTGTGATGCTCTATTATCTGGCAGTTGTATTGCATTATGTAGCACGAATTCCTCTAAGCGGTCAGGTTTCTCCTCGTAGAAATATGTTAATTTTAAGATAGTCAGCAAAAAAAAAAGGGGAAAAAAAAGCCACATTTGCCTCAGCTTGAAGAATTTCTCTGGAACAGATGTCTATGCATGTAAAAGTGCAGGATTTATGATCTTGCACTGGTTTGGTTTCAGGTTGTTTGTCCCAAATCAGCAAACTTAGATCACCTGCAGTGTTGAACTCTTCAGCCCAATCAGCTCTATTTCTATATTTGCAGAGTCAGCCACTTTATCAGTGATGAATCCACTTTGTGCCCATAAATGCTGTCTGGCTTAATCAAGAAAGTCAACAAGGGTCCATGCTTTTGAAATTCCCAGAATCCTCTTGTGTGTGCTGGGTGGACAGCTCTATTTATTATTTATGTGCAGAAAGAGGCTACAGTGTTGGCTGCTTAGAGTTCACTGTCCAGTAATATCTATGTGAAATATCAGTTTCACAACCCGCTTCAGGTCCTTGAGTTCTGTAGTCGTTTTCAGCCAGCAAGGCCATGATGGCATCAAAGCAGACAACAAACTGTGGTGAGGGATATCTTCACATAAGCAATCCTTTCCATAAATCAGTTACAGCAGATCTGAGGACAGTAGAAACCCCCATTTGTTCTTCGGCAACACCACTAAAGAAAGCCAAGGCCTTTGATAAAATCTATATTCTTGGATTTTCTTCTGCTGGCTTTGTAGACATCAGCAGTGCTGTGGAGCACTGTGCATCACAGTAGAATAAATGGAGGAGAATACACAAGTATTTATTGCCGAAGCGTTAGCAAACCAGACAGACAGTCACGGAAGAGGTTACTGCAAACGAGTTAACGAAAAGACAACTGGGAATACACTGTCGAAAAATGTCCTTCAAGGTAAGACTTTCTCCACTTCTGTGTTTAAACCAAGTAAATCTGTGAAAGCATCTTTGTCTTAACAAGGCTTTATTTAGACTTTAAAAACACTGGTTGCTTAGAATCTAACACATGTAGAATTTTATTGCAGATGGCACCACATATTTCAGCAGTAGAAGGGTCTCATGTAGAATATAAACTGAAAAACACCTTTTAAACTTCAACAGAACAACAAAAACAAACGATGGGTTGGTGCCAAAGTGCAGCAGATGCTCGGGGCTTTTCCTTACCAGATGTAGGACAGCATCAGCAGGAGGGGGCAGATGATGACAGCTTGGAGTACCTGCCAGTCACGACAGAGGTATGCCATCCCGGGCATCAGCAGCTGACCACCCAACACCACAAAACTGGCCACCATGGTCATAGAAAAACGCCATCCTGGCAGGCACAGCTCAATCCCTGGTAGAAATAACAAAGAGGAGAGCACATGTGTTATTAGGTTTTTTGCAACAGACAAAGACACAAAATGGCAACAAGGCAAATGCCCCATTTCCAAGATTTCTTGTCAATATGACACAAGCCGGTTGCACCAGCTTTTCGTCAGTTCACACTCAGTAACAGTTATGTTATAACTAGGCTAAGTGGAGATTTACACATCACTAAATTAAAAAAAGAAAATCCACTATATAAAATAGTTCTTAGGCAGAGAGTAGTTGTTACTAGCCAAGTATTTACATCCAGTAACTGAAATGTAACTGAACTGACAAAAGTAGTTAGCTTGCCAACATTGACCCGTTTATATTAAAAAGTAAAAGGTAAAATAGATAAAATAGGTAAAAGATTTTATTACATTTCACAAATGAACAAATCAAATTACATGTTATGCCAATAATATTACGCTATGACAATTGGATAGTTCCCACTCATTCTAAACTGCATGAATACTGCTAAATCTGAAATGTTTCTCCATGGACGCATTTACTAAATAAAGCAAGGTAAGACCTACATTTACAAAGCATTGGCAGTTAAGTTTAATGTATGGTTTGCTCACTGTAATTTTTGGATGTTTCCTCATGATGACAGAAACAGAAAAGGCCAGAGTTGATGAATCAACCATCAAAACAGAATGCCACCTCTGCCCAGGTGAGGCAGACAGGGCAGAACATGGATCCTGACAGTAATGATGATTTACATGAAGAGAAGTTTACGTTGTTCTGATGCAACCCAGACATAATTTCCAGGCCATGGTACATTATCACTACTACTGCATTAACACTATGACTCTTAACACAAAGAAACGCCCGATATTAGTTTACATTTGTTTAACTAAACCAGTATTAGAGCCAGTGACACCCCAGTTAAAAGAACATAGAGAAAATGTGTGTCAAATAGTGCGGAAATATTAAGTTCATTGAAAGAACATTAATCTAACAATTCTAATAAAAAAACTTTTAGCTAAATGTTATCAATTTTAAAAATATTTACATCACTTAACCTGCAAGAATGCCTCTCAAATGTGAGGATTTTCTGCTTTTCTGTTTTATATCAATATCAATTGAATCTCTTTGGGTTTTGGGCTGTTGGTTGGACAAAAGAAACTATTTAAAGACGTCACCTTGGGCTCTGGGAAATTGTGATGGAAATTTTTTACAAATTGCTGACATTTTATAGACTACATGATTAACTGATTAATTGAAAAATCATCGATATGTTGTATTGTCAAAAACAAATATAGGTCACTTTTAGAGCTATTATCAGATTTTGTGACATTAAATAAAAGGCGAGAAATCACCATGTACAGTTGTTGTTCAGAGACAGTAGACAGACATAACAGTAGGCTGCTGTGAGAGTGAACTAACTAGAAAGAGGTTCCTTGTACTCACTTCTCCTCTATCAGAATGGCACTGATTCATTCACCCAGCCATTAGCATGCGCACTACACTGGCAGCCAGTAACCAGAGACAGTCCAGCCCTTTAGTTACTGCAGTGTAGAGGACGGCTTCACATCAAACCATAGAAAGTGAACAGTACTGTAATGCTACTATTCTCATACAACCCAAATCTTTCGTCCTGCTTCATTCATTTCTTTTGTTATACATTACTATTTTTTTCTAAGTCTTTTCTGCTGCCCAGGAATGTGAACAGTCTCCAGATGGGCCTTTCAAGGTGACAAGGCCAGCATAATACAGTGGGTGTCGGTGGCCCTGCTTCATTCCAGTGGAAAAGACCGGAATTTCAATTAGGACTTGCCCCCTTCTGAGGACATGAATAATGCTTTCTGTTCACAGACACTATCGCAGCTGGAATGACAAAGCCAATGAGCTGAGAGCAGAGCGATGGGTGCAAGACCTGCCGAGTTTGAACCAACTAACCTCGAGACCCCTTCTCTGTGTACTGCTGGGAGAAAAATGACGGTTCACTGGCTATGGACTGCATGGGATTTGAATTCTTCGGTTATGTATAGGGCGTCATGTGCACTGAACAGGCCATTGCATTGTGACTGGAAAAGTACATCCTGTGGTGAGCTATGGAAAAGTGCTCACACACACACACAGACACAGACATATGAGAATACAAGCTATATAATGAATATAGAGATATTAAAATAAGAATATATATAAAATATGGCACATGTTCTGTAGAGGGAGCTGCAGAATCTGGACCAGAGTTTGTGGAAAAGAAAGGCCTGAGCTCCTTACTCCTGCTGACCCTAATCCTCCACAACCCACTAGATCAGCTTTCCCACAATGCCCTGCTGCAGCCTATATTCTACTGACATAAATCTACCACTAACTTATCTGATGTCACATACAAGAAACTTACCAAAGATGCAAACTGAGGATCGCTGGAGTGACAAACAAGGGGGACATACAAGCTATTAAAAAAAATACACATTTAAATGCATTTGGGCATTTGGACACATACTGTGGAAGCGGAAATGACATCATCCATGATCAAGCCAATATCCAATTAATAATGATGATAATCCCCAAAGAAGCTTTGGCTGGTTTGCTGACTTTGGCAAAACACAGCTACAGTAGCTCACTAGCCTTCTGTCAAGTACACAGCTCAGCTCAGTCAAGGAGGCCCATTGTTGTACAAGTGAAAGAGATTGGTTGACCACTAAAGGCACTCAGTGCAGCCACTCCCTGTACCCACAGGCTAATGTCATGACCTTTTACTGGTCACATGATGTCCTTATGGCCTCATGCCATGATTTCACTGTCTAATACTGGCCACTCGATCGTTTAAGTATAAATTAATGATAAGGAGACTGTGTGGCATTTCTCTATAATGAAAGATAACATAGGTTTGTTTACTGTGATTAATTTTTATGGCATAATTATGATTTATTTTCAGTAGCACCTGCAGCAGCTGTACAGTCCAAGTCTGGAGCTACAGGCCTTCTTGCAGGTGTCACAGGTGAAAAGCAAAGTGCAGCTGTAATGCAGTTGCAATCCCTCAGCTGTGTTCCTTCTTCTCCTCCCTTTTCTTTTACCTCTACTTCCCATGCCTCAGTGTCAATGGTACCCTAGTTCCAGACCTCAAAATTACCACCCATATCTCTGATTCATTCAGCAATTAAAATAGGTCTTGTGTTGTGCTCATTAGGAGTTTTTGGACCGGAGGAACTTTTTTTAGTCTTAAGAACAGAACAACCCCCCCCCTTTTTTTATTATGTCTGCACTGCAAGACCTGGGAATGATTGTAGTTCTTAGAATGCCATTTTGAGGGACTTTTTTTTAGCTCAAACAGAGTAGGTACTCTCCCAGCACAAGAGAAACCTTGAGTGACGTGGGTGTACGGTGATTGGTTGAACATGAGCCAATGCAGGGCCAGCAACCGCCATTTTTTAAAACCTGTGTAAAACATTAGCCATGTAAACAACATCTTGTAACGGTAGCCTTAAAAATGGAAGAAAACACGGACAAATGGACAGACAGTGAAGTCCAGGCTTTATTGAGTGTATATGCGACAAGGGAAATACAACGCGCAGAAGTGACGTTGCTATACTGTATACTATCTGATTGGCGGTGTGAATGCGAACAATAAACAAGCCCTTGAAGGTATGTAGTTCTTGGGGGAGCTCCCCAGAGGGCAGTTCCTCTCAGGGAGTCCATAGAAGTGCTTGGTCTGAAAACACCTATTTACTGCTTTTTCCTCCGGTTGGAGAGAACCAACCACCAAGTCTTGCTTCCAAATAAATAATAATGTACTTAGTAAGCTCAAAGGTCTGGTTCACTTTCATCTTCATGTGTGTGCTCCGCATGAGGCTCATCCAGACCTTACTGGTAGGTGTGTCACCACTGTTGTTGCTTTATCAACATACTGTTAAAGCTCCGCACCTTCAAAGCTGTGGTCACAGATGGAAATGCTTGGTAAGACCAAACTCAATTCAGGCATGTGCAAAGCTGCTAATTTTTTGGAGTACTTCCTCTGAGTGACAGGCCAGTGCAGCATTGTCAGCAAACAGCAATTCCCTGATAAGGATCCAATGAACCTTGGTCTTTGCCTGGAGTCACTGCAGACCAAAGAGATTTTTGTGTAAAGGCAAATTGCAGCCTCAATACAACATAGTGACCACATAGGAGAAGAAATCAAGTGTGGGGATGAATGCACAGCCCTGTTTAACCCACCGTTAATTAGGAAAGTCTCTGAGAATAGGACACATTGCTCTTAAGGTACCCTTCACAACATAATCATCCAAAAAGCTATTGCAGAAAGCCAATGCCATGATGGAGCATGAAAAGACTTCTTATGCTAACAGGTCAAAGGCCTTTGTCAGGTCAATTAAAGACACAAGTAGAGTCCTCTTCTCTGCTCATGGCAATTGTTTTGGTGTTGGTGCAGTGAGATGATTCTACTGATGGTAGGTCATTGAGATTCTGGGTACATATGGGCAAGAACAAACTGCAGTTTATTTACAATTACTCTGGCAAATAGCTTCCAAAGAACGCTCTGAAGGGAGATTCCACAGTATTTTTTCCTCTCGTCTTTGTTTATATATTGGGTGATTATGTTAGCACACAAATATCCTGAGGTATCCTCCCTTCTTCCAAGCACTGAAAAGGGGCTATTGACAAAGAATAAGGTCATACTCATTGATTAGTCCCTTATCTGGAACTGCAAAGAATGCTAAAAAGCCCCAACTAGCCACAGGCACTTTCCTTTTATCTATGTGTGCTGGAATTCTCAGCAATCAAACCATAAGTAAAACACCACCAGAAGAGTATTTTCCTTTGATAATGTTTGTGTGAGTATATTTGTATTTCCTAACTATCCCACCACTCCACCACTCCCACCCCCTTCCTCCCACACACAGAAAGATCAGCACAAAACCAAATGGAAACAGAGTGACTGATACACAGCTTGCACTCTTGACACAATTAGAAGACTAAGTCCCGGATTGCCCTAAGACAACAGATTTATCAGGCTGATCAAAGAGGAACTGAAACAACATTAATTTCTTTTTACACTCATCAAAAGGCCGTGCAAAGGTTGCTCATGCTGATTCACTGGACTTCACTCAGGAATTTGTGGTGTGAGATAGCTTGAGGTTATGTCATGCAATGTCTCTCACAAACAACACGGATTAAAAATGATTCCCTGATTCTCTAGGCCAATTAGACACACAACCATTAGGTCATCCAGTCTGCTCTTAAACAGGGAAACAGTCTCCTAAAGTAAAGACAAAAAAACCTGATGCAGGATATACATGTAGCCTAATGTGTTAGGGGAGGAAGTCTGCTGAGCAAACAAAAATGCAAACTCTGCACAAAAGGGAACTTTAACCCTACTGGGGGGACACGACACACAGTCTGCACCTTAACCCATTTATCAGGACACAGCTAGCCAGCAGACTGTGGGGAAGGATGAGGACAGGTCAACCTGTGTATAACGGAAAATACCTTTCTTTGGCTGAAAAGCATTTGCTCTCTGCACACAGTCCACAGTCTTCGTCCCAACCTGCCTCTCTGTATACTTCATCCTTTTCAGATGAATAAAAAGTCTTAGGAAGGTCCATCTGATGGCAGCACAATATCTCTGCAGTGGTGTGAGGTGGATCTGGCTGCTATCCTCAGGGAGGTATAGCCATATGATGGGAAATGAAAAGCTCTCTTCAGAGTCCAGATCTGGCACGCACTACTCAGGTCAGGCCAGTTTAAGTGATATCCATCAATGGCATACACACAAACAGTTTAAACACAGAGCAAGACAGGTAAGGAGAGGTGCCAAGCAAAGCATGCTGACTGACAGACTGCACCAACAAACAGGAATGTGACATTGACACAAAAGAAGCCATTTACACATAGAGCTTCCATCTTTCTGTCTGTCTTTCTTGCACCTCATCTGTGCGCAGAGTGATTAATGCCTGTGGTTTCAAGAGGGCACCACAGAAAGAAAGCACATCATTACAGGCAGACCTAACTTGACAAAACAGAGCATAGCACTGCAGCAGGAAGCAGACATCACCAGACCATCCTGTCTGAATAGAAGAGCATTACTACACTGTCATAAGGAAGGACAGCTGGAGAACACACATGACTGTACAAGTAAAATCTCATGGAGGACAGATAAAATGAGAGAATATAAATGTGTTGTCACATTATCAAACATTTGGTTCTGCATGCTGAATACGATTCCTAAAAAAAAAATAATAATAATTTTGAGTATT
Organism: Siniperca chuatsi; assembly: GCF_020085105.1. Lineage (NCBI taxonomy): Eukaryota > Metazoa > Chordata > Actinopteri > Centrarchiformes > Sinipercidae > Siniperca > Siniperca chuatsi. The sequence continues at coordinate 13,701,152 of NC_058054.1, read as the reverse complement.
GCTGAGTATGGCACACAAGTCCTTTTATAGTCACATGCTATATATAATGTACAATCATACATTACCACGACCTGTCTCTACATGGTCCGTACATACACATACTATATGGTGTTCATTCAATCTGTGTACACCAGGGAACTGATTTCTTGCTTCTACACCACTGCATGCTTTTAGCAATTTTACTTCCTCTGCCTCTTCAGTCTTCTCCTGTATTAGCATTTAGATTTATATGAATTTAAATTTTTTTTATATATGTTTCCATGTTCAATAAATATTGTGTATCTCAGGCTGTGCCGGAGGGGTTGTAAGCACAGGGACAGTCTGTATCAAGCTTGATCGGATTTTTTCTGAAGCATCACATGAGCAGAGCAAAACCGTCACACTGAAATGCATATTATTGTTGCAATAAATGGTTAAAACATTGACTGAACTGAGGTAATGACTAACACACTTACATTAAGGGCAGTCAAATTATAACTTTGACACACTTCACAAAATCTTTAATACAAACCATTATGGAACAGGGCAGCAGGGTGCTACTTGATCATTACCCATATTAGTCCAGTACATGTAAAAAAGGAGTGACCGCAAACACAGCTGTAAATTTATTTTATGACTAGACCATTTCGTGTCAACCATGTCCATCTATGATAGATAGATAGATAGATAGATAGATAGATAGATAGATAGATAGATAGATAGATAGATAGATAGATAGATAGATAGATAGATAGATAGATAGATAGATAGATAGATAGATAGATAGATAGATAGATAGATAGATAGATAGATAGATAGATAGATAGATAGATAGATAGATAGATAGATAGATAGATAGATAGATAGATAGATAGATAGATAGATAGATAGATAGATAGATAGATAGATAGATAGATAGATAGATAGATAGATAGATAGATAGATAGATAGATAGATAGATAGATAGATAGATAGATAGATAGATAGATAGATAGATAGATAGATAGATAGATAGATAGATAGATAGATAGATAGATAGATAGATAGATAGATAGATAGATAGATAGATAGATAGATAGATAGATAGATAGATAGATAGATAGATAGATAGATAGATAGATAGATAGATAGATAGATAGATAGATAGATCGATCCTCAGAAATTGTAAATATCAAGAGAAAGGGAATTACACCTCAAAAGACAACACCATCCCTTATTAAAATATAGTAAGTGACAACAATTTGAGCTGGCTATTTCCCCAAATCATTAGCATGAGTTTGTCCCAGAACATCCTCCATTAAAAATAACTTCTTCCTTTTAGATCAGACAGAGCAGTCGTGAGCATGCATGTCAAAGGTTACTGACAGAAAAGTCAAAGCTCTTTATGATGCATTAACCAAGACTATGACAGAATCATGTGATCTGTCTCTCTCTGTGTCTGTTCTCTCTCTCTCTGTATGTCTACTTATCTCACTCTGCGAAGCTACTCTCACACACACCCATGACATGTATAGGCCTGCCACCTCTGATTCAGACATGGAAAGTGAACAACAACTCCACTTCAGATGAGTCTAGAGACATTTGCTCTTTACTGTAAGGCTATCGTACGGACCTCTCAAAGTAAACATCCTGCCTCTCAACAACATTTAATAGTTGCTTTCAGGAAATTAAAGGCGTGAGATGAAAGACATTAAGCTCATCCATACGGACGCAAGTGCACATGCACACACTTAACCTGGCAATCATTTTTGTAGAGAGAAACTTTGAACCACAATTCTTTCACCAAGGTATATAGTATGCATACATTTGTCACTGCAATAACATTGCTAAACTGATATTTGCCATAAATAAATACTTCAGGGGGGGAAAAAAGCAATTTATGTCTTAGCCAAATAGCTGATGTGGATGCATGATATAACCTGCGTAAATAAAAAGCGAGCTCTGGCACACTGCCCCAGAACACAATCACCTCGTCTCAAGCTGAAATTCTCACACAAACACCCAGCGCAGCCAGTTAGCATGACTCAGCAAGCTGATGTGCAGTGTTTGTTTGTATGTGAGGTGGTAGTAGGTGATGGTCAGCAGTGGGGTGGGGTGTGTGTGTTCACTGTAAAAACACAATAGTGAGCAGGACGATGATGCTGAGCTATAGGCACTATGAGCCTTACCTGTTGTTGTGATGCTAAAAAGGCTAACACACACTGATGGAGCACTGGGGTATAAATAGCAGCGCTGCATCAGATGACTTTCTATAGCTATCGGCTTTGCTATTCTGCTGTTATGCTTTAGAGCAAACATACTGTAGATCAATATAGTAGAAAGATGCATTAGCCTGGTTTATACATGAAAGGGCTTTGTTAACACTTCACTTTCATTTGTGGTGGTAGTGTAATTGTATCACACTGCCTCTTAGTCTGGTGCCCTTCAGAATCAGAGGTGGAAAGTTTCAACATTACTCGCAATCTTTACCACTTTTTTCTACTCATATTAGTTGCTAGTTCACATTCTCTCCCTTTGTCTGAAACCACCCTGCAACGATTCTCTTTTCCAGTTTTTTTCTGTCTCTCTGTCGCAGTTAGCGTATAAGTGTCACATCATATCAGCCATGTTGGGCCCCTGCAGTTGGCCTGACTGACTTCGACAGGCCATCCTGGCGGAACAGATTGTAGCTGTGTGCAAATTGCTCTACACCCTTAAAAAGAGGCTCACCCATATCCTGAAAACTCAATGCATTTCCTGATTTATGCTTCAGCACACAATCAGGTAATAAACAGTGGGTCAGGAAGGTGCTGTTTCCTAATTACTGCATTACCGTATTCACTAGGATGTATAAAATGGTTTGTCAGACAAAACGGAAAGATTGCAATTATCATTTTGTTATTTTCTAGATTCTAAATTTGGCATACAATGGTGCCCAGCCTTCATGATCCATGAACTAAGACTTAATTGCACATGGATTGATGGGGGGGGGGGATTAGTGTAATGTCTCCAGTGCAAATACAGCCGAAGCTGGGATTTGGATCTGACTTAACTTTGTAAGCAGAGTCAAACAAAGCACGTGGTTCATAATGTTAAATGCAAAAATGTCATATGACTGAAACAGTGTCAGGACTATAATGAATATTAGCTTTTGCTAAACTCTTAGCATGTGGCCAACGTTCATGCAAATGCAAAAAAATACCCTAAACATAATGCCTCGAAATAAAGCGATTGACTCTCTCTAGTAATGTGTTATTGAACGATTCTTGGAGCAGCTCTCATGGATTTTTGTCAATACAGAGTGGCTGCGGGGTAAATATCATGTGACAGAGGCCACACATGGTCAGAAATAAGGGCAGCAGTAAAGCAACACAAAACCTATAGAATCATAAGGACACAAGTGATAAGTAAAAACTATGAAAGAGCATTTGTGTGGAAATTAGTTTGAGTACCCAACTGAAATGGAAAACCCTGCAACAATATGCTTGTTATGCTTGTTAAATGAGGATCTGGTAGCCTGAAATATAATGACCCGTTTCTGCCTGAAGCAAGGAAATATGAAGAACTTGTGTTTGCTGTTGATGCAAATGGATCAACATGGGTTACCTAACCAGACTCCACAATCCTGATCAAAGTGTTAAACGCTGGGCTTTCATGTGTTAGGGTGAACAAGGTTACTACCTCTAGAGTTACTTTCTTATAAATCTACAGAAACTTTAAACCTAATATTTTAGATATTCTTGACAACTTCTAGCCCTCTAAGCAATTGTTCAACTGAACAGGCACCTGAATATGATTGCAGAGGGTAAGGTGTTGCATTAGCCATTCATAAGGTGACTGAATAAAGAAAAGAACACCTATAAAATTACAACAGATTGTTCGTGACCACTTGGTTTACTTTGCAATCACTGTATTGTAGTTTTGTAGACTGTGGTATGCTAGAATGGCAAATGCAAAGACTGTAAAAATAGGGTAGAGAATGGTTGAGCAAAAGAGAAAGAGAGAGTGACTGCGAAAGGATAGAATAAAAGTTAAAATACAGGAAAAAAATGAGAAGAAAATAAAGAGGATGAGATACAAGGAGAAAAACATAAATCGTTACTCACAACAAATGGACTCTCTAGACACAAATGTAGTTTATTTGGAATGCAGCCCTGCTACATCAGATATATTAAAGTATTGTTTCCTTTTTATCAATCAGAATGGTCAAATAATGCTATTTAATTCTACCTTTATACAACAGCAAGTTGCATTGTTCACTGCACCACTATGCAGAACAGATGTCAGATATATATCTTTTACGATGGTTAACATTTTTGTTCATTTTTCTCTTATCTTATTGTTTAATTTGATTCTCATCATCTCAGACTAAGTTTACAAGCTGAATACTATTCTAAATCTCACAAGATATAAGCAAACATTTGACAAAAAGCAAAAAATAGGTGTGTTATACAAGCTTGTATGGTAGATATGTAGAAAAATAATGACTCTACAAAATGAACCTCACCACCTACTATTGGGTCCCAACCAGCAGGTTGAGAACCACTGATTTATTGAACAGTAGGCTAATGTGAAAACAATGGATGCAGATGTCAAGTTAATTAAATGTGATGAGTTACCGTACTGTACAGCTTAACTCCACCCTTTTGCCTCCTTCTGCCCCACCCTCTTTACTTTGCCCTGGGAGCAGACTAAACGGTCCTTCTATTTTGGGAGTACAGCGAAGCTTTTCAAGGTATACAGCGTGGAGTAAATTAGAATGACAAGGACACTGAGGGCCCCTTCCTTCATCATCACGCTCTTGCTCTCTCCCTCTCATCTTCCCTCCACTTTTGAAACCTGGTCAAACTGGTCAATTACTGTGGCCAAAGAGGCTTTTAAGGATCCATCGCAGAGACCAGAATATGCATTAACTGCATGGCCAATTATTGGGATGCTATCAAAAAGTCCCCTCCATCCCATTCTTTGGAATTAACGCAAAAATCCCACAGAACTAATTATTTAAACCTTTACTGTGCAGAGAGAAGGTCACATCAACAGAGAGGATTCATCTCTGAGAACCTTATAGACGCTGTAGTGAAGACAAGTTACCACACCAGCACCAACCCTTTCTGCCGTTATCAGATTATTGATTAGAAATAACAAGGATTAAAATCTCAGAAAAAGACACATGCTAGTTCATCCAAATTAAAATTAAAGAGTTCACTTCAAGGAGACTGGTAGTTGTTCTGTAATAAGCATTTATCCCAACAATGGCATTCAGTTCAATAAATGCTAGGAGGTCAGTAAATAGCCTTTTGTTCACATGTGTCTGGTCATAATGAGAACAGCATCAATGGGTGGATACTACGGATTAAGAGTGGGCGATATGAGCAAAATTAATATTGCAGAAATGATCACAGCATTATCACAATACTGATATTTAAATGGTTATTTTGTCTTTTAGTGGGCCAAAATCTTTAATTTAATTTTTTTAAATATAGATATGTCAGGTGAGAATATTCAAATATTTACTCAGTCCGAATGAAGAAAACTGCTCCTTACAACTTGTAGTGCTACAAGAGCTGCTCCTACTGCCTAGACATTGGAGCCAAGTCCCAAACAAACTAATTTGGCCAACAGGTAATTTGTCAGGTTTCTATGGAATAGGCCTGCATTTTCTACAGTATACTGCTGTGCAAAAATGAAATGCAAGGATTGTATACAAACCAGCTTTCAAGGGCTTCAAGCGCTACCTGAAAGGCCTCAAGAAAAATGTCTCTGCTTCTTGAAGGGCCACGTTTATTATCAGCACCAAACACAAATATCAGGGAAAATATTCAATGTTCACAGTCAACACAGATAAGTATTCACATATCAAATGACATTTGCCAAACCTCCGCCAGGAATAGTGATTGTCCAGTAATATCTTACAACCATAACTAGGCATGGCAGGTCTGTCAAGATATGGATTTCTCAACATGCTAAAGTGGTGTGCATGGGACTCCAGTGAAAGCGATATTCTGTGTAAAATGAGTTTGGAGGGTCATGTCTTTTTTAAAACCTTTCCAAAACCAAAAACACAAGAGCAAAACTGAATGAATTTAACAGTGTGTTTGTTTGCTGTAAGGTAAGCTGCATGCCCAGCTAACTTAAAACTACCAATAGCAGTAACCTTGTGTTACCTCCAAAGCCAAGGAGCTTTGATAGCTAAATTCTTATGTTGGATTAGAGATGACCTTGGAAAATTACCCATTCAGGACCGCAACATCCACTGAGTGGGAGCCAAGATGCTGTATCAGAGTTTAGAGTAATGATAGTGGCTCTGTCCTGCTCTTTATTGGATTTGGGGAAGTTTACACTTTAGCAAGTCAAACATAACTTACCTGAAAAAGTGTTGCTTGCCAAACATATTGATTAATTCTTCTTGTCAAAGCCTTTTCTCTTGTAAAATGCTGACTTTTTGCGTGGGACCTGCTAGCTTTATCGTCAGTCTGTTAGCATCAGCTTTATCATGTGTATATTTTATAGGGTTCTCGTTTAAAACGAGTTAGCTGGAAACATTAAAAAGTCAGTTGGAGACAGAGTTTTCAACCAACTCACAGAGTTAGCATTAAGCAGCTAGCTAGATAGCTACAGGTAAAATCTGTTAGCAAAGTTGTCATTTCCGCCAACAAAATTGATAGTTGAGAAATGTGAATCCTGCTTTCGTATACTTCTGTGTGAAATCAGAGGCCCATTCTTTACTATTTTTGAGTAGTAAATCTGCCAACATTATTATTGTGAACTGCATATGTGCATATAGAGAGCTTGATAGGCGTAGCAACAATAACAAAGGGGGCTTGGCAAAGGGTCAGTTAGCACAGGACTTTTAGTTGAGAGATAAAGACTTACTGAGGACATAGAGAGAAAGGGTGATCCCTGCCAGGCAGAAGCCCTCAAAGAAGCGCAGGGTGCTGAACATGGGGGCATTGACAGAGAAGGCCACAGTCAGACCAAACACCAGCATGAACAGCACCGACATGATCAGCACTGGGTGGCGGCCAAACCTACAGAGTAAGGTAAAAGTTGTTTTTTTTTTTACTATGGACAATGTGAAAATGAATAAGACTTCATGTTAAGAGCTTTGTCAAAAATCTTACCAGTCAGCAAGGACTCCAAACACTAGGTATCCAAAGATGGATCCCACCAATAGAGAAAACTTTGCAATGTGGACTTTCCATGCTGAGTCGCACACCAGACTCCACTGTAGAGACAAATAAACACAGGCATTAGTTCCAAGAAATGTATGCTGGGTAAAAGGAGAAAGATAAATAAAAAAATTTGAGGATGAGACATTTTTATCTATTGACTATCACTCTCCACTAGGTCTGAATGATTTATGGGGAATTATTACCACTCAAAACACTGAAATGTAATAAGGGTACATTCTGTAACAGAAGGGCTTCCTGGTCTAATATAAACACTGACATGATATTCCTCCAACAATTAGCTTTCCTTTGTTAATTATTCCATTATTTTACACATAAACACTTAAAAAATGTTAATTAATTGCTTATTGTTTAACTATTAGTCTTTAGGCTCAATGATCTCCAAAACAGTACATCTCTAAACAGACTTAAAGTTTTGGAATTTCTCTAATGGAGTAATTACTTGCTTGGTTATTAGTTAATTTAGCACAAATGCAATCAGCCAAAAATGTCCTCAGTCAAAAACTATTGGATGTACATAAGCTGACATTTCTTATTTATTTATGCTTCCTCTGCTGTGTGTCAAAATTATATAAAGTATTACAGTCAACTCTGCCTCTTTTTATTTTCTTCGGTGATTGAAACTCTCCACCCCAGCAGCAGAGGAATTCTTCGAGTGCAAACAATGCAGTGTGTGCATGCTTTTGTATGAATCAAGCAGGCCCTGACACCCCCCACCCCACCCCCCAGTGGCAACAAATTCTGACAGATAGACCTTGTACAGCACAAGCAATTATAGTAGAGAGGTGCAGCAGGAAACCTAAAGCCCAGTGGAGTATTTGCGTAATTGCACTTCTTGTGCACGTGAACTGCTTATAGGAAGAAACTCAATACCCCCCAAAAATCTACCCAACCTGCAACTTTGACTATCACTGACATTATTACTTAATGATCCTAGTAGAGGAGTTGATCCAGAGAAGAACATTAGATGAATTTTGATTTATGGGTCTTTTTAGCAACATATGCCTCCCAGTTGCCTGTGCTGACACATCAGCAGGAAGGCGCAGCCAGGGGCATGGTGGCCGTAGCATGTGCATATCATATGATCAACACTGATCTCAGTTCTGCCTCGATTTTGCCTAATGTATACACCAAACCACTATCACTATAAAAGAATATCGGAACATATATTGCCATGTCACAAAAAAATCTAATTTATTTCAACCCCGTCTTGAAATACAAAGTGTAGTTTGTTCTTCCATTTTTCTCTGAGGGGCTCCAACCTCTCATAACCTCTACCATAGTGACCTCTTCAGAATGGAACGCTCCAGGATTACCCACAGCTATCCAGCCATCACATGATCTAGGCATGCCACTCATTCATGGTTTCAGTATCGATGTCAGCAGAGAAAAAGACAGAGGGAAGCAAACAAGTTCTGACTCATCTGCGATGAGGGACTGGCACAGCACAGCTGGATGACAGTTTGGTGACTGTGCAGAACAGACATCTGTGGGTGACCACAGACAGATGACCAATGTTCTAAAATACCAACATATCAGAGTCACATGCCAGAGACAAAGCAGCAACGTCACACAAGTGTTAATTGCTGTTAAAATGTGTAGCCAATGGGCAGAGCATGGTAGCCAATTTGATAGCCAAAGTATCATTAATGTATTTTATTTAAAAGCATCTGCCAATTCGCATGTGTTTTTAACCAGGTTTCTCTCCAGGCCAACACTCTGGCCAAGCTCATACGCAATCATTAACGGGCATCCACACTATAAGCTATAAGCACAAGTGGAAAAAATATGGACAGAAGTCAATGTGTAGAGTTGGGTTAGGCGCATTTAAATCTATTAGCTGACAGAAAATGCAGAACAATGACGGGCCAAAAGCAAATTAGTTAAAATCCCTGCAGTGTCTGCCGACCTCTCTCAAATGACTGGCCACCAATGATCAGTCTACACCAGTGAGTCTCATTAGCTCAGATGAAGACCTCTCAGCTACAGCTGCACATTTCTGCACTCGTTGAACTACAGAGTGGTGGGTGGGGGTTTCAATGGAGGGGGAGCAGATGAGGAAGGAGGGAGACGGAGAGGGAGGAATAAAGATTATACAATGTAGAAACAGAACATACAAAGAGATGGAGAGAAATGCAAAGAATAAGTTAAATTATGGGAAAGAATAATGGGCTAAAGAGAGAGGGCTAGAGATACTTAAAAGCAGATGTGAGGAGAAGGCAGAAAACACATGGAGAGAACTGCTGCATAGTTACTGCCTAGCAACAGACCATCACCGTGGTTATTAGACTCTTCCTGCTTCCAAGTGCAAGTTTTAGCATCACTGCTTCACTGAAGGGTTGAAATTCTATAATGTGGTGGTAGCTTAGGTGAGGGTAAAAGAGAATAACGCAGGGATTTAAAAGGAAGGTGAGAGAGAGCAAAAAGATAAATATATACTACACATACTCACTCTCCATTGCAGTTTTGTGGTAAAAAGAAGTCAAAAAGGAAACAATACACACATATCTGACATTGGTGATGTAGCCTGAGGGCCTTAAAGTCTGAGAGCATGTTTATACTATCTAGGTGTGACTCTGTCACACTACTGTAGCATCCAGATTAAACTGCACATTCAATTAAAAAAAACACTAAACATGTTTGACAAGCTGGCTGATGGCAGTTATATTTTCCTGCAGCCAACAGTGACAGATGGTGAAACAAAAAACCTTTTTCCATCAATCTGTTATTCATTGCCTCCTTTTGTTGACAGCTAAGAATCATAACTAGACATCTGTGTCACCAAATAGACTTGATATGTATCGACAACCAACCAACACAACCTGAATTCCATCACACAATCCTAAAAACAAACTTAAACCATGGCTAAGGTTCAGACACCCCACAATGTTCACCCCTCCCTGTTACAAAACAGCACTTATCAGAAACAAGCCTGCAGCACACACACCTAGAGTCTCAACAGAGTTCTATCTTTTGGTCACACCAGCGTCTTTACCCCCAGCTGACGCTGTGAGTGGCTGTCATCGTGTGCTGACTGGGTATCTGCAGTGGGGTCATCGACCTTTCGACAACAGAGACTGTTTCAAAGTGTCCCACACTGATCCGAGATCTGTGGAAGGAGCCAACCAGCTGGGTAAACAGTATGAAGGGACACAGAGCAGAGAGGCCTACATGGGTGTTCAACTATAGTATCATCTTTCAGATCTATGGGTGTGCAACCTCCAGCACAGTGATACTGGGTCTGGGTGTACCCACTAATGTGCTTTTACAACATATCTTCCTTATCACTTTCATACAATGCTCTAACCTACATTCTAAGAAAAAATAAATACAAAAATGGCACTGACATACTGTATAATTGTACCATGTTAATACTGAAGTAATGCTGAAACAATTAATCAATTAATCACTCAACTAGGGCTGTAACTAATGATTATTTTCATTATCGATTGCCCAAGAAGCCTATTATATTTCTTGATTATTTAATTCATTGTTGAGTCTATAAAATGGATATAATTTCAGTTTCCCAAAGCACAACATAACATCCTAAAATGTCTTGTTTTGTCCGGCCAACCGTCCAAAACCCCAAAATATACAGAATGTTTGGTATTTTTGCTTTAAAAATTACTTTAAATGATTAATCGATTATCAAAATAGTTTGCCGATTATTTTTCTGTTGATCCACTAATCGACAGTTTAAATGGAATATCTTTGGGTTTGTCAGACAAAATAAGCAATCTGAAGGCATTCTTTCATCATTTTCTGACATCTCATTTTCTGACATCATATGTTCTAGATTAAAATGAGCTTAAATGCATGATGGCGTCGTAGTTTTGTACCAGTCCAAACACCACTCTACGGTGAAGTAGAAGTAGTATTCAGTTTTAGATGTTAAAATCATCATCAATCCCTAAATGTTGAGTGTCTCTGATTAATATGCAAGAACCACACTTTCACAGGGGATCAGTGTAGAGGTTAATCTTTGCTTTGAAGTGGTTCTCAGGCCACTCCCCGTCTGAATGGGAGCTGAGTAGGATAGGTTTCAGAGAGACTCTATCTGTCTCTGAGTAATGATACATTCTCATTTTTAAGGCTCAGTCCAATTAAGACGGACCCTGAGGAGAGCTTAGACTCAATTAGGATGGGTCTCCACATTAACCACTTTGGATCCTTCACCTCCACCGCCTCCATCAAAGCCTTCTTTCTGTGACACCCTGAGAAAAAGGAGTGAGCAGAAATGTATTCCTGTGCTTCTGGAGGCAACACCTATGTGGCACACAGTGATAACATCTTCATATATTTGCATGTTTACCTCATGTGATACAAAGGGTTAATAGAGTAACATGGGTTTAGACTGTGTTGGTACATTTTGACAGAGACACTACCACATTTCGTAAGTGTGACACTCTGATCTGCTTTTTAAGGATCCAGTGTCACAGATAGCTGAGCCCAGTCATGTGCAATTATGCGTATGCAATCCAAACATAGGGAGAAATGCCAAGTCACCACTTCCTACTGTAGTTTCACATCCTAGATCCTGTGCTGTGGTGGGGAAAAAAAGGGGCCTTCGAAGAGTGAGGGACAGATTGTCAAAAGACACAAAGCCAACGACAAGTGGGAGAGTCAATTCTGCTTCATTTTTGGCTGCATTTTGGAATTCGTCTGCATGCCATCTGATACCATTTCTCCTGACGGTGACCTTGTCAGAATGTGGACTGCATGGGTCAGGGAAGACGAGCACAGTCAGACACTTTAACCGACTGCTCAGGCCTGTCACTGATCTGCAGTGGTGGTAGTGTCAACATGACATTCTCCGTATGCGTGCAAAGGCAACACAAATATTAGAATCTACAAGTTATGACACCAGCATGAGAGGAGGGCCTGCAAGTGTTTTAGTACTAAAGCCTTCATGTCGGAAACTTCTCTTTGTGTTTTACCCATGAGAGAACTGAGCATTTTTTGATTGTTAGTAATATGGATCGGCCCAATTCTCCTAAGATATGACTTCATATTCAGCTCCAGTTTAAGAGTATTCTGAACGCCTCCATAGATAAAAACAGTTTATCAGCCTGGCCTTAGTTCATGCAACCCCACCCCCCAAATTACCCTGTGGACAGTAAGTGAAATCAAGACTTAAACTGCACCCCTGGCTCATGACTGAATTAAAATGCCACAGCTGCATTTTATTTGCTTCATTTAAATGGGGACATTATCAGTGATAAGCAGATGGGCTGTTGGCATCACAGTGGCCACAACCCCCTCCTATAGCACAGAGAGGTTTCAAAGCCCTACTTCAGATCTAACGCTTCCTGCCTTTTGAGTATGGCATGCATGCCAAACTCTTCAGAGGTGAAGATGCTGCAGGTTAAAATGCCAGTTATTGTGCTCTGCAAGGGTGTGTGAGGTCATCAGAGTGTGTATCAACATTTTAGACTTTTTCTAAGCAAAACCGAACGTTGAACATTGATGTCTACTGATTCATTCGGTTTCTTAACTACTCTGTGATAAGAATCTTTTCCCTAAAGATTTACATCATGCTATCCCATCAATATGTATGTCAAGTTAACTCAGAGCCCTGTGGATCAAAGCTTCATGCTTTTCTTCTCACACAAAAATAAAACTTGATATCTTGGGCTGATAGGCGTAATGAGAGACCAGCTCTGATGACTGCAGGCCTATGCTGTCTCCTCAGCCTGGCGTGTACAGATAGGAATATCACAACATTACCGTGATGTGATAGGAGGTAAAGTCATCACCTTTGGGAGTCACAGTACTGACGGTGCTCAGAATGAAAGCTATAAGAATATCTCACTGGTGTTTGTTTAGGGCAGTGATAGAGCAGGTGATGTTTGACTAGGGATGGGGTTGCATTATTCTAGAGAGAGCAAAAATGACCTTTGCTCCAAATCAAAAGGCTCCATGTCTATTATGTCCATTACTACAACCGGCAGATTCCACCAGCCCTGGCAGTTTTGCCCAATGTGCCAATGGTGGTGTCTCTGCTATAGGTCACATTGGTGTGTAGAGTCAGCTGTTGCGATGACTCACTGTCAGCACGATGCAGGCTCTTAACTATACAATCCTACAACGTTTAAGTCCAATGTGAGCCGATTCGTGGCTCTGTAGGATCTCTAACGTTACAGAATATAAATGACTCAGTGCTAGACGGCCCACTATGGAGAAATGCACGCCTCGGATGCAATAATGGAGGCATAACCACAACCACTATCCAGCAGCTGTCAAAGAACACGATTTGGGCACAATTTTATATTAACATGACTATATTGCTGCTTGAAAAGTGATATATTTTTAACGATGGATGTAGTGTTGAAAGGTAGCAGGATTCCTCCCTCTCACTAACGTAAATCGATCCTAAAAGGATTAGAGCGGATCACAGACGCATAACACAAGATGATGCAAAGGATGCCCATCCTCAAGATGGACAGCTTACCTTGGTAACCACATTCTGCACAAGTCCAGTGTGCAGCTCGAATGTCCATTCACTGCACCTACACTGCATGTTGGTCGTGTCATTGTGGGTGCTGTAACTTCCATTGGCATGAATATAAGCTGGCCGCGCGCTTATGTTTTTTGGACTGTCTAACAACGAGGAATGACTTGTAGTCTGATTTATCAGGTTTGCCAAAGGCTGGACACATGTACTGTTCGGCTGGGCAAGGAGGAAATTATCAGAGTACTGGCTGAATCCAATAAATAACGCCGGAATCCATGTCAGCACGATCAGCTGTTTCTGGTACTTCCCAAATCCCCCGAGAAATGGCAGAACAGAACCGTCGATGCGTGTCAGCAGCCCCGGCAACGTGGTTTCAGGGGACACGAAGCCGTTCTCCGGTTGATGGTCCACCGTGTCGAGCTGCACCACGGCCATCGCGGTGTCGCCGATAGATGCCTCCGTTGTGTAGCGAAGCCGGGGTTGCAGTGCTACCCCCTGTCGACTCCACAATGCGTCAATGCCCCCAGCTCCGGCGGTGAAAGCCGTGCGCAGTCAATCACAGGAATGGAAATAAGACGCACCTCTTTATTATCAGGAAGCACTTACCTCCGCCTGCCACAAAACCCGTGCGGAACTCGGGTTCCGAAACAAAGGCGGATTACAGTGAATTAATGACGAGGGAAACTATGTCATGATCTTTTCCGTCGTCTGGTTCATTGGGATCTCTGTCGGTCAGCTGTGGTAGCAGAGCACTGAGAAGTGCTTCCTGGGGGAGCCACAGGTAACACACCTGCCCATAAAAGCTGTGTGCTGTCGACTCTACCCCAACATGGCCACCTGTAACCACTTTGAAAGGAAAGCGCTCATTTTCTTTGCAGCAGTAGAGCAAGTCAACTAGCCTACTGAAAAAGAACAGTATTATTGCTCCTTATAATAGCCTATTTTATAATTTTCAGCAAAAATACACCAGCACTTGTGTTTGTATATTTTTTATAAATGAACAGACTGTTAAATCTGTTGCATAATTTTAGCAAATAATGGTATGTGTATATTATTTAATGACAGAATACAAATCAAATAAGAAATTGAAATTACGCATTTTTTTCAAGGAAGTCACAAGAGCCAGTTATTTGGACCCTGGGCTTCCAGAAATTCCAACTGAAATTGTCCCAAATATTATAGATAAATAAGTAATGAATAAATATACATACATGCATACATAAATACAGAGATTTTAAATGCACAGTACAGATGTCAACAGGCGGTAGGAGCAGGAAGAACTAGCTCTGTCCCCGCCCATTTCTGTAGCAAACAACAAAAACATGCCACTTCTATTTTAGATGCCAGCAAAGGTGAATAAAAAAAGATTATTATTCTTTGTATAACTTGTAATAACTTTTAATTTGTGAGCAAAAATCTCTAATAGCCTACAGGGTAAAATGAGCTTTTGTCGGTTGTACAGGGACAATAGTGTATGAACAGTGTGTGGAAGCAGCATTCAAAGGGGTTTAGTCTTGACAATATTTGAGTCTGTGTGATTGAGAGAGAAAATCAAATCAAGAATTTGTCTTGTCATAGATTGTAGGCTTCATTATGTTCTATTTTATTGGTAGTCGTAGGTTTTAGCTTTTTTTGGTGATTTACATCGCGCTTTGATGAGTGTCAGAGTCAGCATTTTGTAGTCATTCCTACTTTCTTGTGATTTTTTACATTTGTGTTAACTAAATCTCACTGAGGTTTTAACACAATTTTGGTCAGCCCCATACAATTCTTTACATATCAATATCTAATACAGCATAAAGGGTTTGTAACTAAAGATATTACTCACTTTGTTCAAGGTTACTGAATCTCTATGAATGCATTTATAGATCAATAATTAAAAATAACTTTTAAGTTGCCTGGTGGTGAGAAATTGAATCAGTTTCTCACTTCATAATAAGCCAACAGGTCTGCAGTTCTAAATATTAGTAAGTCATTAATAATGAGGTTCTTCTGCTATAATTATAATTTATCAAGTCTGGAATTGTAAATGTTAATTAGTAGTTAATAAGTGGATTTTGTTCCAGATGGTCTTCAGCTCTTTCCAGCAGGTAAGTGGTTGAACTGAACATTGAGGGGTCTTGCTGATGAATTGAAGAACTAAAAAGTCAAGAGCAAGTTATGCTGGAGGAGGATAAACACCGGCCATTTTTTCACAGCCTGGCAACCCCAAACGTTTCCTTATTAATGTCTAATTGCTAAAATATGCAGCATTAATACAGTATTTATTACCAATCAATAAAGCCCCAACATATAAACCCTTTATAAAGTATGCCCAGTTAGAATGTGGGTCCATTCTTTATAGCTACACATCTCGTGCTGTCTTACACATTTTAATCAACAAAATCGATTTGATCAGTATCAGTTAAGATTATGAATTATTTTAATATCTCATGCTCACATTTTACTGAAATTCCACCACTCGTTTTGTAACACATATAATTCATGCATTATTGTGAATTTAATAAAAGCATATGGTCGCAAAACTAAACTTTACACCAAATCATAGTCAACCATTAATTTACTTTTTTTAATGATCACTCAGATTTGACCTGAACACAGACGTCTTGAATTATGAACATGATTATTTTGTGTTACTCATTGTGAAGGATTTAAGGAAGCCTCATGGGAACTGGATAAACTGAACAGTATTTATGATAACAAAGAGTTCAAAATTGGTCAGGTTTGATTTACACCCACTAGCTTGATAGCCTATATTTATCTGACCATGTGATGGAAGACTCCTGCCTTATCTGCAGAACACTGTATTTAGCAATGCTCCACCCTCCTGGCCATAATGTGTTAGTACATACTATCTTTATTGACTCAAGGTGTTGAATCATGCACATTTATTTTTTATTAGTTTCTCAAAGATCTGCAAGTGAAGACATGATTGATTTTGTTTGTTTTTGACAATTTGAGACCGTGATTCTTCTTCTTTTTAAATGATTATTATGAACAAAATAGCCTACAATTGTGACACATTACATTGGAGCAGACACTGATGTGAACCCAGCTTATTTCACATTTGACATACAGTACATTTTAAGAATCAACACACAGCTCTTAGGTATTACTGCATGCATAGCTAGCATGACAGATCCTGAGTGGCAGGATGACTGGCCCCTGAATATAGCCTGCAGTGTGTCTTCTTGTGTCTTGTTACACACTGATGACCCCTGCAGGCAGACTGGAGCAACAGCACTGCTTTCTTGTCATTGCAGCATTTGCAGCCTATTTTTTATTTTTTTTTAATCTGGCAACAATCATGCAACATAAACAGTTTTGTATTTTTAAATTTGTGGGTTTAAAATTCTCACAAAATTCTTTCAATGTGCTGTGCAACAGCTAATGAATGAATTATAAATGTCTTGTAAAATGAAAAGTCCTCCACTTTTCTTCTTTTCCCTGCTTCTCTATTGTTTAAAGAGGTAATAAAAAAAAACATTAATGACCGGACATATTTTATCTACATCCTTTACAAGTCTGTCACCCAGACAATGTTTTCTATTGTAGAGTGTGCAGAACATATCGCATGGCTGTGCGCCAACAGAAACCAGTCGACCGTTGTATCGTCATACTATCTCACTGTGCTGTTTGTAATCATTCAAACATGCTCGTTACCATCCCAGGCAGCTAATTCAGGTGTGTCCAGGACCCGCCCCAGGCAATGATGTGAGTCAGCTCAAGTGTGTGTGTGTGTGTGTGTGTGTGTGTGTGTGTGTGTGTGTGTGTGTGTGTGTGTGTAGAGTTGGTCTATCTGTCTGGTTACACATGAGTTGTGAAACAGAAAAAAAACAGAGGTGTGCCTGAGCTTTCACTCTGCAGTGAGTAATTCAAACTGTTCTGCTGTTAAGACACATGAACTTTTCCTTTTCACAGTCAGATAACAGTGTAACAGATTTACAGATTTAACAACAACACAACCTTCCACAAAAGAACAAATTCGTATAATATAGTTTCAGTGCACTTTGGTTTCAAAGTCCAACAGACAGACTAGTGCAATGTTGTGTGATTTATTACTGTGGGGTTATGGCAACTTAGATAGGTAAGCAAAACCATAAATTCATGGGCAGTGTACACAGTGTATGGACTGTGCACGACCACACAAAGATACACCCATGCTAATGCACAAATACTGTAAAGAGCCTTCAGTTAATTTTCTTGCAAATAAGCAAATATTGCAGAAGAAAAGAAGTCTAACACAAAAGTTGTTGTTTTTGTTAGTCAAAATCATGGCCTCTGATGTTGTAGATTTTTTTTCACAATTGAGGACTGAGGTCATGTCCTCTGTAATATTCTGGGGAATTTGGGAGGGTTTAGTGACTTGAGGAGTTGGCATTCTACCATACACACATATTCCTCCATATAAAGTGGGGCAAAAAAGTATTTCGTCAGCCACCAATTGTGCAAGTTCTCCCACTTAAAAAGATGAGAGAGGCCTGTAATTTTCATCATAGGTACACTTCAACTATGAGAGTCAGAATGGGGGGAAAGAATCCAGGAAATCACATAGGTTGTAGGATTTTTAATGAATTAATTGGTAAATTCCTCAGTAAAATAAGTATTTGGTCACCTACAAACAAGCAAGATTTCTGGCTCTCACAGACTTATAACTTCTTCTTTAAGAGGCTCCTCTGTCCTCCACTCGTTACCTGTATTAATGGCACCTGTTTGAACTCCTTATCAGTATAAAAGACACCTGTCCACAACCATCACACTCCAAACTCCACTATGGCCAAGACCAAAGAGCTGTCAAAGGACACAGAAACAAAATGGTAGACCTGCACCAGGCTGGGAAGACTGAATCTGCAATAGGTAAGCAGATTGGTGTGAAGAAATCAACTGTGGGAGCAAGTATTGGAAGACATACAAGACCACTGATAATCTCCTTCGATCTGGGGCTCCACGCAAGATCTCACCCCGTGGGGTCAAAATGATCACAAGAACGGTGAGCAAAAATCCCAGAACCACACGGGGGGACCTAGTGTATGACCTGCAGAGAGCTAGGCCGAAGTAACAAAGGCTACCATCAGTAACACACTATGCCGCCAGGGACTCAAATCCTGCAGTGCCAGACGTGTCCCCCTGCTTAAGCCAGTACATGTCCAGGCCCGTCTGAAGTTTGCTAGCGAGCATTTGGATGATCCAGAAGAGAGACTGTCAGATAAAACCAAAATAGAACTTTTTGGTAAAAACTCAACTTTTTGTTTGGAGGAGAAAGAATGCTGAGTTGCATCCAAAGAACACCATACCTACTGTGAAGCATGGGGGTGGAAACATCATGCTTTGGGGCTGTTTTTCTGCAAAGGGACCAGGGTGACAGATCCATGTAAAGGAAAGAATGAATGGGGCCATGTATCGTGAGATTTGTAGTGAAAACCTCCTTCCATCAGCAAGGGCAATAAAGATGAAATGTAGCTGGGTCTTTCAGCATGACAATGATCCCAAACACACCGCCCGGGCAACGAAGGAGTGGCTTCGTAAGAAGCATTTCAAGGTCCTGGAGTGGCCTAGCTAGTCTCCAGATCTCAACTCCATAGAAAATCTTTAGAGGGAGTTGAAAGTCTGTGTTGCCCCAAAACATCACTGCTCTAGAGGAGATCTGCATGGAGGAATGGGCCAAAATGCCAGCAACAGTGTGTGAAGACTTACAGAAAATGTTTGAGTTATTGCCAACAGAGGTATAACAAAGTATTGAGATTAACTTTTGTTATTGACAAGTTATTTTCCACCATGATTTGCAAATAAATTCTTTAAAAATCAGACAATGTGATTTTTCTGGATTCTTTCCCCCCATTCTGACTTTGATAGTTGAAGTGTACCTATGATGAAAATTACAGGCCTCATCTTAAGTGGATGAAATTGCACAGTTGGTGGCTGACTAAATACTTTTTTGCCCCACTGTATGGAAGGCTGATCCTGATACTTTATATGCTAATTATTTCACGTATGTCAGGGAATAAATCATTGAAGAAATGTCTTTCAGTGTTCTATGAAGCAGTGGAAAGTCTGAGGAACAATCTGTATGTTAACAAGCTGCTGGGGAAACTCAGATCAGGACACAATAAGTGAGATGATGTCAATTGCTTATAAACCAGCTGTCAGATTATTTTTTTTATTTTTTTTCCAGTTTACTCAGTGACTGATGTCAGCGCCAGTGTCTGTAAATGATATCATGCGTCTACAAGTGTCAGCAAGTCTCGCAGTCATTATGAATCACTAATTCGTGAGAGTTAACCTGCCGCTGCCCTTGCATTGTTTTTGATTAATCACGTTTCACTTCCATTAAGCCAGACAGCTTGGTGTGTTTAAGGTTTAGATTTATATTCCAGATGTCAGTTTGGTAACACATACATGAGTGGCAAACTCACCTTTGCAACAAACCTCCTGTTTGCAACCAGGACATGTAGCAGTGACCCACACTAGACTTCAGTGCAGACAGCAAACATTCAGTTAAATATTTACTCCCAAGTTAAAGAGACAGTCAGCAAATCGTATACTTTCTCGTCATAATGCCCTGTGTACATCTGAACGGATAGTGAAGACAGTATAGGTCAAAGAAACACAGAGAATAAAAGAGGATCAGTCAGAGGGTGGCTCCAGTGCATGTCACACAAGTTTCACTAAATCTGGCAAGATGAGCCTTCCCTGCAGTATTTGCCACACCTTGCTGTGACTGAATCTCAAAGAAAGATTATCTTGCAAAAAATGTACTTGCAAACTCAAGCAGACTAAACACAAACCCCCCCCCAAAAAACCCTGCACAACAATCTCAGAAAATAACTTTAAGTCGGTTGTGTGTCTGAGGTTTAATAAGGCCAAACCCTTTCTGTTGGAGAGCTTAAAATTAGCGGCCTGGTTCCATTTAACCTTCGCACTATCTCAGCAAGATTAACTGTCCTACTGTTCAGTCTGTCTCTTTTGGCACGAGAGCTGTGACTGAAGTTTGGAAGATTGTACATGTTCAGTCTTGCTGTCTCTTTTGTTTGGAAAAAAAGCAAACACGTAAAGCAAACCCACCTGAGCCTAGTGGGGAAGAAATGTAAGGTGTGTCTTTAGGTGGGTGTGTTTGCCTTGTGAGGCTGACCTTTCAAGAAATTGTCATTATAAATAAGACTGTCATCGTATGTTTGAAAGTTACTGTATGAGGTATTCAGCATGGACAAGTCATGTCAAGATTTTCAAATACATTAAATAAATCTGAATATGAAAAAGGAAATGGCAATAATGCTTAAATGGTTTGCAAATTCCAGTTTAGGGCGTTGATTTCTTAAAGTCGTCAGTTCAGTTTTCACCCTTGACCATGCCTCTCTCTCCTCCTATCTCTCTCTTTCTCTCTGTCCTCACACTAATATGTGGTGTAGTGTAGTTAGTAGTTGTGTGTGTTCAGTGGCTATAGCTCAGGGCTAAAACACCAGAGGGCACAATATGTCGTCAGCAAAGTCAACTGTTGTTTTCTTCGTCAGTCATAAAGGCTGTAAGACTTTATTATGAGCTAGTTCATTAAGAGCAAAGCATTTCAGACACTGCATTGTCATTTTTGTGGATATATCTTTTCCTCACTTGGATCATCTGTCTTTTCCACTTGTCTCATTTAACATATCTGCACACTCAAATAAAAGCACACTCTGGTTAATTGTTTACTCTTCAGACTTTTCTCCAACTTCTTTTTTACCCACACACTGTTTGATACACTGTCTTACACTGACGCTAGGTATGTGTGGCCCTCCCTACTCTGTCTCCTTGTCTTTCTCACTCCCTTTCACTTTTCAAAGCTCTGACACGCCTACCTGTGGTGTGCGGTGTGTGCAGAAAAAAGGAGAGATAGTAGAGAAGTAAAGACAGTGAGAGTAACAAAATGGAGATATAAAAAAATATACTTGGTGTCACTTGGTTGTCAGCTTCAAGCAGCTACGCAAAACACTGAACTCTCAGATGGTCTCCTTTTGACCTCAAGAATGTTGAACCCCAGGTTGACAAATTCTTTGTGCAACCACTCACTCCACTGGGGATTAAATGTGTTGGCTGCTGTATTCTTTAATTCTTGTCAACTGGATATGTAGCACTATCACTTGCCCAGGCTTTAAATGAGTCCATATTGAAGCCGAAACTCTGACAGAGGGGAAAAGGAGCCAGCACAATGCCCAGAAATGTATTGGGAACCCAAATCTAAAAAGAAATCACATCATGAATGAAGAATAAATCTTAAGAGGGTTTATAAGTGAGCTTCAGTGAGCCCTCAGCAAAATTAGGAATGTATTTTATTTTATATATTTATCCATTACATGCAGTGGACAGAAATTAAAAGGTAGCATGGGTGAGAGACTAAGCCCAGAACGGACAAACCAAACACTGGCTCTGCACAGGGCCGTTCGCGTTTTTCGCGGGCACCGTAGTTTCTCCTACACCCTTGGAGCGGGAGAGTGAGGCGAGCGGTATTCAAATGGTTGCAAACTGCAATTTCACCGCTAGATGCCACTAAATCCTACACTCTGCTCATTTATATTAGCCAGTAAAATAACAATAAAGCTAAAGTCATGTAAAATCATAACAGGAAAAGGCATGATTGTATTTTTTTGCAGTCAAGTGAGATGCTATTCCAAACACTGTATATATAAATCAATTTACTCCAATTGTAGATTTCACAAAATATGAGGTGGCGCTTACAATATAACCAATCTAATACGATAACACAGCTGGTCCCAAATGTACCACATAGGCCTAGATGATACAACATCTCGGACATTAATAATTAAACATAAGCTGTCTGTGTAAACCTATAGGATATGCTTTGAAGATGGCAGACAACTGCTTTTATTTGTAACAAGATAGGCTGTTAATAACCAAGAATAATGGCAAAGTAGCCAAAGTAACTTTAAGTCACTTTCCTCAGGTGCCCGTAACATAAAGTTGGAACACATGTTGTAATTCATCATAATTCAGCTGAGCAGGCAAAGTTATGATTGCAACATAAAAGCAGAATGAAATGACATCCCCAGCGCTAATCTTCCCACACAGGCTAGTGGGTGCAGGAGTGTTTCATAAACACAACAAGGTGTGGTTTCTATCCAAAAGCGGCCAGCTTCCGTCTATTCAGACCATTATCTGCGCAACAGAGACGAAGAAGGGGGAGGTCTGTCCTCTGTCTGGGCAGCAGAGAAGAAGAACGACTAAAACACTTTCTTAAAACACAAAACAACTCAGCAAACATGAGTTTGTACGGCGCCAATTCAAAACTGGCTGCCATGGGCCAGAGAAGTAATTCGCGACCGGATTTGGTGGGTTCAGGTTTTAGAAACGACGTGGTCGGCGCTGGAAACGGCTTCCAGGGGGATTACCAAGCAGGGGACGGCGGATACACCTACACCTTCTCCAGGAGCTCCATGCACGGCGGGGGGGTCGTAGGACAGAAAGTGGGTGGTGGCAGCGGAGGTGGTGGAGTTAGGTAAGAAATCACCTGTTGCTTTTAAATGCACGAGGATTAAATTAGACATGAAATGTAGCCTGCCGTTACCTGTGCAAAATATGACGTTAAAAAAATCTAAATCTAAATTACAAATTCATGACTATTCTTGAGGAATATTATGTTAGCTGTGTCCAAGCAAAGCCATAAGATCCATCTGGGAACTTTTGAGAAGATCAAGTGGTTTTTGTCGTCAGGCAGGTTCCAATAAGACCACCGCTAGCTCAACACGTAGGCCAATAGTCTGTGAGTGCTGTAGGGCTACGTTTACCTACAACAACATACAACTGTTCTTTCATCAGTCCGCATGAATCCCAGGTTTTGATATCTTTGCTAAAAACGTCATTGTCTGATTTGTTTTCGTAACATGTGTATCTAAGTAATCTATCACTCCTGATCTGTTGCCCAATATTCTGAATTAAAATAGAGAAAATAACTTGCACACACCCCTTGAATGTACTCCCACTTTCATCCATCATGATGTCAGTGTTTAATGTTATAACAGTTATGTCAGTGTCAGTGCCAGAGCTTTTCAAATTATCGCCTTTAAAAAAACAAAACAAAACAATCCTCTCTAAATGCTTAACTCACGGTGAACGAAGGTTAAAATAAAATACAGGATGTTATTTAAGTGGATGGGGGAGTTGCAAGCTCTTTAAAGAGAGAGACAGCCGTTGGTTAGTTTTTTGTGTTGGTGACCCATTTCCATGTCCCATGACCTATAGCTAGACTTCTAAAAAACAATGAACGAGTGTGTGTTTTATCATTTTTAAAGGATTATGCCTCATCAGAAACTACTTTGGTCTTTCTTTGTTTTTCACACATTGTTGTCATGCTATGTTGTTTATTAAGAAAGTTGGATCTGTTATTTTCAGTTTAAATACCTATCCAGCTTTGAAGCAGCATTTTTATTGAGGCTTACATATTCCATTGATGACATCCTTTACTGAACAACCTCATATTTTTCAATAATCTTCTACTAAACAAAGCTAGCTATACGTATGTATATATATATATATATATATATATGTATATATATATATATATATATATATATATATATATATATATAAAGTGCTTAAAATACACAGTTGGCTCTATATTTTTATTATGCTTTTATGTTTTCTTTTCACATTGATATTATTTAAAGCTGTATTACAAGAACTGAAAGTTTGTTTTTTCTCATGTGCAGTGCACAGGCTATTCAGCAAAGAGCTTTGTTCCTGGCAGGCCAGTGTCAAGAGTACCTGCAGAGAGCGCAGATGATTCTCCAGGGTGTAAGTGTAGCACACAGATTTAAAAAAAAAAATAGAATAAGAAGAAAATTGTCTGGTTAGATTGTGAAGTGGCATTATCATAAATACAGTAGATCAAGCTTGCCTGCCATTTTGTTGACTTCATTGTAAAAATGTTTTCTGTTTACACATCAACATGATGATCATGATGATGCTGTGGCAAGATATGTCTTAAAAAGCAGATAAATATCATCAGCAAAGTGAAGTATAATTTGGCAACTGGCAAGAGTTCAGTGTCTGTACTGTGTGATTTTATAGGGGGGTCCAGCCATGGAGGCAGACAAGCTGTTGATCATGGCTGCAGAAACCATCGAGCAGATGAATGTCTCTAGCAGACAGCTGCAGCAGATGCGTGTACCTAATGATGTCTTCCGAAAGTAAGACAAGATGCATTGTGTGTGTGTGTGCTGTCTTTGCATGTTTCCATTTGCATGTGTTCATTCATGACTGTGTGTACACGTAAGTAATCCTGCCTACAGTTTAACATAGGTAGGTGGCGCTAAATGGGTAATATATGCTAGTATTTGAATATCTGAATTTCATTTTATAGTTGAGCCAAACCTTATACAGAGAAAGAGTTGCCTTCTGAACATTCTTCTCATTCTCTTACTCTGTATTTGCCCAGCTGAGCTCTTTGAAGATGAGTGAGCCATTGTGCCCTTGGAAGAGTCACAAAGTATTTTCGTTTTTTTGTACAATGCTACAGTGTAGAACAGTTCCAGCACATGCATGCTGCGCTCCAACAGCAATTGGTCGGTGTTATGACCACAAGACGGAAGAGAGGCAGTGTGGGCTCCCTTGAGGGGGGCAGGATCTTTAGTGATGCCATAGCCTGGATTGCCCAACAGAAGGTGAGCTCTTCATACTTCAGAGACGTTTAAGAACATAATAATAAAAAACACAACAAATATGGGTGATACGTCTGAAATCAACATCTTAATAAGAGATACAAATCACAATATGGTGAATGTATGTAGAATCACATATGAAATAATCTCATTTATGTTTAATTCAGTGATCTGTGTTCCACTGTTATGGACAAAACTCTTTACACATGTAAAAACAAAAACTTTAATCATTAATTTTCTTTTTAATTTATTTACTTGTAATTATTAATTTGGACAATCATTAAACGATAATACTGATTATTACCAGCATCAGTATACCTCCTCTAACTGAAACCATCTAGACACACTGCCAAAACCTGATCCGCGAGTGAAGGAGGCCAAGAGAGGTGCAGATGGATTGAAACAAAGAAGAGGAAAGAGCTCTGCCATTTGAGAAAGAGACGGAGAGAGGGGGAGAAATAGAGAGTGGGGGAAGAGGGAGGAAGATGAAGAAGCTGTGGAAGCAGAAAGAAAAGTAGAAGTAAAGGAGTGTGAAATCTGACACTCTCCACTGACTCACTTGTTATGGAACAGGGCAGTTCAGCAGATCTCTAACATGCTCATGGGAAAACGCCCTCTACTCTCTACCTCCCCAACCCTCCCACCCAAACAAAAAACACACCCTGTCATTCTGTCACCACTTCAAGCCTCATTCTCTACATTCCATCATTCATTTTCCCCCTGTCATCAGATATAGAAACATTTCTTTGCATATTTTTCTGTCTCAGTCTTTGTTCTTTAGGTATTGCTTTTTATAAAACTGCAAAACTGGTAACATAGTACCTGACGACCTACTGCTGCCATTTTTACCTACTGTCTCTATGTACTGCTTTTTGTCATTGTACCTACAGTACAGTCCAACATATAACTATGTTGACCTTTCTACTCTAGACATTTAGCTGCACTGCTGGCAGCCTCTTAACAGCCATGTTGTGTGTAGCTTCAGCCAAGTAACCATGAAGGAAAAGGGAGTGGTATGAGAACAAAAGCCTTGAGAGAGAAAAAAAAATGAGTAAAGAGCAGGGACTGGCTGAGGTTGGTTTACCGGCAGAGCTCTTATCAAAGTTGAAGGCTGTGAACAAGGGGGGGGGGAATAGTTGGGATAGTTTCCTGCTTAACAATGGACTTAAGGAATATATGCTGACACCTAGAGGGCAAAAAGGGGAAGGAGATTTAAGGTCAGGGAATTAATAGTGGGGAGAATAGCGAATCTGTTGAGATTTAGAATTCTGTTGCCTTAAACTGTATATTATTCTTATTGTCAAAAATCCATGAAAAAACAAAACAATGAGTTTGTCTCACTAACAAGTATAGCCTGTGTTGCTTAAGACAACAAAGCTATTCCTGTGTGGACTAGACCCTCATTGTTGTCCAAAAACTATTAAAAACACATCGATGAGCCACACCGTTGCACTCAATGAAATGTTCCTTCCTTACACTGTAGTTTATTTTGAGTCAATTCCACATACACCACACTGCTCTTGTAAATACTTACATTAGAGCACCAAATGTGTATTAATTCGCAGCTGAAAATAGTCCCCAACAAATTCACTAATTACTCCTGTTTGAGTAGCATTTGATTTAAAAAACTGCAGTTTCCAGGTGTTTTAGGAAATTATTATTTTCTTAAATGAAACAATGTATTTATTACTTGTTCTTAAAGATTTACGTCTTCAGTAAGGAAGAATAGGCGCATGAGACAAAGATGGATTATGCATTGTTGGTTTTGGTCCTTTCATGGAGTGCTTTGACAATAAAAAATAAGGAATAATGCCAGCCTTATTATTTAAAATGTGTATATACTGTATACAGTATATATTACTTCATAAACCTTCATAGAGTAATGTTCCATATGTCATTTCCCTTCAATTGAGGCTGATTTTGACATTGTAATTGTGGACAGCAGTTATTGTATTTTAAAAGTTAATAAACTCTGATTTTGCATCTTGTAGCGCATGATTGAGACAGCTCCATGGGGAGATGACTCTGTGACCATAGAAAAGCAAATCATGATCCACAACAAAAACTTCAGCTCTATCCAGAGGAGCCAGGAAGTAGACCATGCCAGAGATGAACTGGTAAGGGGTCTTTCTCTACACTGTTTCCATGTTTTGAAGCTCTTCTTAGTTGTTTATTCTTTAGATATCCAGTTTATTAAGGAGGATGGTCATCTATGCATCATGTGTTCAAAAGCCTAATATTTTGTAATATTATTTAAAATTGAGCAAAAAACAAAATCTCTCTCTTTTTTTTTCTTCTTTTTTTTTTAGAACTCAAGGGGCGACAAGTACAACCTCTCTATCCTGGAACAAGAATGGGACAGTCTGCAGGTAGAACCAAACTCTTTTACAAAAATGTTTATTAGTTTGTCAAAATCAGCAGCGTTATGTATTATCACTATTGTTACTTTTTATCATATTCATAAATTTACCTTGTGTCTGTCTCAGAAAATGTCCCACAGCCGTGTGACTCAGCTGCGTGAGCTTCAGGGCATCATTGAGGAGATCTCCAAAGCCATCATGTGGGTGAATGAGAGAGAGGAGGAGGAGCTTGTGTTTGACTGGGGAGACAAGAACATCGATCAGTATATACCCAAGAAGCAAGAGAGCTACTCGGTAAGGATCTCTGGCTGAACTCTTCTTCTCTCCTGGTTGGATGTTTCTGTCTCAGTTTATGAGTGTGATTATACCTTAATATTTGATGTGTTTTTATTTCTTTTACCATTAAAATCTTAGTTTCATATGTTGGCCACAGTCTAGCCTTTTGGGTCCCTTACTTTCTGTTCTCCTGACAGAGGCTGATGAGGGACCTGGAGGAGAAAGAGAAGGAGCTAAACAAGCTGAAGATAAAAGCAGATGGACTCGTGAATAACAGCCACCCTGCCACAGATAAGATTGAAGTAAGTGTTTTGTTTTGTTTTTCTGGGTGTTGACCTATCCTTAGCAAATTATTCAGTGGATTTGTACTGATGACTCTGTGTGCGCCCACAGGCCTACATGGACACCTTACAGACTCAGTGGAGCTGGCTTCTCCAGATCACCAAGTGTATCCATGATCATTTGAAGGAGAATGCTGCCTACAGCCAAGTATGTGTGCTCAGTTCTGCTCTTGCTTTCATGAAAATAGAGCCCCGTTATGTTTTCATGTGAAAACTGATTAAAGCTTTTTGCTGTTTCCATCTTCAGTTTTTTAAGGAGGCCAATGAGACCTATGCGAAGCTGCAGAAGGAGCATGAGACTATCCGAACCAAGTTCACCTGTGACAAGAAAACACCACTGGATAACCTCACTGAACTCCTGAAAAACCTGGAGGTAACATTATACTCTGTTAAGTCCAGGCCAAGACGTATTTCCCTGCAGATGTGAGGCACAAAACATGCTCAAACAATTTACTCTATTGAGTGATATGGGTGTAAACAATTGCATGTCTGGTAAACTGGTTAGGCCAGTTTTTTTAAGAGACTAAATGGAATGATTCTGCATGTCTGCAGTGTACAGTGGCTCAGGTAAAAAGACAGATCTGATTTTTGCATGTTCACAGAAAGAGAAGGAGCGAATCATGGAGAATAAGAGGCAGGTCCAAAGTCTGGTCAACAAATCTAAGACCATTGTCCAACTGAAACCTCGCAACCCAGAGGAGAAGAGCAGCAGCCCCATCATGGTCCAGGCCTTATGTGACTTTAAACAAGATCAGGTGGGATATACGCTCTCTCTCTCTCACACACACACACACACACACACACACACACACACACACACAGGCTTTGTGAGTTTGAAGTGAAATATTACAAGTGTAATTCAGTGTTTCCTGTGTTTGTATGTTCCGTTTTGTGCTTCAGAAAGGAATTTTAAAAGGGAATGAGGGCATCCTGAAGGATAACTCGCAGCGCAGCAAGTGGCTTGTGACAGGGCCTGGAGGTATGGACATGTTGATTCCCTCTGTGTGTCTGATGATCCCTCCACCAAACCCGCTCAGCATCGGCCTCGCCAACAAGTACGAAACACTCAGTCAATGTAGATCAACATAAGTCTGCAAATATCCTGTTTGGATATTGGCATGGAAGTTCAAATTTTGTCAGCTGAAGTGGATTTATTTGGATTTATTATATAATAAATATATTGGATACATATATCGTTGCACTTTTAGAGTGATTAATGGCTTGTGCTGTTCCCTAGGAATGAGCAGTATTATGAAGCCATCATGGGCATCTGGAATCAGCTCTACATCAACATCAAGAGTCTCATCTCGTGGCAATATTGCATCAAAGACATCACTTACATCAACTCCCTCACTCTCAGCATGGTAAGATATCACAAAGAATGCAAATTAAAAATTTTACTTAGTTTTTCTTAGTTTTACTGTTTTCATACCAAGCAAAGCTGAATTAGATTCAGTTTCTGTCTCATCTAAAACACTGTCTGCATGCAGGAGTTTGCTCACCTCCTGTGTCTTTTTCTTCACCTAACTCCTCTCCATTGTTTTGCAGCTGTCTAAGATGCGCCCTGATGAGTACCGTAGTATCATCAAAAGACTGGAGACTCACTACCAGGAGTTCCAGCGTACCAGCCAAGGTTCTGAACTGTTTGGGGAAGAGGACAAGAGAACTATCCAGGGCCACTTTGATACAGCCCAGAACCACTATGATACACTAATTATCCAGCTGCCAGCTTACAGTGAGTGTAAAATGTCTTTACCTTATCCCTAAATTGCAGTCCACTAAATATGCAAAAATACTGCTATTTTTGACACTCTAAATTGATATTCTCCAAATTTTCCACTAACCAATAAAGAGGGTGAAGGAGTGAAGCCTGAACCCCCAAAACAGGATACCACAAAGATTCTGACTCCCAAGATCCCCAAGCCTCCCCCACCCAGTTCTATCCTCAGCCTTACCCTGCTCAGCAGTCTGCAAGAACTTCGACGCAGGCTGGAGCTGTCCGAGTCCGGTCTCACCAGCCATCTCCACATTCCACTGGGGGAAAACAGTGTGCACGAGTGCTCAGTGCACATCCAGAAGCTGCAGGTATGTAACTCTAATTAAGTGAGGTTCTAATTTGCTACCAAACCTATTTCAAAATTTGCAAAATATTTGTAAAATATAACAAAATTCCTCTGTGTACAGCTTACCACAAGAAAAGCACAAGTTAATTTCATAAAGAGCACTTTGTAAAAATGAAACATTAATTTCCTGGTTTTCAAACACAGTGAGAAACATTTGGTTATGCTAAATTTAACTAATTATCACATACTGATATCTAGACTGTGCACCAAGATTTGGACTCCATTCATGATGAGTATCTACGACTAAGAGAAAAGATTATAAAGCAGCTGGAAGGGATACCTGCAGACTCCGAGCAAGCCAAGTTCCTCCGCTCTGAACTGGAAATCATCAACCAAAAACTGGGAGGCCTGCAGGGTCTCTACTCAGTCTACCTTCAAAGGTACATTATTTTTGTCTAATCACATCACCTTTTTATTTATCCCGCAATGATTGAGTAAATGCAGAAAAAAACAAAGCAAGTACTGGGACCAGAACTTGTGGCAACATAAAGCTTTACTGATTATAAAGTAAAATCACTTTTTTCTTCATTAAATGTAGTGAAAGTAATTTGCATGAACAAATGCATTTAATGCCTGTGTGTCTTTAACAGACTGTCGGCTCTTAAGGCCTTGCACCAGAGCCTTCTCCAGGCTGAAGATATCATTAAAGTCAAGGAGGCCCAGCTGACAGAGAAGGAGACCACGTCTCTGGACCTTCAAGAGGTGGAAAACTATCGGAGCAGGCTAAAGGTTTGTCACACTTTACATATTTAGTTTGAACTGTGGTCTCTTGCGTTCTAGTTTCAGGACAAAAAATGTAAAACAGTGTAGAACAATAATACTAGTAATTAATTAGTAGGATTCACTGAATCCTCTTTGTGGAATGTAACTACTTGTTTACTCAAGTACTGTACATGAGTACAAATTTATACTACTTTATACTTCTACGCCTCTACAATTCAGAGGGAAATATTGTACTTTTTACTCCACTACATTTTTGGTATTGCTAGTTACTAGTTACTTTACAGATTAAGACTTTACATGCAAAAAAACAAATTATGATGAGCTCATTAAATATGATGCACAGTTGTAGATTAAACTACCCAACAGTATATAAAGCAGTTAAAATTATTTCCACCTCGACCAACTGCAACAGTAAAATGCGACTTACACAATGCATCAGTAATAATAATAATCCAATATATGATAGCACAACACTCTCATGGGCCATTTTTCTGCATTATGAGTACTTTTACGTTTGATACTTTAAGTACATTTTTCTAATAATACATACTTTAACTTAAGTAACGTGTTCAATGCAGGACTTTTTTTTACTTGTAATGGAGTATTTTAATGTTGCAGTATTTCTATTTTTAGTAAAAGATCTGATGAATACCATGAGATTTGAGTTTGAGTTGAGATTATTTTGTTACACAGTGGATGTTTATGGATAAAATAACCAGATAGGAATTTCAGTTTTTAATTAATTACTTGTTAAATCAAGGTAGGATGTTTGTACATTAATGCATTAATATATATATATATATATATATATATATATATATATATATATATATATATATATATATATATATATATATATATATATATATATATATCATCATCATCATCATAGAGCCCATAAATAAGACTTAAATAGGATGTATGGTTATAATTGAAATTAGAATTTTAATCTATTTTGTGATTCTGTGTTAAAGCAAATGAAGAGTGAGCTGGAGCAAAAAAGAGACCTGCTGACGGCTATAGAGTCTGACCTGTCTAAAGCAGTGCACTGGAATAGTCAAATCCCTGAATCCTTTCACAAGTGTGACGTGGACTTGTCCAAGTACTCAGACCTTGTGGGTCAGATGTCTGACCGCTGGCGCCGCATCCAAACCCAGATTGATAGCAGGTAGGATAGTCTTCGCATTCTTCGTATTCTTCAATACCTGTGAATATTTCTCCATATTCTCCATTCGTCATTGCTGGTAACAACACTAAAAATATCCTTGTATCCCTTCCTCTTCCTTCCACTTTTTCCTTTTCAGAGTGTGGGACTTGGAGAAGCAGGAGAAACAGCTGAAACATTATCAGCAGAGCAGCACTCTCCTGGAACAGTGGATAGACAATGCCAGGAAGCGCCAGGATGCCCTTCAGATGGTTAAGATCAGTGACATCCAGACTCTGATGAACCACCTCAACCAACAGAAGGCACGTCTTTACTTGTTTACGTCAACATATTGTAATCACTACTAATATTTGAACTGACCTGATTTGATTTTGAATTGGAAATATCCACCATTCACACTTTAATTGTGAGGCTGATAGCTGTGAGCATTGGTGTAGGTGTGTGGATTTTCTACATTATACAGCAGCGTAAGTGGAAAGTGTTGCAAAAATGTAGTTGTTTCTCACATGATTTATGAAATTCGACTAGCCTCTGAGATCAAGAAAATTAACAGAATTTTTTTTTTTATTGAGTTACCGCTTATAATAATTATAATAATTAAAATGCTTGTTTAATAAAGTAATGGATGTCTTACAAGAAGCACAGACTGGACAGTTTCATGTCAAAAATAAATCAGTGAATTTAATGCCCCCCTTTGCTGACTGCACAGGCACTTCACACTGAAATTAAGGGAAAGAAGGAGAAAGTAGAGCAAGTGCAGAAAAACGCAGACACCTGTGCTGCCTCCATAAAGGTAGGTAGTCAATTCATGTCCACTGTTTTCTTTCATTTTAGAATATTTTTATACATATTACCAAGTTGATGAGCACAAGCAAGTATGGTACAAAATAATAAAGTCCATATTGTGTGTTTTCAGGACTATGAGCTGCAGCTGGCTTCCTACAGTTCAGGCCTGGAAACTCTGCTTAATATTCCTATCAAGAGAACAATGCTACAGTCCCCTGCTTCTGCAGTCAGACAAGAGGTATGAGTACTGTCTCACAATTAAGTCACACTAAACCTATTTTCAGTTACTGGTACAGTAGATGTTATTAATACCCATTAGTTGAGTAAACAGTAGTTATTTCTGTTGTATTATGAGCTCATGTAATACAGCCAATTTAAAGGTTAATTTCATGTGTCATTTAAAGATCTCACTGGTATGTAATTAACACACGAACATTTGACATCAGTATTCATCCACTAATTTTAACTCCATCAGGTGGCTGACCTCCAGTCCCACTACATAGAGCTACTTACCCGCTCTAGTGACTACTACAAGTTCCTAGGGGAGCTGCTGAAGAACATGGAAGAGCTGAAGGTAGGTATTGGATTTGTATGATGCCATTTAAGACATCATTGTATCTGTAAGTCAATAATATTTTGTTAGTAAAATAAATAGTACGATAAACATAAGATAAATTAACAAATAGGTTCGTTTAACAATATGAAAGTAGGTGACTGAGGCTCTTTCTGTTTTTGTCATTGCTCTCTTTAGATCAAGAACACCAAGATTGAGATGCTGGAGGAGGAAATGAGGAGTCTGAAGGAGGACATCCAGGATCATAACCAGAAAAAGAAGTCACTGGAGGATGATTTGGCCCGCCTAAAGCTGGAGCTCACTCAATCAAAAGACCAGCTCATTTCCATGGAAGAAGTGAAGAGAACCACAGTAATGCAAGTTAACGCTACCAAGGAGAACCTGGACAGCACACACAACCAGCTTCAAGATCTTAATGACCAGCTGACGCGCATTAAATACCAGCTGGATGAGGAAAAGAGGAAAAGGAGGTTGGCAGAGGAACGCTACACCAGCCAGCAAGAAGAGTATGAGGCGACTGTTCGCCGCAGACAGAAAGAATTGGAAGAACTCAACTGGACCAAGATTGACTTGGAAAAGGCAGTGAAGGACAAGGAACGTGAACTTGAGAGGATGAAGATACTGCTAGAGGAGGAAGCGACACGTCGACGAAACGCTGAATCAGATATCTCAAAGGTAAGAACACAGTGTACCCAGGAGATTAATCAACTTAAGCAGACATACGAGACAGAGATCCACGTTACCAAGACCACGATCCTGAAAGCATCACAACAGAAAGAAGAAAACACTGCAGAGCTGAGACTGCAAGTTGACAGACTCACTGCTGAGAAGAGAGATCTAGAGGAGGAGCTGAGGAGACTGAGGCAGTCCATTACTCACGCGGAAGAGCAGAGAAGCAGAGCAGTGCAGGAGGCTAGCCAGCAGAGGGCCTCAGTGACACAAGAGACAAGGATCCGCAGTGAGTTGGAGATTCAGCTGAGAACAGTCATGCAGCAGAGAGGAGAGGATGAGCTCATACTAAAGGAGGCCACCAAAAACAATCAGGAAAAGTCCAGGCAGATCAGCATGCTAACATTTAACCTGGAGGAGGAGGGAAAGAAGAGGAGAGCTCTGGAATTGGAAATCAGTCACCTAAAGCAGGCTGAGGCAGAGCTGAAGGCAAAGAACACCTCCCATCTGGAGGCAATTAACAAGCTTAAAGTGTCTGAGCAGGAGATCCACATCACCCGAGTAGAGCTGGAGAAGTTGACCAGTGAGAAAACGAAGGCTGAGCAGGGTTCTGCCAGACTGCAGAGCCGTATCCGGGAACTTCAGTGCTCTCTGGATGGAATGGAAGCTGAGTTGGAGAAGCAAAAGAAGGCAAGCCAGGAGGAGTTCACACGTAGAAAGAGAATGGAGGCAGAGTTGGAGAGGATGACACATTCTTGCAGAGAGCACACCACCACAATTAACACACTGAAATCTATCCAGCTAGAGACTTCCAACTCTGGAAGGAAGTATGAGCAGGACCTCAGCGCTCTCCAGGGGGCTCTGGACAAGAGCCTGAGGGAGCATAAAGTCACCAAGGAGGAACTGGAAGCTGTCACAGCTGAGCTAAAGACACTTAAGCAGAAGCTCCAGCAGGAACAGGCTCGAATTCATGAGCTCAACCAACGTAATGAGAGCCTGTATAAGACCATTGAGGAGAAGAGCCGCCAGCTTAATGAATACACTACAGAGATTGAAAAGCTGAAGACTCTGACGCAGAACCTGACAAAGGAGAGACTGAGGTTGGAGGAGGAGCTGAGGGCCGTTAGACAGGAGAGAGATAACCTAAAGCTTAGCAAAAACACTATTGATGAAGAAAGTGCCACTCAGATCTCAGCCTTGCATGTCCAGCTTCAGAGTAGCACCCAGAGGACAGTGGAGCTCCAGGCTCTCATCAATGACCTGACCAAGGAGCGAGAAAAGCTTAAATTGGAAACAGACAAATTCCAAAATCAATTGATTGAGGTATTTTTGATGACACTGAAGGATCATCTCCACATAATTCAACTAATTCCTTTTCTGCTTTTGCATGAATGGTTATAAGTGCATTAAGACTGAACATGATTTCAAAGTAGCCTTGTTATATTGACACAGTGACATGACAGATGACTTAGAGTTTTGCATGAAATTCACTTAACTTATAATTAATACTTTTGCTTAGATATGCATGTAGTACAACCTTTTACTTTGCACATTATGTGAACTTAACTCATACGATAGTAACAATCACTTAATCACTGCATACTAACTGATGTAACAAATATAATGTACACATCTCTTTACAAATATGTACATGTATCAATTGGTCCACTCAGTACTGACAAATGATTGACATTTCTGAAGGACATTAAATTAGCCTGTGACATCACAAATTAAATAGATATTGATGAAAATTGTATATGATGATAAGCTCTTACAACATGCTGCTAAGAAAAGCCATGTGTACTCCTCAGAATGATTAATTAGACTTATGGCTCTTTGCTCTGTGCTTCACTTATTGGCACTTCTGTATATGAATGTGTTTTCTTATCTCTCCCCAGACATCCATGATGGTGCGTGACTCCCAAAGCAAGTACAGTGAGCTGCTGCTGGAGAAGGACAGTTTGCTATCCAAGCTTAAACTGCTGGAGCAGGACAAGACCCGTCATCAGCGCCTAGAAGAAGAGCTCACCCGCATCAAGCTCACACTAGAGACTGAGTTCCGCAACAAACAGCGGCTGCAGGATGAAAAGAATGCCATCCTCAAGGATTTTAACTACATGAAAGGCCAGTATGAGCTGAAAGACAGCCAGATTAGGCAGTATGAATCAGACAGAGACAAGGGTGATCGAGAGAGGCTCTCCCTGAAGAATGAGATTGAGAGGCTCACAAGGGAGCTAAAAAGTGTTGAGGAGAGGTACAAGAGCCGTCTGTTCAGCTCTGAAAAGGAGGCATCAGACCTGGCTCTCAAGAGAGATGCCCTGGAGAGAGAGATAAAGAGGCTGCAGCAGAGACCCAGCAGTCTGAGCAGGCAGACCCAGACAGATGAGAAGGCTCCAACAATCGATCCGTCCAAGCTGATATTTGATGGGGTGCGCCACAAAGTCACAGCCCACCAGCTTTGTGACTGTGGTATAATCAGTAAAGCCACTCTAGACCAGCTCCTAAAGGGAAAAAAGACAGTGGATGAGGTAGCTGTGGACATCCAGCTTAGTCTAAAGGGTACCGGCATCATTGCTGGCATGACAGGTTCTCAAGGTAAAATGCCATTCACTGAAGCCAAAAACAAGAACCTCCTCAGCGCAGAGAGTGCCCTCATGCTCCTGGAAGCTCAAGCAGCAACAGGCTACATAGTGGACCCCGCATTTAATGAGAAGATGCCTGTGGATACTGCCTGTTCAAGAGGGATTGTAGACACAGAAGACAGAGACACCTTGGTGACAGCTGAAGCAGCTAGTACAGGCTTCAAAGATCCATACACTGGGAAAGTATTATCTGTTGGCCAGGCTTGCAAACAGGGCCACGTAGACAAAGACAAAGCCATCCGCTTGCTCCAGGCTCAGGAGTCTGTTGGAGGCATATTGGATCCTGTTCTGAGTGTGTTCCTTCCAAAAGATCTGGCTTTGGATCGCAATCTTATTGATGAGGAGCTCTACAGGGCTTTGAACAAAAAACCCACCTGCTACCTGGATCCAGCGACAGGAGAGAAGATAAGCTATAATGACCTTAGGAAGAAGTGTGCAGTGGACCCTGTTGCTGGCTTGCTTCTGCTCCGTGGTCCAGAAAAGCCTATGACAGTGAAAGGTCTCCGTGGTGAAGTCCCTGTTACAGAGCTCATCCATTCTGGACTGTTGGATGAAAAAGATGTGTTGAAGCTCAACCAGGGCATGCTTACCACCAGAGAAATTGAAGACAAGCTAAAGTCCTATCTCTATGGCACTACCTGCATTGCAGGGATCTATGATGAGGCAAATGATCGAATACTGCCTATCTATCAGGCAATGAAGGAGGGTCTGCTCATGAGAGGAACCACCCTGGAGCTTCTTGAGGCCCAAGCTGCTTCTGGCTTCATTGTTGATCCAGTCAACAATGTCCTCTTGACAGTAGAAGAGGCCACAAAGAGAGGCCTGATAGGAAAGGAGTTTAAGAATAAGCTGTTGTCTGCAGAGAAGGCAGTAACTGGATACAAAGACCCATCCACAGGAAAAATAATTTCCCTCTTCCAGGCAATTGAAAAAGATCTTATTGAAAAAGGTCATGGAATCCGTCTTCTGGAGGCCCAAATTGCCAGCGGTGGGATTATTGACCCCAAAGAGAGCCATCGTATTGATGTCACTGTTGCCTATAAAAGGGGATATTTTGATGAGGCGATGAATGAGATACTAACTTATGAAGGAGATGACACAAAAGGGTTCTTTGACCCTAATACTAAGGAGAACCTGACATATCTTCAGCTGAAGGACAGGTGCATCACGGATGGCAAAACAGGCCTAATACTCCTGCCACTCAATGACACGAAGAAGCCCCAGAAGTCAGGTGAGAGCCGTACCAATGTCCTTCGCAAGAGGCGGGTTGTGATTGTTGACCCAGACACTGGGCTTGAGATGTCAGTGAGAGAGGCCTATCACCGGGAGCTAATTGACTATGACACTTTCCTGGGCTTGTCGGAGCAGGAGTGCGAATGGGAGGAAATAACTATCAAGGGGTCTGACGGCTCTGCACGTTTGGTGATAGTGGATAGGAAAACAGGAACCCAGTATGACATCAAGGACTGCCTGGAACGTGGTATTATTGAGCAGAAGTCTTTGGATAAGTATCGTGCTGGAGCGCTAACCTTGACCCAGTTTGCTGACCAAATTACCAGCAGAACCAGCAGCACTGAAATGACCATTGCAGCCAGCAATGTTGATGACATGGTCACCTGCAGCAGTCCCATCCAGGCACCATCTTCTCCTACTGTCCGTAAACGCTTCAGCAGTATTTCTATTACTGTTTCTCCCCCTGAGATGTTTGATGACCAGAGCCCTGTGGCGGCTATATTCGACACAGAGACCTTGGAGAAAATAACTATTCCTGAAGGGGTCCGAAGAGGCATAGTTGACACTCTTACAGCTCAGAGGCTACTGGAGGCCCAGGCATGCACAGGCGGTATTATCAACCCTGCCACTGGTGAGAGACTGTTGCTGCAGGATGCTGTCCATCAGAGTATCATTGATGAAAGCATGGCCAGTAAGCTGAAACCTGCCCAGAAAGCCTATGTTGGTTTTGAGGATGTGAAGACTAAAAGAAAGATGTCTGCAGCAGAGGCAGTGAAGGAGACATGGTTGCCTTATGAAGCTGGCCATAGATTTTTGGAGTTTCAGTACCTGACAGGAGGCCTGATAGAGCCTGGCACTGGACGTCGCATCACCATTGAAGAGGCTATCCGCAAAGGTTGGGTAGATGGTAAAGGGGCCCAGAAGCTTCAGGATACACGGAACTACCAGAAGAATCTGAACTGTCCCAAGACAAAACTAAAGATCTCCTACAAGGAAGCCATGGACAGCTGCATGGTGGAAGAAACCAATGGTATGAAGATGCTGCAGGCCTCCTCAATATCCTCCAAAGGAATCAGCAGCCCTTACAATGTCTCTAACCCAGGGTCTCGCTCTGGGTCCAGGGCTGGTTCCCTTGCCGGCTCCAGGAATGGATCTCGTAGAGGCAGTGTGGATTGCTCCTCTACTTACAGCTATAGCTTCTCCACCAGCAGTACCACCTATAACGCCAACAGTCACTCTTAATACACAGCATAGAAAAATAATGAAGCTAGACTAGTTATTACCAGCAGTTCCTATGCAGGTTGCTTTTCTAAATGTTTATGCTACCAATGACATTTTGGGAGGTTTGCTTAAATATGGAATCTGATTTGGAATTTATTTAAGCATTTTGATTGTTTGCAGTTTTTGGTGATTTGGTGTTTCAATATTAAACTTAATGCAGAGTAGGCTATAAGGGGAGACACCACAGGCGAAAAGATTGTTTTTTCATGTATTGGTCAATTTTGAGATTTTAGGCTAATTTGCTTCCATAACATGTCTTCTTTCAGACTAGTGGAAAGAAAATGCCCAAAATACACATTTAGGTGTTTATTTTACTACACTTTGTCTATTTTTGTCTGTAGATTTCTCCTAAATTCACTAAAAGTTAGCATTAGATAATGCCTAATTTGCATATTTAAACATCACATTTCTGAAAACTTGTAATACAAAAAATAATTGCCTTAATGAAAGTAATCAGCTGGAGAAGTTTCATGGTGATATCTATTAGTTAAGATTTTTACCCTATTCACCTGGGGTGTCTCCTCTCAATGCTATCATTCTAACTCATAAATGTTGAATGAATATATTTGTCATAGCTCATTTTAATGAGGCTTTTTTAGAATTTAACAATTTGTTATTTTAAAATATGCTTGTTTACCTCAGCTTTAGCGTGCAGTCACAATTTAATTTGCTATTTTTTATTCTTAGGTTTTTGCAGCTTGACTTGTATATGTTTTATTTTACACAATTGCAAATGCTGAGGTTTAGCTTAAAATACTGTAATCATCAGCTATGCAAATTCCTATCCACTACAATGTTATTCTCAAGTGATAAAAAAAAAAGTTGTCATAACAATTTTGATTCATTAATTCAGTCATTCATTCATTCTTTCGCTTACTTGCTTGATATCTGTATTGTGCATTAAAAGCTGAAACTGTTCACTATATATGAGGAGAGGCTCATCTACATCCTTGTAGTATTCATTGTTACCTATGGATGGCGCTAATTGTCATACTGAACCTCATTTCAGGCCAGTTTGCTCTCGACAGCACATTAGCACATTTTAGAGAGGTGGGAAACAAAATGGTACACTTTGGTTATAGTATGGTATTAGGAGGACTGTAGTGTTGGATATATTAACGGAGTTTAAGGAAGCTGTTATATTTGAAATTTGATAATCATGGCCCCTATACCTTTTACAGTATCTGAACAAACATGGGTATTAATAACCAATCATTAAATTATGCAAGATGTTCTTGGTCTAAAGATAATTTGAATGCGTGTCCAGACACCACAGGAGTTGTATGATAATGAATGTGAAAATTTGAACTAAAAAGGCAATTACTTATGAAGTCATTGATCTTTGATCGTGCATTTTGGCCCAAACAGGGTAAACCCAACTATGTTGCCAATAACTGAATGTACCCTA
This sequence comes from Siniperca chuatsi, assembly GCF_020085105.1. Classification (NCBI taxonomy): domain Eukaryota; kingdom Metazoa; phylum Chordata; class Actinopteri; order Centrarchiformes; family Sinipercidae; genus Siniperca; species Siniperca chuatsi. The sequence continues at coordinate 13,660,321 of NC_058054.1, read as the reverse complement.
TATATAGCCTATTGGTCATTGCACCACTGAAACAGAGTAAAACAATTTTACATAACTTTTTGAACATAAAGGGCATTAAAGCCCTTTGAGGCAATTTTGTGATTTTGGGCTACATGAATAAAACTTGACTTGAAACATTTATAATTATATCATGGACTATACACCAAAAAGCTAATTTTATTACTACTACTGCTACCTATTTATTGTCCACATGTGAAGGGTTTTTGGGGGGGTCCTCTGGAGGAAGTCTCCGTCTGCGTGTGACGGGTGAGGGTGAGAACAAACGGAGAGAGGCAGAGGGGGGGAGGCCATAGAGAGGGGAGGTAGAGTGGAAGGGGGAGGGAACAAGGGAGACAGCCTTAGCGGCGCAGTGGGAGGACTATCCCGTGCCAGGACTTGTGGCGGCTGCAGCGGCAGCCTGGACTGGAGGAAGTGTGCTGGGCGGGGGGCTGAGAAGCAACAGCATTTCAGGAACCGAGCAAAGGCTTCCATTTTATCACCGACAGCCACAGAAAGCGCCGGGTGCAGCTGGGACGAAGTGAGCTCACAGAATCGGCTGTGGTCAACCTGAGAGCAGATTCCAGCAGAGGAAAATGAGCCTCTCAGCCTGCATTAAGCCTGTATGACGGGCTGAGGGCTCTTTGATCAGGACTTTACCCCACTCTTCCCCAAGGGAAACAGAAGGGGAAAAAAGAAGAATCAAAGTACTCGCTTTAAGTTTGAAAGGTAAGGCACGGTGTCGGAGCTTTTCCACGGTCAATATTTAGCAGGGAGGGTTTTAAAGTCGCGCTGGTCAGTACTTAAAAGCAGGATTAGACCTCCACACACTGCAGTACCTTTCAACCGCTTTAACCCTTCGCTCAGTCACATTTCACTGAGTGTGCTCATTTATTCAAAGTGCAACACAGGGCACTGCTCTCTGTTTACTTTGGCTCTGAGTCCTACTAAAACCAGGGGTGTGTGTGCTTGTGCTCTAGCAGCACCCCGAAGACAGAGAAGACATTCAAACATTTTTTTCTTCTTCATGTAAAAGTATTATTTACAGCCTGTGAATTTAACTCCCTAAAGCTCGGCTTGACCTCTTTGAGTCTTTTAAGATTTTAAATGTCTTCCTCAATGAATTGTGTTTTGCAGTGGCTATAATTTGGGGCTCCTTGCTGTTGTGGGCTATGGTGTACTGGAGACCTTTCTTATAATGTGAGATTCTTATGGAAGACTAGTACCCTGTAGGCTATAGAGCTCCAAAAGAAACAAGCTTTTTCTGTCCTTTGTTGACTGTTTGGACTCCTCTGTTGTTGGATAAATGATGGTGACAATTAGAATGAGTTTTGCTTTTTTTCTTTGAGCTACAGCTGCTGCGTGGTATTTGTGGCCTTAAGGCTATGCTTCTCAGGCAGCCATTGTTGATGACATGTACAAGTGTCCTTACATCACAGCAGTTTCAGCCCTCTTCACCTGAATATCAGTCCCTCCCTTGCTTGGAAATCAGACACACACCTGCATTTACACCCTCCTGTGCACCTTTCTTTCAAGCAACATAAACCATGCTGGTTGTTCCGAACATTTTGCAGGGTAAAACTCTTTCAAGATTAGCTTTAATTACAGACCTAACAAGACAGGAGAAACATTTTTGAACTGGCAATTATAGCTTTTGTTGGTGGTTCTCTTTGGAGGTCAGAGTCGTATGAACAATATCTGGCCCTCAAGGCAAAAGAAATGTGCGTCAGAAACAGAAACCAGAGTGTCAGTTTTTTCCTCTCTGATAACAGGCGGCAATTACAAAGGGCTGGCAGAGCGACGGATGAATGGGGATACTGATAGTGTGGTTTGGACAGGTGGGTTGGCAGAGGGTTGGGGTAGTGTACTGTAAGCAGAACACTGTGATCTAACCCTGGGAGGAACAGCATGGGATGGAGCAGTTGGGTATTTCACTTTGTCACAGCAGTGCCATGGCCACTTGGCTGACATGTGTAAGCCATTAAACAGAGAAGGAGACCTGGAGGAGGAAGGAGAATGAAAGCAATAAAGGGGAAAGAATGGCAAGAAAGGGGGGAAAGAAAAAGAGAGATGGAGAGAGGGAACAATCCATTTTGGAACACATTCCACTATGACTTTGGGATAGAAAACGGTAATTAGGGAGTACTTTAGGAGCCTTAAGGGTGCACAGATTTGCTCAGAACCAGGGCTATCATTTTTATTCCCTTCAAAATATCTCATCAAAATGAGAGACAAATACATGTTAGGGTTCCAGGTTTATGAAATAAACTTACTAAAAACACCCAGCTCCCCCCTCCCATGGCAGTTTTTATTTATTCCCCCCCCAATAGTTCTCATGGTTTTGTTTATTTCAGTTCTTCAGCAGTGAGTGGGTGTCAAAGCCACAGCTCAAACATATAGAGCCCCTGACAGGAAAAGGCCAGAACAAACTGTAGCCTTGTCCCTCTCCGGGCCCTTCAACCAGCCTGTTATGTCACTGTGGACATGTTATCCCACAGTATGAGGCATGTGCTCGTGCCAAGTATGAATACAAGGCGGTCTGGAACAGTGAAGCTGATGGTATCAAAGTTATTAGGTGGCTATTACAGTGCATCCAGAAAGTATTCACAGCACTTCACTCTATCCACATTTTGTTATGTTACAGCCTTATTCCAAAATTGATTAAATTCATTATTTTCCTCAAAATTCTACAAACAATACCCCATAATGACAACGTGAAAGAAGAGTGTTTGAAATCTTTGCAAATTTATTTAAATAAATAAAATAAAAAAATCACATGTACATAAGTATTCACAGCCTTTGCTCAATACTTTGAAGCACTAATTACAGCCTCAAGTCTTTTTGAGTATGATGCTATAAGCTTGGCATACCTGTTTTTGGGCAGTTTCTCCAATTCTTCTTTGCAGGACCTCTCAAGCTCCATCAGGATGGATGGGGAGCGTCGGTGCACAGCCATTTTCAGATCGCTCCAGAGATGTTCAATCGGGTTCAAGTCTGGGCTCTGGCTGGGCCACTCAAGGACATTCACAGAGTTGTCCCGTAGCCACTCCTTTGTTATCTTGGCTGTGTGCTTAGGGTTGTTGTCCTGTTGGAAGATGAACTTTCACCCCAGTCTGAGGTCCAGAGTGCTGTGGAGCAGGTTTTCATCAAGGATGTCTCTGTACATTGCTGCATTCATCTTTCCTTCGATCCTGACCGGTCTCCCAGTTCCTGCTGCTGAAAAACATCCCCACAGCATGATGCTGCCACCACCATGCTTCACTGTAGGGATGGTATTGGCCAGGTGATGAGCGGTGCCTGGTGTCCTCCAGACATGACGCTTGCCATTCAGGCCAAAGAGTTCATCAGACCAGAGCATTTAGTTTCTCATGGTCTGAGAGTCCTTCAGGTGCCTTTTGGTAAACTCCAGGCGGGCTGTCATGTGCCTTTTACTGAGGAGTTGCCTCCGTCTGGCCCCTCTACCATACAGGCCTGATTGGTGGAGTGCTGCAGAGATGGTTGTTCTTCTGGAAGGTTCTCCTCTCTCCACAGAGAAACGCTGGAGCTCTGTCCATCGGGTTCTTGGTCACCCCCCTGACCAAGGCCCTTCTCTCCTGATCGCTCAGTTTGGCCAGGCGGCCAGCTTTAGGAAGAGTCCTGGTGGTTCCAAACTCCTTCCATTTACGGATGATGGAGGCCACTGTGCTCATTGGGACCTTCAATGCTGCAGAATTTTTTCTGTACCCTTCCCCAGATCTGTGCCTGGATATAACCCTGTCTTGGGGGTCTACAGACAATTCCTTGGACTTCATGGCTTGGTTTGTGCTGTGACATGCACTGTTAACTGTGGGACCTTATATAGACAGGTGTGTGCCTTTCCAAATCATGTCCAATCAACTGAATTTACCACAGGTCGACTCCGATCAAGTTATAGAAACATCTCAAGTATGATCAGTGGAAACAGGATGCACCTTAACTCAGTTTTGAGTGTCATGGCAAAGGCTGTGAATACTTATGTACATGTGATTTGTTTTCATTTTTTATTTTTAATAAATTTACATTTCAAGATTTCAAACAAACTTCTTTCATGCTGTCATTATAGGGTATTGTTTGTAGAATTGTATTTTGAGGAAAATAATGAATTGAATCTATTTTGGAATAAGGCTGTAACATAACAAAATGTGGAAAAAGTAAAGTGCTGTGAATACTTTCTGGATAGATATGAATGCTAAATACCCTAAATACTAGGGGCTACAGCCAGAAGACAAGGGCAAGAAACAAATCTGTTCTGGTTGTCCAACTCCTGTCATCTGATGGAGTGGTAAACATGCATGAATAGTTCTTTTCATGTGCTGGGCAAACAAAAAAATAAAGCTAATAGGGAAAAATGTAGCTAAGTTTAGTACAACTGCATTAAGTAAAGAAAAAACTTCAGTCCAGCAGTCGCCCCACAGGCAGCCAGACTTCCTGAAGCATTTATGGGACTTTAGGTGTTACTCAGGTTTGCAGACAAACAGCTTAGGAGATCATTAATCTGTCCAGAGATTCCCAAAGAGACAGTAATGTACTGTATGTTTAGCTGCTTTTTCCATAGGTGCAAAACAGAGCCAGTTCCTACATGCTGGGTTGGATGAGTTTTATCACCCCACTTTAAAAACGAGCTCTAACCGTAGTCGTAGCAGCACTGCAGTCTATACCAGATAAAGTTTGTGCTAAGGTGTGACAAGGAGTTTGGTGCTTTTTTGGAAAAAGTGTTTTTCTTCCCTCCGGTTAGTGAGGAATATCAGTGCACCCATTTTTTAATTTCAGTCACATAATTTCAGTTTAATGGACCTATAAAAATATTTAAGTTGTCACAAAATGGAGGCTGTTGCCACAACATGTCAATCATAAACTAGAAGCTGGAGCCAACAGAAGCAATTCATTTTGATTTTGGAGCGAGAATGGGGGAAGGGATGCTTTGATTGCATTTATATGTGTGCAGGCGTAATGTTTGTGGAAATTTTAGGCGTCCTTAATTGATTTAAACCACTTTGCACTCTTACTAATTTGCAACCGATCTATTTAAATCTGGATTCATTGATTAGGTCGTTTTAAGTTACTCATTTGGTAAAACCAGACTAGTTTGGTGGTTGCTGCTTCTCCATTATAAGGATTTAAACACTTATCTGCTTCATAACATTGAATCCTTGGCTTGGCTTGGGGACATTTGGTGAGACTTTGGGCTTTGATGGTTGTAATGACATTTTGTCATTATTTTGACATTTTACAGACTAAAAAATTGCAGCCCAAATGGTCATTAAAGCCTAACTTCTTTCTTTCATGGTCATTGCCACGGTGCTGATATTCCCGTGCCCTTGTTTGACCATGACTTTCTATACTGTATTGACTCTTCCACTGGTTTGTACAAATATGTAAAAGCAATCTGTATGATGATGGCCACACTGAAATTGCTAATGTAAAAGGACAGTCAGGGAGCCTACAAGGACAGACATGTAGCAACCAGCCTAATCACATATAAACAAACTTTCACGTTTTTGATTCAGTTGCTGTTTCTCAACCCCAGGCTCGGGAGAGTCTTAGACAAGCATGCAAAGTTTTTGCCAACTGTTGTCACCACAATGGACTCAAAAACGAAAACAACTATGAGGTCACTGTTCACATGATTAGGCTCTGATTTAACCGTTAGGGTATAACTAATGATTGTATGGATTTTGAGACAGTTCTCTATGCAGTTTATGTCCTACACACATACAGTGCAGCCCAGGTGAAGGGTGTGGCTCCTGAAATAGAAACAGGCTTCCTCCCAGCACTTTAATATGCCTTCCTAGTCTGTCTTTTTACTCATAAATGGAATGTCTGATTAATTTATTTTCAGCGTTGTTCCGGGTAATTGAAAGAAAGGCATTTGGAGCTGGTCCCAAGTGATGGTCATGCATGTGTGAACGTGGCTGACAGCACCCACGCAGCCTAGTCAAGCTCTTACCTGCAGGGGCTGGAGCTGGGGGAGCCAGACACACCCTAATCCCCCAACATCCTGACCATAGTAAACCTGTTGTAGCTTGTCCACAGTAGACCTGATAGCCCATTTTCTCGAATCGCGTTGCCTACCCCACTCCTCTACCAGCCTTGCTCTCACAGTGCCATGGGTGGGCTCGGGATTTGTTCCTTGGCACTGCCTTTTCTGCCTTTTGTGAGTTAATGTTGTGCCTCAAACCAGGAACAAAAGCAGTGCAAATTAAAGACCAATTATCTTTAGTGCGTGCTGGGGCAAGTCGCTCATGTTAGCTTGAATGATGAGTGGGAGAAGTGAAAGGTCTAATAGGAAAAGGATGTTGGTTGCTGCAGCAAAGCACATGAATGATTCATCTTAAATTAATAAGCCTCAAGCTAATATTTAGAAGTTTTCTGATTTATTTTATAATGTGATGTATTAGCTACATTTGTGCATTCATATGGGTTTTATTTAGGGCTGCAGCTATCGATTATTTTAGTAATCGAGTATTCTACCGATTATTCCATCGATTAATTGAGTAATCGGATAATAAATACTTTTGCTTTATTAAAGAGCAATAGTAAATATGCAAAAGAGAAAATAAGACAGGTCTCTTAAAATGAACAACTAAGTGGTTTGATTTTTAGAAAAATCTTAATTTTTATTGCTTAAATTGAATACAATAATATTATATGTCAAAACTAAACCAATTTAGTTATTTAAGTGCCATATTACATTCTGGGTGTTAAAGAAAACATGTTCTGAAAAACCTTTTGCTTTAAGGCTTTACTGTCTTCTATGTGGCATTTGTAGGAGGCAAAAATGAGTGGACAGGAACTGTGACGATCATAATAATAAATAACATGAATGGATTTCACTAATTGACTGCAGCATTTTATTTTCTGTGGTTATTTTCTTGAGCAAAACCTAGCTCAGCTACCATATTGATTTACATAACTAGCCATTACATATAACCATAAATAACGTAGCCTACATTCTTTACTATCCTTCAAAACACAGTGCGCTGTATGTAATTATATGGATTAAACAAAGCTTTGATGCAAATAATTTGCATCGATGATTTTTAGTAATCGAGTTACTCAAGGAATCGTTTCAGCCCTAGTTTTATTTAAATTGGTTGGAACCTTTTATTTTTCTTTATTTAGTTACCTTGAAATTAGTTATTTAATCAGTTATTTTATAGTTTGACTTTATGAGAAATACTCTTTTTTGCTTTCTTTCCGAGAGTTAGATGAGGAGATTGATATCACTCACGTTTCCTGTCTGTTAAATATGAGGCTACCGCCAGCAGCTGGTTAGCATACAGACTGGAAACAGGGAGAAACAGCTAGCCTACTGTGCAAAGCACGTGTTTTTTTTACGGGGGATTATGAGCCGGGATATTTTTTGGCCTAAACAGGTTAAGTTGGAAGTTACTGCACCCGGCTTACAAAGAGGCCCATAAACCCCTGTAAAGCATTGTTTTTACACTTTGGCTTTTGTATGGATTAAACATGTGATATAACGTGTTAATTAGTGAGCTTTAGATGTGCTTGTGGGAAGAATTTGAACAGAGCCAGGCTAGCTGTTTACCCGTTTCCAGTCATTATGGTATGCTAAGCTAACCAGCTACTGGCACTAACGGCTTCAATTTATCAAACTTTTTATCTAACTCTCAACAAGAAAGTGAATAAGCGTTTCCCAAAATGTCAAACTTTTTGAAACTTTACCTCTTAAAACCGATCTTTATACTCATGATCGCACCACCAAATTAATTAAGTAACATTTTTTTCACACTCCTGGGTCACATTGAGGTTAAGTGTTGGTTAGATATCCTTCCCATCTCCAGTTAGCACAGTACTTCCAAAACATAACCCTTCTTCCCATGCCCCTGCCCTAGAGATACACAGAGCCTAAGTACTGGCCGACCTGTTCATTAATTTCCCATTAGTCAACAGTTTTCCCTCAGAGTCTCAGGGGAAATAGACTAACCCCGCCATTAGTTCCAGCAATCCCCGAGGACCTCTTCCCCCGACTCCCACCACCTCCACCAACACACACACCACACACCACACACCACACACACACACACACACACACACACACACACACACACACACACACACACACACACACACACACACACACACACACACACACAAAACACCCAGCCCTGTTTCCCCCGAGTGATGACCTCTTCATACACATGGTCTCTTTCATTTTGCTCTGAGGGTTGGTTTAAGCTGTGGTAGTCGATTAATTGATTAGTTAATAGACAGAAAATTAATGGCAACTTTTTTGATAATGATTAATTGATTAATCGTGTAAATACATTTGCTGTTTCCAGCTTCCCAAATGTGAAAATTATCACATTTTTTCTTGTTTGACATTATTTTAAACTGAATATCTTTAAGTTTTGGACTGTTGGTCAGACAATAAAAACAATCTGAAGACGTCACTTTGGGCTCTGGAACATTGTGATGGACATTTTCCACTATTTTTTTTAACCTTTTTATACATGAAACGATCAATCAGTTAGTCAACAAATTAATCTGCTGATTTTTCGTTAATGAAAATAATCAATAAATAAATAAAACCAATTTGTTGTCAGTTGACTTATTGATTGATCATCTAATAGTGTCAGCTCTAGTGATAGCAGGCAACACTTTGCTATTCTCCGGCCAATAACAAGCACAGAGCATGCAGAGATGGCTAGATAAGAGATAATAAAAATAATTGTTAGTTTCACCCCTAGAAAGAACTACAAAGTGCTTCACAGTCCACCAACCTTTATCAAGATGGAGACAGGCATTCAATGTTTGACATAAACAAATATTACAAAATTGGAAGTAAAAACTAGAAAATTGAGTCACATGAATTTTTTCAGAAAGCGAACAAAGTAAAAAACGTCATAGCCACCCAAAAACTAAATCAAATGATAACAGACAATGGTTGTATGACATAGGTTGAAATGGAAATATCAATAAATTAAAAAGTAAAACATATTAAGATATCCACATTCTATTAGGGAATACTATCTAGCAGCCACTGTGTAGCCTTTGCGTTATAGGAGGTGGGTGGTCTTGACACTCTTTAATAAAATGAGGTAGCTTATTCTCATAGAGAAAGAATCTTTATCCAATTTACCCAAATGTAGACTTGAATCTAACATTTAAAGGGAAAATTCTGCACCTTTTTATGTGGATGTCCAGTCGGTGTTGATGGTAAATGTAGTCAATTGAAGCAATAAATTCTTCAGTGCATGCTATATTGACCGAGAAAGCTGAGTTCAAGATGACGACTTCAAATTGCTTGTTTTGTCTGACCAAAAACCTGAATATATTAATTTGACAAGCATATAAAACCCCCCCCCCCAAAGAATAGCAGCAAATCCTCACAATTAATAAGTTGGAAACAGCAAATGTTTATGTTCACTTGTTAAAAAACTAATTTGTTGTCAGTTGACTTATTGATTGATCGACCAATAGTGTCACCTCTAGTGATAGCAGGCAACACTTTGCTATTCTCCGGCCAACAACCAGCACACAGCATGCAGAGATGACTCGATAAGAGAATAAGGGATGTGTCTGTGGATGTAGTGGTGTGAGATGGGCTCTCTGCAGACCACCACTGCAGGAAGTGCATGGCCAATGTGGTCACAGGGACACGCCATCACTCAGGGATTTACAGCAACTGGTTTCAACCGGAGTTCTTTGGAAGTTTTTTTTGTCTTTGTCATTGTTGCTCCGACTGACTGACTGACTGACAGTGGGAACTAGATTGCTGGTGTTCAATCTTTTGATACCACTGCCCTGTATCTCTTTTTGCGGTAGATATAAATGGCAATCATCTCTCATGTGTTTGTGTTCAAAGCCCTTGATATATAGTACAGTATTTGTGACACACACTGTCAACCGTTTCTGTGCAAACAAGACATCCTCTGTTGTACTATCTGGAATTGAGGTCATTCTCTAAAGATATCTGTGGGAAATTTGGACACAATGACTCAAGCTGAGGACTTTGACTATCAAATATTGACTTGAGCAAAGTCACCTGCTCAAGGTGGTACTGGTGTGAGGTAATTGAAGGGCCTGAGCCATGTGTGTCTCTGCTTCGTTATTTTTAGCAGGAAGTCCCAAGATTCAGGATGGAGGAGGGATATGAACTCGACCTGACGTACATCACAGAGCGTATCATCGCTGTGTCCTTCCCCCGGGGGTGCTCAGAGGAGATCTACTCTCACAACCTGAAGGACGTCACACGAATGCTCAAGTCCAAGCATGCAGATAATTACCTGGTCAGTGCTTGTCCATGTGCTGCTCGCTGTCTCACTTTGAAATGAACTGAAGTGTCAAAGTGCAAACAGTATTGATGTCAGGGCTGATGGGCTTTCATGGGATATTGACATGAGTATTGATCTCTGAGTGCATAGTTCATCTTTCACATGCTAATGTAAGAAGCAGTGTTAAGGCAGGATGCAATAATCTTAGAGGCAACATTTTAAGTCATTGGTATTTGTTGTATGTTCTCTTTAGATTATCAACCTGTCAGAGAAAAGACATGATCTTTCTAAAATGAACCCCAAGGTAAGTTTCCATGACATTTTGTGTCTTTGTGTGTCATCTACATAAAATAAGCACACATGTGTGTGATGAGTATATCACTTTACATCATTTTGGAAAAGAACAAATACAATACATTTCAATTAGCTAAATAGATCTCTGTTCATCCTCTTTGATCAGCTGTGTCTAACCTGCTCTAGTAAACAGTGTAATATTGATTGGGAATGCATAAGGAGTTGTATGTTTACATTGAGCGATGTGTTTTCAGACCCTGGATACAGGCTGGCCGGACATGCATGCCCCACCTCTGGATAAGATCTGCACCATTTGTAAGGCCATGGAGAGCTGGCTCAATGCTGACCCTCTTCATGTGGCGGTTATACACTGCAGGGTGAGCATCTACGGGCTTCTTAAGAATCTTAAGTATTTCTCTATGACATAAAATATTCATGACTAAATAAGCAACAATCAAAGTAAATAAATCATCATATTCTGATTCAAAATGGCTAACTCCTGTAAAACCACAAGTACGTGTGTAGTGTATCATCTCTTCTCCTCTCTTGTTTCTTTAGGGCGGCAAGGGTCGAATCGGTGTCGTCATTTCATCCTTTGTGCATTTCACCGATGTATCAGCCAGGTAACCACCACTATGTGTCACATTTTTCATGTAATGTTACTTTAAATGTCATTGTTTGCTCTGAAGTCAGGATTTATCGTAATATGAGTGCGCCCACTCACTGTTGGCAGCAAACAATATCAACAACAACCCACAAAGTTCATGAAGACTCATTCCGTAGACCGCAAGCAATGTCACTGCTACACTGCTGATTTATTTACCTCCTTTAATTTAGGGTCAAGGTGATTCAGAAAGTGAGTCAAAGAAAAGTCACGTCTTTCAGAGGAAAACCACACAATTTAAGCTGTGAATCATCCTGTATCGAATTGCATGAATCAACTTGGAAACATGCTAGTTACTGTAATAGCTTTGGGCCAGTCAGTGTCAGTGTCAGTATCATGAAATCTATTCATCATGAAGAAAACCGATTGTAATTTTCTAACTATTGTTAGCCATTCAAATACAAAGCCCTAAAGTAAAGAAATGCAGCAAACATTAGGAGACACGGCCTGGTGTTATTCCACTAAGTAGATCCTTTCTGCACACAACAGTCATTGTGACATGAGCACACATCAACCTTCGATTTAGCCAACCAACCTCTTCTTCCCTTAGTGTTTGTGTCCCACTGAGAAAGACTGGGTCAGTAAGGCGAATGTAAAAGACAGAGGGCAAAAAGAGGCAGAGGAAGAGATAGGAAAACAATGAGGCAGATTTATAATGGAATAGATTCAGTGAGGGGGGAGCCGAGGGAGAGGGCCGACGAGAAAGAAACAGAGCTGTGGTGAAAAGGCTCCAGCGCCTGTTGGTTTTAGGTCTGTCTGAATAGCAGAGCTGTGCACACACTCTGGCCTCTCTCTGTCCTCCTCTCCCCCTCCGTGTTTACTTAAGGCTGGCATTCTCTTCCTCTCTGCTGGAATCCCCTGTCTCTCCGGTTACTTTCACTCGTGTCCATTATGCATGTGTATGCATGTGTGTGTGTGTGTGTCTGTGTTGTCCTAATTTAAGTTAGGGTTAACACCATTCAATTATAGAGCAGCATAGTGTAATCTCTCTCTCAAGTCATAATTACCTAAAGTGTTTAATGTGTCTCTCTGTCTCCCTCAAAGTGCTGATCAGGCGTTGGACCGCTTCGCAATGAGGAAATACTATGATGATAAGGTCTCAGCTCTGATGACACCTTCGCAGAAACGGTAAGACCCAAAACTTAAGCACGCCCTTCTGTCTCGCAACATGCGTTTATCCATGTGCTGTTTGACTGCTGCTTTGTTGAGCCACATCCAAACACATTTATGTCCCAGACCCACCTGATTCAATACAAAACTTTGCATATCCTGGTGCTGTTTGTTTATTTTTTTCACTGAAAAGCCTGTCATTGTTGATCATTGTAATGAGAATGGGACCCCATAGTGACCTGGTGTAATCCTAACCCCCCTGTATCACTGTGAATCATCATCGGTCATACTGATGGCTCTTAGGCAAAACACTTTTAACAAAATAAGCCAAACTTCTCAAATGTTAAATGTTGTCTTAAAGAATAGTTTGACATTTTGGGAAATATGATTATCAGATTTCTTTCCGAGGGTTACATTAGAAGATCTATACCACTCTCTTGTCTGTACGTTTTAATATGAAGCTACAGCCAGCAGCTGCTTAGCTTAGCATAAAGACTGGAAAGGGAAACACCTAGCTTGGCTGTCTAAAGGTAACAAAATCCACTTACCAGCGCCTCTAAAGCTCACTAATTAACACTTTATATCTCGTGTCCTGGAGTGTGACTACTGTGTCACTACTACCAGCCAAGTCCGGCACATAAACCCCTGTAAAACCACAAATTGTTGTTTCTCTTACACGTGTTCTTGTACAGATTAAACAAACGACATATAATGTGTAAATCAGTGAGCTCTAGGTGTGCTGGAAGGCGGATTTTGTTACCTTTGGACAGAGCCCCACTAGCTGTTTCCCCCTGTTTCCGTTCTTTGTGCTAAGCTAAGCTAACTGGCTGGCTGCTTAAAATTCAACGTAAAGACATGTGAGGGGTATTGATCTTGTCATCTAACTCAATAGCAAATAAGCGTATTTTCCAAAAGATTAAACTATTGTAAGTCTAAGAAAGTAACCCTGATGATGCCATAGTGATGGCACCAGGGTTATCTCAGTTTGGGCTTTGAGATTACAAGGCCTGCATTACAAACTAGAAGCTTCAGTTTGAAAGATGTGGACACATGCCAGGCAGGGAGGGTCTAAAGAAAAAACGTCATCAAGTTGCATTATGGGACTAAATCTTTGGAGTACCACTTTAATATAAGCAGTTGTCTATCAACTTTGCGTAAGTAAAATACGGTCTAAAATTTGCAGTTATGACAATACTGCTGGACAGTTTGCAATACTCGGTCTTTCCAAAAAAAAACACCGACGTTTGATATCTTGGATGTTTAGTATATTTTTGGTGGTGGGAATGCTTACAGTACAGTAGTCCTGTATTTTATTTAAATCCACCTCTGTGCTTTCGTGTCAGGTATGTTTGGATCCTCAATAGTCTTCTAAGTGGATCCATGAAGATCAATGCCTCACCCTTGTTCCTGCACTGCATCATCCTTCACGGGATACCAAACTTTGACGCCACTGGAGGTTAAACTCATATTGTTTACCACTATACACAGCTGCAACTCCCAATGAAAATACAGTTGCTGCTCCCATGAAAGTATAGAACAATCCAGACACAACCACATCAGAGTTGGAGCAGTAAACAAGATGGAGACTTATCTGTATTTTATATCTTTCTCTTTTTCCATCACACATGCATGCTCAGACAGATAGAGGCGAAGACAAGACAGACTCCTTCATGGGTTCCCAGTAAACCCATGGGAATTCACACCCATGTTTGCATGTAAATTGCTGTTTTCACTAATTTCACTGAAACAACAGAGGTCTTCGTCACATCATGGAGCTGAAATCCCTTTCTCACAACAACAGCTTATCACAGCTGTCAGCAAAACAATCTGAGAAGCTACATATGAATATCTTACCTAACAGGCTTCTTAAGGTCATGTTATCAATGCACTTGTAACAATTATTTATTTGAGAATTAATCTTTTTTTCTTTTCAGTATGTCGTCCATACATCAAGGTTTACCAGGGAATGCAAGCAGTGTATTCATCTGGAATCTAGTAAGTAGCTTACACATGTGGTAGAGTAATTTTAACATTATTGTTTACTTCAAAGAATGTTGGAACGCAATTTTCTGTTAATGCTGATTTTAATTCTGAGTTCATGGCTTTCCGTAAATATATGTGATTGCTTCCAAACTCTGGCTCACTTTGACTGACTTCTCCGTTGTTTTTGTTTCAGTCACATTGGTCCAGGCCACAGAGATCGTGTATGCATCACCCTGGAGCCTGCCCAACTTCTAAAAGGAGACATCATGGTAGAAAATAAAACCAAGATGCCTTTTCAGACTTTCTGAAATCTGTATTGATTGTAGTAATCACTATATTTTTGTATGTTCTTTTGTAGATTAAATGCTATAACAAGAGTGACATAACTTCCGAACGTGAAGTTATTTTCCGTCTGCAGTTCCACACGGGAGCAGTGCAGGGCTACAACCTGATGTTTGAAAAAGAGGACATGGAGACTGCCAACAAAGGTAGACCTTGAAAAACCCTGAGAACAGGTCTCAACGTGCCGCCGCTAGTTTACAGCAGCGCCTCTGCTCCACGCAGCATCTGCAGAGCTCAGTCTGGACTTAATTTAGACTTAGCACTTTGAGACCAATAATCTTGTTTTCCCAAACATGTTACGTGTACTGAGAGAATCCTTTTTGCAGACACCATTCATCTTTCCATTTCTGAATGGCCTCACTAATGGCATTCATGTGTGTTTCCATTCCAGATCCCAGATTTCCAGATTATGGTAAAGTGGAGCTGGTGTTCTCCGAGGGACCAGAGAAGATCCCAGGTAGATTCCTAACTCTTCAGTTTTTTTCAAAAGTTGCCACAGGGAGAGGTAGATGGAAAAGCAGACTCTCGGCTTTCGCCATTTTTTCCTTCGTGCTGTCCTATGCTCTGTTCCTCCCCCTCTGCCCCCCTGGTGAGAAGGGATGTGGAATGCTGCAGAAGGGAAATGTAGTGTGAAGTGTGTGCTGACAGAGAGGTAAAGAAGCACAGCATGTGCAGCCCCAGAGCCCCGCAGGAGTGAAACTATGTTGTGTGGGTTTGTGTGTGTGTCCGATGTACTATGTGTCGTATATATATTTGCTTGAGTGTTTATTAAACACAATTCCCGTAGCAGAGTTTACCATATTTTGACTAGGATGAGACACAGTTCATTGGCAGGTTTTTGGGCATGTGATGGTCTTTTGATCAAAAATGTGATGTTGTCCCCCAACAATGTGATGTAGATATGATTTCAATCTACAGCATCAGGAATGAAAGTAAAACCTTGAATAAAACTTGTTTGGACTTGATATGCTCGATATGACATGATATGCAGAGGCTATTTTGAAAGGAATATTCGGGAAATATGTATAACGTATTCGATTTCTTGCCGAGAGTTAGATGAAACTTGACTTACTGATTATATCCGTTTTGTTTAATCCTCTGAAAAAATTTTATGTAAATATAGTTTTTTATGTTTTGGACTGAGCCTGGCCAGCTGTTTCCCCCTGTTTCCAGTCTTTTTGCTCAGCTAAACTAATTGTCTGCTGTCTGTAGCATCATATTTAGCATACAGACACGAGAACGGTATGGAACTTCTCATGTCACTCTTAGCAAGAAAGCAAATAAGCGTATTTCCCAAGATGTCAACTATTCTTTTACACCTGAAAAATTCAGTAAAAATATGAAGGAAACACAGAAACATTTTATTTTTTATTGTTTTGTGTTTGAGTAGTAAAATTTGTCGATAATAAATATCTTCAGGACTGGGTGATTGAACACAACTCATCGTATCATAGTGATACAATTCCACTAAAAGCTGATAATATCGAATTATTGCTCTACCCAAAAAAGTCCTGCTAAGTTTTAAATACTTCTGTCTTCTGCCTTGAGCCATGACAGACATTACAATAACATAATGAAAAAAAAAACATCTAGATACAGTAACTACAATAATGTTCTTTTTGGGTCCAGGTGCCAACAGGTGGCAAAATGGGGCGGCTGTTATTGTGGACTACAACACAGCAGATCCTCTAATCCGCTGGGACTCCTACCAGAACATCTGTGATAGTGAAGGTACTGTTACTATGCTGCATTAGTCACTATATGACTCACAAGAAGACAGTGCCAAGGTCTGCCTAATGAATCAGGCTCTATCTGAAAATATCAATGGCTGTTTTTATGAATGGAAGAAGTATGCATAGGTTCTTATTTAGGCATTAAATGAAGTTTTACCCCCCGTTTCTCACTATTACTTTTCTGGTATTCAATGTGTTCTCTTTGTTTCTCACTTACACAAACACACACACACAAACTCTCTTTTTCTCTGAGGGACTGCAGTGTGATTGCCTAACATGCGCACAGTCACCACTAGCTTGGTTTATGTTTCAATCATTGCTAACGGGAGTTGTTACTCATGAAGTAGACTTAAATACCAGGCAGGCGGGCCCTTGTTGTTGTATGTAGGGACTGCTGGGTTCAGAGGAAGAGCAGTTAGTTCTCAAGAGATTTCTATTTTGTTGTTTCATCAAATGAATAGCTTTAACCATCCCACACATGCACACTCACACACACATATACACACTCTCACTAGCGCCTGCACACACACACACACACACACACACACGCACAGACTCACACTCAGAGCCACCCTGACGGGGCGTCCCGTCCTAGCTGCGGTTGTTGCTCTCCACTCAACCACAGAATTCACAACAACCTCCCAGAATAGAGCGACGTGGTGGTAGCATTAAAACACAGATCCACCCTTTCCCAGTATTCATTGAGTGTTTTTATAAGCTAAGTTCAGCTTGATGAAAATGAGCTGGCTTTTTTATTTTCATTTAAAATACCCAACGTCCATATAAAATTTTTTGCACACCTCTGGGAATGCAATGAAAGAGCGAAACACTCAAATTTAAGAATTCATCAAAGCAAAGCAAAGACATCAACAAAGGAGCAATTTTTTCTCTTGCCTTGATTCCAAAGCATTCATGTGGGATATTTACAGCCTTGTTTTCTCATGTAAACACTACATCTGAGAGGGAAGACTGGGAGCTTTGTTGGAATTCTACGTCTACTTACCACCAGTCCACTGGCAGGCTCAGTTTGCCTCAGAGAGGCTGTCACTCAGAGGTTGGTCAGGAGGAGGAAGTCTAAAAAAACGTTTGGCACTGTAGTGCCAAGGTTGTGAAAAGAAAACCTCATTTACTTCAATGGCTTTTCTTCAATCACCAGTGAGACTGTTTATCCCCACTTGTGAATTAAGAGTTGAATTTTAAAAGATTGTTTTTCCAGAAAGGTTGTTTACTTAAGCTTACTGTCAAAGTAGATTGTTTATTTCTGTAGCTTGGCTAATAACTGACTGCAGAAATGAATAACTGATAGTAAATATTAAAGTGAGAAGTGCTGAATGGTTATTACTCATGTAAAATGTAAAATCCAGTGGTAACAAGGTTATGTCTGAAATATCACTGTATAGCCTCTCTAGAGTCTTTAAGGGTCAGTTCACACAAATTACAAAAAATATATATTTAGTGGTATATAGTGCAGATAGTTTCATTTGAATTTCATTCATGGGGCTCACAGTATTGAAAAATGACATTAAAAAAATTCAACAGGAACTTCTCTTTCCAGAAAAGGTGTTCCTAATACTCTGGAAAATCCTCAGACCATGCTGTCAGCAGTTTTCATAGGGATGTTTTCTCTGGCAGAATGTAGTCCCAATGTAAACTGTTCATGGCAACAAACATCTAATATCACAATTGACGGTCTACATCAACAGTAGAATAATGGAAGTTGATTTCTCTTTTGTCACATTATACCTGAGAAAAATTCTAGATAAAGTTTTGACACAGGATGAATATCTCTTGCTACTAGCAAGAAAGCCATTACATGGAAATGATTGCAGACACACCCTCTAACCAAGGATAAAACTGGACTGCAATTGTCCATGAAACAAACACTGTATTGAGCAACTGACCGTAACCTTTAGACTATAATATGAACAATATGTACAACCTTGGAAAAAATGTACTATATACTACTGTGCCGATAAGATGTAACCCTGTTCCAGGACAAGTATTGTGTTACCCCTGTCAAACCACACACTTAAAATATCAATAAAAAACAGTTGCAAAAAGAGAGAAAACTATTCACAGCAAAGTCTATGGATAACCTAGAGTAACGGAGATGTTGTTTCTGGAAAGAAATGTTGCTTTTGAATTTTTTGGACACCACTAACAAAGTTGTTATTATATTCACCCAGATAGAGGCAGAATTCTCAGTGATTCACAAAACGTGAGCAAATAAAACTGTCTGCATGGCAATATACCACTAGGGGTGTGTGAGAAAATGATTTACAATAGTTTATTCCTCTCTACGCTTCATGTATGTCCTGTACAAATTGTACACAGGATTTTGAAATGATTCATTTCCCAGAGGGCTGTTGTCTACACATTGGAGGCACATGTAGACGCTTGGGCGGAAAAAAATGAGGATGATGATGATCATCATTATGCTTTTGACTCACGGTTTTGGCATTCAGGAGGTGCGGAATGGTAGTAACTGAGAAGGAATGGGAAGGTTGGGTAATTGCATAGCCATACACAACCAGACCTCCTTGTGCGATACGAGAGCAGCTTGAGGAACAGTTCTGGTTTTCGCCGCTCTCTGCACTGTAATTGGTGGATTATTCAGGGACTGACCATACCACAACAACCAACATGATGAATGCTAGATATAAAAGGTTTGACTGATTTTCTTAAGCTAAGAACATACTTGGTTAACCATTCATGGTTTTGTTAATGTCAGTGTAATCCCGATACGTAAAACAGTTTTTAAAATTGTTGAACCCCATAATTGAGTTTAGGGCACATCTGTTTCTTGCCGATATTGTACATGAGCATGGCAGGCATGCAATTTCATGACACACAAGAGTGAGAGAAAAACAACTTGGCAGCTGCTTTTCATGAAAAGTGCCCAGAGCTCCAAGTAAAAGGCAAGGATTGCTTTAATTAAAAAGTGTCTTTCTACAGAGTGAAAAAATCTGGAGCTGCAGGAATGTTGTTTTCCTTCTCTGATCCTCAATGGACCGCCTTTTCTCTTTCTCCCCCCCCACAGTGGGGTAGTCCCCTAATGCAGGGCAAGAGGTAGGGTTACTGCTTTCCTCCGCCCCGCCTCCACCCCTAAGCCCCGCCTCACTTGTTTACATTCCTCTGCCCTTATTTGGAGATCTCAAGGTCCCCCCTTGTGTGGCATGCAAACACTCTCACCTTCTCAGCAGAGAAAGAAAGCAGGGCCAACTTATTCCAACTCTCTTGACCCTGACCATTATCTGCTGGTTGAAAGCCATGTCTGCTCTCGTTTGTCTGCATCGCCTCTTCTCCTCTTGAAGTTTTGTTTTACCGGAGACTGGGATTGTCTTGTGTGCTTACCTGGCAGTGGCAGCAAAGGTAAGAGATTTTTTCTCTTGAGACAGATGAGTGGCCATGAGGGGGAGGGAAAAGAAAAGAGAGGCAGGGCGATGACAGTGGTGACAGAGAAAAATGGCCAGTATTGAGGGAAAGGGGAAACATGTCTTAAAACCTGCTTGCACCCTATCAGAAGAAATGTTACGGGAGGGATTTTTTGGAAAACTCCGGGTGGAACTGACCTGCATGGAGGCCTGAGCCAAGGCTGCTCAAGGCCGGATGCAGGTTCAACCATGGGGGGGGGGGGCAAGCCATACATACATACATACATACATACAGGAGCTTTTGGAGAAGAGGAGGAGGGGGAGCTTTTATCATGCGTGTCAGGTATTCAGACCCTCCAGTCATGGTTTGACTGAAAGGCAAGTACTTAAGGCGGCAGACTGAGGGAGACGTGTAGGAGTCATGTTCCCGCTCTCTTTTGCTGAGGAAGAGGGAGAGTGACAGTGAAACAGCAAGTTTTACTTACTTGGCAACGCTGCTCACATGCATTTCTTCTCCAGACCTCATTTTGCTTAAGTCTAGAAAGGCTTAACTTGATTTTTATTGTTTTTCTGTTGTGATGGATTTGACTCTTTCTTGCAAAATGACTGACTTCTGTCATTTCTTTTACTTCTGAGGATTAAGGAGGTTGTTTGGACATATGCTGGGGGTCAAGGGGCAGGTGAGAGGGAGTAGGGAGGCTTAATCACAGCAGGGTGAGGAATGCAGGGACAGACTCTGAAGATCTGCAGCCATCTGACTCTTGTAGCGGCATACAGGAGACTTAAATCTCTTATATAACCTGAGCACGAGGAACACCTTTTGTCTGCTGTACTCACTGCATACACTAGCACCTTGGTAGGTCATTTGGTGGCCTGGTGGAAGTTGATCAATGCTTCTTTTAATAGCCAGATGGTGTCATTAGACTATCACAAAGAGGGATTTGAATGATTTAGGTTATTCTACTAAGTATCTTCTAAGGGTTTATTTTCTGACACATCTAATTAGGTGATGTGTCTCACTTCATGTTTTTCTCTGTCAGTGCATTAATATCCTTGTTATTTATAGTGTAATGTTTGATCTGTATTGTCTTTGTCAGGTGAGGGGTAATTCTAAGTGTTAAGTTTTGTCAATAACTGATTCTGAATGTTTGTGGGATGATATGACTGTGCATGTTAACAGAGTCTTGTTTTGTGCCGTTTGTGTTCGTCTGCGTGAGTCTCTGCTGTTTGTGTGTCTCTGTGTACGTGTGCCCATACCAGCTGACTGTATGAAGCGCTGCATCTCTTCTATTTTACAGCACCACGCTCTCAAGGCCTAACCCAGGACAAAGCAGCTAACAAGAGGAGCCCCATCGGAGGAGAGGCCACACTGGGCAGAGGGGCCCGCACGACCTCCGCCACCTCCAGCCCTGACCACAGCGACCACGCCCTCTCTGTCAGCAGTGACTCGGGCCTGTCTAGCACTTCTCTGTGGGCAGACAGACCCACACCTGTCACCGTCACCGCCACCATCAAGCCTAATCAGGGCCCCAGCCAGCAGGAAAAGGTCCAGCTAAAGCGCCTTTTAAGTGGCTTTGGTCTTGAGGACCCCTCACTGGAGGAGATGGATGGTCAAGGCCCCAGAGTGAGCATCCAGCAGATAGTCCCAGCGCAAGTGCACATCAACGGAGACCCAAGACCCAGAGAGAGGGAAACCGACATCCTGGATGATGAGGTCATTACAGGTCATGATCTGCACAGTGTGGACAGCTTAGGGACCTTGTCGTCCTCCTGCCACAAGAGCAGCCAGAACTCCTTACTGTCAGATGGTTTTGGGAGTCCAGGAGGAGAGGAGCAGCAAAACCAAAGCCAGCACCACCTCCACCACCCTGCACCCCCTCCCATGGAGGAGTATGAGAGAGCCTATGCTGAGGCTAGAAGGGGCTGTTTGAGCTCCAGGAGCAACTCTGTGGCCTCCTCTAATCCCAGCAGTGCTTCCATGCCCAAGCAGCATGTCTACAGACAGGGAAGCTATTCCACACAGTCCTGGGTTCGCCAGCAGCAGATGGTTACCGCACAACAGTATATCTACATGCCAGAGGATGGAAATGATACAGCAAGATACCCAGGGAACAAGCAAGGGAGCAGTTCACCCAAAGCGGGCCTGCCCACTGAACCACAGGGCCCTACTAGGGACATGACGACAGATGCTCTGAGAAGCACAGCACCACACAAGGAGCAGGCAACAATAAACAATAACAACAACAATAAACGCGATGAGGAGTTCAAATCTCTAACGTTGGACATTGATAACTCCATCGACCAGCTTAACCAGCTGATCATGGACCTGGATCCCACATTTGTGCCGGTATCGAGCCACAGCAGCTCCATTAAGCGGAACGGCGAGATGCACGTGAATGGCTCAGTCTCCAAATGCTCAAACGGCATCAATCTCAGATTCAACGATAATACCACAGCAACCCTGAAAAACACACAGCGGACAGGTAAGATAGTTAGACAGTCTGGGTGTGATGATGATGATGTGGTGTGGTCTGGAAGTGTGGCGGTGAAAAGAAATGTGTGACAGTCATTATGAAACCAGAGAAGTTGTTTTGCTTGAAAAGTCTAATAAACATGGCAACGATGTAAGTAATAAAACAACTTGAATGAATATGCTAGGAATATTTTAAAACAGAGTAGTTCCTCTTTAGCAGTATCAGCTTTTCTACTTCTTCACTACAGAGTTAACTTAACAAAGCGCACCTTCTCTCCCTCTGTGTTTTAGTGGCAGAAATAGCAGGGTTCTTGCCGGGTTTTCAGATGGTTTCAGTATGTTTCTGAGGAAAGAGCACGCCGTCCAGACTTGTCTGTGTAGCTATCTGACTAGAGGATCAGTATGGTACATGTAAAGAGGGAGAGCAGCTGTCATCGACCTCTCAGTGTTTGATTATAGAGATTGCACACTGAGGAATATACATATTTTTATATACAAAATTAGAGTCCTTAAATTTCCCCTCCAGACACGTTTTAAAGTATGTAAAAATGTTCTGCTATGATTAATATTTTGTTTAACATGGTTACCCCACATAAAAAGTAAAAAAAATAATTCTGAAAAGGGGCTGGAAGCACATCTACTCTTTCTTCCTCACTGAGAAATTCTGGATATCTGAATGCCCCGCCCACCACCGCTGCGAGTTAGGTTGACCGGTGCGGTGAGAGCGTGGATGTGTTTGAGAGACATACATCCATGGTGAGAGAGCAGTGTGCGAAGCGTCGAGATGGGTAGAGTTAGAGGAAGATAAAGAGTCTATTGTGCACCAAAATTGGCGACTAGCAGAAGTATCAAAATGGCATGTGTAGTTAGCATCTTTTATTTGTTTATGTTGTTTGTTAGCTTGCAACTTGCAGTGGCTGACACAGCGTTAGTGGTTGTGAAAGATACAATAATATCTGCTGCATGTTACAGTGTGTTCACATTGTTATTACATAACATTAGTAGATAATGGAAGGAAGCTCCAGCCTCCGATTTACATCCAAAAACTGCACACACTATGTTTGCTGTCAAAACTTTCACTACGCTAACTTGGTGCAAATTCTCGCTCTATGTACTGACAAGTACAAGCTCTGCGTTGGAGGTTTCAGGTTTCTTTGCCAGTGGCGTTGCGATTGGCTTTAGAATTTGTGATGTCCCAAATCTAGCTTGCCCGGAGTATGTTTGAATCTCAGAATTTAGGGAAGTGTACAGACATCTTCCCCCATTAGTAGAGGAATGTGAAATCATCTTTCTAGTGACAAACTTTGTACAGATACAAGTCAGTAAAGTCCAGGTCTGACATTTTAGGGGACATAAACATAAGAAAAACACATTTTTCAAAGGTACTTTAAAATTGTGCATCCCTCAAACCATTCCCACAGATTGACTGCTTATTGTTGCGTGTAGAAGAAGTTTTAAGCATTACGTAAAACACAAACCAGGAACTAGTCTCATGTTCATCACACTCCTGTCTGTTCAGAAACTTTTCTTTTGAGTTCTTATCAGTGATATGCTACTCTAATCTTACAATGTCTCCATTGATTGTTGTTGTTAGGTTTGTTGTGCACACAGAAGTTATGCAATGACTCTTGTATCTACGGTAGATATCCACCAAAGTTATTTTGCTTTGTTCATGTTGAAACTGATCCCGGGGCTATATTCAAGGATGCAGTCTATAATCTCTATATAAACACTGCAAACAAATTCACAGAACATGTTTCAGTAACTGTATGTCTGCTTCTACCAACAAGCTGTAAAATTTCATAGTATTTCCAAGATTACAAAATTTTTATAAATTCTATATATCTTATGTTTGTTTCCCCGGCAGCTGTACGGTGATGATAAACAAAGTTGGGAAAACGTAGCAACTTTTTGTAATTTTTTATCAAGTAATGTTGATGACTATCTCTTTTCCATGCTACAAAGATTAAAACTTTTTTTTATATCAGATTTGGCTCACCCTTACAGGTTATCAAGTTTGGTACTGTTGAGCAATGGCACTGCATGGATTTCTTCAGCTGAAAAGCAGTGAGGCAGAGAAAATGCAGAAAGCTGTCTGGGTGTTAGCAGTGCGTGAATTACACTCCAGCATGTACATGTGGTTGCAGGGGGGCACAAGATGGGGAGGCCTGAGGAATTTCCAAGGGAGGAACAAGTGAGCCCGGAGGCAAAGTTTTTTCCATTCAATTCCAAAAGCATACCTGTCTGTGCATATCAACAGAAGTGTCATTCCAAGAAACAAATGCTGAAGGCTATATCTTTGCAAATAACCTGTAGGAAGTAATGGATTGCTTGTTTACAAGTAAATTTTCAGAAATCATTTAAAATTAACAGATGGGAATGCTTTGGGTGAATTCAACAAATGATACCCAACACATCAAGGCACTTAATTACAAGATTGCCTTAAAGTAGTCCTGCTCATTGATTTGCAACAGCCTGATACAACTAGAGACCTTAAATAAGAGCCACCTCAGTGGAAATGGTATAGCCAAATCTCTATTGCCTCACAATACTGTATTTATCCTCATATTGCCCAACCCTACTCTTGAGGGTATATTGGGTTACAGAAATGATGGCACTGAAAGTGAATAACTGGAGAGAGAGAGAGAGAGAGTTTACTATTCAGATCCATGCTCTGAAAAGAAACTTCTGTGGGTCAATGGTGCACACACATATAAAATCCTGTAGATGAATAATGAAATAGAAAAACTTGTATCACCGCGATGCATGCATGCCTGGAGAAACACTGCCAAGTATGCATGACAGTGTCTGTGTCATCCATACTCGCCCCAGACAAAGTGATTAATGACCCTGGCATTAGCACTTCTGCACTATTAGCATTCTTCATGGCTGAGAAGTCGGAGCACGCTGGGAGGGCTCAAATTAACACCCTGGTGCTGAGTTGCAGCACTCTTCAGAACAGTCACAACATTGAACCTCCCCACACACTCCACACCCTCAAGCCCACCAGCCAGATCCCTGGCATTCCTCAGCTGTCCTCTCAAAACACCACTGCAGGCAGTGCCCCAGGGTTAGCAGTGTGGTGCTTTCACCTTATGAACTGACTAAATTAAAATGTCATCAATCCCAAACTTTTTACAGAGGGTGGTCATGAAGTGAGTTTACATTTGTCTACATCAACATGAGGATTGAAATTCAATCTAGTACAGTGCAGTAAATCAGACTTAATGAACTCTGAATCATATTATGATGATATGATCTTGTCAAGTAATTGTTCCTCAAATTTGTGTTGTCCAACTGAATGATTATTTTTTATATGTACTCCCTTGAAATCAGTGATGCCTGTAAATCAATTTAATGATCTGCTTGCTGCTGTCTACCTGTGTGTATCCAGCTGTCCAGTCCAGTGAGGGGCGGGTGGGTGTCACGCGGAGTTTGAGTTGCCAAGGAAGTGATGTCACGGATCATCCAGGCTTCTGTAACTCAGGGTGGGGTGGGACAGAGGAATACAGGGGCCAGAGGACGTACTCCCCCTGTGTGCCACAGTCCCAGGTAAATACAGCATGTGTGTGTATAGTGGTTATATGTATATGGCTTTTTCCCACTTCATGTATCATTCTACTCTGTATGGTTGGTTACATGTATGTGTGTGTTGTTTGTTACAGCATCACATGTTGTACAGGAGTGACAGTGCTGACTACAGGGCCCAGGGCCCAGACATGGACAGTGGGGTTGAGGCTGGGAGTGACATGACTCCACCCACTCCCGCCTTCCCTATCTCTCCGCCAACACCTTATGGTAAGTACTGTATGCTTCCTGTGTCATTGTAAAGAGGTTTCTTTTATCTGAGCATTTGATTTTGCATGTATTTATTTGTTTCTTTGTTTGTTGGGTTTAATTAAATGTCTCCCTCCTCGTTTCCGTTGTGTTTTCAGTCAAAAATATGTCAGAACTTAATCACTTCAGGCAAACACCATCTCCTAGCATGCAGTCTTATGGAGGCTACAGAACAGACCATGGTAGGTTCAAATCTCTTCAAAATGCAAACTTGATGCATTATTTTGAGAAAACGGAGCATCACATGAAGCTGTTATGAAAATTCTTCAGTCTGAGAGAAGAAAGTGGTCTTTCTTTGTGAACTTAACAGCAGCGTTTAAGAATAGACACTGTAAAACAGAGCACTGGTATAGACATAACAGTTCTCCATATAATTGACGGTATATATTTAAAGTACAGAAATGTCATAAAAATATGGATCATTTGATCTTTTTTCTAAGCCTATGGATTTGAGGCACCTTATTATAGGAAGTTAAACAGTTGATCAAGTTTCTGTAAAGAACAAAAAAAAAACCATTAAGAATGTTTTCTTTGTTTTCCCCTATACTTTCCCCACTACCTCATTAGAACAGAGCACTTTCAGGTCCCCCTTGCTTTACCTAATAATGGTGACATTGTTGTTGGTGGAATTTTAGCGGTTTTGAGATGGAGGCCGAAAACAAAGACATCTCATAAATGTAAAAGCAGGGAGATTCCTAACCAGTCTCTGCCCTTCATGTTTGTTTTTTGGAGAATGTCTGCGTGGTCACGGCCTGAAGAGAAAACTTTTTAAGACAGTGTTGTTCTTTAGATTAAAAAAGCCTTTTTTCTTTCTTTTTGTATATCTGTGGTGTTTATCTGAGGTGGGACACACCCTGGATATGAGATTCTCAGAGACGGAAAGAGTTCTGCATTTATAGCACATTGTGGCATTGGCATCTGTGGACTTTAATGTAAATTCCAAAATCCTTTTCATGTTTTTAGTTTTTACTCAATTTTTATCATAGAGCTATCGCAGAATAATAAAATCATATAATTGGCAGCTGTGTTTTATTTGGGATGTTTTTTGATCAGTGTTGTCACAGAAGCAGAAGATTGTACATGTCAGGAGCTACCCACGTACTGATGGATGATCTCTCCATGAACCTAACTTTTACTTTCATTTTCATTCTGCTTTGACCTCATATGGATTTGTTTCCATAGCGATCCACAGTATGTCAAAAGGTTGTAGGGCCTGGGAGCAGATCTGTGCCCCTGCTGAGCCTATCACTACCTCAGACACTCAGGCAAGAATCACCACATTCAGTCCTGCCACATCTCCATGGTAACTGTAGGAAGCATAGCACAAAAAAGAAGAAACCAGCAACTCTTTCAGCTTTGCGCCTCTCATTCCTCTAAAAGTAACCCAGAGAAAACCTGGCTGTAAAGCCTGAGTTGGAACATGAGCTTTTAGATTCGGGCTGTCAGTGGCTCCAGGCTATGACTGATCGACATAATTATCCAAAAGCTTTATGTTAGAGGGCTTTTAATTTCTAGCTGCAATGGAGTCTGATTTGTTGACTCTGTGGTTTGTGGCAGGGGTAATTGGTGATTGGATTTATATAGATCGATGGCAGAGTTCAAGGCCATGTGGACATTTTTCATTTGAATTTAAACTCCAATATTGATTGTTTGTTACTGGAAAGAACCCAGAGCTCTTTCACAATGGATTTTTTCCATAATCCATGGCCATTTTATTCCGTATCAACAGCTTGTAAAGCTGTGTTTTAGATTAATTGTATTTGTATTTATTTTCATTTAATTCAACATTTAAAACAACAGCACCTGACTCTGAATGTGATCAATAAATGTGTGTGAATTTATAGTTCTAATTTGTTTTCTTGCTCTCACACGGGGATATTCAGAGATGATCAGTCATGTTGGAGTTGACGGTTTGCCAGACACCTCCATCAACTGCCACAGGATGCTAAATGCTACACACGCTGCCTCTATTGTGGGGACCCTTCAGCGGACAGACAGGTACAGATCTGTCCTATCCAGAACCTTAAAGCAACATTGACCATTTTTTAATGAGGGCAGAATTTCCAAAACAAACTTAAGACTGGGGTGTTGATTTCCAGTGGGATGGGATCAAACAATACTAGCAACATTTAATATTAATTACAAGTCTATGTGTCTTCTGCTTCAGTGCTAACACCAGTGATATAAACAATAAGTCCGTTTCCATCCACTTGTTTTTATGCACATTTTCAATTTGCGTGAGTTTTACCACTTGACATGCTGAGGTGGAAAAGTTTGTGTATTGATAGCAAAATGTGACTAAGTGCAATGGAAACAGTTTTGGCGAATAAATAATGACGTACATGAAGCATGTGACTTAAAGGTCACTCGTCACCGATGGGGAAAAATGGTGGCAGATGAAAACAGATCTGTGTGGCGTGAAGAAGAGACTGTAACCTTCCTCAAATGAATACATGAAATAAACATAAATGCAATGTTTCCATCACATTTTCCACACGATTTTCCATTGTTTAAAATTTTTAACTGCACAGTCTTCTTCTGCAATAGTTTAATGGCACCAGACTGGAGAATTAGCGCTACCAACTGTTTATTTTGATGCACCCAACTCCTAATATTCAAATTAACAGTAGTGGATGGAAACCGGCATTAATTTGGATTTTCTTTTGCCGAGTTTCTGGAAATTTGGTTAAAATTATTTCTACATTTGAATGGAAACTTGACTAATGTTTATTTACTATATCTTTATGACCTTTTTCTCTTAAGTTCATCCATGAACCAGTCCTGGCCAGAGCATCCCGTCCTGAGCCTCCACTCCTCTCTGAGCAGCTATACCTCTGCCAGACAACCACTGCAGCACTCCATGTCACTGGATTATGGCCACCACTCTCCTCCCTTGCACCACCCCCACATCCACCCTGCCCCCAACGCCCACAGCTCTCCTCGAAGCAGCCAGCGAAGTTGTTTGGCTCGCTATGCTCTCAGCCGCAGTCCCGCTCAAAGCTTTGACGAGCAGGATGACTCAGGTCTCGGCTATGGCACAGACTGTCCAAACTCCACCTCTTCTCTGCTGAGAAATGGAGGCATGGAGAGGGAACTTTTGACCTCCATGGATGGGCAGAATCAGTTACAGCTGCCCCAGATGCATCCCCCACTTCTGCCTGAGAAGAAGAGGGCACCAGATGGGGAGCATTCACAGGGAACAGCGTCTCCAGCCCTCAGTGGGTTCTCGAGTCCCCACAGTGGGAGCACCCTGAGTATTCCCTTCCCTAATGTTTTGCCTGACCTCTCAGCTCAGACGCCGGGCACAGCCTCACCTCTGCCAGGTAAGCTACAGTCCCCTAAAGAAGCTAATGGCCTCATTGGTGTTATTGTTGATAACCACACACAAATGAATAATGTTCTGATTAGTTGGCTGATAATTGTGTGTTTTCCAGATGTACTGGCCAGCAAGCAGGTTACAGTCAAATTTGTGCAGGACACATCAAAATTCTGGTACAAGCCAGATATCTCAAGGGATCAAGGTAGGCTTCCATTGTCCATTTTTTCCCAAGTTAATAAAAGATAAGAAACCTTTTTCACAGAACTATAGAGCCGCCTCACAATTATGTTTTTCTTCATGCAGCCATATCAGTCTTGAAGGACAAGGAGCCTGGCTGCTTCATTGTGCGGGACAGCCATTCCTTCAGAGGGGCCTATGGACTGGCAATGAAGGTGGCTACTCCCCCACCCTCAGTTCTCCAACAGACCAAGAAAGGTATGGTAGATAAACAATAGACAAACGTTTTGTTTTAAATGGTTGGTTTATACTAACTTGGTTATAAAATAAGATCCAGTATATTAAAAGTATCACAGAAGAATTGTTTGCATATAGCAAATTCTTAACTTTTTCTCTTTGAATTGACATTAGTTAAAGTAACAGTTTTACATTTTGGGAAATACACGTATTTGGTGGCTTTCAGCTCTCGTGTCTGTGCGTTAAATATAGAGCTATTGTCAGGATGTGGTTATCTTAGCTTAGCATAAAGACTGGAAGATGGGGGAAACAGCTAACCTCACTCTGTCCAAAATGAAAAAAACAAGCCTACCAATATCTGTAATGCTGACTTATTTAAATGATGTATCTTGTTTGTTTAACATTTACACGAACATAAATGTAAAAGCAGCAGTTTGTAATTTAAATGAGGGTTACAAATTTAAGCTCTTTTTTGATGAACAAGAAATTGCTAGCTTGTTACTGCATGTAACTTAAACAACAAGTTGTTTTTATGTACAGTTAAACAAACAAATTACAAAATGTTAATTAGTAAGCTTTAGTGTTGGTGTGGATTTTTTAAATTTTGGACAAAGCAAAGCTAGCTTTCCCCTGCTTCTAGATTTAATGCTAAGCTAGGCGAAAATCCTCCTGACTCCAGCTCCATACTTAAAGCACAGACATGAGATTGGTATCAACCTGCTCGTCTTAGTATGGGAAATAGATCAAATAAGAGTATTTCCCAAAAGATGTAATTATTCTTTCTATTATCATAGTAAAGATATCAGCGATTGGTCCAGTAGTACAGACATCCTGGGAATCATACATCACACAATCACACACAAAGCCATCTACAGTTACAGCCCACTGTACTCACCTTCATGCTGGAACATGAGAGTCCCTCCCTCTGTTTGTGTGTGAGCTCCTCACTCTGAGTTTCTCTCCTGGGCATCATTATGATGAGGCCAAACAGACCCCTTTTGCCTCATAGTCTTAGGTGTACAGCTAATGTTTCACCCCTTAACAAAGGATGTGCCAGGGCCATAAGTCTACTCTGATCCTAGGGCCCTCCTTGGAAGTTCTCTGCCCCACATAACTCTGATATGGATGTAATATCCAGCGACTGGGGTCAAAACGGCAGCTGGGTTATGTACTTCCTAGTGTGTTTGTTTTGCATTGTCAGGAAATACACAGGGAGGGATTTTTTGGAAAGAAAAAAAGTCTGAAGAGGAATCTGGCCAAACATTCTCTGGCCATGTTTCAACATGAAAACAAAGGCTGATTGAATGATGATAGTGATTCACATATCACATTGTGTTATTCAAAAAAAGGGCCAGAGGACAATAAATCCCCCTCAATGTGTATCAGAAACAAATTGGACTATTTATAAGGTATATTTTCTGTCAAAAGCAACACGAGGGCTCAAAGGATGCCCTTATGCCCTTCCTGCACCAGCCCACCACAGTGTTCAACCCTTTCATTTTATCTCCCACTCACACCTGTGCTTTTGTTTGCCTTCACCCCTTTGCAGTCCAATGGCACCTGTGGTGACATCATGACACAGCCCTTCTCCACACTTTCAGTTTAGGGCATTGTGGCTCCTTATAAGTGTGAAACCCAACCCACCTTAAGGAGCGGGCCTTTCTCCAAGCCTTTGTGTCAAGACATTCCTCACATAAACTCCTCCTGCCCCCTCAGAGGCTCTTCTGTTGAATCATAATCCCATTAATCTCTGGAGAGATTGAATGTAGCGATTTAATATGTTTTATGTAACTCTTCAAGGCTGGGAAATTACGTGCTGTACTGAGATAAATGCTTTGAGATATTATGTAAGTCAGAGTAAATCTAGGGTGTCAAATACAGGGCGGTTTTGGTAAAACAGACCACAGACCATGGTGAGGAATACATTTTTCTCTTATCCCTTTCTGCATCTTCTACCGGTCATTTTTTCTAACAGGAGGCGATCTATCCAATGAATTAGTGCGCCACTTCCTGATTGAGTGTACACAGAAAGGTGTGCGGTTGAAGGGTTGCCCCAATGAGCCCTATTTTGGTGAGTACGTAACTCTGTTGTTAACCAGCTGTGAAGGGAGAGGTTTTAACAGAGACACATCCTGGCTGTTTGGCTACACTGCACAAAGTGAGAGACTTCATGCACCATACTGCCCTCTATTGGTCTGTGGTGCATTGTGCCACTGGCTGGTGATGGGTAATTTAGTCTGCAGCATACAATGATAGATTAATGCAACTGCTCTTTCATGTCGCATGTTTTTATCTGTCCTTTTTAACCAGAATTATGGTATTTTCCTCTCCCCACACTTGTTGCAGATTTTTAAGCTTTTACGAGCACACCACAACAAATTCTCAGCAAATACCATAGTTGTTGTTGTGGCTGTATGATTACATGGCTGATCAATCAAATCCACAAGATAGTCATTCCATTGATCATTGTTTTATTTTATTTTGTCTTATTTTTAGTAATATATTTGCATTGTATGTGCCTTTTTTCCTTTTTTAGATATACAGTATATAATTATGTATGTGATAGTTGCAGAAATTATGCAATGTAAACAGTCAGAAATATTGTGCACTCTTGCAGTAAAGTATTAAAAACAAGAAATTGATGTGGCAATAAAGCATCAAATTTCACAGTAGTATTGATTTGACATCTTATTCTTTTACAGGAAGCTTAACTGCGCTGGTCTGCCAACATTCAATCACTCCCTTGGCCCTGCCCTGCAAACTCATCATACCTGACAGAGGTAAATGTTCAACACACAGTCACAGACCTGCTTTTATAGAGGAAGATTATGGTCAGAATAGAAAATAAACATTATTTAGGTTTTTGTGGCTACCCATCTGCCAGTCTGTCTGTTTAGCTGTCTGGCCATTTAGTAATTCTATTTGTTGATGTAGCTGTTGTGGTACTAAATAATCTCACAGACGTTTGTGCTTTTCTTGTCCATAGATCCTCTTGAAGATGTTGTGGAGACTACCTCACAGTCAGTCACCAACTCTGCTGCTGAGCTGCTAAAACAGGGTGCAGGTAATCAGACGTCTAACATCACTTGCTTTGAATAGACATTATGACAAAGCAATGACGGCACTGTACATAAACTGTTATTATGGACTGTGGGACTGAGTCACTGAATACACTTGCTCTACAGTTATTTGCACTTAGCAGTTGTGATGTGAGTATAATTTGAATCTTTGTGTTCCTGCAGCCTGTAATGTGTGGTACCTATGCTCCGTGGAGATGGAGTCACTAACAGGCATCCAGGCGGTGCAGAAAGCCACCAGTATGACTCTGAGCTCCAACCCTCCAGCAACCTCCACTGTAGTCCACTTCAAGGTGTCCTCCCAGGGAATCACCCTCACTGACAACCAGAGGAAGTGAGTACCACCAGGTATATTCACACCACACATACATGCAGAGACCTTTTTCTCACAATAACCACCCCCCTGTCTCCTTTTAGGCTCTTCTTCAGGAGGCATTACAATGTCAATACGGTCATATTTTGTGCATTGGACCCTCAAGATAGAAAGTGAGTATTGCTGATTTAAAGTTTGAACACATTTATTGGAGTGCTGGTCAAGGCTATTGTTAGGCAAACCTATTATGAGAGTCCAACCAGGTGTATTTTGTCAAAATGTATCCTGGAATATAACAACAAGGGCAGGAAATGATGACAAACCTTTTTTTTTAAAAGTACATTGTCACTTCTAATTTTGAATGTGCAGGTGGAAAGTAAGGTTCAGTTTATTTAACAAGCTCTACTAAGCCAATGACACTATTATCCTCTTTTCACTGCTCACAGGTGGAAAAAAGATGGCTGCCCTTCAGCAAAGTAAGTAAATTATTATTATTTTCACATTGCTACAACCAGAGCAGCATTAAAGCAGTTATTTTTAAAGTGATGTGGTCAGTTTGAGGCAGATGACAGCGCTGCTATTAAGTTCTTTGCTCCACCTCTGCAGGATCTTTGGCTTTGTGGCAAGGAAAACTGGCACTTCCATGGACAATGTATGTCACCTGTTTGCAGAGCATGACCCTGAGCAGCCAGCGAGTGCCATTGTGAACTTTGTTTCCAAGGTGATGATTGGCTCGCAGAAGAGTAAGTAGGCCTGCCTCGGACTGAGCTGATCACCTGGACAGACTTTTACTAAGCGTAGAAACAAGAAATAAAGACTGAAAGGCTGAACAAAGGACAAAATGTAAGGACTGAAGATGGTGGTGACCTGGACATTAACCCTGGATATTAACAGGATGTTAGATACTTAATAATCACTTACCAGCGCTACAACATTTAATGATATCTTTTAATAGAAAAATATAAATCCCCTTCTATTCAGTTGTTTTTCTTTCCTGTAAAATTAACTGTAAAGTAGCCAAGTAAGAAAGCAACTAAATCATAAGAAATGTTTAATAATTATTTACTGGTTTACAACTGTAATGTCTTATACAGTTAGATATATTCATTCTCAACATATTTTAATAAGTACATAACACAAAGGCTGCTTTTCTTATTTGTGCGTAGTAGTTTTATGGGCAAATCAAGAAAATACCTACGTTGCATGTAAATTTTTTTTTTTATATTTAACCAAAACAAACTTAATTCAAGCTATTATAACATTATTATATAACATTATTATATAACATTCTGTAAAGGTGTAGCCAATATAGAAGCACCTCTGAGCTGCATCTGTCCAGCGCGCAGTATTTCGATGTGGAGTTTAAAGTGTGGAAAAGCAGTGCAGCAAATATGTATAATTTGGATTCTTGCTAGGCTATGTTGCATACAGGATTATCTTATTTTATCTATGCAATGTCAAATTTTATTTTTTTAAACTACCGCCTTCTATACATGTACAGCATGTATGTGGCTTCTCTGAACCTTAAGAGATTTTCTTAAGATGTATGTGAATATTACCACTTTTTAATGTGTCAGAAACATTTTAATGAAAGTGTGTGTGTGTGTGTGTGTGTGTGTGTGTGTGTGTGTGTGTGTGTGTGTGTGTGTGTGTGTGTGTGTGTGTGTGTGTGTGTGTGTGTGTGTGTGTGTGTGTGTGTTGAAATGAGAGAACCCATAGAAAATATTTTAATTAAACCCTAATTTGGTAGCTGAGTGGTGTGCCACTTGTACTATCTTCTATGCAAAGTACTGATGTGTTTTTAACCAACTCAACTCTATATAATATATATAATATATATATATATATATATATATATATATATATATATATATATATATATATATATATATATATATATATATATATATATATATATATATATATATATATATATATATATTATATAGACTTGAGTTGGTTAAAAACACATCAGTACTTTGCATAGAAGATAGTACAAGTGGCACACCACTCAGCTACCAAATTTGTACTTTATTTTGTCCTCTTTTGGGGCTAACTAACAGCACTGCAGTGTTTCAGTATCAAAAATATATCAGTAGGCCTATCCTTAATTTTATACATTTCATTTGAATTTAAAAAAAATTGCTATATGGAGAGTACAAAGGCTGTAATTTCTTTAGTCTTTTACAAGTTCTTAGAAGAAAGAAAAGCGCTCAGTGTTGGAATTGCACGAATAAATTTAGGATTTGACATTTACTCCATTAGTCATCTGTCAGTGACATACAATATACTTCGTGTGGGACAAAGATTATCCCAGCTGAGTCCTTGATGACATTGTATATGAGATGATGACCATAAACTTTTTTATAATTTTATCCAGAGAGGGATATACCACCGCAATAAAGCTCTGTTGATATTCTTATTTTGATTATGTACACATTTGTTACCTTGTTATCATTTTCATGAACTATTATCTGTACCTCATACTTGTCTCATACAAGACTGTGCCTCTGTGTATAACATGCTACATGTGAACATTTTATTTGTATATTGATAATGCATTGTTTGATGTGTTCTGTAAATAAACAAAAGGAAACATTTATTTAATCTTGGTGATTCGTTAACCCTTGACATAGCCAGGGCCAGTTGCCAGGCAACCAGCGGAATGATTTACACTTTGGTTTTTGTATGGATTAAACAAACGCGATACAGCGTGTTAATTAGTTAACTTTAGAGGTTCTGGTAGGCAGATTTTGTTACATTTGGACAGAGTCAGGCTTGCTGTGTCCTCCTGTTTCCAGTCTTTGTGCTAAGCTAAGTTAGCCGACTGCTGGAGGTAGCTTCATATTATATGCTACAATTAGCAAACAGATGTGAGAGTGGTATCAACATTCTTATGTAACGTTGACTCTCGGCTCACATTATGAAAATGTCTAACTTTTCTGTTAACCGAGCAGTTTTCTATTTTATTTCCTCTTCAGTAGCTTTTAAAATCATCTTATTCCACTGTCTCTGAAAGCATCACATACTGTATATATTCTGTATCAGTTTGCTCTAGCTTTCCATTGAAGCTCTCTGATATTTACACTGAGTGAAATATTTGAAGCCAAGACGCCATGTTTTGTATGGCTGCACCTTTCCATGTCTTGTGCATATTTTTTATAGCTTACATTTCCTTAAAATTCAGGATCATATGTGGTAACTTCGTAGACTTTTGGGTCTCCACTAGAATTTTAAATAAAGTTCTGTGTGTATCGATAATGCTTTGCTGCACAACATGCGTTTGTAGCCTAATGACTGATCCACTGACAGGCTGCTGTTTAAGCACACCGCTGAACCAAAGACACCATGCACAGGCCTTGCCTGGTCTCAACAACAAGGGTAGGCCTATTAGACAGGTTTCTAGCTTCAGTATCTTCCAATAGTAGCTAATCTCACAATACAAAGGAGGATTTGAAAAGTAAGCAGATCCTGATACTACTGCCCAGAGGTCGGTAATGAGGAAAATCTGCTGGAAACACATTTAGCCTTACTGTAGAGAAAAGAATACATTCAGTTCAATTTGCAGCCAGCAGAGGACACCAGCAACTCAACACGTTTGAACCTGCACATGAGTGGAGTGATTTGTGACGTGGCTTATTTCCCCAGTCAAAATTAACTTTCTTAGCTTAAAGGTGAAATAGTAATGGTGACCAACACCACATCTTTTAATAAGGCCTACACACAAGTACTGTGCATCTGTTACTTTCTTTCTCAGTAGGCACACATCCGACGCACACATGTCCACTGTCTCAATTGTGAAGTGCCGTAAAAGAGGGTTTTACCTCCTCACAAGTCTGGACGGGTTGCTCTAATGGTGCTGAGAGGGAATAACATTGCAGAGCCTAGCCAAAGAGGGAGGAAAGGTGGAATGGGATAGACCCTCCCTCCTCCCCCATCACTACTGTCCCTCTGCAGGTGGTGAAAGTGAAGAATTCCCGGGGAGGGCAGGAAGGAAGCAAAGGCCCAGGTGTGGTGACTGCAGAGAGCCCAGAGCCCGTCTTCCTCTGTTATTTAGTGCGGAGTGGCCTCGAAAAAAAAAGAAGCAGGGGAAAGTCCAGAAAACCAAGCAACATTATTAGACTACAGAGGAACCTGTCAGGAGAGACAATATTTCACACAGGTAATAACAGTGTGTGTGAGCATGAGAGAGCTATGTAGGTCTAACTCGAGACTGCAATGAATACCCATCAAACTTGATTTATATGTTTCTATTTTATTATTATATATTTATGTCTTATTATTTACTATTACTAAACTGAGTAATGATATAGGAGAATGTACTTAAAAGAAAAACAGACAAGAAACTGCCAGAGAGCTGAGTTGGGTTTATTTTCCAACCCTTAACCTCCACATGGTGACCGTTGATGAGGCTCTGTAATATAATCACTACTATTGTGTTGACATTCCTGACCTGAGCAAGGACCCGTAACAGACACTGATTAAGCCTGTCACATACAGTATGCCTGTCTCAACAAATACCAGCTTTCCAATCAACTTAACAGATTTACACCAGTCTCTTTTAGCAGGCTGAAGCCAATCAAGTTTCACTTTGCAGATAATGTGGAAGTGAAAGGCCCTGTTTATCAGGCTGACAGAGCTCATTCTCATTCCTCCAACACCCCAGCTCTGCAGCATTTTTACGGCCACTTAATTAGAGGGGCAGGGCTCATCTCTTTCCTCTGAGGCAGAATAAAGGTTGGGGAGCAAAAATAGAAAGTGCATTCTGGGATGGCGGCACAATTTGAGGCCCCTGTTTGGTTTTCAGCAGATGACGAAACCTCAAAACACACTGAGATTAATTGAGGGCTTTCATATCAGGCCACAAAATAGTTCAGGTCAGGTCTAGATGATGCCCAACACCATCAATGGATCATTAGTTGCTAACTATTATTTTGTTTCAGAATCATTTTAAAAAGTGTCAACGCTGCACATTTCTATGCCATAGAAACCAAAACAATTTGTGATGTATTGTTGTCATGACCACACTAAAAGGTGACCCATTAACTGGAGGGTAGCAAGTTTCAGAGCTCATGGGTGCCCGGTGACTCCGTACGCCTAGCTAATGTCACTGACTGACTGTGGCTGTGGAGGGGTCTCCACAGGTCATGGTCACAGAACTGGAAACAACAAGTAGTGAGGTCAAGTGCTGCCTTCGTGATGTGAATTTGTGTTTATATCATGGTTTAAGCGAAGGTGTAAAAACTGGGCAAGAGCAGAGGTCCCCGACTTTTTTTGAGCGACGTACCCCTTCAGCCCTATCAGATGAGGTCAAGTACTCATCAGTAGCACCCATCGTGCTCAAAATGTGTTCATTTTAAAAGAATTTAAACTGGATGTGATTTGAAAGTGGATATTGATACATACAATTTTCAAATTCAAGACATAGAAGCTTGGTCTCCTTTTTTGTCAAGTTTGCAAGTGTATTGAAAAATACCAATTTCTGCCAATTCACTATAACATAGACCAACAAACTAAACCAAAAATAAACTACACATTAACAATTACATATAATTGCATAAAAGAGATTAAATAACCAAAGGAAAAAGGACAGGAATAGTGTAAAATACAGCTTAAATAAAAGGAAAAACTGTAAAACTAATTTCACTTGCATACTGATACTATAGAAAGTAAATTAGATTAGCTGGGAGAACCTGTCAGAGACAGCTATAACTTTTTACACTAACTGTGATAACTCTCTGTCTTTTCTCTTCATTTCAGCATCAGACCACATCTTGCAACCACAGACCACCATCACTTATAAAATAAATGGAGCATTGTAGGGCCTGCATCTGCAAGGGATATTCCCTCCTCCACCAACTATAATTTTGTCTTTGTTTACGATGAGTAATGGTGTGTTGGTGTCCGTGAGAAAATGATACATGACAGTGCAAGAATAAATTACATGTAGTTGTCTGTTTCATTTGTATTTAAATCATTTGATTGTGGGTCTCAAACACTCAAAGAAAAAAAAAGATAAATTATGGAAAAAGTACTTTGTACTCAATTAGAAACAGTTTTAATGACATGTTTACATTAAAATCATGCTTATCATATAATTTAGTTACTATAGTTCTTAAATAACAAGGCTCCGTGACAGAGCGACTGAAAGAGAGTGAGAGAGCAAAAATGAGAATCAGTATGGCACATGTGAGGAAATGTACATACATGTTCACCTAATGTGTCCATACAAGACAGAGAAATACAGACATAGGAAGTGATGCTGTTTGGGGGGGGGGGGTTCGGGGCCCAAAGTGAGTGGCACCACTCTCAGCCCATTTCTGAGCACTCTGCAATCCTCAGGCTGAGTGCTGAGAGTTCATCTTTCTCCATCCTCCACTTCGCTCAGGCCTAATTACAGCCTCGGACTGCCTCGGGGGGGCCAAGCATCCAGAAATGGGGACCATGACAGCTCCACGAACAGATCACTCCAAAAAAATAATTAACTGACCCTGGAATTAGATGAAAGGTGGCCTTTGCCCTTTTGGCTCTTTATTTTGTCCACCATTCAAACCACATATAATAATCAGACAATTGACGAAGCTCTATATGGGTGCCAGCCGAGCAGAATCAAAGGGAAAAGATGATCATATTAATCATAATAGAGACCTTTGCGTCCAATTCATCTGTGATGAGAGTCTGCTCGAAAAGCCCTCAGACAGGGGCAATTATATGAGAGACGGTCATGAGACTATGGGGGAAAAAAAGAATAACAGTGACCATACCAGACTTGTCATGTGATCTGTGGCAGCCTCATTCCTAAACAGTCCCACCCCTCCCCTCTTACTCCAACACACCTACATACAATATGTACCCACACACTCTCTCACCGGACCCCCACTGCCATCCCAAATTCCAGGTAAGAATGGGGAAAGAGTTGGTTGGTGTTTGAATGGGAGGGGCATACATACACACACACACACACACACATCCTTCTCCCAGGTTATCCCAGGCATGTTCTGCAGACCTCCAGCTGATTAAACTATGTGTTTATGTACTATGTGAGCTTTGGCACTTGCTGCAGATTCTCTTGCTTTACCCCGCCACTACAGCAAGACAATCCCCTCTATCTCCGCACTGAACACAGACAAATTCACACTAACAGAGCCAGAAGTGGGGAAGCTACCAAAAACATGCATTATTACATATGACACATCAAAATAATACATCACAGTACTTTTTAGGAAGGAACGCTAATAAGGCATTCTGATCATACATCAGTAATGTAAACTATATTCTTTTCTCCCTGCCTGTGATTAACTGGAGTGAAGTAGGCTTTTCATTTCTAAAAGGAACATTACATCAGCATAAATTTGGTTAAAGGGTCAGTTCACCCAACACACAAAAAACAAATTTTCTCACTTTTAACTAGGGATATCACATGCAATTGACATGTTGGTGTTGAGTTTTTAAAATTGAAATTTTGCCGCAGTGAAGGACTTTTTATGTTCAAAAGCCAAAACTATCTGCGTGGCTGTATGTACCACCAGATGTGAGAACATATCTTTTTCATAATTTTGGTGGACTGATGCTTTAATAATTTAAGTTGCAGTGTTATAATGCTAAATCCAGGGATAATAATAAAATATAATAATAAAAGCCGCATTGTGAAAAAAAAACTGAGAATATGTGTGACATCCAATAGCCCGCGCATTCAGTAGCTAGTTTATATTTAGCCAAGGGCTTCAATGCAGTAAGCTACAGCACAACTGCTGGAGCCAATGCAGACCACTCTCAGAGCTTCAAGCAAGTGTATCTGATTTTCCCAGATCATCTTAAAACAGTGGAAAATTGCTGCGGATTAGGATTTGACAAGCAGTTGCGGTTGGCCAGTATAGCCTTTGACAGCAGGTTATGTTGAACACATGTACAATAATATCCGGTGTGCAAAAAAGCAAATTCTTCACACTCCCTCTTTATTGTGTGGCTGCTCTGTGGGATGACATTCCTTCAGTACATTGGTCCCTGTGCCCTACGCTCTCCTCTGCTATGCTGAATATGCACAGGTGGCTGAGAGACCCCCTTCCAAAGAGCTCTGAGCGGAGGAGAGGGAGGAAAATCAGCAGGCTTTTTTCAGCTTATGAAACAAATGTTTAGCATTCCACTGAGCACTGCTCTGCTGTAGACCTGTCTGTTAACAGGCAGCGGTACGCCAGGGCTTGTTAGCAACTATGTCACACGTCCTAACAACAAGTTCAGAGATCGCTGCTTTACTGTATGTGTGAGGAACAGGTACACTTTGCACAAGTCATAAACACTGAATACCATATGGCCTGGTCACCTTGAATTATGTTCAGCTGGTGACGCTGTCTCCATGTCTTGATTGTGTGTAGACTGATAGCAGCAGATCTTGTGGCTGAATTATATTTTGACTTTCATCTGAGCTACGTGAAACTTGTTCACTATAAAATCTTATCACTTGAATCATCTTTGTCCCATTTACGAAACTCAGCCCTGCAACAAACATCAAGTCTGCAACTGAGTACAGTTTGATGCTACTTATTTGCAACCTTTTGAAGCCACAGTTCTGCAGAATGACTTGAAATTGAGGTGAATAAAGAGATGAACTATATCTACATCATATAACCTGCATACAAGCATAAATAAGGGACATGTAGACATGTCTCACAGTTAATAAGGTCATTATTAATAATATTTTAAGTGTATAAATTCACGTCTTGTACAGTGGTGGGAGAAGTAAAATGTACGGACAACTTTTTTAAGTAAAAGTAGTCATTATGATGATTGACTCCTGTCAGTGTTATACTGTTATACATTTTAATATACTGATCAATTAATGTGTAAGCAGCATTTTAATATTCTAGAAAGTCATTGTGGAGAATTTCACATACTGTTGTGTTGTTTTACCTAGAAAAATGTGCAATATTTAGTAAGATAATCATTTGTTTTGTATGTAAAGTATTATTCTACAAAGTACATATAGCAATCAAATCAATGTAGTGGAGTAAAACATGGAAAAAACACACAAGCATAAAATAGCAGATGAGGCCATTTAAGCCTCACTAATTTCACTGCAAGTGTCACTGAATCACTGGAAAATTAAAGATGCACAAGAAGTTGAGAAAGCTGTAACTGCCTGACACACACACACACTAATGGCGCCCCCTATGGATGAATTTGCGCATGGCAGATTTGACCTACTCCTGTGTGTGGGTTGTTGAAACTGAGAGCTGATACGCATTAAAAACATTTGTGTGTATTTTTCTCTTGGGTAGTATGATTATGTCCATGAATAGCCTGACAACTGCATTATATATTGAAATGTATTCAAAATATTAATACCTCAACTAAGTCCTCCAGCAAAGGTAAAAAGTTAATAAATTTTTATTATAATTATTATTATTATTGTTATTATTATTTATTCTACTGGTCTGTAAAACCCCGGCATCTTGCTTTGATGCTTTTAAAGGAATAACGTAGTCGAGGCAGTTCAACAGTAGACCACAAGCTAGTCGGGGGTGTGACTACAGTCACTGGGGTCTATATATTGAGATGTTTTGTCCGGTGGCTTTGTGTGAATGAGACAGAAGCTGCCCAGTGAAAAGTCACCACAGTAGGTCAGTGCGCTTCCTCACTTTGAAACCATATAGGGAATGCTCTCAGACGCCACAATGGATTCCTGTTTTCGCGCACTTTGCATGACTTTTGTCCTGGCATCGTTCACCCGGAGGTCAGGTGCGGTCGGACCGGTTATCAAATGCGAGCCATGTGATGCTGGAGCGCGGCTTTTGTGCAAACCTTTACCCAAAGACTGCACCGAGAAAATCCGAGAACCGGGCTGCGGCTGCTGCATGACTTGCGCGCTGAGCTTCGGCCAGCCGTGCGGCGTGTACACCGGGAGATGTGGCTCCGGACTGACTTGTCAGCATCAGGCCGGTGAGACGAAACCTCTGCAGGCTCTGCTGGAGGGACGGGGGATTTGTGCAAACGCTACTAGTAAACGACTTACTGCCAGACCAACACCTCCAGTCAATGAACTGCCAGGTAATTCTTGTGCGTGCACCTTTTCCATGTGCGTCTCGTGTGCACTTTAGATAGCCTACTTTATTGTTGTTTATTAATGTTTAAGAACGCCTTAAATTCGCTGTATATGCATATTAATGTGCAATAACTGTACAGTTTTTATTTATTTATTATCCATTACAAACTTCTAATCACAAAGGAAGATGTGTTGATAAGAAGCAGATGAGTAGTTAGACAATTTAGTTTGTCAATTTTGGGAAATGTTATGTATTATGATGCACAAGTGACAATCAACTCTTAATTCCATGCCATACAATGAGAGTAGACATCCAGCTGAAAGCCACAATCACTAATTGATTTCATCCAATAAATTCTCTTCATGTGTGGGAAGAGAATGTGGAGGATGAGACAGGTTGTAGTATTTTTGACCCCTAGTAAGAATTTGATGTGCAAAAGAGTGGTGCAACTCAATATCAGGTGTTCAGCTCAGTGTAAAGACTGAACCTCCCTCAATCCATTGGCAGAGACTAAATGTTGATTTTCAGATTAGAATGATTTTGGATCATTTCCTACCTGGAGATAGCATAACTATTTAGCTTGTACTCTTAGGAAAGAGACTACAGAGATTCAAGGTTTAAGGTATAAACACATTTGGAATCAAGTGGTGGTAGTCATCCTGCATAGTTCTGTTCATTTCCTGTCAAAATTGAAAGATATATATAATCTCAGGAAATGCTTCTGAGAAATAGCTCACTCATGACCCTCAAAGTGACCTCCAGCTTGCTGAAAAAAAAATCAATGTCTGAATCAGAAAAAATACTACCTTAAATGGAAGATTATATAGCCTACTGTTTTGTGAATAAACACATGTTGTTCTCAAACTTTAGCAGAAAATATTGAGACTCAGGAAGAGGAGAGGAATTCCACCGGCTCAGGCCTTCAAACCTTGTACAGCACCCACAGACCCACGGGACCCCTGAGACCTCCGCTTCACCCTTTTTTCCCCTCTGCCAAGTCAGAAGTCCTCAGACAGGGGCAGCAGAAGAGAACCCAGAACTTTAAAATAGAGGAGCTCCCAGGACCACTCATCACAGACCAACAAAACTTCTCTCTAGAGACCAAACAGGAGCCTGAGTATGTAAGTACCACAACCAATATTTTACTGTCTTCCAAGCATACTGGAGGAATGTTTTTCTC
This sequence comes from Siniperca chuatsi, assembly GCF_020085105.1. Lineage (NCBI taxonomy): Eukaryota > Metazoa > Chordata > Actinopteri > Centrarchiformes > Sinipercidae > Siniperca > Siniperca chuatsi. The sequence goes on along the minus strand of NC_058054.1, from coordinate 13,615,915 downwards.
CTCTTCCTCTGTGTTTTGGTGTTTTTCTCCCCCTGTGGGTGATGAAATGTTTTGGGTAGCGGTGCTGATGGTTGGCAGGCATCGTGAGCAGTAGAATGGCATGGCAGCGAGCGGGTACGATGGCCCTGCGGATGACCTGGGTCACGCGGTTGTTTGGCCACAAGGCGTCCGCGTGCCGGGTGTACTGGGAGCCAGCAAATGATGGATTGGCCTATGTGAGTGCCTGTTGGGAAGCCCTGCTGCTATTTTGATCTTCTCTTTGGCCAGAGAAGTGAGCACACACTAGTAATGGGCTTTGACTGGCTGCTTTGATTAGTGACTGGAATAGTCGGACTTAAGGACAAGCCTTTTTGCTCCTTTTTTGAGCTCTTTGAATTCACTTTATCCCCCATCCTTTGTGTAAAGTGTAAGAGTTCTAAGAAGCTTTGGCAAACTGTTAAGCCGCTACAAGTCGGTCAGATGAATTAATTTCTCATCCATCACCTCTTTCATATCGCAGCCACCATTGTTTAGGTATTACAGCAGAGCAGTGTGTGATGCAGTGTGAGTCAGCTTTGTTAACGTCTTTATTTTAACCCCCCCAGAGAATTCATGTGGAAATCACATTGTAAAATGATAATAATAATGAAATAGCTTGTGCTAACGGCATCAGCTGCACTCAGATTTCTTGACGTTTGAGCTGGAGATTGTTAAGTATTGGAGAAAGTACAGTAACTGCTTATGTGTTCCCTCATCTGTAGGGTCCTTGTCGGAGGGAGATTGAGAACATTCTCAGCAGCCTCAAGATTACAGACATTCTCAACCCCAGAGGTTTCCGCATACCAAACTGTGACAAGAAGGGCTTCTATAAGAAAAAGCAGGTAAAAAAAGCACATTCAAAGTACCATCATTTTATATTGACTGCGAAAATATAGATTCATTCATCAATTTCATGATTTCATAACTTAAACATCTACTTGTTTACAACCTTGAAAGGCTGTAAAAAGGAAATCCGCATTTCCTTGTTTAAATGCTGCATTAACAAAGATTCACTGCTGAAGTCTAGTGACTCAAACTTGAGGTCTCCTGCAGCCCAATTACAGTTTTGCAGCTGTCCTTCTGTATTCATTGGTAGTTATTAGAGCCTCATCATTGCACCACCACACCAGTGAGGTAGACCCTAGCCACTGGCTCTGGAGACAGGAACCACAGGGGCCAAACCCCAGTGGGGTTGACGGATGGGACGATGGCCGTCTAATGGGAACCCTCCCAGGGAGACAGACGTCAAGGTGGCCACCGGCACCCAATGCGCTCCCCTCATAATTGCTGGACTTTTGAGAAGCATGCACAGAAATAGAGCTGCAGCCATCCCCACGCTCACATGGTTCACCCACGATCGGGTTGTAATAAATGAGTGGTTCTGACGCGTTCATATGGAGGCACTTAGGGCTCCCGTGGCACTGCATCACCGAGGCAGCTTTCTTATAACATAGCAGTCCCTCCTGCTTAATGGAAGTGTTCTTGACCTGCAACCATCTCATAACGAGCCTCACAACGGCAGGCTCATTGTCTTTGTTTATGTAGAATGGACTTAGTGTACTGCGCTGAGCCCCGAGGTGGAGTTGCAGACATTTCATGTTGGTCAGTTTAATTTGCATGATTTTAAGCATAAACTTCTCTTATTACAGCTCTTAATAACAGTAAATGTCTTTTTAGCAGAAAAAACTACCCAGGACAGATTTAATGTTGGAAGTATTTGTTTTTCCTAGCAAACAATTTGTAAAACTTTTGTCTTGCTGCAAAAAATGTTAACTCCTTATGATATATATTTAGTCCACACAAAATGCAAATGAAGATATGAGCTTTTAAAACACATAACATGATCTAGCCCCCCTATACTTCCTATGCACCAGTGATCTGACAACAAGAGAGTCCTACTTCAGCTCAGATCAGCCTCCCCGCTGAAATATTGAACTAAATCAGGATGTTTTCCTTCCTGATCAGCTCTGACTCCTCTGTGGCGCAGCAGCACAGTTGCTTTAGCCCTTGAAATGAATGGCTGCATGTTTTACTAGAGTGGAGGTTGACCTTTAGTAAAATTGGCAGTAAAATAACAGCCCTTGAGTAGCTCCACAGACTCTGTAAGTCATTTGTAGTACCCATAATTTGGAACCGTGGGGTATAATCAGCAACAGATGATTCGTACTGGCCACCAGCTTCTGAAAATAGATCTTGGTTCTCAGTTGTTCACAAACGGGACTAAGCAAATATTTTACCAGGTTTCTGTTTACCTTAAAGGTCTCTATATGTGTGTGTAACAGGAGGTAGACCATAAAAGCAGCTCAAAATACCACAGCGTGTTGGATAACCAAGGCTGCGTCGACTCAGCACAATCTGACCATTAATGCCTCTTAACTATTGCTGTTCTACTTCATTGAGTAAAGTGGCTTGTTACCCATAATGCTGCATATTCAACTGGATTTGCACATTGAGTTGCCCCCCCCCTTTTTTTCTTCTCTTCCCTCCCTTCACCTTGTCCCTTCCTTCACTTTCAGTGCCGTCCATCCAAAGGCAGAAAGCGAGGCTTCTGCTGGTGTGTGGACAAATACGGGCAGCCTTTGCCAGGTTTTGATGGGAAGGAGCGAGGAGACGCCCAGTACTACAACTCCGAGAGCCAATAGGAGCAGAGCAGGATGGAGGGAGGGAGGGTGGGAGTGAGAGCAAGAAGAATTGTAAACAAATGGAGATACAGAGGATATTGGGAGAGAGGTCAAGAGATGGCTCAGCCGATATATGGATGTTTGCTATTTCTATCTGTTGCCTGTGGGACCTTTTCTGGGGCAGAGCATGGCGAACAGATGAAGAGTACCAGGAGGAAAAAGCCTCCGTGTCACAGATGCAGTCTTAACTTTTCTGCGATGGATGGATTCTTCATAAGCTGTTTGTCTCTGACCCAACAAGGACAACTTTTGAGAAGTGGATAAACTTCTCAACTTATCTCAGAAGCCTTATTCTGATTCTAAAACACAGAGACACAAACACTGATGAGAGTGCCCTTCATTTACGCACAAAACAAGTGGCATTGCACATGTGTACATGCATGTGATGTGTAATCATAATTTGTATGCTTGTGATTTGTTATGAAGACATTGTGTGTGGTCATGACGACCATAAAATGTATGTATGTATGAATATGTGTTTCAGACTAAGCATGCGGTGCCTTACTATGAATTCCTATTCCTATGAATTCCATTTTTTTCCGGTCGCTTCCTGTTCCCCGGGGAGTTGGACTGGACTGTGCAGCTCGAACACTACAGTGCATATAAAGTTATTAATGCTGGATCTCAAGCCACAGAAAGAGGGACATTTCCTTTAATCTGTACTGTGGTTGTTACTGTTTTGTTGTCACTTTGCATAAGCTGAATTTTTGGGATAAAGGCCATAAACCGTTATCTCAGATCTCTGTGTAGCCGGTGATAATTTTCATCACTTGCCTTGGTTTAAGTAAATACGCTGTTTGCATGTACAATGCAACCCTCAGAGGTCTATTTTTACTTAATAAAGGCAGTATAAAATTATCCAGGTATTGCATTTTAATTTTTTATCTTCATCTTGCCTTCTCGTGCTTTGAGTGTGTATGAATTGACTTTTTTGACTGTGGAGAAACACATTTACAAATGACCCTATCATGATGAGATAACTTTTTATTTGGATGCACGTCCACAGAATTAGAACAATATGTACATTGTTTCCATAAAACCAATAATGGAATAGCAGCATTCCTGGCAAATTGCATTCACAAACAATTTGGTCCACTGCACATGAGCTCAACAGCAAACAAAAGCATTAACACGAGTGAATCATAATAAATACTTGAATATTTGCTAGAATAAAAAAACAAGAAAAAGTCCCTAATGTGAGAAAGGTGTAGCTGAGAAGAGCCCTCAGCAATCCTCTGCTAAACCTGTGGGCCTGCAGAGACTAGTAGAGGTAGACAAATACAGAACAACCCATCCCAAACCTCACGGTGGCTTGGATGAGTCCTGATATGTTTGTGCGTGGCCACCGTGCACATACTTGCGGCACTTTAACTATTTCCCCCAATACCCATTGAGGAAACGCCAATGGAGATACATTCAGACAATGTCAACATGTTGAATGAATGAACAGCTGTGTTGTTTCGTGCTGTGCACAGCTCCAGTTTTGAATGAATAAAAAAAAAAAAACTGATCCTGAAGACTCTGAAATGGGCTTGGCAGAGCTGTAGACCTGTGGTTTTGAGCAATGGAGTTATTTAGTCAGAAACACAAATGTATACAGTGTTGCCCTATTTACAATCGCAAAAAATAGGCAAACATATAAAAAAATCTAAAAATGACAAATGGTCAATGCTAGTAAGAATATACAAGCACTGAATAAATAAGTCTTGATACATACATCATGTAAATAAAATGAGAGGAAATTTCCCCCTCTGAAATTGGATGTTACATTTTGTTTTAAAAGGAAGTCAATTTACACTTTTACCTGATTTTAAGTTATGACACGTTTGCTTGTGTCTATATGTGTTTGTGTAGGCGTGTGTGTGTGTGTGTGTAAGCGTGTTTATGAATGTCCATCCTTCAGTGAGCGACTTCTTGATGACACTCTGAGTCACCGAGCAGGTCACTCGATCCTGGGAGCTTCTTCCCATTCCAGGAAGAGACACACCAGCAGCGAGCGGGCGGTCCAACCAGAGATGACTCACACTGAAAGTGAAACAGAGATGGGAAACCACATGAATAAATCACCCGGTAGCTTAGGATGGATCTCTTTCAATGGGTGGAATTAATTTTATTTTGTGAAATCCTAAAATTCTCACCTGCTTGGCCTTGTAGAAGCCGTGCTTATCACAGTTGGGGAGGTAGAAAGTTGTGAACTTCTCTCCCAGTTTCTGCTGAGAGCTGGCTATCATGTCCAGGGCTGCATGCAGTTCAATGTGACAGGGACCCTGTGCATGAAAGAAAGACAAATAGTGAGAACTACACCCACATATAAACAAATACACCATATTATTCACAGCAAAATTCCTTTCATCCCAATTATCTCTCTTAAAAATCTACAACTCCTCAAAAACAATTGGTCCCTCTAGTGGAAGGGAGGTAAATTACTTTGAATCATCTTCATTAATCAGCTTGATGTGTTTTACTCACCTGTTGTACCAGCTTGTTGCGGATGGCATTGACCTTGGCCTTGATACTCTCCTGGCCGTCAGCAGTGTCTTGGTCAAAGGGAAGGTTGAGACCCAACATGTAGTGCAGGGAGCCGTGGTCAGGGACTCCATCAGCTTCCTCTGTACAGGATTTAGAAAATGAATTTGACTTTCAGCTTGAAAATAAGAGTTTTTTGATCAGAAATGTTAAAAAATATTTTTTTGTTGTTTTTTCCTGGGTTGCTTTGAGGCCCCATTTTATCATTTTAAGATCTTAAACGTAAATATCAACAGTGTACACATACGAAAGAGAAAATCCTGAAACTCTGAGACTACCTTGGCCCAGGTCTTCAGTGCAGACCCCCTGTCCTCTGGTCAGAGCGTGGAGCGGCCTGGCCTCACCGGGCCTGGGAGTGCAGCGGAGCCCCTCACCACAGTGGGCTGTGTGAACCCCACATGATGCTCCCTTCTCCAGAGCGCAGGCCATGCAGCAGCCACAGCCAGGCTCCCTCAGCACCTGCATGCAGTCTGCTGGGATGGCAGGACAGTCGTTCAGTTTCTCCTGCGTGCAGGTGGCACAGCGAATGGGCTCAGGTCCCACCACCGGGGATGACCTCACCATGGCCAAGACAGCCAGAGCCACTGCTGCCACGAATGTCATCTTCTCATATAATCCAGGCATCTTCAGTCTTAAGATAAAATATGTTCTTCTTTTTGGACTTGCCCCTGCAAACTGCTCAGTATGACTGTACTTTTCCTTCTAAACTGAATTCTCTGAACCAGCAGTATTTATATGGAGATCTGGCCTCCAAAGGCGTTAATGATTGACACACTGACCTCAGACATAAAATATTTTTGACAAAGCTGCCGTAAACGGTGGATGACCCTGTTTGACGTGCGTAGATGCAGGTTCACAAGGTCTGTTGTCAATATTGACTTTGGAACATAAAGTGATTGTACATCAAAACAACCCTGTTTTTGGACCAAATTACTGATTTTTGTCTTTACCTTTGAGGTTATGAAAACAATCACATGAATACTGCTTTTTTAAGAAATGTACCAATTAAGTAGTAATGAATAACATCAACAATAAAGAATACTAGATAATCCAAGAAGTAATAGGTCATGAGATAATGACTGGTGATTATAAAAACTGTGTGTTCTGACAAACTCTTATTTTGTGAAGTAATGCTTACAAATTTTTTTTGACACTATTTTCACACTGAAACGCTATTTGTCCCTCTAGTCTCTTTGGTGAAGGTTCTTCTTATCAGACAGACAGATAAACAAGATCACTGACATATTTAGCATTGCATAACCCTAACATTATGGATTGCTCTGCGAGAATCACAACATGTTTGTCTGAAGAAAAATGATAGTAATTGCTTGTTGCCTTGGTGTAGTATTTGTCATAACTATCTATGGCAAATGCCAGATACTATGTTAGATACATATTCTATTTGTGATATACACACCGACACCATGCTGTGTACTCTATATGACCCCAAGCTTTTCATTTTGTATCTTTTGTGTTTTGTTTTTTAAAACAGAGAACTGATATCTAACACTACTCACCAATGATTCAACCAGGAAAGACCAATAAAGTAATCAGGATTATATAGTACAGTATTTTTATTATTATTATTATTACTACAACATAAGTTCCCATCAACTCCAGCATGTTTGTGTAAATGAGATGAATATTTAGCTGTGACCCTTCATGCATGGTCAGTTAGGGTCCTGGATGCTGGTGGTAGTGAGAAGGTGGTGTTTCAGTGCAATGAATAACACTAAAATGATGAGCATATGGGCTGTGTATACAGTGTACATGTGTTTGATGGTTATTTGAAGTTATGATTGATTTTGTATTGAAATAAGGGAAATGATTGGTTGAAATATTTAGGAATGAATAGAGAAAGAGTGAAATAAACTCACTGATTTTAAAATAATTGTCAAGAACATGGAATATATTTATTGAAAAAGAGCAGTGGTGGAAAGTAAGTACTGTACTTAAAGTAAAATTTTAAGGTACTTGTACTTTACTTGACTACTTCAATTTTATGCAACTTTATACTTTTACTTCACTACATGGGAGAAGCAAATATTGTACTTTTTACTCCATTACAGTTATTGTACAGTTATAGTTACAAATTACTTTAACGAATAACATTGTACACACAAAACCAATAATGAGCTCATAAAATATGGTGGTTTTTTTATAGGTTAAAATACCCAACAGTATATAAAAGGAGTTAGAATTACTTCCCTTTGACCAACTAATAAATTAAAATACTGTAAATGCATCAGTAAAACAAATCCAGAAATATAGAATACTGTACTCACAGGGGCCATTATGATACTAGTACATTTTTCTTTCTCTACTTTATTTTCACTTAAATTAGTTATGCAGGACGTTTACTTCAGTAGAACATTTTACATTTGTTTGTATTTTTACACATTTTTTGTATTCCTTCTGATACTTATGTAAAGGATCTGAGTACTTCTTCCACCACTGGAAAAGAGACGATATGGAAAAACATTAGGTGTGCATGAGGAGTGACCGGGGATGGTGGCCTTTCTCATTGAATATCTGGTAGAACAGACACAAAAAGAGCTACTTTGTAGACGTGCATATAAAAATGCATTTGGTCTCTCTTTTTCCTTGCTTTTACATGTATAGTTATATATCATGAGATAGTTATCAAGTCTCTGTTGCATAAGTTTTTAATATTTTTCTTATTTAAATAAATCACAATCAAATCAAACTTTCAACCAACAAGTTAAAAGATAACCTCTTCCCTATTGCTCTTTTAAAGTTAAATAAACTATTACCTAACTAACAGCACTTTACACTGGCATTCAAATCAAAGGAAAATTCTGATTTAATAGCTACATGTATGTTTGATGTATGGGGAGGTCAACAGAGGAGACACACATGCCAAATTTTTGATAAATAAATAATAATGAGGATAATAATAATAATAATAATAATAATAATAATAGAAAATAACACATTTCTTGAATACTATACACAAACTAAGTACAACAAAAATATATTGACACTATAGAACGTTCACCAACAAGGTCATTAGTTGTGTCACGTTCACCTTGTGAGGCCCGTGAAGAGTGTTACTCAACCACCAGTTGGTGAGTTGTTGCCTCTTCAATGTTGACCATCAGGTCCACCAGCCACTGAGGAAACGGCTCCTCCTTGGAAATATTTTTGAGGACATTGGTGAAAAAAAACCTAAATTATAATCCGTATTTTCAAAAGTTAAAACATCTTTGCTTGAAATGAACACTCACAACCAGAGACGTCTTCTTGTTAGTCTTTTTCTGCACCGACAGGTTTGTCTTCTTCTGCACTGATGGTTTAGGTGGTGTGTGTTTTTGCCATCTGATCTTGGAGACCTTGAAACAATAGAGCATCACATCTCTTTTCCATTTGAGTTGTCAGATATTTCATTGGAATGTATATTGTGGTAAAATACTTACCTTTATGCCTAGCTCACCACTTCTGGACATCTTCTCATTTCCTAAGCTTCCCTGCCCAGGTGGGGTAGCTTCATCACTTAAATCCACTGCATGTGTGCTCCGCTCTGACACAGAGAAATTCTCCATTATCTCCTGGTGATTGTTGGTAGATTGCATTTGAAGAAAACTCTCTTGGCTAAAGGAACGAGACAATCGCCTTGGTCTCAGAACCCTCAGCAGAGCATCATCATCTTCATCTTCTTCACTTGCATCTTCTGTCATAACCTCTTTTGTCTCCACACCTACTTGAATTTCAAAATCCTCCTCCTCTCCTTCTCCTGTTTTGCTTCCTTCAATTTCATCTTCCTGCTCTGACTCTTCCTGTATGGGCTCCAGATGTGGCCTCTGTTTCATCATTTATGTTCATGTTATTTTTAAATACAGAGCAGAATTAACATAAGATGCCCATTTAATTTATTTTTGGATTTTTGAACTTTGACTTATTTCATATATGAAGAGAGCCTCTACTGGAGCAAAATAAACAGTGGATTAAAACTTACATTCTGCTGCTGAATGTCCATTTAGCTAGATGACTGAGCTTTCCTGATATGTAAAGATCCTGCAGTTTCAGGTTTTCATTAGTTGATTATTCAAATCAGGTGTGGAAGCTTAACAACAGACAGATGACAGGTGGAGGTGGATGTCCTTTTTGACACACATGAAGTGAAAAATAAAGCAATGTAGCCATAGGTTCAATCAAATCAAATCAGTGTGCCGTAATAAATATCTATTGTTTTTTTTATACATATTTAAAAGCATGGAAACACTTTAAAGGGATACTCCACCAATTTTACATATTAAGTTCAGTTTACTTGTCAACAAGGAGTAGTACTCAGCCAGTGAAACATCCAGAATTTTTGGAACTTGACCCATTCCAGAGAAGTTCAGGATATCTAGGCCTCTGCTGCTTCGGTTTTGCCCATTTCATCTGAATTGCTGGATTACCCCTTCAAGGGTCCATAATTTCTTAATAATTTTCCAATAATTTTCCTAAAAAAATCCTGGAAATAACTATGTAATCTTGTACTAATTATATCAAAAGTAGAGCCAGTGTTCATTTGGTACACTTCCAATCCTGGTAAATTTATGTCACTTAACTAGTGTAACTTTTGGTGAGATACAAACTTTTGTCTGTTTACAAGAAAACTCTATGGGGCGTCTTTCAAGTTTCTGCTAATAAGTAAATAATGAATGAATATTTTCTTGGGTTAAAATTCAGTAGTTCTTTCAAGGAAATTCCTCTAGAGATCAACAACTGCTCAAGCAAATTACATAATTCTTTCTAGGAGACTTCTTTGGAAATTATTATAAAATTACAGATCCATAAAATAAAGCATTATCAAAACTTTGTTGTTGAAATGTAGCCTAATGAAATGTAATTATTAATGAATGCCACAACCTAATTTACTCATCTTGACCCCTTTTAGCCTTGATGACACCGGGGGTGTGTTGTTTGTGAACCATCATTTACCTTGGATTCCCTTTATTGCTTAATGTCAACTTTAGCTTGAGTCAGGGAACTTCATCATGATGGTGATAACAACAGCTGCACTTTTTTAGCTTTTTTTCTGTAAAGTAAAAACTTCTTCAGGGTACATCAGGATTACACTTCATTACAAATTATTAATAACTGCCCAGAATTTGTTGTATTTCATTCCAAAGCAAAAAATATTCCAAGGCTACACTGTACTGAAAGTGGTGAAGCAAGCAAGGTGTTTGTTGACTTAACTGTTATACTGAGTGAACCCTGGTGAGATTCATCTGGCTGTGGGCTGTGGAAGGACGTCGACTGGCATAATAAATCTGTCATTGTCTGCCATATTTTGCGGTGTAGATTGAAAGCTGTTATTTTAATAGCCATAAACTAAGTTGTGAGAAATGAAATTTTACAGAGTGGAACTAACTGGGAAAACTGCCCATAAAAGTTATATTTGTTACCTGCTGATCGCTTGCTGTGCTGCATGCTACATTTGAGGTTTGGGGGACTAAGTGTAAATATTGTGTTTCAGATTGAAAATCCTCACATGGCTCATACCTAAAAATCAACAAAAAGATCCTCATTTACACCCTCAACCACAATCCCATACACCTACTTGTTTTATAGCTAAAATTATTTGACATTTCTGTTGACATTCATAGCCATACTCATTTGATATTTTATACACCAATATTGTCTTTATTACAAAATATTCAATAACCCAACTTTACACTGTACAAGATACAACATAGTTTACAGCTTTTGGCTATTTACAAAAAGTATGATCTGCATATCAAAGTGAATATATCTAAAAAGGCAGGTTGCAATCACTGTAAGCTTATTGAATAAGGCAAACACTTGAAACATGATGTATTTACACTGTTGCAGATCAAGTGAAAGTTCTATGCTGATAAAGATATAGGCTATAAAGATATCTGGAGCGCCTCACATTTCTGAGACTGCATTTGAGAGTCGTGCTAAAGCTTATATTTTTTGAGGAAAACTCAAAATGAAGCTTACATATGTGAAAATGTATGCCTGAAAGACGACAGGAGCCAGACACTGCACCAAAGCTTCTGTGGTCTTGAGAAAATGGGTCAATGTACACGGAGCATTTGAAAGGTTTCGGCTAAAGGACTATAGGTCGTGCATTTGTAGAAGTTGTGTGCTTATTGTATGTGCTTAAGTAATGTATGTGCTCTCCTCTGTGTGGATGAATGCCTTTCTGGATGCCTACATTTATGTTTGCACCATAGGGGTGTATTGGTCCTCTATGTGGTGTTGATCGTATTTGTGACTGGTCCAAATTTGGCATTAATTAGTTTCCATAGCAGCACACATCTAATGCAGTAGAATGGCTCTTTACAAGGTGTACACACCTTCCTCTGTTCCTTTCATTGACCATTACTGCCTCTGTCTGCGTGTAGACTTAACACAAGCCATATTACATTAACGATTGTGAATCAGGGCAATGTAAGAACATCAGGTATTATTTTGTCTCTCCAGGGTTCAAAAAAGACACTTTTTAAGTCTGACGACATCTGAAAGAATCCCATATGCCAAATATGTTCAGCCTACTGCAACATTTTATCCTTCTCTCTTGTATGGTGAGGCAATATACTGTAAGCAGTAAAACTAAAGATCTACAGAAAGCTCAATACTTTGGTTTTCTTTCAACAGGAGTACCGTTACTATGGCTGTCAACTCTTAAAAAGTCATGCACTATTAACTGTAAATATGTCTCAAAAAAAGCCTATTTCATCCAGTGAGCTCGGAGTATAAAAAAGTATTTTGTGCTGTTTCGTTATAATTCAGAATTAACCACACATGCATACACACACTCACAAGTACACACATGCATGCTTACATACACCAAAAAAGAAACACCACCATTTTACACTGTAAATAATGCAATGTATCCTTGGCATAATCAGAAAGACAGTGCAAAAGCAATAGCATGATCAGTCTTTTTCTGGATATCAATGCACATATCCCTTGTACATGGAATACGTACTACATATAAAACAAATAAGCACATTATACCTGGATCTGAGGGAACCCAGGAACACCACAAATCTAATCATCTGGTATAGAGATGTTAAAAGAGGATTTGAGATTCCGGGTATCATTCTTCTTCACTCCACATTTGTCTTCCAAGAGTGGCAAGCAGTTAAAAATCCTTAAAAGTATGTATGATTGTCCGTATCACCATGTCATTTCTTGGGATGTTCATATCCTGAATGAGCATATTCTGGGTTGTGCCAGTAGCTCAGAATTTATAGTAAATACCTGGTCAGCCCTGTCTTCTCTAGGCCTCCAACAAGGGTTTTCTTTCCTTTTTTCATTGAAGTTTAAGTTTTTAGTGTGGTCTTTCTTCCTACACTGCTACGTCTGCAACAGCTGCCACAGTCTCAATCTCAATGTGTGTCACCTCTACGTCCTCCTCCTCGTCCACCTCACCCACCGCGGGCACGCAAGGTGATGGCAGGCATGCTGCTTGGCTGTTGCTGCTATTGGCAGTGTTCATCTGCATGCTGCTGCCCATGCTGGCAAAAGCAGTCAGGCTGGCGGCGGAGGAGACGCTGCCCAGATTGGTCGGGACACTCGTCTTGCCACAGGAGTGGATCCGACGCGCCAGGCTGGCGGAACGCACCACTGAAGAAGTGGTTACAGTGCCCACGCCCTGAACCTTCCCTTCCAGGAAGTAGGTCAGCATCTCACCTTTACCCTTGACACTGACTTTGCCACGGCAAACCAGGTCATAGTTGGTATTCAGCAGGCGATAGACCTCTTCGGTCACCTGTATTATAAGAACAAGGACACATACATATGTATGTATTCACATAAATTACTATAGAAATTACTTTTCCCTCTTGGGGTTCGACAAAGTTCAATCTAATATCAAAATAAAACAGATAATGTGTGTGTTTATATATTATTATTTACTTGTCTGTAGTAAAATTGTCTTACTGATTTTCTATGGACATCTCCTGTGCCTAAAACTATTTAATGTCCCAATTTTATTATTGAATTTTGAAATATTAACATTAAATGTTGTACATATAGACACCATGCTTCAGAATGAAAACCCTGGTTTATTGCATCAAAACAGATGAACAAACCTGAGGTCCTGTATCATATTCCAGCTGCCCACCTGTATTATAAAACAATAAATAATACAGTAAATGGGAAATTTGGCTGCAGTGCCTCTGCTGATGCCAAAGCAAAGAGGAGATATTGACTTTGACTTGGTGTGAGCAATGCTCAACTAACTGAAACTTCTGAGAGGCCTTCCCGGAAGCCACATTAAAATGAAAAAAAAAACCAAAAACCTTGGTCTTTATTTTTACATTAAATTATGCAACATTTTATGCTTGAAAAAGAACTTTCAATTTCAGGCCTTTTATTGCATTTTATGTCAATATTGACTCCTTAGCTGATCCTATCTCCTGATGTTGGTCTCCTGAGACATGTAGCATGCACTGTTTTTTGTTAGTTGTTTTATAATGATATATGAATTTTACCTTTACAACTGTAGTTTTGATGTTTTTGACGTTTTCCCTATAAGCATAATGTGTCCCTTATAATAAAATTACTATATAAATTACTTTTAGATAAATATTGTAATTCAAGGTGTGTTGGATACCTGTATCTTTCCCGGCACTCCAGTGCTGTCCATCCTGCTTGCCACATTGACTGTGTTCCCCCAGATGTCATACTGAGGTCGCCGTGCCCCAATAACCCCTGCAACCACTGGACCTACATTAATACCTGCCCAAACACAAGGAATTGTTAAACAAATACAAAACAATACCGAACTCATAGTAATTTACTTTGTGTTAACAGTTTAATACAAGGGTAGACGTACCCACTCTCAAGACAAACTCATTGTATGACTGATAGTTGATTTCATCTAAAACGTCAAACATCTCAATGGCGTAGTCTGCTATTGTGCTCAGATGGTCGTAAACAGATTTTTTAGCCTAAAGAGGGGAAGAACACCAAGCAATTAGTATCTATCCATAAAATGATCCTCTTCATTATACTATACTACATCCATTTATACATGTGCAAACAGAAACACACACACAGAAACACAAAATGACATGCCACCTTGGTACCAACGGTGGGGACGAGGCCCACAGCTGCCATGTATGTACTGCCAATGGTTTTGATTTTCTCTATGTCTTTGTAGCACTCCTTATCCATGAGCTGCAAAACATACATTCAAATAAACACACAAAGCAACGATGCAACACAATTCAAATCCCCCAGAGGTCTACGTTCAAAGTCAAGAAAATAATCACCATCCCACCTCATCAAAGTCAGCAATGATCTCATTCAGTAGTCTCAGGCACTCCACTCCCATGTTGTTGCCATCCAGCTCGATGTAGAAATCATTGAAGTTTGGGATTGAGGCAAACAGGACACCAACTTGTGCGTAGGACTGATAGTATAGATCCTAATGGAAAAAAGTACAGTATAAAAGTATAGAATACATTCTTGGATGTCTTCTGATGTTCTCCATTTTTAGTTTTCTGTCTGTTTATCTACCTGTTTGTCTGTCTGTCTGTCTGCCTGTCTATTAGCGAGGCTCACCATGTTCCTAGGGTTTGACATTAGGAAGTGTTGAGCCACGTGTGCGGGCAGAAGATTGAAGAGAATCCTCCTGTTGTCCAGCTTGACTTTCTCCATGCCATCTCTTTCCTCTTCCGCCTGACAGGAAATGTAGCACAGACAAAATAAATCCATGAGGACTGTAGCTTGTCCCACATTTTCACCACATGGGGTCAGCAAAAAACCTTACGAGCCTTACAACATGGACTGTATGTTGAATGGACTGGGGTACATTACATGACTAATACTGCTAGTTAAATGATTAAATTGTTTAAAATCAGCTTTTGCTTCAACAATCCCACTTTGCACAATAGTCTTTTTTTACACTCCTGGTGCCAAATGAAACCAAGCTAAAACAAGCTTCTTACCCTTGTTTTTGCCAAAGAACATACAGCTGGCAGCCTATAAATACAAATCCTTCATACATAACTCAATAGTTTACATATATCAAAGCTGAAATGGCAGCATTTCTATAGTACACTTCTATTAAACTTATGTTATGATAATGAGATATTACTTTCACATGCACGGACACACTGATATACACACTTGCTGACCTGCACAGCCCATAGGAAGTCCAAGCGTAGTTTGAGGTCAAGTTGCCTGGAGTGGAGGGCCAGGGCACTGACAAAGAGCAACAGAGACAGGATGGGCTCATAGCCCCGGATGTGGAAGGACCCCCCACTGTGGAAGAGACCAACACACAAGTCAGCACTGGACTGGACCACACAGAAAACTAGACATGAGGGTTGAATGGACCCCCCACAGTGTCGAGAGCATCATGAATAAAGTTTTACTAAAGAAATAATGAAAACAAAGCATTAAAGAAAACGTATGAATGAAAGCGCTTAAATGTGCTTGAAATTTTGGACCATACAATATTATATTATTTACTGGCGCATGACTGCATCTAAACAAAATGAGTTTTTCAAAACAGATCTTTATCTTAATAACCTTAACAAATTCAACGTAATCACTTTTCAGGGGCACATTTATGATCAGAGCTCCAATAAAATTGGCCAGGCCCCTTGGTACTGGATTGAAACAGCTGACGCGCTCCCATCATCCAGCCCACATTGTCCTTTCAAGCCAGATCAAACAAACACAAAAACCGTTGCTTGACATTCACAGCCAATCTTTGACTCTGATACTTGAATGACGCACAATCATAACTGGATCAGGGGGCTCTCACTGTAAGCTCTGCTAGGATGTGTGTGTTGTTGTCATGTAACTTCAGGAAATGACAGAAATGAAATGTGCAAACAAGCTGAAGTGTTTTGCATGATTGTGTGTGTCCTGTGTTTGTGGTCATGTTGTGCCGTGAACCCTACCCTGCAGTCTTGCGAAAGCCACTGAGCTCCAACACAGTGACATACAGCACCCCTAGAAGGAGCATTAGCGCCATCTTTGGCAGCCAGGAGACCCGCAGGAAAAGTGCCATGGTGAGTGTGCCCACCACACAGGACAGAAAGGCGTAGCGAGCACCGTCACAAGGAAGCTCTGCCATGGTGTGGTTGGCCCCGCTGTTCACATCAATGATGACGATGGAGCTGTTGGTGCTGGCACTACCCCAAAACCAGGGCATACAGCCCACCTGACAGAGGCAAACAGGAAGACACATGTGCGTAAGATGATAGAATTTTAAAGCATAGAATAAGCATAGAAGTGTAGCCTACTCTCACAGTCTGCCCTGTCTGCACTTTTCCCATAATTATCAGCCAGTTGAACAGCATTGCATATCACATAATATAAGCTGTTTTAATATATGATCGCAAATTAATTAGGGGATGGACTATGGTTCAAACTTTGTATGTTTTCAGAACATTGTTGTAAATGACAAATGTTAACATGATGACTACACCTGTGGGTATTTATGATATATATATATTCTAACTATATATATATATATATTTTATTTTGCTTTTTGTTATTCTAATTTACTGTACCATTATCTAAAGCACAACTGATACAATATTTATAAAACTGTAAACAGTAAAGCATCTCACTGGTGCAGTCTAGCATTCATGCATTCCATTTTAAACCAATTACAGCTCAAAACATGGAAACATTTTTCTTACTGGTTGGCCAGTGAGGTGGGTAATTTTTTGGTGGATGACATTTTTACTTTTGCCTTTCCCACTTACCACACAGGCCTGGGCCACAGCGTAGATTAAGAGCACTATGAGAATACAGAGAGCAGTGCGAATCTGAATGGTCAGGCACCCTGGAAAACACTGAGAGAACAAAAACAGAGAAAAGTTAGATGAAGGAGACAGACAGTATTAGGAACATTAAATAATATTATAAATAAATAAATACATTTTATATTATACATATATAATACTGTAGGTGTTAATATATGGTAAGATTACAATAGGACTAAGTGTGTTAGCTGTAAGAAGAGTAGAAGGAAAAAAGGCTTGAAATAACAGTCTGCACAGATAAATGCCGTGCAGACTGAGATTGGGGTAGCATGAGGTGAGTAAGGTGAGTAAAGAACCGAAAGAGAGGGACATGAACCTATAAAAGCCACAAAGTGTAAAAAACTTTCAAACTGATGTGGTCAGGAGCTTTGAGGACAACCATCAACCTCAACAAAAAGCTGAAATGAATAGACTAGCCATCTGAGTTTAAATATAGCATAGAGGCTTAGAAAGTAATCTTGAAGCCAATGAATATTGAATCGTTATTACAAGGCTTTATAAATTGCATTTACATGTTTCTCTTTAGTCAGCAAAAAAAGAAGAATCATAGCAGAAAATTTAAGAAAGTTTAACTTGTCAGCTCTGTTAGGCACCAGATCAGAGAGGAATATCAGTAGTAAAAGTTGATGCGTGAATGAGATGGGTTAAGAAAGCAGTTGTATTTACCTGTATTCTAGTGATATGCAGGTACATGATACAAGCTACTAGGAAACAGATGCAGAAGACGAGAAGGACTAGTACCACTGTGCCCCTGAGTGGAAAAAAAAGGAGAGAAAAAGATGGCGGGGTTAGTTAAAAAGACAAAGACCTGAGTAACTAAAAGAATCAATTAAAGAGATAAATGGAGAGAGAATAAAGGAATAGAGATAAGAAGGGGCAACAACAGAATCTGCTGTACATACTGTGGTATGATGAGAAGATAGACAAGGCCAAACAAGGCAGCTAGGATCAGAGAGAGGACCACTGCGCTGGTGAAGTACTCATCAGGAACCTGGTGGTACTATGTAATGCCACAGACCAGATATGAGTAACAATATATCACATGACAACATTCATTCAGAGGCTTCATCCACAACATGTACAGGTACAGTATGTGTCTGCAGTGTCCGAAGTCCCTCACCCTCTGCTCGCGGTCAGAGCACTTGTACATGAGTGTGAGGAAGTTGAGGTCTGCCGTGTCTGACTCGGTCTGGCGGGCCTCGATCAGCCGACCGATGTAGCGGTTGACCCGGGTTCTGGGGCTGCTCTGGATAAGATTAGCTTGGTTTGTGTTGGAACGATTCCTCAGCTTCTGCGGAGCTGTCCGCATGGCCCTCCGCTGGTGGGATAAAAAAGAAATCTTCACTGAAATGTAGAACTTGAAAAACGATAGTGTAATAAATAGGCTGCAATGCAGCGCCCTGTATTCTCTGCACTAGCCTACTGGAATATTATCATATTAGGAACACGGGTGAATAAGAGTCAACAATAAACACAGCCAGCTGATTATACTTTCAAATTAGGACATTGCCTTCACACTTAACTTCATTACTGAATGCACCCCGCTGTGTCTTCGGCAGCTTTGTGAGCAGCTTTGCAAAACATTGGGCATTGGAGCAAAGCCAGAGACTTAACATGGCAGAGTGGATGCTTGTGTGTGTGTGTTTGTACATGTAAGTGAGCATGCTGGATGAATTGTGTAGCTCAGTGGCACAGTAGGGGAGCAAAGGGTGAGGATAACCAGAGTGTTCATGAGTTCATTACATGAATGTGTACAGCTCACTGACTTCCTTGATTTCCACTCATTCTTCCTTTTCTTCCTCCCCTCTTTCTCTCCATGCTTCTGTCTATTTTTCCTTACTTCCTGTTTTCTCTCCATGCTTCTGTATATTCTTCTTACATCCTTCTTTCCTTCCTTTTCCATCTATTCTTACTTTGTTCCTTCCCTGTTTCCATCTATTCTTCCTTACTTCTGTCTTTCCTTCCCACACGTCTGTATATTCTTCCTTACTTCTTTCTTTCCATTCTTGCTTCAATATATTCTTCCTTACTTCCGCCTTTCCTACCCTGTTTCCGTGCTGCATATATTCTTCCTTCTTTCCTTCCTTGCCTGGTTCTGTATATTCTTCCTTACTCCCTTCTTTCCTTTCCTGATTCTGTCTATTCTACCTTTCTTCCTGCTTTTCTTCCCTGCTTCCATCTATTAATCCTTACTCCCTTATTCACGTCCTTGTTTCATCTTTACTCCCTTCCTTCCTTCCTTCCTTCCTTCCTTCCTTCCTTCCTTCCTTCCCTGTTTCTGTTTATTCTTCCCTCCTTCCATCTAGTCTTTCTTCTTTCTTTCTCTCCCCATTTCCATCCCTTATATCTCTGTGTGCCCTCCACGCTACCATTTTGTGTTATTTATGAGGCAGCAACACAGTGACCTGCAGATGCCGACTTCTCCTTATGTTTCATATTGTGCTAAACGTAGCACAGGACACAGCATGCAGCCACGTCTGCTGCACCAAAAATCCTATTCATTCATCCCATGTCCCTCACATCACTCCCCTTCGTGCCTTGAATGCATATGTCATCGCATCACACAATCCAAGCGTGTGTGGTCTGAATGTGAAATTACCATTCAGTATAAGGTGCATAACATGACTTAACCTGTCACCACTTTTCCCCTTTCCATTTGTCTGTTTTACACTAATCTACCTTCTGTCTGTGATGTAAGAATGTTGTCATTACTGACAATGCAGATTTAAGAGGATACACTATCATGTAGTGTGAGGTAAAGATCTACTGGATGAAGCCACTGAGGGCAACGTCATTAAGCAGGAATATTTTTTTTTATTAAATATTTAAAAATCTAGCAAACAACTCATGACATATATGTCACACCCTTTTGTTGTAAAACTATACAAAATTGGGCGTGCTACACAAATCTACACTACTATACTTGTGAGGACATTGTTTTGACATAAATTGAGCATAGCGTTCAGGCAGGCCACAATGTCAAGCTCAGCTCACAATCCCATCCACATCAGCTGCCAGCAGCTGATCTCAAGCCAGCCCACATCAGCTGATGGCTCAGCTGATTCCCTTCTATGTATTCAATTGGCAAATCTCATACAAGGCGCCTTATTTAAGCTGCTTTAGCCTGCCTACCCTCGCTGCTTCATCTGCAAGCCGCTTTGCAACCCGCCTCCACCCCAGCTCCTCCTTTCATGCCGTGCCTCACTAATCAATGTCATTTCTGTTGTCATTTATGCCTGCTCTGTTCTGTACCCTGGGGGATGGTCTTGCTGCTGGTTTTCCTGCCTTAGGCTTTCCATGTATGCACATGGAAGGGCAGGGAGGTTTGCTCTCCCTGCCATATGGCTTTCCATAAGGTTCCAGAACAGAGCCATACCGCCAAATCTAACTTACTGCAGATCAAATAAAAGTTTTCTTTGACTAAAGTGGTATTGACTGAAATGAATTCCCTGGATGCTTGTCCTGACCTTAGCCATAACTACTAAATACCTTACCAATCCTTATCTTAGCCTTAACCCTAAAACAAATCATTAACCTTATAGGGACTATTTTGTGGGGAAGTGAGTGTCCACATATGATGATGTAATCAGTTGTTTGTCCTCACAAGAAGAATAAAGGAGAAAAAAATTCATAGCACACACATGCACATACACACACACACACACACACACACACACACACAGACACACCTGAAAATCTGGATTAAAACAGCTGGTGCAAGAATTGTACAGCTGCCAGGCCACAGGATTTTTTTTCAGGCACACAAGGTCAAGTAAGCTCTTTGACATTTGGCCAGATTGCCAGTGTCACTGACAGTATGCGGGGAGAATGGTATGTTGGTCTCTGGCAGGAGCAACATGCTGAGGTCATTATATCTGACAGGATCATCACTTACCATCACTCCCTATTTTCTTACAGTAAAGTATACATACTGTGAAAGCCATATATTTATTTACTAACTAAGATGTACAGTTGCAAGAACAAGTTTGTGAAGCCTTTTGAATTACCTGGAATCCTGGATTATTTTCTTCTAAATGGTGGTTTGCTAATTCGGCTAATTCATAGTGTGATGACATTTTGGTGTGGGTGAATGTCTCCTGCTCGATAAAAACATCTCACTCTCAGAGAGTCTATGATTCAGAGTAGGGCTGCAACTAACGATTATTTTCATTATTGATTAATCTGCCAATTATTTTCTTGATTAATCATTTGATCTATACAATGTTATAAAATAGTGACCAGCACAATTTCCTAAAGCCCAAAGTGACCCCTCGAAACTGCTTGTTTTGTCCAACAGTCCAAAACTCCAAAACATGCAGTTAACTATAACATAAGACAAAGAAAAAGTGCAAATTCTCACATTTGAGAGGGTGGAACCAATGACTGTTTGGGATGTTTCTAAAAAAGATTACTTAAACGATTAATTGATTATCAAAACAGGTAAGGATTTATTTTCTGTCAGACTATCAATTAATTGTTTCAGCTCAGAGTCTACAACAGAGATCTGTACGAGGGAAACATGCCCAGAGAAGTTATTAGATGACTTCTTGAGCATCATCAAACAGCTCTATTGGACTTTAGGACTGGATGTGTTGCAAATATCACTGCTAGAGTGCAATGTACAATGTTCAATGAGGTGACAAAGAACATTTGTGTAACAGCTATGGATACGGGAGCATCTCTTGCACATCTACTGTATGTCCAAGAGTTAAAAAAGCCACTAAACCATGAAGGAATCCACAAACACACATTGTTGCTCCTCTAATGTTTGTTAGTTTTCACCAATAATGTCCATATAACTTATACTGTAATACTTTAACAATACCACGAATAAAGATAAAGATTCGGGTTGTGGTTTAAATAAAGAGATCAGGCCACATTAAAGGGCATTTAGAATTTTAGGTAATTCAAACAAGCGTTTACGAAAAAATTTTCACTATTGTAGAAACGTTTAGACATTCAGACTGTATATCTTTTTGTCTCTATGTAAATCACAGCACGAACAAACACAGAAACGTCAACACAGACACTGAGAGTTTATACCTTATCACCGTCCTCGCAGTTCATGACATTGGAGAAGGGAATCTCAGCCTTGAACATCTTCCTGCAGTGCATAAGCTGCACTAGTAAGTAGCACACAGTTTTGAACTTCATCTTTTTGGCGGGCTTTATATCCGAAAGAATCAATCCTGGGAATATCTGTCACCAGATAAGAAATGGGAACAAGGATTTAGTCATGATACCCCACACAGTGCTATATATTATGTAAGGGTCTATAAGGGTCTATCATGCACAGGACAGTATGCACGTGCACACATGCTCATGCACACACACGCATGCAATCATTATTGTCAGGCTCAGGAATTTAACTAGAAAGTGGTTAAAATAAGGTAGGTCAATCCCTTAGGTGATTTTAATTGTTTTAGGACTTTGCTTCCCCAATTCTCTTTCATAAAGCTATTTTAGAAAGAGTGATAAAGGTTAAGCATATGTTAAAAAGTTTGACAAAGTGCCATTTGTAGTAAGAAATATATATTTTGTTCGATACACAAAGTTGGAAGTGTGTTCCTAAGCAGGAGTAATTAAAGGTACAATAGCAGAGTGAGTAGCAGCCTATCCAACACAGCTTAGTCAGGGCATATCTTTCTCTGAGCCATGTCTTTGATGAAGTCTAACCATCAGCTATATTAAGAGGATTAGCAAAGTCTCTCGCATATCAAAGAAAAATACACGCAACTGGGATGTTACAGGTTCACATAAGGACCCATGTAACCTATATACAGGCCTTATCTTGCATGACAAGAAACCTGCTGCAAGAAATAATGAGGAAAGGAGAGGTAGGAGGGAGGAGAGTAGAGGAGAAGAGAAGTAGGAAAGAGGAGTGGTAAAAGGGAGGAGAGGAGAAGAGAGGAGAGGAGAGGAGAGGAGAGGAGAGGAGAGGAGAGGAGAGGAGAGGAGAGGAGAGGAGGCCTGATGGAGAAACACAGAGACAAGACTGAAATTCCCTCTCCAGCTGCTTGTGGCACATCTGTTGGAGATGTGCGTGTTAATGTGTATGCACTGACACACACACGTATCTCTGTAAGTTTGTCGGACTGTGCGGATTTGAGATGATAGATGCCACTGGCTGTTTTCCTATTCTTTATAGCCCCAGTCCAATCCATTACAGGCTGGAAATGAGATCAGCTCAACAACAAATGTGTGAGAGCTCCATCATATGATGCTGGATGCTTTAGTCAACACTTTTCTATTTCTATTTGAAGGATGGTTTTATTATAGATCAAGAAGAAAACGACTGGTCAAGATAAGCCTGCTTTCATCAGCCTAGCCTACTCTGACTTACCACGTACAGTCTTTCAGGTTAATTTGGATTAGCATATGACCTGCAGAAGCTTTACTAATGTGTACAGTACACTGTCTAGGTAATAAAAGACCAATGTCTTATAGGAACTGTAATCTGAAGATGCAATTAATGCTGTCATCTTAATCATTCTCCTCTGCTGAAAGCAGGACTATACATTCCTCAGCACAGAATTACAATACGATACCTTCCGTCGGTGAGATGGCACTATAAAGAAGGTTTCAATTTCATGTTTTTGTAGGAAGGCGTTCCTTTCATGTCCGTTTCCAGGCTCCACCTCATAATCTCCATTTAGGCACTCCAGCGTAGATCTGGTAATGTGGACTTTCCTGTGGAACACAGGGAGAGATAGGACAGGACTTCACACAACTAGTCTCATAGCCACAACAGTTCTGAGCATGTCATCTGTCCAAGAGTGTTACAGGAGACTGTCAAAATAAGGTCTAAATTTTGCAAAAATGAGAAGATGACAAGAGTAACTACTCTTCAATTAATCTAATTTAAAATCCCACAAAAAAGGTAATTTTGATTCTTGATAAAAAAAATTACAGGGGATTATAAGAAACAGTCACTCCTCACTGTACAATAAGATTTCAAGAGTAATTTTTAGATCACATAATCAGTCAATATATTTTTCCAGAGTACCACAATAGAACAGACAAAGAACACTGCTGTTGATAGCTGTTGAGGCTAGTATTCATGTAAAATGTCCTTTACTGACCCAGGTAGTCCTCCAGCCTCCATCACATTAGCTAGGGTCACATCATTGGACCACACATCATATTGCCATTTCCTGAGGCCCAGCACACCACACAACACCCGACCTGTATGCAAGCCCACGCGCATGTTTAGGTTGACTTCTGTGGCCTCTGCTACTGACCTGCAGGGGCAGAACACATGGAGTGTTGGAGTGAGGTCGTAAGATCAAATCTATATCTATATCGACTGTATATATTTAGAGCATAAAAAATCAGCACAGAAGATGACATTAACAATGCATTACAATGTGTCTTACTTACTCACATGAACACTGTGCAGTTATTAAATAAGACTTACACATATACTAATAATAAATATGTCTGTCAAACTAGACTCACAGACATGAGAAAACCGTGTGAGAGAATGTTCTTGTCTAAGGTTAGTTTTTCCTATTTATGGATATTGATATTATATACCTCCATTACTGCTGTGCAGTATCTTAATAATCTCAATAAGCTACACTTAACTCGAAAGTACTTGCACCACTACTTATTACTTATATTATTACATTGTATTATTATACTGTATTATCATCATCAACCGGTAAACCCACTTGGTACCTCACACTTATTTTATCTTATACTTATACCCACCTGGTACTTAATTTATTTTCTGACCTGTTTTAAAGTGTATTGTATTATATTTTTTTGCTAGTACTTTCTCCTGTGTGCACTGACGTAAAGGCGAGCTGCTGTAACAAATAGTTTCCCTTCGGGGATCAATAAAGTATTTCTGATTCTGATAAAGTGAAATTTATACATCATATTGAAAGATTCTCGAGCAGCCGGCGATCCAACCTTGTATGTTTTACAGGTGATCCATCACAGGTAAGACCACTACTCTTATCATTGTATGTTTATGCACCAATCTTAAAGAAAATCATCAGTTGTACAACACTGTTGCTATAACTTCAGAATATTTACTATTAAAAGCAATCTTTATGTATAATGATTGAGGTCAGATACAGGTGGCACAGAGAATAATATAAAATCTGCAACAAGCATTCTTTGTAAATAGATATGGCAATCTGTCAAGAAGTGGACAGGGAACAAACACTGTTCAAAAATGCTCTACTTTGCTCTAACATACCAAAATACACTAAAGAACAAAAAAGACTGCAAAGTTCAGCATTTCTATTTAATCAGTGTTGAGGAGAAAAGTCGAATCTTAATTAACAGGCTTCTTGTCAAGTCATGAAAGTATCTGATTTAATCTTCTACTGCATCTCAATCTCTCACTGTCTTTTGGTCCTTTTTTCCCCACTTCCAAACTTTGCAGCGTAGGCAGGGAAAACAAGCCCTTTCAAGCTCAATAAAATATCTTACTTTCTTTCTCCATTAAAGATTTTTCTTGCAGCTAACGATAGCTCTGCTTGCAAAAATGTTCAGTGTTAGAATTCACTCACAGCACACATGGCTAACCAGGCTGCAGTTTGCCCTACTTGAAGGAAATCTCTCAACATGAATTCAGTTAAACTGTGCATTTGGAATAAAGTAAAGCTTAAAGGGAAGATTTCTTTAGTTTCTACGACACCTATTTAAAAAGCATATTCTACTAATTTGATGGACAGATAACGATTATTTCATCCATTTACACTGATAAAATACTTACTTTATAATTACACTATTATAAAGTAGTGTAAAGTCATACATGTAATACTGCTAAATAAAAGACTCAAACAAATTTGAACACTCACGTTATGGTGTCAATCATATCCAGACCCATCTCTACACAGCAGTGGGCGTGGTCAGTCTTGGGTTGGGTGAGTCCAGACACACAGTAGTAACAATCCCCCAGGATCTTAATCCTGCGACAGTGGTTCTCCTGCCAATCAAAAAAGAGTGAAATTGTGATTGCATGTTTTCCTCCAAGAAAGATATGAGCCAATCAGTAACAAAATCATCTTTACTTTAAATTTAATACAAAATAAGAATACATATAGCACCTATGGCCTTTCATTGGATCAAAAATGAATCTTTAATCATCATGGTCAGCTCAGTTAGTGTTAAAAAACATTATAACAGAATAATAAAAGGCATCATTCTTTCAGTTTAATCAAAGTTGCACTAGTGGTGTTTGAGTTAAAAATTCTGACATTTAATTATAGTTTATCCATTACACTGATTACACTGATACATATCCATCAGTGTAATTTGTAAACTGTCGCTTCAAGCTATCCATTGCTGCAAGTTCCAAGGTCGATTGAGTTTATGGTGGCCTTAGAGTTATGGCCTTTCAAAATTAGAAGGTTTTACCTTAAATTGTAATATCCTCATCACAACACTGTAATTTATAATATTCCAAAATATGTCATCCCTCAACATTTTAGGCAAATTACACTGGTGACGTACATCTTTTATGAAGAATGCTTTCTTAAAAGCTTTACAATTAATTACAGTACAAGCCAAGTAGGACATTTTGTAAGGCTAGCTTAACACTGATAGCAGCTTTCTGGACTTGAGTAGGACATGCATTATATTTTGTCCTACAATAATGATATATTCATCAGGATAATAAATGTAATACTCTAAATCACTGCAATACAGTGAAAGATTTTTAACCCATGTAGGTTTTGTCAAAAGTAGCCCAGTGGCATTTGAAACTTCAAATCTGACAAACGCACAGCGATTGAAATTTGTTAAAATGGGGGTTATGCCAGCGTGGTTGTTTGACAGCATCTACATAAAGATATGCCACTGTGAACACCTGCTGTATAGTTCAAAATGACCAATCACAGAGACAGTTGGAGGCAACAGAGTTACAGTACCCAACTCAGAGAATCCATGTGTGGGAGAAACTAATAAATAAATACATATAGGCACAAAATCAGAGAGACAGAAGAAGTCAATTTAAAAAAAGGCAGATAAGACAGTTAAAATACAACATATACTGTATAATGATGCTGTGGATCTCCACATGGACTGATATTTGTATTGCATTATCCCATGCAAACTCTTGAGACTTTGAACTTACACCAACACGAACCAAATGGTTCTCACAATGCAGCGCTAAATCAGCGGATCAGTCTTACTTTAGGGAATTAGGTGAGTCACTCTCTCACTCTTTAGGGACAATAAGCAGTGGCATGAAAAGGCGGCTTAAAAAATATAACCCATTATTAGAGAATACGAGCAAAAGACATTAATTTTACCAGGGAGACCGGGTTACCGTGGACGCCTTCTCATAACCCTTTATTGTTTCTATGGAGGTAATGGGATCGCTGGCCATACATGTGAAGAGCACAGCAAGAGTCATTTATGCACATTGTTGGGCACAAGACAAGACGGATGCTCTATTTTTAACATGCAAGCCATGTGAGTTTCAGAAAAGAGAGATAGCTAGGGCTTGTTAGCGGCAACTATTTGCCTTGTGTAATTTTACATGTTGTGGTCATGCTTTCTGAGTACTAGTGACATGGTGGCACATCTGCTGTTCATGTAAAATATATTCTTAAGACACAAAAGTACAAAGGAAAAAGCACTCAGCAGCTGTTAAATGAGGCATTACAGAGAGATATCCGTTGTAGACTGTTGAGCAGCGCTCTATAGTTTTGCTCTGAGAAAGACATTTTCTATTAAAACATTGTCCTGAATATCGAATTCTAAATTCAAATAATAACTATTGATCTCAAATAAGGATTCAAAATAATTTGAGATACAACAATTAGGTCCTTAGAAAGACATCAGGCCCTTAAATATAGGCTATATAACATATAATTATACAGATAATATTATGGTTACTTGTTTCATATTAACTTTTGAAATGTATATTCTATTTATTATGTCAAAATGTTAATATTTATGAAATATTTGTCTATATTTCATGTTGTATATACTGACTATGCCATTTTCCGTAATATAAAGAAACGGCACTATTGGATATATTGTTATTTGCATGCAGTATATTTTTGCTTCTATCTGTATCTTATTCTTACCTACCTCCCTGGTAGCTGCTGTAATACTTAATTTCCTTCCTGGGAATAAATGAACTTGTTTTATCTTTTCTTAAAATACAATATTTAAAACCTATGGTCAGTGGACTGAGCTCAGTGCTAAAATTAACAACAAAATATCTTAGCTTCAAAGTTGTTGGCTGGGGTTGTTGAACTGAGGCTGGACTCCTTTCCGCTGTTCACTCTACGTACACAGCTCCATTTCAAATAGACACCTTAGAATGGATGTCAAAAGCAAGGTATGAATCACATAGGTGGAAAGAAAACAAGGCAATTTACTTAAAAATGTAAATTTGGTATCCTGTGAAGTGTGGACTGGATGTTAATCTATTCACTTATATGGCTGCTAGTGAAATTCTTTGTGATGACATTTAAATACCTTTTTTTATTGTAACAGAGCCAATGAGGTCTTTTCGGGGTAACTCAGGTCATAGTGGAGCTGTAACAGATGGCGCTATAGTGAGGCATGGTTGACGCTACAGGGAGCAGGGAAAGCCCTGGTACCTACAGAGTCTCCTACTCTGTACTTTTCCTATGCTAATCTGCACTGGGAGGGTTTAGGAGGTGATTCGGTCACAAGCTAGATTACCACCGTCATGTGACTGAAGCATTGTGGACAATCTGGGTGGTCATCAGCATAGAAGAAAATGGATACAGTGAATTAGGGACAGATAGAGTTTGACACCTATTCACAATTTTTATTAGAAAGGAAACACAAGCACAACACAAGGAACACAAGGAAATAAGTATTTTTAAGATGACTGTTTTGGATCATTTATGTTTTCAGTGAGGTCAGAATATATTGAGAGCAGCACCATCAAAAGTGTGGTGTAGTTGTATTGCCAGGCACCTTACATACAGTATACCCACATGCTTGCAGAGATGCAAATTAGCAAACACTTCAGTGCGCACAGACAAAGAGAAGGAGACAAAAAAAGGGCACAGTCAGAGACAGGGAAGGGAAACATTCAGCAAATGATTATGGAGGAAAAGATGAGCCAGCTGAGAGTAGCAGCAGTTCATTTCCTGCAAGTCCCCAAAGGAGAGAGCAGTACACACCGTGCTTCGTCTTTCATGCAAAGATCAGTGCTGTGTACACATTATTGATGGGGCTAAAGATTAGGGTTTCCACTCTTGTAGCTTTGGGAGGTTGAAAGGACACGAGGCAGAAGTTGTGTTTGCTGCTGTCTATCTCTGAATCTGCCCCATTTGTTTGATCTTTTAGATTTATTGCAATTTATAGCAAACACTTTTCTTTATTCTAATTACAAGCAATCCCACTATTTTATTCATTTTATATCAAGCCAATACATACATTTGAATTATTTCATGTCAACATTTCATCAATATAGGCAGACAATGATTAATTGTTGGGCAAAGAGTGAAGTTCTCTCAACATTTCCCCTGCTCCTCCACTGGATATTTTTCTTTTTGTCACGAGCTCTCTTATTGATTTGAACTAATATACAATAATTTATGGGCAACAACAAATGAATAATATTTCAACACTTCCTCCTCCCACCACAACCTGCGTGGGTTGGAGCAAGCGGGTGCTGTAGATCTGTGAAGTAAACCTATTAATGTAGTTATATTTAACAGATATGACGGATATGACAAATAACAAATGTTCAGTGTTCCAAGACTGTTTTATTTACAAAGATGGCACTGCTTTTCTGAACGTCATTATATCTTGGAATGAGATTAAAAAAAACTGGTTAAAATGTATTTGGGCTGCTGTTAACATACTTTAGGACACCCAAGTAGCCTACACTATGAGAAATACTGCAAGCACACACGCTGAATCAGCGCTGAGGCCGAACACTGTTATTTTTCCTCTATCTTGATCAGTAGTGAATAATTGTAATGCAGCACATATGACAATCTAACATTAACCATAATGAAATAAAAGAATGAAAAAAGAAAGAAGCAAGTTCTCTATCAAAGTAAACGGTAAACAGAATTTGTGAAGCTTAATCTAATTATAGAAATAATGTCTCTGTCTATGGGATTGAAATGATGCTGATGGCGTGCACTGAGAAATGTATAAATAAGCAAATAATGTGTACTATTACATTCCGTTACTATTAAAATACTAAGTATTTCTATCAGTCCATTCAACTTGATCTGTGATTCAAAATTACAGTGAGAGGAATAAACTGATTTTATTCTTTGTTAGTTTTTTTCTGTCACAATATTAAAAATACCTCAAGAACACTTACTGTGAGCATTGTAATTACAGTCTAGCTGGGGACAGCCTTCTTGTGCAATCAGCTTTTAGCTGTGCAATGCCTAAGAACTGTAATGAAACTGGCAAGCTATTGATAATTGAAAGATCCAGTAACATTTTACCCTAATATGACAAATAAAAAATATGCAGATTATTTCCAAATAAAAATTTAAAGGGGCACTCGACTGATTTTACACATTAAGGGTATAACAGTATAATGTCTATTGTGGCTCTGGAGGGAGCTTTGACAAGTCTGAAAAATTAACCCCTTCATGATGTCATAGTGTTGTCTTTAGGGTTATCTCTGTGTGGGCTTGGAAAACACAAATGTTTCACAAAAAAGCCAGAGTTATAAACTGGGGTTGTGTAGTTTAAAAGACATGGGCAAGGCGTTTACAAGTCATAGAGGGTCTAACAAAAAAATGCTAGAGATGCATTATGAGAGGTGGTAGGATCCAGTGCTTTTGGAGCTTGACTTGTATTAGTGACTAAAAGTCAGGATATCTTGGACTTTAATTTTGGCCATCCTTTTTTAATCTGCCTTATGTAAGTCCCCCAATTTATGGACGTGCAGGTTGCTTTATGGTATGTTCACTGCAATGACAACCATCATCATGATTTTTTTTTTCCTGAAACAGAAGCATTTTTCTCTCTTACTCCTCTGTCAAGAGCTCAAGCTGGCTTGTTTGGTTTGGGTTTTGCTTTAGTCCACAGTTTATAGCACACAGGCATCTGAGGGAAACTGCAGCACTTGACACTGATCCTTGCACCTGCTCATGAGACAAACCCAAACAGGGTTATTTGAGTCGTGTTTACACCCAGACTTTAGTTTCCGGCAGGCAGCTGTCACAGTGTGGGCAGTGAACAGTCCTTGTGCTTATTTTAAAAATAATACAAAATTTTATTAGCATCCTAACCAGTTTTATTTGTTATGTTTTTGGCATTGGATGTTGTATTATATAAACCTGCAGATGTACAAATGATCACATCTACAAAGCAGTTGGAACAGTTTTTTTAAAGTTAACTTTTTGTAGAATTACACTGTCCTTGGAAATATAATTGTTTGTAGTTCAGTTTCATCCACTATTTTGGGAATCTTTACAAAAACTAGTTTCCTAACAAACTGAGATTACAATTCAAATTACACCATCTCAGTTTACTCATGACTAGATAAGTCTTTGCTTTGTCAGTTCTTCCAGTTAAAGAAGAACTTACAGTGTAATGCTTAAACAGGGAATAATAGTTCTGACATTTGAATGTCTGATATGCTTCTTGGGTGGAAAAAAGTGAAAAGACTCAGCGATACAAATATGGTCAACTTCAGCATGCATTCATGCACTGCACATGCGATGCAGGCTATTTTGTAAGCTTTCACAGTCATATATATGTGAATGAAAAAGGAACTCTGACTTGTCGAGGAAGTAAGAGGCAGTAGATAGATACATCATTGAGCCATCCTAAAAATGGAAACATGAGAGAGGAAGAGAGTGCAGAGAACCACAGGGCATAAAAGACACAGTTGAGGGAAGTAGGATGCTGCATGTCAATCAAAAAGCTGAGAAACAAGGAGCGGAGGAGTCTTAAAGCTGTGATGCAGGGAGGTGTTGCGAGAGGAGAGAAAAGAGAGACAAGAATGAAAAGCTTTGTGAAACTCTGCCATGGAAACAGCAATGACACATGCACATAAACACATGCGTACAGGCACAAAAGCACATCCAGTCCAGAGCTATTAATGTTATATAGCATCACAACAACCATAAATTAGTCACAGAGTCCCTCTCACAATAGACTGTTGTTTCAGGTGCTGGACAGACTGTTGGAAACTCAGCCAGGGAGAGGAAGTGTTTATAGCGTGATGGGGCCTAAAGATGACCAGTTATTGTGTTAAATTACATTCTTGTTATCCCTCTTTGAAATAAATCTCTCTATTACTTTCTTTAAAGAACAAACATTGGCATTGTTATTGTGAATGTTAAATCTTTAATGTTACCTGTGTTTAAGCTACCACAAAAAAAATTTGCTACTGACATGTTTCAAGTTCGGACCATTTCTACAGTACAGTGTTATAGTTATGGAATAATTATTGTGTCTGTTTTGTGTGTCCGTCTGGTGTTATATTTTCACTATTTCAACACAGACCAAGTTTGGGTATATGGTTTCAAAGCTTTCCTGAGATGCTTGCGCCCCTTGTCTTCGATCTCAGCATTAGTCAGCAGATTCTCAGCCTCATGGTGAAGAGTTATAATTACTCCCAGCTTGTGTTCTTGTGGGTGGTGAGAATCAAACAGCAAATACTGATTAGAGTGAGTGGGTTTCCTGTAAACTTAAATTTTCAAGCTACCCCTTTACTTAATATGGCACAGTCCAAGAAGGAAAGACTATTATCCTTATCAGGTGTTATCAACATATATATTTAAACCAATACAGTGAAACAGTTCAAAGCTCTCCTTTCCACTCCCTCCACACGATATTTGAAACATTGGGGGCCAGCAGTAAATTCTTGGCCATTCCATAGCCATATTCTTTGTTGGTTGGAAACATTCTTGTACTTGTAACAAGTGCTGATGAGGCAAAGGTTGATAAGGGCACACACTTGGGTCCTGGGTCTTTAAGACCTGTTAATGCTGCAACCAAATTTAAAATCAAACCCTGACCCGAGACCCTAGGCTTTTTGCTTGATTCAATCCACTAGTGACTTAGCTTCCCAGGCTAATGCAACACATTGGCTACACTGTCTTTCCCTCTAGGTATTGCATATTTGCTTGCAATACATGGCATGCAAGGGAGCAGACTATTGGCACAGTCAGAGAGAAAAAGAGAATTTCACAGTGTTGCAAAAATCAATATTTTCATAGTAACATGGGTCAAAAGACTATGTAAAAGGTGATGCTCGTAGTGACGGACCCACAGAAAATTATCACCCAAATCTGCAGTTCCCCTCTCTATGGGGCGTTTTAGCATCTCTCAGCTCATTGTTTCGGTTTGTTTTGGTACGGCATACAACCTTCCTGTTTTGGTTCACTCTCAATACTCTTGTTGACCCCGTTTCCAGCAGCAGCTGTTTTCAGCAAAAAAAAATTCTGATATACCCACTGTATGCTACCTGACCAACACCTAATGGCAGTCAGGCAAAGTTAGCGACTAGCTGGTAAACATAGTGGAGCATTTTGCAACTAAAGAGCCAGATGTTTCCCTCAGAAGTTGGTGCAGACCAAAAACAGAGCTAAAAGTGGAGTGAATACTGAACTTATATTCGCCAGGGGGCCAAAAATACGACTCTGAATAAATGCTAATGTTGCTCCATGTCTGCCGGATGTGCCAATAGCTAACACATATCAACTTTATAAGGAGATAATATGTCAGTGTTTTGTTTACAGCTCTACAGTTCTCAGCTGCATACAACTAAGATATAAGAGGAGGAGAATAATTGTAATAGTTTACATTAGTTTGAAATTCTCACCAGGACACTTCTGAGTAAATCAAAGCCTGTCTTTTTGACACAGGCTGGGTAAAGAGAAATAGTACCTTCCTTTTGTGCGCATTAGTGACGATTGATATGGAGATAAGGTTGAAACGTGGCAAACTGTTCCTAAATGCTCAAACCCCAAAATGTTTTATTTAATCTAATGTCTAAGATTTCGTTAAGTGGTTATGTGTGATTATGAGTTTGTTAGCTACCTGAGGTTAAAATGAGACTGTAGTCAGACTGGGTGAGTGGAAGCTTTCTGATAGAGCTAAATTCATATTTGCTGTCTTATCTTCATTTATGTTAAAGATTTGGCTGGATGGCTTGAGGAGAGGAGAGGAGAGGAGAGGAGAGGAGAGAGAGGAGAGGAGAGGAGAGGAGAGGAGAGGAGAGGAGACTTGGTCTACTACATCAACAGCACTTTAGGAGAACACTGTGTTCCTGGCCCACTTCCCTTGCAGCTTGACAAGTCCAAAGAGAGGACAGGTGGTGTGGGGATGGTGCTGGAATGGTATTATGAGATGATGCCCAGTGGCCATGTGGCATCGCCCGCTCTTCGTATGGAACAAGAAGAGTCTGCGTGCCCACAGTGACCACAGCTACAGTATGAGTCACTGGCACTGCCACTTCCTGCCAAAATGGATCAGAATGAGTGGGGCTTTGGGTCAGGGTAAGGCCAGAACATCTGATGACACGTTTCATAGCTGGGGACAGCCTTTCAGTGTAATACGAGGCTCCCAGTTAGCAGCCAAGCAGAGATCAGACCAATCTATTCAGTTGTAACAAAAACAATGAGATAGCTCAAATCACAAGAGCAAGAAAATTGACGTATCTCATGATAGTATTTCTCCTAGCCAAACTACTTTGATAGATAAAAGTGACAATGTGCCATTTGAAGCTAAAATAATTGTAGCATCTTTAAAATGAAGGGGGAAAAAAGCTTGAATTAAAGTGCATCAACTTGTTGACATGACTTGACTTATAAATGAGAGTGTGCCTGTGTGTGTGCCTGTGTGTGTGTGTGTGTTTTGTAATGCATGGAATTATCTTGTTTTGGCTAATAGCATCTCAGAGTAAAATGCAACTTTTCATAGGATAAAGACAGACTGCAGCTGACATACAAAACAGCAAGAGCCAGGTAAAGCGGCTGATCCAGGATTAATTGGAAAGGCAATGACAATTATTTGACAATAATAAGTCAAATGAGAGGCACTCTCTTTTTAGTGAGTTCTAATTTTGTGCGTGTAAACAAACAAGTTAAAAATAGAAGCTCTCAACACGGCCAAGTAAAACCTTCTATGAAAGCAAAAAAGGGTTAGTTGTAATCCTGTGGATTAATGGATTTGACAAGGGCATGTGCCTAGTGTAAGTAATAGAGGCCAGATTACATGTAGACAAGGCTGTGGCAGGGTGATCTGCAGGGGCTCAGGGGCTCAACCTTCTCACCAAACAAAGATACTGTATGTGTCAGCCAAACTCACAGTGTTGGAGAAGGAGCAATGTCATACCTTTTCTGAAAATGTGCTTTGATTCTGATTAACACGTCTTAAAGTAAAAGCACGTCAAGGTACCTGTAGTATTTTGATTAAAAGATTTTGTAACAGCAACACTGATAGTGTCACATTTGAAAGCGACTAGATTAATGGCAGCGGTCTAATTCACACCAACAGTTGAGCGGATTTTCAGCACTGAAATCACAAAGAGTGAAATATTGACAGATGGGAGAGCTGAAATCTTTTCCACATGCGAACCAAGAGAGATTGGGACAAGCACAACTCAGCGGCCCCTTCATTCAGTTCATTCACACAGCCAGAGTGGAGGCAAGGTTTAGCCCTGAGTAAATCTGGCCTAGATTAAAAAGGTCTGTCAATTCCTCAAATGAAGCACTGGATAATCATATTAAGCATCATATGGGCTTCCAGTATTCACTGTGACATCATGCTAAGCTAGTACAATAGTGGCATGTGCCAACACATATACACACACACACACACACACACACACACACACACACACACATCCTTGCCGTGGCAAAGTTTGGACAGTGAGAAAAAGAGCAGCTTTTTATGTCGACAGTAACTGTAATTGTGTTCAAGGAAGGGAAACAGACTCACCGTGGCAAGCTCATCAAACTTTCCAAACAGCTCATTTAACAGTTTAACCAGTTCCTGGGCTGTGCACTGGGAGGCCAGGCTGGTGAAACCGACTATATCTGCAAACAAGATGCTGAAACAGAGAGAGAAAAAGAAGTGTTTGCGTTAATGCAGGTTATTTATAGCAGTATGTTATACTATATGAAGGAAAGATTATTGGGTGCCTGATCAGATTAGCTCCCAGGAAAATGTTTAAAATGACATTTAGGTGGCCTGTCTAAAATGACATTTAGGAAGCAAGTCAATTTGAACATTCTTTTTGGATAATGTAAAACTAATCAAACATTCAAATTAATGAACTGCAGCAGCTAAAGAGAGAGAGAGAGAGAGAGAGAGAGAGAGAGAGAGAGAGCCTGCTACGTTCTCTAACTGACTGGCAGCGCAGTCAAGCAGAGCGACTCAAAATAGAAGCAAGAGCATTCTCATGGGTATCAAGGTGGAGACATGTCCTGTTAGGAGCTGCTGAGGAGCTTTTCTAGGATATAATGCAACCATCAAGGCGCTGTCACCATCTTCAGGTGAACTTGTATTCTCTTTTGACAGTTGGTATGTATAACTGATAGTGCTTGAGGTTTAAAGTTGAACTGAAACTAAAACGTTTTTTTTCTAAGAAATCAGCATTTCCTTGGTGTTTGGTTTGACTTGTGTACTGATGTGGTCAGAACTGTAATTACCAAAAGAAGCAAGAAGTGTAACTTACTTTTCTGTTGTGATAGCACCCCCTACAGCAGTGTTCTCCAGGGAGCAGGAATTTTTGGTTCCGACTGAAGATGTTGGTACTAATGTAACTGGTCCAATATCTGTGTAGGTGGGCACTTAAAGTAGTTCATAATATCACTACTGTTCCAACAGCCACACAAGCAGTTAATCAGCTGGGGTGTCTGATGTTGTTAGCCGCTGTTAGGCCCGCCTGTGATTTGAGCACTCTGTATGTTACTCAGTGACTCTGCATGTTAGTTACACTGTGTTGTCATTCGACTCACAGAGTAGCAAACTGAGTGCTAAGGTCACAGGACTACCCATTAACTGTGAGTTTTCACAGACAGATTATTTTCCAGATTGCCAACACAACTGGACAATTAAATGAACAATGACAGAGAGACAGCTAACACTAGCTAGGCCCCTCCTTTATATAATGCAGGACGAACGCAGCACTGAGTGCAAGATCTGGTGTTGAAATAACAGAAACCAAAAGTAACGCCTAGAGAGAATCAGTGCTAAATTTCTAAGTGGAAGCTAGTTAGCCTAGCTTGCTAGTGTCCACTTTCTGAGTGAAATACAAACTTAATAGCACGAAGGATCAGATGTCTTAAATCACTATTACATAACCAGTGCTATTTGGCCCTGTATCAACATTTGTAGACTACAGGGACACGCCCCCATCCAGAGGCCTGAAGCTTAGACACTGTTTGCAAATATGTCCAAAAAAAAAGGTTTTATCCTCTTTTAAAAAATAAAAAAGTATGCATAATAACTGCAGTATCATTTTTACAGAAAAAGTGTGGAGAATTCAAATTTCAGTTTGTCTATAAATGCTGCATTTTGGAGCAGAGGTTATTTTTTTACTGTTTATATACCCTAAGCTTTTTCCTGTGCCGTTTGTGATTTGTGCTGATTATCTTACTCGTCATGTTTCATTATAACTCGACAACAGGCCCTGAAGGAAAGGTTACTTGTGTTGAAAACTCTGGTGTCTTAATGTGGTCCGCCTGCCCCTGAGAGACAACTCATTATCAATCTGCATCAGAGCAGAGCAGGAACTTTTCCCGTGAAGGATTTGCCCTGAGTGCTGGGTGGCAATGGAGGGTGTGAAGGGGATTAGTCATCAAACTCTGACTGTCCTGAACAACTTGCATGCACTGACTGCTGTCTGCATGTGGGCTGGAGTTTTCACAATGTGACAGAGTGCTGGATCTCTAACGCGGAGCTGCTAAATGTCATTTTGTTGTCTCACAGATGTCACCGTAATGAGGGGCAATGAATTCAATTTGTGTGAATGTTTAAATTGGCAACCATCTGTGGTTGACAAATATTTGAAACGTTAAATACTGTGCCAGTGTAAACACTTAATTCACTAAAACTCTGACAAGAACTGAACTGATGCTATAATGTATTTCATATCAGTGGACAAAAAGTCGCAGCATCTTTAAAGTGTGCAGTAAATTACCTGACAGAATTACCAGAGTGATCAGCCAACACAATGCATGCCCAGTTATTTAATCCTTCAAACTATGAGCCAAAACTATTTCTTGTCTTGAATAAGCCATCTTAGTTCAAGTTAAACTGCTGATTCTAATTTTCACCCAAATGTCTCTAGCCTTCTGTCATTCTCTTCAAAGGACCGAAATGTAAACTCAGACAAGCTGATTGTAAAATGAATCATCATCATTTCACAGTCTCACCTGTAGTAATCATTCAAAACCCAGTTGGAAATGTGGATGTGGTATAAATAGGGAGATTATAATGATAATAGGTGTGAGGACAGTCAGTTTCCTCACACCTATTGTGAGGTGCTTTGTTTAAGGAGTGATTTGATTTACTACTACTTTTTTTCCCGAATTTCAGTCTTCAATCCAACCATCTTCTCACAAGAAAACAATTTTCTTGTGCAAACTACACTATGAAATCATGTTGTTATATTTGAAGACGATCATCACTCATTTATGTGTATCTTTACATAAATGCTGGCTATTAAGAGTAGAGGACTAAAAACAATGCAAATTATTTCAGAGTTCTGTTTTTGAAAATAGCACAATAGCAGTACAACATCTGCCCAGAGTGGCTTATACTGCATCTCTCTCTTTTGTGGTGATATTAAACAGGCAATATAGTTGCCTTCCACACACATTTTAGGATGATCCCTACTATGCTTGCTAACAGACTCCTGCAAAGTGACACATGTCTCAGCTCGTGTTTGGTTCATGATATCTGTGTGGCCACTCGGCATGTGGAAGCGTGCAGACTGTGGCGTTTCTGCAATTCTCATGATGACTGCATGCCTTAAGACAGTATTGTATAAATTGGCTTTCCACATTCTATAATACTTCCATGGCCACATCCTTAAAAAGGTTAAAAATAATACTGGAATCATGGCCCTCATTTGCTCAGCCAATACTGGACTGGAAGCTGATAAATGTGTTATGTGGTAACACAATTGGAACACTTGTGTGGGGTGTGTGCTGACCATGCAGTTAATACCACAAACATCTGGGGTTTACTTTAAACTACATAGCATTACTTTTAATATGTCTGCAAAACATGATTTTAAATCTATTTAAACGCCCCTGTGCAAAGTGTTAAGTCACAGTCACTAACTCTTTATGTAAACTAGTGGACTTACTGTAGGTTGGCAGAGATATTTGACATAAATTTGCAGTTGCGTTTCATTGAGTAATCTCTCAGCACTCGTGTTGTTATAAGTTGGACCACTGAAAAGCACAGAGATCGCAGACTGGGAACTTCTGTATCTGATTTTGAATGTCCTCCGGCAAAACCTTCAAAACAAACACTGCAGCACTTTTGGCAACAGCTATAAGTTACTCTAAGCCCAGCCATTGACTACACCAAACCTACTGTACTGTACTCTACCATATTCATTGTTCAAGGTCAAAACCTCCTCCCCAACTCAAGTTTATGAGTCAGTAAACTCTATCATCGACAGCAGGCAAAGAACTACAATTCAAATGATTAAGCAATGTAATACAAACCTGATTTTTCCCATGGTAACTAGAACTTGTCTAATATCTAATTTTGTCTAATTCGACCTCCCTCACACCCTCATCCATTATTTCCTCTCCAATGACACATATTCGAGGAAAGTTATTCCTCTAATTATGCTAATCTCCTATTTCCCTCTGTGGGAGGCATTACTGTAGCTATTTTGGCAGATGAGATTTCAATTTAATCACATAGTGGAAAACACAAGCCGTGTACCAACTCAAGGGTTAACTTTGGATGGGCCCCTCTGGAGCTACAGTATGTGGGCAGGGTATGTGCTGACGTCGGGCCAATAAAGGGGGTAACACAGAAGAGTGTGCAAGGTGCGTACAACTAATTTTAGAAGGATAAACTGTATCTCCTTTGTGATAGCATTAGTGAGCGTCTACAAACATTACAAAACCTCCTGTCAGTGACCCAAGTAGGTCATCTCGGAAACAGAATGACATAATTTTGATTTTTCTGACGCTTCTCTCAGTGAACTCATTCAGTGTAGAAAAAGTCATTCCTCCCATTCTCCTTATCAGTCGCATTTCTAAGTATCATTCAATGCAAATTTAACAGATGTAATAAAAATCTCAAAACTACTTCAGCTGACCAACATTATATCTATTTTGTAAAGTGAATGCCTTCATTGGCAGGAATTTGTCCTTAACTAGCATTTTGTGTGTATATTTACTGTGTGTGTGAGGGAGGAATGAAATGTTATATATAGACTTGATGAAAATGCTTGTGAATTAAAGAACAAAGAGTGGTTGAGATGCACGTTGTATTAAAGGGGGTGATGATAAATTGGAAAGCTCTTTAATTAAAAGAGCGATTTGATATTAAACAGCGAATGCTCATAATTTATCACTGTTTTCACGTTGTTAATCATGTAAATAATAAAAACTGCTATTTATTTAGATACTATACTACAGCCCCTAAAAATAATTAAAGTTTATGTCAATATGGGGCTATAATATCCCACATATCTTGTTAAATAAACCTCAGGTTTGTTACTTTAGAGTTATATTCTTTTTTTAGTGA
The DNA here is from genome assembly GCF_020085105.1 of Siniperca chuatsi. Lineage (NCBI taxonomy): Eukaryota > Metazoa > Chordata > Actinopteri > Centrarchiformes > Sinipercidae > Siniperca > Siniperca chuatsi. The sequence continues at coordinate 13,575,252 of NC_058054.1, read as the reverse complement.
GTGATTACTATAATATCCCCCTGGCTGGATTTTAATCAGATCAAACACTGCCCACAGTCTCAGAACATAATGAAGAAAACGCTGAGTACATTGTGCTGCACACTGTTTACTTTCTAATTACAGTCCACCCAAATCACATAAATCATGTCTGCATCCAGTCTAGATCACTCTCAAAGGGTGGCGCTATCTGAAGGAGTTCAAGGCACAAAAGCAATCAGCAGAGCTCCACTGAGATGTGTCCATATTTAAACACTGTGCACACACACACACACACACACACACACACACACACACACACACACACACACACACACACACACACACACACACACACACACACAGTGTTATGCAACAAGAATTTAGTCTCTATTGCATTTAATCCCCTGTAGCAACTTAATCCTGGGGCTAAGCAAACTCTCCTCCTCAAGCCTCCCTGCTGCTCTGAAAACAGAGGAAAGAAGGAAGAAGAGAAGAAACAAGGAAATGTTGGAGCGTGATAAAGGAGATTTAACAATACAGTAAGAAACGCAGAATAAAGTAGGTGATGAAAAGGAGAATTGAGAAAACCTTATTTATAAATTGCGGAGAATGGAGCAGTAAGCATCATGTTTTCAAACACGCTGTTACCAACAAAAGGTTAAAGGGTCAATCACCAACTACAGCTGCAGGGGTCCGGGGGGTAAAGTACAAGACAGATATGCAGATTTGCATGGGTGGATTGTAACCAAGTGCATTTACTCAATTACTGTAATTAAGTACAATTCAGAAGTACATTTATTTGATGCAACTTCACACTTCTCCTCCACTACTACATTACAGTGGCAAATATTGTACTTTTTACTCCACTACATTTATCTGACAGCTGTAGTTACTTTGCAGATTAAGATTTTACATAGAAAATATGATTTGTTGCTTTAGGTTAAACTACACAATACTATATAAAGTAGTAAAATTAGGTCCCTCTCAACTGGCTACGTCATTAAAATGCTGCTTACATGTCAATGTATCCGTAATAATAATACAGTAATATAGCAATATAACACCGACAGGTGCGATTCTGCAGCATAATAAGTACTTTTACCTCTGATACATTTTGCTGATGATACTGTTCTTTATACCATTTTGAATGCTGGACTTGAACTTGTGATGGAGTATTTTAACAGCAACCCAGTGAAGACCAAAGTAAATAAATGACATTAAGACATAAATTGTGCTCAAACACTGAATGTCAGACAAAACTGATTAACAGCTGGTTTGTTTGCAGGAAGGAGGGAAGGTTAGGTAAAAATGGCTGGGAGGGAGGAAAGATGATGAAAGGAAGGCAGGATTTACTGAACTGTCAGGGTTTTCCAACAACTTCTTCTACAAGCCCAAATTGTGTCAGCATTGTTTTGATACAGTCTGTTAGCTAATGTCTTCTGAAAAAGCAGTTACTATAACTTCAAAAAGAGATACTGGAACAGAGAGAGAGAGAGAGAGATAATATTCATTAACTGCCTTTACAGCTAGAAATTATGTAGTACCCACTGTGAGATCATTTCTATGCCAGTTTCTTGTTATACATGATCAAGGGTAGCACTTGACTTTAACCTGCAAAAAGTAATGCTCTTAAGACAGAACACATCACTCCCAAACTGTGCAGGACATTGCATAAGTGCCAGAAGTATCTCCTCATCACTAAGCATTGCTTAATCTGCCTTTCTCTTTCCCCAGAAGGAACCCTAACTCCAAAAGCCTTGTTTCCCCTGGGGCTACTGAGATATGATGGCCCTTAAGTTGACATATGCAGCACTGGCATATTGGCTTTAGCGCAGAACAAATATGACCCGATTTGGGTTAGTTCCTTGTTGCCCATATAGCATTTCTTAATCATTGCTCAAAAATCTGCCACCCATATTAAACAACTAGAAAGTGCAACCTGATGTCTGATAATAAACAAGTGAGTCAGGGGCTAACCCTTGATATTCAATGTGAAGAATAAAATATTTCAGTTTTATTGCAGCCTGGGGCGGTGTTAATGTTTTAGGACACTGTTGGGTCAGATCACACTACATTGTGTAGCCCTCAGTGTTCTTTCCAAAGGACATGTTTGGTTAAGTTATTCAGTTCCTTTTTTAGCATGCGCAGTAATGCATTGAGACAGCATTTATGCCACTATTTCAGCTGGAAATTATCCCAGGAGGAGAATATAGTATCTCCAAATACCACTGTTAAAAGCGATATTAATTAAGCTAGTTTACAGCTAAAAGGAGTTTAAATATCACTGGGATTGGTGTGCAATTGCATTGTGTTGATGTGAGGATCCTACCTGACATTGTCATGGCGCTGGATGTAGATTTTGTGAAAGATCCTTTCTGGGGGCTTCAGGAAATCCTCTTTCATCTCCATAGCTACGTTCCTGGGCAACAGACTCATTAGCAGGCGCTCCTGAGTGTGTGTGTGTGTGTGTGTGTGTGTGTGTGTGTGTGTGTGTGTGTGTGAAAGAGAGATAGAAAAAATAAAGTTTAAATATACATTTATACAGTCAAACACAGCAAAGTTATCATAGGACAAAGTGTCAGTAGCGATAAGAAATGTGCTAGACAAAAAGGCATGAAATCTAACAGAAATTAGAAACGTGTCAAAATGACTCATGGCCCGGGGGGGTGCATAGACACACGACTAATTTTACCAATAGTTTCAGCAGTGTACAGGTGCCTGTACCTGTTTCTCGTTCTCGTCCTCCATGCGGAGTTTCTCTTCAATGCAGTTGCGAGCCTGCAGGAAGGCCTTCCTCTGGGCTCGTTCTGTCAGGACGCGCACAAACAGCCCTGACAGGTTGACACTGGTGAACAGCACTGTGTTGGCAACCAACTGCAAACAGAAAAAAACAACCTGAAATGCACGTTTTAATTATTTAGTACAGTTGTAAAAGACACATGCTGTGAATGTACTGACTGTTAGACAATTTGTGTGTTTGATTCAGTCTTGTGTATTTTTCATGTGTCACTTTATATAGATGTGCGCTTAAGAATAATGAATAAAGTTGAATTAGTTTTTTCATATATGTACAGTAAATAATCAAATCTTAAATATGTAATTTGATTGATATTCTGTGTTTGTATGTTTGTCTGTGCATATTATCGCACAATACATTTTTATGTGTAAGTATATAGTAATATATGAAAATATCCATGTACATTTGCATATGTGAAAGTGTGCCCCTAATTTTGAGGTCCTGAAATATCGAGGTATTATTTATACTTTTATGCTTTTGTATAGCCTCATTCCCTTGTTTATCTTTTGAGAATGTGTATCTTTTTAAAAGATATTTATAGTGATTTATTAACGTATTAATTGTCAATTCCACATATAGATTTTTAAATGTGTTTTAAACTTTGATTGTTTTTAGTTGTGTGATTAACTGTTTTAGTGTTTTTTCTTTCTTTTCCTATTTATTGTGTGTTATTGTGTATCTGTTGATGTGCTGCATACAATTGCCCTTAAAGGGATAAATAAAGTTGTATTGAATTGAATTGAATTGAATTGAATAAATTCACTATAACCTATCTCATAATTAACTATTACATTTGGAGTATACACTGTACAGGGCTATGTATAACTATTCTAATAACAGATTTTGCTTTTACCACTTTGATTCCCATATGTATGGTGTAAAATGATTCAAAACTAAATAAAGAACAACAAATGTCCACCTATGTGGGAGATGGGTGAGACGGTGGTGGGAGCCTAATATTTCTCTATTTTGGAGTCTGAGACATTAAAATGTTTGAGAATCCAGGCTCTGGTTCATCCATCACAGCAGATGCACAGCAGCATGACTGCTTCAACCTTGTGCAGGACACAAAGAAAAAAGAGTTTTTTTTCCACTTGACTGAGGTTGGCTGGCTATGACTTTGTACACAAACCAGTGTGTGTACACTAGCAAGCTGTCACCCTGGGCAGGACTTATATATTCATAAAAATAAAGGAATTTATTCTCTTCATATCTTAGGTTATTCATCACAAGTGTTTTCTACAGCTGGAGTCAATGGAGTCACATTGCGCTTCACAAAAATATAGTGTAATTTCAGGGCATTTATGTTTCAGTCGGCATCATACACTGTTAAAGCTTCATATGATATACACACAACATCTCAAATTTAACAAACTTCTATCACCACAGACAGGCATGTTTCCCAGTCCAATGAATAATGGATTGCCTTGAAAAGACTGTTTTTGGCAGCAGCAGACTGTCTTTGTGCTTGGCAGCAGTTCTGGCAAGCATCAACATGTTCAAATGCTGCTCAAGTTACTTTGCAGCCTCGAGAAAGTAAATGTGGACATCTGAGTTGAGTGGTGTAAAACACTCACTCCTCTGCTTATCTGTGGTGATTACCCCTATTTGCCTTCAGATGGCATAATTGACCTTGTTGTGCTCTACTCACTCTTACCCATTCACTATCAGTAAGACAGCTCTATGTAGTTTTACACAGTGAGGAAATTACAACTTTTAAATTAACTTTTACTATGTAAAATTATTATTTTCTGTGTGTGTTAAGGTGGTGAATGTATACCTGTAGCATTGTATTGTACAATAACATTTGAAAATACAGGGCTTTCATTTAATATGCACTTTATCACTGTTGTACTTAATGTTAATGGGCAGCAAAATACAAGACAAACTCCCTGGGATTGGTTACATTGTTTATAGCAGTCATTATAGTCTACAGTATCATTGTGCTTTGGATTGGGATCTAATATAATAGTTGTTCAGTGCTGTTGTTTTTCTGTTTGTCCAATTCAAGCTTTTATATAGACACGCAATATTGTAAACTAATGCCATATACCTCCAAACTCATTGTTGTATCAATAAAATGGCACTAAAAAGAAAATATTCTTGACAGACACTGTTTCAAACATGTTCAGTTAATACAGTACATGACAACAAGACTCACAGCTGAAGAGTAGGTAACTAGAAATAACCTATTTTTCAAGTTATATTCCACTTTCACTTTAGTAATAAGATATTTCAGGTGGACTGAGCCATGAAAGCAGACGGTACTGTAGGCTGAGTGCCTGGGACCTAGGTGGGTGGTTGGTGCAAGCCTGGGCTGTGCGGGGTCATGCCACACAGCTCATCTCTAAGCTTAATGGATTAGCTATCTCTGGTAGTACATCTAACACTGTCCTTCACATGGCTATGCAGGTATCTCATAGCCTACATACAGGAAAACAATCTCCTCTGCGAATACGCTGTCATCATCCGAGAGTGCGATGAACTGATCACATCTCGATTTCGTTTCGAAGAAATGTACAATCTTCAAGCCATATGCTGCACGGAGGCAGACATGTTTCATTACCCCTGGAGGGTTTGACTGATGTGACATATCTTCTTTCCTCACACCTTATGATGTCAGAAATGTGAGTGTGTGTATGTGTATGTTTTAGTTGTGACAGAAAAAGGTGCAAAGATATAAATGCACAGAGAGTGGTGTAGCAATTTCTATTTCAGCTTGGAAATGGCTTTGTCCTCTTTTTCATAACTAAAGCATATAGTGTGGTGAAAGTGTGGTGTGTGTGTGTGTCTGTGTGCCCCTCTGTTTGGCCTATTTCTGGTGCTAGCAGGATGTCACTCTGGTTCTTCATTCCCAGCCAGCTCCTCTGGGGATGAATCATATCCCCAGAGAAACAGCCATGGGCCTACAGACTGCTTTGCTCATACATTTTTTCTCTTTGTTTGTTTTCTTTTTAGGGGCCTACATCTATGCATCACCACAGCTATGGCCTATACAGCAGTTCACTATAACTTAACCTCAGTGAATATATAGAATCACTTACAGGTGTGACATTTTAGTATTTACAGAGAGGGCGAGAAAAAGTATTCAAGCAGAAATTCGCACTCTCACCATGTGTGTGTGTGTGTCCACCACATGCCACCAGAAGTTAAGATCAAGCTCATCTTCTACAATTCATCTTTATGGTTGACATGAGCTCAGCTAGTCTTTTTTGTAACCAAAACAGGTCTTGGCAGATTTACACTTTTGTCAAATTTGATCAAAGCCTGAGCAAATCCCATCAAGTCTAACCCCAGGGAGCTGTCCTTGGTGCTGAACTGAACTCTAGTGTGTTTCACTGCCTATATTATATCTTATACTGAGTGTGAATGTATATGAAACTGAAATGATGATATTATAGCCCGATTAATAGTAAAAAATATCAATACAACACACAAACCACTAAAGGCACCATCATTAAGAGCATATACGTACCGTTCTCCATAGTTTCTGTGTTTTCACTGTGACAGAAGTGGCAGTCACAATCAAATGCGAGATGGAGACCATTATTCCTAACACAACAGCCAAGAGTGTCCGCACAGGTAGGAGCGCATAGGCGACGAAGGTGACCAGGATGACTTGCCACATGCCTTGCTCCGGAGACGTCGGGGGCTCCATCCCCATCGCGCCCAGCGAGAAGGGACAGCAGAGGAAAGAGAAAGTGAAGCCGAAGAGCAGCGTCAGGTTTACAATCTGTTGTAGCTGAGTCACTTGCAGGTACTTGACATTAGTTACGATGAACAGGGAGACGAAGATGACACAGTGGACCGGATGGGACCCCTTGGAGATGGTGAGGCTGGGGCCGGACAGCAACTCCACCACGGCCAGCGTCGAGGACATGAAGATGAGGACGGCCAGGGCTTTGAGAGTGGACGTCTGCTCCAGCTTCAGGTTGTAGTTCTGGAAGAGGGACTCGAGCTCCTTGCAGTCGAACTCGTCCTCACACGCGATGGTGGTCAAAGGGACGCCCGGTGGACAGTGACTTCTCTTCCGCCTGGTTTTGACTTTCTGAAACGGTATTTCCTCCATGTCAGTGCCATTCATAAACTGAATACCTGCTCACAGCTTAGGTCAAAGGGAACACCGGATCCCACGCCGACACAGACCGGAGCCAACGGTAAAAGACGCGCACAGCGGGCTGGAGGCAGAGCGTCCCAGATAGCCTAGACTGGACGGTGGCCACAGACGCGTTCCACACTATCTACAGGTTGAATTGTGTTGTTCGGAGAGATCAGCTACCGAATAAACCTTCATGTCCCGGCTGTAATTGATCTGCAAAATATATCTATCAAATTTTTAGCATACGTTGGAGCACGACATGAAGAGCAGCGCACACGACGTCTAGTTCAGATGGTAAAAGCTTTTGCGGGGCTCAGATAGGATCACGCCTGCGCATTATAAGGTGAAGATAAGACAGATCTCAGCTACTCAACGCACAGTCAAGACGATTTGACTGGTGCGGCTGCAGAGCTCCCCTCACCAGTCTTACAGAACAGTGCATACATCATTCAGAATGGCAATGTTCTTTTCTGTTCCACCTACACATGACATGTTTCCATCATTAAAGCCTGCGCAATCAAATTTTTTACATATATTGATTCATTTATGCTCTTCCCTTTTCCTCTCTTTCCCTCACACACATGCATTAACACAGAGGAGATAAATTAATGGGTAATGCTTTCAGACCATGATTCATGAAATTATCACTAGAGATTCTCATGGCAGCTACTGTATTTACTTGGCACAGACATGGGATGACATGCTTGCATACCATTCATCATATGATTTTTGTGTTGCCAGTGAGGCAGCCACCCTCACCATCAGCACCCTTTTGGCATTCAGGGGGTAGTGTCTCATTCATTACCAGGGGAAGATTAGTCATCCGTCACAGGCTGCTGTTGCCATGACCCGTCAGTGCCAGGGAGGGTGTAAGAAAGTGACAGATGGATGGCCAATGCCAAAGTCCAGCACTCTACCATGCTACCAGGACACACACACACACACACACACAGGTCTTCTGTTCCCCTCCCATCTCTCAGCTGTTCATATTCTAGCTTTCACTGATCTAACTCAGCTATTGAATGAGTGTATACAGTGTGACAGGTAAACACAGAGAGAGAAATGGATAGGGTGTAGTGAAAATAGAAACAGAGAAGTAAAGTATTTGGCAGCTGACCAAATTTAGAGACCAAAGAAGAAGCAATGCTCTATAAAAGACCTCTCTGGCCATGGAGAAGCATCAAAGCGAGTGTTTTGTGAGAAAAATAAGACATTAGCCGATTAAGAAAATTTATCTGCGTCAATTGTGATGATCAGTTTATTGTTTAAGACACTTATCAAGCGAAAATGGCAAATATTCTCTGGTCCCAGCTTCTCAAATATGAGGAGTCAATGCTTTTCCCTGTTTTATGTCATTGTAAACTGAATACCTTTGGGACATTTAAGATTGGGGCTTTGGGAAATTGTGACAGGCATAAAAAAACTCCCATTTGCAAACAACCTTGCAAAATGCTTGCTGTCACAATAAATGATTTGTCAGGATACAGCTCTATGCTATATGTGTCCATAACAGTGACCCTTACCTTCCCCTCGTGTCTGCCTGCCAGTCTCTCTCCTCTGTGTTATCTATCCCCGCTCCTCTGAGAGAAAGATGTGGGACACAGAATGTAGGACACATTGCGTTTAGGCTGATATTCTGTCTTATCTACAAGGTTTTTACTCTTGTCGCTTTTCACTGGACTTTATTAGCTGACACAAAGACTGATGTAGCTCACTTGTCAGTGACAGGGATACTGTGCCAAGCCTGAGCCTGTCATAAAGGTGATATGCAAATGAAACAAAACAGTGTCGTCATTTATAGTCCGTATCACTGTCATCGCCCTAATCAATATTTCAATGTTCCTTGTGTAACAGCTCCTTAATCAATCTCAATAATCAGTGCTGCTGTTTTTCAATTTTTTTCACATCGCACATTCCTTTGATGTAAATGTCAAACTGTGCATTCAAACAAGATGAAAATCTGACATTCAAATTGCCATTTAGCATGCAGGTTTGTATTTGTATTTGACTGCAGTTGATTGACAGTAGGTTTCTTTGCATTTGTGTGAAGGCGTGCAGTATTTCCAGGAGGACCTCTTGGCCTGTTTGTGGCCAGGAACATAGGCGGATAAGAGCAGAGGCATCGTACGGTACAAAAGTGTTACTCCATCCGCTTCTGATGGCTTCAGGTGTAAGTGCACAGTCACACTCTGCTAGCCCTCTTCTAAGAACAAAGAGAGGTCTTATGGGAGTTCACACCACAAAGCTGCACTCCAAGGGCATCGGACAAGGAGACAGCAGCCTGCTCCCTACTGCGTGCCTCTCTACTAAAATCATCTTCACTTCCTCTGTGTCTGTCTTTCTATTTCTGTCTTCTGCTCTTTCATCACACAAAAAACCCCGCTCAGACTGAAAGACATGAAACAGCTGAGTATCTGAAATGATATAAAACAGCTGATTATGTATCTGACATATTTACATTGCAAAATCGTTATTTGAATAACAGCTTGATGACTCAACAGCTTGAGCTCTCTGGAGCAATTAAAATCTTCTCTGCCACATGTCACTTGTATAGCTTATTTCCAAAAGCTGATCTATAGAACATAAAAGATCTTAGCAAATGCTTGCTAGCAAATTTGTTATATGTTGGGCCTTTGGCCATGTCTCAAATGTGGCTTCTCTTGTCAATTGAGCAGTGAGAAATGTCACACTCTTTCCCTCTCAAAATGCTTCAGAAAGATTTACACAGCCTTTAAGTCTCCAACTAGCAGGATGTTTCTGGAAAAAGGATAGCTCACACACCATTGGTTTGGTCCAGGAGGGGGCCACAGTAGGATAAAAAGCAGATGAATTGAAAAAGCAGAACATATCAAAAAGAATGTTCAGAGCTGCTGCCTTCATCTAAATAGTGCTTTACACTCGCTGTCATCAAGCGATCATCTGTAATGATAGCCCAGCAGCCAGCAAGTCCCACCAGTCTCCAGATGTGGTTGAAGCATGGTCTTATAATCACAGACACATTAGCTCAACACCAGCAAATGACACAGCCAAGCCAGACCCAAGAGGGACTGGCAATGCATGTTGTGAATTAGCTAATGTCAGCCTTAATTAAAATGTGCTGAGAAAAAAAGCAAAACAACCTTTTCTCACAATCATGTGAGAAAAGGTGTGCTGCTCCTTGTTTCCTCAGAGAAACAGCTATATCTTGGAAGGAAATGAAAACTACGAAAGATGGAGAACTCTAGAGGAATATGAGCTTTATATACATGATATTTTGTTACATTACTTTTATTACATGGTGATAAATCTATTTCTGGTCCTTTACTTATGAAATCGAATAGAAAGTATAAATCAAATATGGCCACAAGTCAGCTATTTTTCACATGAACTTAAAAGAAATGAGTCCAAATCCAGCCTTGAGCACAACCTGCAGAACTCCATTTGTCAAGGTTGAAAACATAATACACACATAATTATGGAATCAAAACTGGACGGGGGGGGATCTACAAGCTTGTCATTCATTCAGCACAGAGAATGATTTGTCCCCTCTCCAAAACACGTCTACAGTCACAGCAGATAAAGCTAAAAGCAGATAAAGCTATGGTAGCCCAGGATCCACGATTCAAACATAATTCATCTGTTGATGCATTTGTCAGTTCAGTGACAACAAGGTCACTGAATAGGTTTGGACTGTATTTTAAAAAATAAATTAATAAATAACTATATGAATATGATATATGCAGCATGTGTTGTTTTAAAATTTGTTTCCTGAATCACAAATATTTAAGAATCAGAAATATTTATGAAAAGTGTTAAATAAAACATTGATTTTTAGTCTTGATTTTGGGGTCAATGCACTCATTCCCACCCAGTGGACTAAGACATTTTTTGGGGGGTCAAAGGATAATTTATGGAATGTGCGAAAATATGGTTTAACAAATAGATTACATTATGCAGCTTCTGATCTTAGATGTATTTTTCCTTCCAAAATATTTTGCAACCTTTCCTTCCCATAATGTGTGTCAGAGGTTAAACTATAGAGGTCAATGGGAAGGCAAATCCTGTGTGAAATACAACCAAATATTTAAAGTAGCCTTGGTAAAAGTCAGTATTTAGTGACAAAGTTCACCATCTTGCATTTTACAGAGGCTTCCTTTTACAGATCACTTCCTTTTGAGGAAGGTTGATAACCACTGACTTAGAGTAAAGTGACACTGGCCAGAGTTTTCTATCTTGACTGAGAAGGAAATGTAAATCAAGTCTGGGATGTGAGGTAAGGATTGGAAATAATACGTAAAGTATTACTATCAAATGTAATCCTGGTGCGGTACCTTCATTCCCCTGAACAGTATACATGACATTATCCCGTTTTCTCACATGACAGCTTGCTGATTGCAACCTTTTGCTTATCAGCCTACACATCTGAGGCACTCGTCCAGCGTCTCTTCCATTACAGACAACACCACCCTTGTAATCTTCCACTCACATCAGCATTGCTAATAAGCCTAACAGCTAGAGTATACTGTATATGGACACATTTATTTCAATTGCAGACTATGATGGAAATAGGATTTTGTAATGAAAGGGACTCAGGATTTTCCTTTTCTTGTGTATTTATTCGTCTTTAATAAGGTGTGGGTTACTGTTTGGATGCTTTCTGTCTGACAACTCACTTTTGTCATACAGACAGATCGGGGCTATGCTATTTTAAAGTATTGTACTGTAGATCTGAATTCAACGGAACAGTCTACTGCAGAGTAGAACCCCCAACAACTGTTAACACTGAAAAATAAATGTCAGAAGCTTGTTTATAATAATAAGAAGTAACAACTGTGCCTGTTTTGCATGTGTGTCTGTGTGCAAGCTTATAACGGATCAATAGCCATCAGGTGCATGAGATTCAAGTGCAGCACCCTCCCATTGTGAAATCCTCTTAAAGCTTCTGATAGTTCAAGTAATCTGGGAGAGGCAATGTGTGCGTGTGTGAGTGTGTTTGTGTGTTTGCGTCCAGTCCATGTGCCTTGTCCCCTCCCACAAAGGCTGTCTTCCAAAGAATCACGTGCCCCACTGAATTTCAGTGTTTGAAGTGTTTACTGTGCAGCACAGGAGGTAGGTGAGAGAGACAGACAGACACAGACAGAGAGTAAGAGAGAGAGAGAGACAAACAGACAGAGACAGAGCGAGAGAGAGATTTATCTATTCACTTTCAGATATGATAATGCAAAACAATGCACTAATTACAACCACCTAGGCACTGAAATCAGCTCTACTGGAACATTGAACGTGGCTGTGAAGGAAAGAAGAGTAATACGTACTATCAAATCAAGATTTAAACTTATTATTACAACTTGGGCCTTATTTTTGTAGTTTTGGCCATCATTTCTATTGGTTCTGATAACATTGTACTCACCAAAGTAATTGCTGAGATCTGGAAACATGGCTACAACCAAGTCCAATGGGGCAAGAAACACAAGCAGTCAGACTATCAGACAGAGACTCTGTGTGTGCACAAGTATGCAGTGTATGTTTGAGAAATCATTTTTACCATTCACTTTTGCTTTCACTTACAAATAATTTTGACTAACCTGGGGGAACCTCTATGATCTGATTGCTTGTGTTCCTCTTTGATGAGCGGTGATATTATTATTACCAATAGGAATGATGGCCAAGACTGCGAAAATATGACAGAGGTTGTATGAAACTAGAATTTCTTTTTAAAACTGCTCTAATCAATATTAATCAATATTTTCATATTAATAAAGGATCAAATGTGTAATGTGAAAGGTGTCACTCATAGAACCCACAAAGAAGTATCACCTGACTCTGCAGTTCCCCTCCGCTCTATGGAGCATTTTAACGTCTTTTAGCTCATTGTTTTGGTTTTATGGCCTGTTTAGTTCAGTCTCACCACTCTCACCAGTGTCGTTTCCAGCTTCAGCAGGCAGCTGTTTTCAATGAGGAAGCTCTGATAAACCCACTGTACTCTACCTAACCAGCACCAAACTGCTGACAAAGTTAGCGACTAGCTAGTGAACATAGAGGAGCATTTAGCAACTTAAGATATTTCCCTTAGTAGTTAGTGGAAACTAAAACAGAGCAAGAAGTGGATATTGGACTTACATTCAGTGGCCAGAAACGCAACTCCAAATGAATGCTAATGTTGCTCCATGTCAGCTGAATGTGTAAATACACAACTGTAACATTAACTGTATTATTCTCTTCCATTGTTAGACCAGTCTGTAAATCTGACTCCAAAGTGAGATTTGGAGACAACCCTGTGACAAATGTTTGACTGAACAAACTCAACTGGAATTCACAAAATCCTTTTAGCAGGACAAAGATGAGACTGTTTGTCCTTCACACTAACATTCAATAACAATTATTTAACTTTGAAAAAATATAAATGTAGATGATAAAAAAAATTATTGGCCATAAAGCTTTTCGAAAGAATCCCTAATCCTCTTGGCCAGCTAGTAGCAATCGGACTATATAGAAATTATTAGATTGCTTTGGAAATAGGCTTTGCTGTGACATACACTATTTCAATTTAAAGCCAAGTGAAATGAGAAAGAGAGAAAGGGAGAGAGAGAGATGGTGGCTGAAATGAGAGAAAGAAAAACCGAGACAGACGGAGATGCCTGTCCTGCTGGCTAACAGACACCTATACTATGAATATTGAGTGGGTCAGATGAGGTCAGTTAAAGAGTACTGATCTAGGAAACAGGGAACAAACAGAGCAGGCTGATTGGAGGCATAACAGATGAGACTCAACAACACTTGGAAAGGCCTGATGTTGAGTAGGGACTGGATATTGAATTTCAAAGACACAAACAAGATTCAGGAGGCAGGGAGGGGAGAGCTTCCTCTTCTGTGTGCCCTGTGCTGCTCTTCTCATAGGAGCCAAATACTTCTCTGGGCAAGGCAGGGTCGGTGATCAATAACCAGGAGAAAGTGGCCGCTGGCCTTGATCCTAATTAGTGCAGGGTTAGAACAGATTAGCTTGCACCTGTGCCCCTATCTCAGCCTTTCTCAAACAACAGCTCCCTCCCAATCAGGCTACCTATGGAATAACCAGCATCAGCATAATTTAGGGATACATTGTGAAGTGGGGACAGGTGGGTCTTTCAAAGAGGGGTGTAGGGAGGGTGATTAGTGCCATTGGTACTTTTAAATAATGATAATTCTCATGGCAACAGAGGGACTAAATGTAAACTTTTGTTATTGCAGCCAAATCTGTTAAAAACACACATAATTCAGGGAAAGGTTAGGGAGAGGAGACCATGAGGAGATTAGTATTTGTTGCTAGTACTGGGTATGTGTGTGTGAGTTTGCATGCATGTGAGACAAGCCCCAGTCTACACACCAGTAAATTGACAGTTGCTAAAAATAGAAAATACCTAGGCCTTCATAAGCCTCCTGCCGTTCTGTTTTCCTCTAAACCATACAGCCGAATTAAATATTGCAATAATGAGTATTTTAAAATGGATATTTTGGAAGCTCATCAAATCACCTCTTTAACATACATTTATGGTTTGATTTGGTTTATTCTGTCATGAACATGTCCAAATATTCATAAAACAAAAAAGAAACAAATTCAATCCAACATGGGACCTGGACATGAAAAGACAAAAACTATCTAATTAAAGAGGTACTCATTATACTGTACAAATAGTACATTTTTACTAAACTAAACTCATCTCTTCTCTTTCCTAAAAATATTTTACTTTACAAACTGCAAGCGGGCCTGTTGTTGCTTAGAAAGATCATGGTAATAGAATTTACATGCATAGTCAGTTCTTAATTGTATCATAGCTAAACATAGAATTTTCTTGCAACTGACATTAAGAACTTTTTCCAGGTAAAACATGTTAGACAGGAGCTAAACTTCTGGACATTTTTTGAAGTGTCCAGATCAGTTTTGATCAAGTAACCCACCTAAGTAGGTTACTAAGGTGTGGCCTTTTATTGTGTCTCCATTGCAGGTGACATTAAGATATCCAGTTTGACAAAATTAACTTTTTGAGGAAAATAAAATCTTACAATGAAAGCCTTTAGTCCCCTAGCCATGAACTCCATGACATGATGCAAAGACATTTTTTGAAGTATGCTTTCCATGTCAAAGACACATTTTGATCTCACTAACAAAGCTTAATTGTCCCCATACAGAAAAAGCTAACAATGAACTGCAGTTTTCATATCATTTAATTATGTTGGTAAGAATAAGGGTCCTAAGATTGATACCTGTGGAATGCCACATATGCCATTAATACTGTGTCTATCGACATACTGAATATGATTACTTAGGTATGATACCAACTAACTTATCGCACCCAATAGTCTCCAATTTATTGTATAACATTAAATGATTTACTGTGTCAAATGGAAATAGACAAATTAATAGACAAATTGAAAATATATGTAATATGGGATGTGATGATAGAGCAGCCATCCTTTAAAATTCTGGCTGCAATGCCATTGATCCCCATAGCTTCATACACAATGCAGCTATTTCTTTAAAACTTGCTCCGGTCATTATCTTCACACTTTTTCAAATAGTTGAAATGCAATATTTGAAAAAAACGTCCCTGTTTTCAAAACCCAGATACTGTACTCCTGAAATTGCAGAATGAGCCATGCCATGCCTAATGGACATTGACAAGCTCTGTGTAACTGTAAAGTTACAGTATGTGTATCTGTGTAATGTTCACGGCTCCTCACCCAGCCTGACCTGGTTTGGTCTGACACGTCTGCATACAGAGAGAAAAATCACACTAGTACACACAGAGCACGAACACACACACACACACATTCAGACACATTCTTCCTCCTGGTGCAAGTACATGCACACACACAGAGATGCACACTTATCCAGCTGGCCATCAAACACCACTCTCAGCTTTTTCTGAACACAGAGACTCCAACAAAATAAGTCACAGAGTCAATCACACATACATACATTAAAAGAGATGCCATCTCCAGATCAATCTACCTCCTCATTCAAAGAGACAGAGGGATATTTGTAGAGCTGCCACCAATGATGATAAGTCTATTAACCCGAAGGCTTTTGGGTCAGACAAGAACCTTTCCACTTCTACTATTTCATCCCTTCCCACTAAATTCATGAATGGGCTTCAGGACTTGGGACTTGGAGTTGTCAGCTCTCTGGCAGCCTTGCTCACATCATCCCCAGATGGCTGAGGTGCCTCTCCATGTACTTTTTCTCCTGATGACAAATGGGACTTGGGCCTTACCTCTCCTTATGGGAAGCGGCGGTAATAGAGGAAATGAGGAAATCTAATCATGGCGATGATGATGATGATATACATTAACAGGTGGAGCGACAGACAGAAGGATTTGATTTGTATGCTAATTGT
Source organism: Siniperca chuatsi (assembly GCF_020085105.1). Lineage (NCBI taxonomy): Eukaryota > Metazoa > Chordata > Actinopteri > Centrarchiformes > Sinipercidae > Siniperca > Siniperca chuatsi. The sequence continues at coordinate 13,559,024 of NC_058054.1, read as the reverse complement.
TGAGTGAAGAAAGCAAGTGGTGAGGCGCCACAGTAGAGGCGGAACAATACTTAAGAGGAAATAGTGCCTGGTATTTTCTCAGCACATGTGCTGTTTCACCAATGTTGACCAACTGTGGTGCGTTTGTGGTGCTGTAATGCTGTGTGGACTAAAAATGTAAGTGCTTAAACTACAGTGAGCATGAAATTAACTAACCCTGAGGGACTCCCCTGAGATACCAAAGATGGATTACATACCACTGTGTGTGTGTGTGTGTGTGTGTGCTTGTATGATTCTCCTTACCTCTCACACACATACACTCCTTAGCTCTCTTGAGATAATTCCTTTATGACTATCATTACATTATCATAACACTGTCTAATGAACATAACCTTCCACAGCTAATTTGAATGACTCCTAGCCCTCCATCTTCTCATTTTCACTGAATGACTTAACCTTGTTTGTCCAGATAGTCAGTGAAGATAAAGTGGATTTTTTCCTCTAGGATGCACTATACCAGTGTTTGATTTAAGGAGTCACAAGGCAAAAAAGTTGGGAAACACCCCATTAGGCCATAATCAAAAAACAAAACAAAAACCCCACCCATGAAAAATATTTTTGTACTCAAGCAATCATTTAAAATTACAAATAAAAAAAAATTAATAAACCCACAAAATAATACTAAAAAAAACAAACTATTTCAGATCCCTGTAAGAGATCAGCTAGGACAACAGATGCCACCTTGTGTCATAGACTGCTTTCCACTTCAAACTGTTTCCATTTTCAGCAGCATTGTGATTGAGGCTGATACCGTTTCCTCATCTTGGCTCAGCCATAACAACTCTGTGTTCTCTGACGGCCTCGGGGTACGTAAGTCTGCGTTTCCGCTCACTCATGCATAGTAAGAGAAAAATCCATGTGGATACAAGGTTGGTTTCAGTGTCCCTTTCAGAGCAGAGTTATGCATTACTATACGATCTACGGTTGGGATAGAAAGCTACATGCTGGCATCTACTGTTCATTTTGGGCACACACACAGTTCATCACACTCCACTCTCACATGAAAAGCCTTGGATGCTTTTTTCAATGCAGACAACAACACATAAAAACAGCAAATGTACATTTAGTGTTTTAATAATTATGTTCTGTGTAATTGCATTTTAATAGAATACATCATTAAAAACTGTGGGTCATGTTTATGGGCAAAAAAGTTGTTTAAAAAACAGATAATAATGTAATTAAATATATGATTGCTTTCATTTTAGACAATTTCCATCTACAGTAGTTGAACACATTTTTTGAAAACAGATAGTGAATGTGAAAAAATGTATCATGAATAATACATGAAAGGTAACTATACTGATGTGATAATAAACACTGCACGAGAGGGAAATAATGCAGATTCAGGCTAGGATTGAAAAGACAACATTTTCCCTCTCTGTCTCTCTCTCTACCCTCTGTGTCCTTGGTCAAAAGCAAACTCTGTACACATGGCTAAATCTCTGCAACACTGGTTGATTTGCACTTGAGGTTTAAAGTGAGCATTTGGTCAAGGTTGTGTAAACAGTTTTGAAAGGCACAAGATTATGTTACGCTCTGTACATCTGTTCATTCATCTGTGGAAAGAGAAAAGAGGAATATTCTCCACTGGCACTGGGAGTAATATGTTCTGATCTACAGCCATACTTTTAGTAGCACAGTATACCCAAAATATGACAATTCCTAACCAGCATCTAATACGCAAGATATACAAAGAATAACAATACCCTGTGATATCTAGGGAGATATTTTCTTATGCAAATACCTACATACGTAGTCCCTTTCTTATATCTGCATAGTTCATAGCAAATATGGAAAACATACAATATCCCATTTCCAGTTTACTATATATATATATATGTTCAAGTATTAAAGCTAGGGTAGGTAAAGTATTTCAGAAGCATTTTTTGTTATATGTGCTGAAATTCTCTTTACATCTTGACAGAAATCAATAAATCAAATGCTCTGGGGAAAAAAGAAAGAAGAAAAAAATCCAGTATCTGTGGCTGTCGCAGGCATGTAATAAGCCCAGCCAATCATTTCATTCGGCCCAAATGAAATGATTGGCTGGCCTGTCTGCCTGTCTACCTGCGGGCACTCTGGCCATGCACTCATTGCACATTAAAATGTGTTTTGGGGGAGTGGCTTTGGAGGGAGGCCTGAAGGGAAGGGGTGGGATTTTTTCAGTCGGATACTTTCAAAAATCTAGCTGTCTCTTGCTAGTTTCTCCAACATTACCTACCCCAGCTTTAAGAAATCCATCTTAAAGTCTTAAAAAGCTAAATTCTATACAATTTGCCCCCAAGCATCAACAGCTGAAGTGAATTTGGAATAAAAAAATGCTATGACACCCCCAGCCTTGGATTGCATTAGTCTGTAGAAGAAGCTACTGGTTGCTGTCTGTAAAGTCATTCCTGTGGCTCTTAAATAACCTCTGACTCATGTTGTGCCAAAGCTGGAGGCAGCGTAGTTCCACATGGACCCTGGAAATGGTGCCTGTGCCACATCACACACACACAGAGAAACAAGAAAACACTGAAGGTCAGAATTTAAGGTGAACAGATGGAAGGTCAGTCCCTGAGTTTAAAGTACCTTGGAGTAGGCAACTGATTCAAGGTAACAAATAGTGGAAAGGGGCCTGGAAGTTGCCTATGTTACCAGTGGGTGGCACTAAATATCAATATACACATGCATCATTACCCATTGGTTTCACTTTTAATTCAAATATTTTCATGCTAATTTCATTCATTATAGAACCAGATAGGTGGTATAGTTTTATCTTTTTCAACATGCACTCGGTTTCTTGACTGACTTACGTGAAGTACTCAGTTTTTGGTGTTGTTTGTGTATTAAATTCTGCCACTGGGATGCCCCTGGATGCAATCTGGGGGCCAAACATGGCTGCTGGGTAAACGATTGAAGATGTGCCCACCTATAGGTTAACAACATGGAGCAATGACACCAGCGTCAACTTGAAATCTACTGTCCAGTATTGTATTTCAGGTCCAGTCCTTTAGAGATTCTGAACAAACATTTGTTTTATATAATAATATTACACAAGAGGAGAATATAACATGTATGCATGTACAAATGAGGATAACTCACCACCAGACAGAGATCACAGATTTCCATCTCTTTTTCCACCTTGGTCAGGATATGAGAGTCCAGAGTTTCCCCAAAGAACACCACGTTGGGCCTCAGCAGACCGTGGCAGTCACTTTCGTCACACCTTGATACAGCAGCAACAAACAGTCCTTAGACAACTAATGGTCATACTGCATTCATCACATAATAATTGGTTATAACACAGAAGCGTAAATCCACACAGACATCGCTTCACTGATTGTCTGGCCAGAGGTGTAACATACTTGATAGTTAAAACCAATAAAGCAATGAAGGGATTAAAAATTAAAAAAATTAAAGCATTATCACTTTCCTACTGTTCTTTATGATTCAATGGTATAACCCATGTTCGTTGTATGCACTCTCAGTGTTGCTGTTCACAATGAGTGCATTTGAATTAAAACTTAATTTAACCATATTTTTAGCAACACTTGCTAGCCTAAGGTTTAAGAGGAAAGTCAATTTTCATAGCACACCACTGCCCTCAAGTGGAAGCCCTGACTTCACTATCATCCATTCTGTGAGTGAACGAAAGTCAGTGGGCTTGGTTGACTGTTTTTGTCTGAGATCACTGAGCTCAGAAAAATTATGATGTAGTTATGCCAGTTCAACTCCACCTAAGAAAAATGATCTATTGCTTTATGTATTTATATTATTAATGCAATCATTAAATGCAATTCTGTGGAAATGAAAAAGAATAGGGGCAACTTAATATGCTGCACAATATAACAAATATATATACACAAGCCACTGCAACAGGTGGTGAGGGAGACCTGGGACAGCGCTCAAAGTGGAGCAGGTGGAGGGTGGAGATGCTGTTTAATACTAATGTCTCACAAGAATACAGAAATAATTGCACTTAAACTCTCTTGTCTAAAGAGTGCGATTGGTACTATACAGAGATTCCACCATTTATTGAACATGAATTTCATGTTTAATGAACCAACTCCCTATCTATATCTTTTTGCTTTTGGTGTTGTAGAATATTCAGATATTTTGCTCCTTTATTATGTCACTCTTTGAGTGCTGCCATACAGACTTCTGTTTTCAGGTCGGTGCGCCTGTTTGATAAAGGACAACTCCAGGCGTAGTATGCGTCAGAAAAGCAATACAAAAGGCTTAGTAAATCTGACCCTCAGTGTTATTAATATGAAGTGACAGTAATCCCACCTTGGCAGTTTATCCACAGGAATCTGGGCATCAGCAACATCTGGGTCAGGTGCACTGTACATTAAAAGAACAAACACAATGGCACTTTACTCACATAGGGGTCAAACTGAAGAGATCAGGCTACAAATCCTGCATGTTTATCAGTGTGTGTATACTCCAGAGGTGCTGCCTTTTACCCTGTGTCCTTTAGGGCAGCACATATGGGGCTTCGCTTGTTCACAGTCACGTTTCCACAACTCACACAGCGCGTCTCCATCAGACTGCCTGCAGTTGCACACGGAAAACAGCTGTTTGTCATTTAGGCCCGCTGGAGTCACAGAAAACATCTCCCTCTCCACAGAATTTGTTGACAGTAATAGTTAATTAAAGCAAGATTTTAGCAAAGAAATCAGTCAAATGCTTTAGCACCATTTTGCCATAACCCACCCGAAAACAGAAAAGGCAGACAAAACTGTCTCCTTAAGATGGAAATTAGAGAATCAACACTTGAAATGACATCATCACAAGACACCTTTTGGAGTTGGTGCCCTGACATTATATTAGTGACTAACTCTGTGGGCTCATGGGATGTTTGTTTGAAAGACCAACAACTATGAATCACAAAATGTTTCCATATCCCAGTAAAACCATAGGATATACTATGGCATGTCATAGGTTCCAGTAATCACTGACTATGGAGCAGCTTCAGGATTTCAGTTATAATTTACTTTGTTATAAGCATTTAGATGGCAACTTGTTTAAATTCAAAACTTCGAAAGAAAAATAGTCAGAAAAAAAACGTCAGTTCTATTTTAGCAGATTTTTCTTTTAAAATGAATAGTCAATGCAACAGAAAACCTTTCTCAATCAAACCATTCCAAAATTATTATGATCATGTGTATTATGTACGGAAGCCCCCAGAGGAAAGTGAGAAAAAAAAAATTCTGGTGATCCATTTTCTAAGTCTGATCTAAATTGTTTTCTCTCTTGTGTTTATGACTTAAGAACAAGTGAAAAAAAAAAAGTTTTTGCTGGGTTAATGTTTCTAAGTTCCTTAAAAAAAATTCAATTGTGAAACAGGTGGGGAAAAAAGTTTTGCCAGGATCATTTTTCTAAGTGTTTGTTACGGTGGCCAACATGGGCAAACACACTGCAAGTTATGAAAACACATGCAAATAGACAAAACACAATCAAATTAAGAAAACATCTTCACATTAACAGCAAAAATTAATTTCACAACACATGCGCAGCATTTAGAAAACACGCTGCAAATACAGACTGCACATGCGCAAAGTGGAGAAAGTACAAATTAAAATAACAGAAAAACAATGAACGGATGATACAGACCCGACTTCATGAGTCACAAACCTTTAAGAGTTGTCTGGAAACACTTCCATAGTCGTTTTGTGTATTTGCAGCGTGTTTCTATATTTGGTTGTGTTGTGTGTATTTGTAGCGCGTTTACAAAATGCTCTGCATGTGTTGTCAAATTAATGAAGATGTTTTATAATTTGCTTGTGTTTTGACTATTTGCATGTGTTTTCTTAAGTTGCAGTGCTTTGCCCCTGTCGGCCACCACAGTTTGTTGTTGTAATACTCATTTCGGCCACAAGAGGCTGAAGTGCATTACTACCTCACGTTCTAAATAAAACTAAAAGCATTCATGTTTTCTTCCAGGTGAGTTTTAATTTCTCCATGCACTTTAAACACAAGGTACATATACTGTGTGTTAGCAAGTTATGTAACATTATTGTCATGTCTTTCTTTTGGCTTGAAATGTATTTTAATCGCCGCTTCACCTGGAAGAAAACATTTAGTCCTATTTAGAATATGGGGTAGTGGTGCTTTTCAGCCTCTTGTGGCCAAAATGAGTATTACAACAACAAACTGTGGTGGCCAACAGGGGCAAAGCACTGCAACTTAAGAAAACACATGCAAATAGTCACTTAACAAAATTAACCTGGCAAATGTTTTTTTCCACCTGGCAAAACTTTTTCCCCCCCACCTGTTTCACAGATGAAAAACAATTTAAGAAACTTTTTTTCTCTACCTGTTCTTAAAAGTCCAATGTGTAGGATTTAGTGGCATCTAGTGGTGCAATTGCAGTTTGCAACCATTTGCATTGCAACCAACTGCTTCCATCACCCTCCCCATCCAAGCGCAAATTTTTTTGGGCATTTGTGAAATGTCACTATTTTAGTATGATACATGGTATGGCCTACAACTCTGCCTCCTACCATGAACCTTGAGCACATGTTTGGACCCAGCCTGTCGATGAAGGTCATCTATGCACTGGGTGATGACCACCACGGAGCGTCCCTGCTTCCTCAGCCGGGCCTCACACTCTGCTATAGCCAGATGTGCAGCACTGGGCTTCTTGCTCAAAGCTAGCTCCCTTCTGTAATGGTAGAACTCCCAGACCCGAGACGGGTTGCGAGAGAAGGCCTCTGGGGTTGCCAGGTCCTGGGGATGAATAAACATACTCATATTTTAGGTTGAAAACAAAAGTGCTAAGAATGTAGTAATGAAAAGAGTAGTATTCAGAGGCAAGAATTAGACAGATAATGAAAAGCAGCATAGATTAAGTATAAACACCTCAGTTAAGGAGGGAGATTCAAATTTTTTGTATGAAAGACCATTTTTGATTCTTTCCTGAAGGTAAATCTTGCTGCAGCCCACGACAAGAATCCAGATTATGCAACAGACACCATTTCTCTCTTTACCGGCTGAGATAAATCCACTGAGCTGTGAAGATGTATTACGTAAACATAAAATACACCCACTCAACAGCAACAACTCTGAACCACAGCTGGAAAATAGACCAAACACAAAACTTTGACCTAAATAAAAAGACAAAAAATAAAAAGTACAGCCATGTACAAATGCACGTTTGTGTTTTGCTTTTTAAGAAATTACCTGAGATTGCCACTTCCTCCATTTCTCATTTTCTCCCCTGAAGGTCGGTACTCCACTCTCTGTACTCACACCTGCCCCGGTGATGATTGCTATGTGCTTGGCTTTGGAAAAGACCTTGCGGAATTCAGACATGTCTAGGGAAATAAAAGGAAATGCAACATAGAATTAAGTGCTTTTTAAGTGTCTTGATATTGTTTTAAACCATTCTATAACTTATCTATTACTATAAAACAATGGAAGACAAGTCACAAGCGGGTATAAGTTTGACTGATCAATGTTTTGTTGATCATTTCCAACATCTTGTCCTGACATTCAGTAACAATTTTAAGTTTTTGTGGTCCTCCCAACAATGTATTACAGTTGGTAGTATTACAATATTTGATTCATACATTGTAGTGTTTTTGGTGTCCCTGCCACAGACTTTGCATTAGTGGAGTCAGGAACGATTGATTTGAGAAAGAGCATGCAAATTTACAGATAAGTAATCATTAGACAGTGGTTCATTGACATAGAATCTAGTCTGTTCAATAGTAACTTATCATTATCTTGTGAAGTGTTACTCAGAATGTTTAATTTCAACATTTTGCTGAATAAAGTTCTTATGTACGGTGCCTGTCAGGAAGGATGACCTGACTGGCTGACATCCAATGTTTAATGAAGAGCCAATATTCACCTGACACAGCAGCAAACCAACATTATATAAACCTAACAGCTTTCATTTTACCTGAGTTGGGTCTGGCTATGTCCATCAAAGAACCTCTCGTCACATGGGTGGAGGACATGCGAAGACCCAGTGCAAACACAGCTCGATTTTGGAGGAGCATTGTCACTTGTTACAGAAGACCAGACAAACACATGGAAAACAAGACGAAAAGAAATTATTAAAAAGTCCCACTTTTAATTCTTATCTTTATTCTCGCTAACTAGTTGTTTTAATTTAAAGTATGTGTTGAAGATGTGCATAAGTGCATATTTTCTCTGTTAATATTAACGTTACATGCATTATGACTTTTGTGTACTAAATATGAAGATGACAAATCATCCTTTAACCTTACCTCTACTGGAGTCAAATGTAGGTCTTCTTTACAAACTCATACTATACAGCCCAGCATTGTTCAAACCCACTGACCTTTACATTAAATCCTAGCAGGGATCCCAAAGTTTCCAAAGATACCAAATATGTCACGCTACATTTGGGGCATATATGTACAAAATGACAGAAAAGCAATCTAGAACATCTGCATTTGGTATAATCGTGCAGCCAGAACGAACATGCTGTCTTGTTTAGTTAAATTTCACTATAGCTGCAATGCAGTGTAGGAAAAAGCACATTCTCTATGTGTTCTATACACTGTTATACAGTATGTGAAAAAAGTTGCGACACTTTAAGGTTATTACAAGTAGAAATTCAACAGAAGTGAGACTGTATGCGCAACTGTATAAAAAAAGTATGCCTCCCTAGAGCTAAATGTGTCGAACCAGGTTTTACAGGCTGCCCAGCAGTGGCAGCTGGCCAACAGAGAGCGCTGCCCTCCATGAGCCCTTGAGCCACAAAAAACCCATAACTGCTACTAATAATAAATTAAATAAATTGTTAATATTTGTGTGTTTGAAATGTGGAGTGCACCTAGTAATATGTGGAAAATATGACAGAAAATCATCTGCTTAACATAATTGCTTTTTCTACACTCCCTTAGCCTGTCTGGTGTCTCAGCAGCTCTGGGGCGATGGAGGAATCGCCCACAGGATGGTTTTGCTGATTTTGCCAATCAGCAAATACGAAAAGGGTGATTATTTTAATCGCCCAGATCAACCTGACAATCAAACCGCAGGCTAGCAAGAAAAGGAAGCAGTGTATGTGAGGCTTTTCTCCTAGCTGGTACACCAGAAAGGCCTGGCTAGCTAGATGCAGTCATGCTAATGCCTTAGTTTGCTTTCAGTGCTTGTTTTTTTTACGGGGACAGATCCAGTACGGACAGTTACGGGAAAGAGGGATATGAAGCACCTGGATGAGAAAGTAAGGAAACATGAGGGCAGCTGTGGCTTAGTGGTAGAGCGGGTTGTCCATCAATCGGCGGTTCGATCCCGGCTTCCTCCAGCTCATGTCGTTGTGTTCTTGGGCAAGTGTGAAGCGCTTTGAGTGGTCGTAAGACTAGAAAAGCGCTATACAAGTACAGTCCAGGGCACACATGGATAATTCAGTCCGGCTAACGGGTTAGCCACATTAGGCCAATTAGGCAGAGTGAACGACGCTGGACGGCGGCCACAGGATCGCAGTGAGGAGGTGGATAAAAAGGCACATTTTATCCAAAATAATCGATTGTGTTTTTCGGGCTTTTAGTCATGACGAGACTGACTCCTCGGACAACCCTGGCATTTTCAGGGGACTGGTGGATTTTGTTGCCTCCCTAGACAGTGTGCTAGAGGAGCAGACCGTTAACTTACCGTTTAAAGGCAAGTCAGAGACTGAACAAAACGAGCTGCTGGACTGCGTGCTGTAAAGGATTACATTCCGGAGGAAGTAAAGGGCGCCGATTTTATCGCCATTAAAGCAGACGAAACACTGACATTTCCCCCCACTGCCAGCTGGTGCTTGTGCTAAGCTACATCAACACCAACAGTAACATCCAACAGCGGGTTTTCGGGTTCATTACCGATCGCCGACACCATCGCTACAGCGCCTCAAATGGACAATGAATAACCAGGTGTCAAGCAGATGTAGTCAAACTCTGACTGGTGTACATTTGTGTAGCCCCAGTGTGTGTTTTTGTGCGATATGCTTAGTTGACATTTTAAAACAAATCTCAAATTATTCCATGTGTGAGACGTCAATATTTACAAGATTACTTTGGGTACGTGACTCCAGAGCACGTGACTCCCATGCTTAAATCCATTCAAGTGCCCGAATAGCAGCTTACCACTAACTGCTCTTCATGTTTACTTATCCTGAACTTTACCTCCCTATTGGTTTCCCCAACAAAACAAGGTCCATTGGGGCTTCTCAAGAAATAAACATTTTCTATTACATGTTTTATATTATACTGAATTCGCCTGTGGGGGTGACCAAAATAAGATGTCCTGATGTGTTCGTCAGGGCGTTACTTACTGCTTTATTTTATGTTGGAATAAAAATAATTGTTAAATATTTAATTGCAAAGTAGGAATTCCTTTTTGATACATTCACTTTTTTGCATTAAATCATACTGGGATGTTTGCTGAAACTAGCCCTACCCATCCGCCACTGCTGCCCAGCGTAATGTATAAAAGACTACATTTTATTACAACCAGCCACTTTACTCCCACTAGGAGAATATCTTGAAAGTACAAGTAGTTAACTTAAGCTGACATGTCGCAGAGTCCTTTACAAACCCCTAAGATGTACTACGTTAACATAACGTCGCTTGTAACGTCGTGAATTATGTTAGCTGACGATTTAGTGTTGTCGTGTCCATGTCACATAAGCAGGAACAAACGTGTACATCCAAACATGTCTTTTATTTAGAGTTGATTTCAGCGGCTACATGTGTATTTTAATGAATTTGCCTTAGCAGCCGTATAGTACTTACTTCGCTTTGTGATATTCCCACTTTCAGCGCAGAGAGACACGACGAGTTCGCTTGTTTACCTCGATCACTGCAATTGTCATGAGAGGCCGTAAACGTACCACACTGTCGTAAATTGAGCTCTAAAAAACTGACGATAAGAGAAGAAAAAAATGTGTAGTTTAGGAGAGCCATCTGGTGGTAGACTGCCGTAAGTGTGGTTCATTCAGGATGATTCATTCATTCCCCTGCCCAAGTTAGAGACACAGCATTACTTCATGCTAGCCCACACCATTGAAGTCTTATTGTGTTTTACTGTGTTCATATTTATGTTGGTGCAAAAAGTTAGACAGTAAAGTACTGATCTTTCTCAAAAGCTGCCATTTCATTTCTTCTTCTGTGGTTCTCACATTACCATTACATTTAAGTGTTAAACTATATCTCATCATATTATGTATATATATATATAAAATAAACATTGTAGCTAAACCTTGTACAACAATATGGGCAATACTGTAGGCTACTTGTGTGTAATTGTGGGCAAGCCAATTTTGCATTAGAAAAATAAAATAAATACATAGCCTACTGTAGGTCTAAATCCATATATATAGCCTATATTATATTTTCTGAATTAGAGTGTTGACAAGATATACATTTGATTTAAATGTATGAGCTTTTCTGGTTTAATATTATATATTTTTGCCTCACACAGTATCCATGCCCGATTTCCACCAACGTCTCTCTCTCTCTCTCTCTCTCTCTCTCTCTCTCTCTCTCTCTCTCGGTGTGTGTGAACTCCCTCCTCCCCATCAATAGCTACCTCTCAGTGTGTGAGTGGCCGTGGTTCTGCGTCTGCCCCAGTCGGCCGGCAGTCATCCCTGGACACTGGTTCAAATTGATGGCGACCACTCCAGACAGCAGCACAGACCGCAGACCGATAAGGAGACTCCGCTCCAAGAGCGATACCCCATATCTTGTTGAAGCCCGACTCTCCTTCAACCTGCGGACAGGTAGGCGCACATCCATCCATCCTGCCCCCAAATCTTTTTGTTAGAGGTTTTGCCAGATGTCTTTATGTTGGTGGACTGGGGGGTGATTATATTCTGAGATACGATCCTGGTTTACGCGGATGAATAATTACAACATTATCCCTACAGGGTATTATTCCTGTGGGCTAGTGTTTTTAGTTTTCCTGTGAGATTTAAAATGTATTAATGGATAGCTCTAAATATTCCTGCATGGCAGGAAGAAATGAGACTGAAATGTTATGCAACTTTGTAGACTAACGCTGGTGGTCACTGACGTGTCTGGCGCAAAAACATTGAGGGAGTTGAGAGGCTATTAAACAGCGATTTTACAGCTTTAAATACCATTCATGTGTGAATTTTGATTTCGTCAACGCTTGGTAATTGCTACCACTGTAATTCAACGCAGTTACATAATATGAAGAAGCTTCAACGTGACCTGTAGTAGCCCAAGCTTTGGCTGGTTGTGGTGCACAAAATCTGATGGGATATCCGGTTTGTTCAGCATTTTTTTGGTAGATTTTAATCACCGCATTTTAAACAGTTGTAATAGATCCCGCGATGGTGCTCGTGGTGAATAGTCTTCTGTCTCCATCACCCTTTACAAAGCGTGTTGCATCCCCTGTTACCATGGTGACTTGGCATTTTATGCTGACTGAGTCAACAGGATTCAGATCTTTTGCAATACAGTGTAATTAAGATACACGCTGCATCTGAAAACAGGTCTCATGGTAGTCATGTCAGTCATTTAATCATCTCTAAAGGATATTTGATGTTTGTAGCAGTCACAAATGTGCTTTTCTCTATCAGTCTCATTTGTGCCCACATGTGTAATGACTAGAATGACATCACAAGTCCTACACTGTTTGCTCCCTTGATACTAATGTTTTGAAACACAGGATACAAAAAAAACACAATAGTCCTAAGAGCTATGGCAACTTCATAGATATATCCTTGCCCCAGCATCTCAGCTTGCTGGAGTCACACCCATTCATCCACTCAGCAAAATGTGTGAGATGAGTACCACGCCTTTTAGTCTACTGTGGTGTTTAGATGTTGGCCAATTCAACAAGGGATTTTATAGAACCGGTATTGTAGGTTTTGGGAGATGGTTTGTATGTTTTTTTTTAGCTCATCATATGATGTCTTTGGGGAACTGTGGTTTTGCTCTTTTGAATGCACTGATGTGAAGAACATGGTTTGAGCGTTGATTGGAGAAATGCTTATTGTTCTGTGGAAAACTAACAAAACTGTCAGAAACTAACTAAAGTTTAGAATAGTGATGCACAGTGTAAACATTTTCTGTTGTAATGACAGAGCTTTTTGAATGACAAAGCAGTGTGTGTGTGTTGTGTGTGAGAGAGAGAGAGAGAGAGAGAGAGAGAGAGAGAGAGAGAGAGAGAGAGAGAGTGTGTGTCTGTGTATAGGGCTGCAATTACAGAATATTTTCAGTATAGATTAATCAATCAATATTTTTTCAATTATTCCATTTTCAGTCTATAAAATCATGAAAAATTCCAACATAATTCCCCAGAGACCAAAGTGACATCTTTTAAATTGCTTGTTTTGTCAGATCAACACTCCCAAATCCCAAAGATATTCAATTTACAAATAGAAACCTAGAAACCGAGAAATGCAGCAAATCGTCCTCACACTTGAAAAGCTGCCAGCAACTGTAGAAGGTCACTTAGCAGAGTTTGTGTTATCTCAGGACAGTCAGGACAGTAGCAGTCTAGACTCTAGAGGTGGAGGGGATTGTAATCACAGGGTCATCAGTTTAATCATAAAGGGACTGCACCTTTCTCCACTGCAGCTGCTCAGTGGCCAACAATGTAGACCTAGCTGCTGTTTTGACAGCTCCCAGGTGTGCAATGTGAACCAGGGCGCTGTGGAAAAGAGCAAGGGTGCTCAGTTGTGTTTTCCTGGATGAGTGAATGCTGAATAAAAAAGCCCCCCAGCATGTTTATCACAGATAAGCCTTTGTAGTTCTAGGCTGCACTTGCCAATGAGTGTTTGGCCTGTGGAGACAAGCTTGTTGTCAATGGCAGGACACTGTCATTTGTCTCTATGCTCCTTTTTTTATTACCCTACTCTACAACAAGCTCATATAAAGCATGAGGATGGTACGGGGGCGATTTGTACAACAGCACTGTTGACTCACTTCCACCTGAAGAAGTGGAGCAGGATTTAGCTTGCTTATTGCCAAGGAAACCAAAAGTCTCGTGGTTGTGTGCCCAGGTGCTTAATAATGATAAATGACCAGAGCTGCCAAGGAAACAAGAACTAAGCAATTATCTCTGTGTAGTTCTGGACAAGAGAATGGCTTTGGTTCCTCTTTGTTATGTTTTTTCAGGGTCATTATAATGGTTTAAAATAGAGCCTAATATTCCAAATAGATCATAAAAATGATTTCATGTAGTGTGTAAAGAGTGACACAAGGGGATCACTGTTTTGTGAGTAGACAAATTTATTTTGGAGCCACTGAACATCTTACGACTGTATCCATGTTTTCATCAATGAACTCCCACTTCACAGAGAGCAGAGAATGCACTTTAATATCAAACACAGTCACATTATAATCAAGACACTGCCAGTCTGAAGTCTGCTTCAATGAGACTGAGTTGTGTAATTCGTTTTGATGTGCGTTGAGTTTGTGTGTGTGATGATTTGGAGATGAGTCGAAGGTTTCACAGCCAACTTTGCTTTCTTCCCTGGTGTTGAAACTGAGCTTAGTTAGCCCATACATGGATCAGTGGTGTCAATGAGCATTCAGTCTCTAGTGCATGTTTGATGTCTGCAGAAACAACGCCGTAGCACAGTTTGATTGCAATTGTTACTGCCTGTTGTGAAGCTATAGATTGTCAGCTCAGCCTCACACACACACACACATACACACACACACACACACACGTTTCCGTCACTTCAGAGGACATTACATTGACTTACATTCAGTTTCTGGAGACTTACCCTAACTCTAACCATGAAGTCTTCACCCAAAAATTATTGATTTGCATTATGGGGAATTGCGTTTTTTCCCCAAGAGAAAGGCAAGTCCCCACAATGTGACTGCGTAAACAGATTTATGTTATGTCCCCACAACATTACTAATACATGTTTCCCTCCCCCCACCACACACACACATTGTGTCATCTGGACTCGTAGCTGAGAGATTATAGTCTTTGTGGAACTACAATCACTATTGTTTACCTAAGGATCTTGTCTATGGATTTTTATCCAAAAGGCAGGTATATGTGCATGTGTATTTGCGTGCGCATGTCAATGCACATGTTTGTGAGCACCAAGTACGCATGCATATTGGTCCCTTGTTAGTGTGATGTGTAAGTGCTGCCTGCTGACACAGCATCCGTCTCACTAGAAGAGGTCGTCTGCTTGTTTTTATTTGTCCATCATTCAGCAGCTCAACTACAGCCCCATCTGCTTTCTGTCTGAACACTCATGCTACACTCAAGAATCTCTCCCAATTACAGGAGCTAGCTCTTTTGATTTTCCACTAACATCCTCCTACCAAAGAGACAAGACATCTTTAGGTTTTCTAACATCTTTGCTCACACAATCAAACTAACCTTTTTACTCTATGTCTCCATCCTTTCTGTCTCTGCATTCTAAGCCTTTCGATAATACTCCTTTGTTGTTAATACTGCGTGAAATTAATGGATGCCCATACTGTTTTTGTCATATACCTTCAGTGTTTGATATAAGAAAATAATTGTCTGACTGTCTGGTGCAATTACAGTTGTAAATACTGCACATTCATGCTTCTCTCATATTGTGATTTAAACAAGAATAGTTACATGGCAGACTTTTTCTCTTTTTTGCTTTTTTAATTGTGCTAAAAATGCGTAAATGAAGGGGTCATCTAGGTAAGCTTTGCTTACTTGTAATAAAATCAAAGATGTTCTGCACATAGAACTTGCTTCTAGCGATGCCAGAATTTGGGCACAGCTCATGAATACTATGTTTAAGACTCATGTAGCATATTACAATTTAAATACATTTTGATATTCATTTTGTTGCATCACCTTGCAGCCTCGACACACAGGTCGGCTTGTCCTTACAGGCTTAGGGTCTACTCAGGTCTGCTCTGGCATATGGAACATTAATCACAGCACACCTACTGTACAGATGTTCATTGTGCTGAACAGCTGGATGCTGTGTGCAGGGTAGAGGTGTGGGGACGCCAATGGCTGGAGCTCCCACCATTATACCTGGCTTGAATGCAAAGAAGCTGAAGCCCAGACCTGGCTGCATTGCAGTTGTTGGAGGATTGATTATATGGGGTACTTCCCTAGCAAATGTGTATTTGCATCCTTACACATATACAACATGCATACCCTGTATTAAAATTCAAACATGTCTACAAATTTTGACGTAAGAACACATGTAAATATGCACATATATGCAAGCTTGAACACACAATATTTGGTTATGTTCATGCACTCTCTGTCTCACATTCAGTGTTCAAACCTGGCTCTGTGTTGCAGCCACATTAAGCTAAAAAAAGCTAAACTCAACTCATTCACCACCCACCACTCCCTGCATCGCTCTCTCTCTGTTGCTCTGTGTGCAATCCCTGTTTACAGTAAGCACCGCTGTCCGAAAGAGTACAATCAATACACACCAGATGTATGGTGGGACAGAACAAATTTCTGCTGCAGAGCTCTGCATGCCAGCAGGGTTTACCAGAGGATTCACAATATGTCAGAGAAACACTTCATACAGGCACTGGGAGAGATTTAACTGTAGCCTCTCTATGCGTGCAGATATTTTATGTTTCACTACTCCATTAATAATTTAGAAATGATTTGCATATACACGCTTATGGAAGAAGGTCTAGTCAGATGATCCAGTTTTTGTTGGAATTCAAAAGGCAGCTAAATGTGACTACAAGGTCAAGAACAAGCAGAATTTGCAATCAGCGATTTGAGCTGTCTGTCCTTTTTTCAAAGGGAAAGGGAATTTCAGATTAACTAGTTGGGCTGGAGCCAGTGCAGCAGCTGTTGAATTTGTAATGTTTTTAGCTGTTTGTAGCAACACTAGAGGCTATTAGCAGTGTGAAGTGTTTAACAAAGTGGTGATAATTAGTGGCAAGAGATTAATATCAGTTCTCTGTCTCTGTCGCTTCCAATCTGTCTCTCTTTTATAGGCCCCACCCCCCATCTCACACATTCACATGGCTGACATTTCAGGCCATCCTATGATAGACTGCATCTCAAAAAACAACCAAGCATCCATCTTCCCTACTTGGTTGCACATAGGCCTTCTTGTGCTGAAGCATCCCAGCTCTGAATAAAACATGAGTGGGAAAATCAGAGCAGAAATAGCAATGCTATTTCCAGGACTCTTACTGGATGCTCCTGCTACATAAAAGTTCAATCAACCATCAGTGTCACCTGGCCAGAAAACCTGCCAACTTCTGTAGCAAGATGGTTTAAAGAAAACGACTTGCAGGTGTCTTCAATGAGAACCTGCAGGAAGCTGCATCTTCCCAGAATCTCTCTCTACTTCCTTTTCATCTCTCTCTCTCTCTTTCTCTCTCTCACTCTCTCACTCTCTGCCACACTTGGAAGTGTGGGAAAGGCGCCTGGCTGTGATGTGCTTTCTACGTGCCAGCTGAGAAATAACGCCTTTTTCAAAAGCCTCCCAAGCCGAAGAGAGCTGCATAACGATGTGCTTATGGGTCATATTTATAGTAAGTGTAGCAGCACATTGGGCAGAGAGGGTTAAAGATACCACTGCAATCTGAAAGGCAGCATTGCCAAGGACCAATTATGCTGGAGGAGAGATCTCAGCCTGAATCACTGTTAGTCTCTAATGCTGGTTATACTGAATTTAAAGCAACATGCATGAATACTGTTGGGTACAAAGACATAAAACAAAGGAGGCAGCACACTGTATCCAGTCTGTTGCCTACAGGATGGGTGGGTGATATCCTTGATATCTACAATGGCAACAAAATGTATATTCTCAGCGAGATAATGTCAGGCAGGTGGGTGACAAACGATGGGCAGACATTAAGTGGATATGATGAATGTCTACAGAATGGCATTTGTTGCTGGCGTCACCAGTGCAGCTCCCATAGTGAACCAGCTCTTAAGGACATTTCTGCTGAGTAAGAGACTTTACAGAGTCAGAATCCCTTCAACACTGCTGCAAACCTGGGACTCAATTCAATCAAAGCTGCATTGCACCACTCAGCAGTCCTTCAAAATTGTATCTTACTTCTAATGATAAAAGTCAGAATACATTTTGGCTCTTACACTTCCAAACCTGGTCAATATTTCTATTATTTAAATGTGAAGAAAAAAACCCTAACAGCTGATGTATATTATTATTATTATTATTATTATTATTATTATTATTGTACCACATTTGATTAGCAACACCACTCGATGTTTGCTAATCCTCAGGCCTTGAGCACTTCTCAAATGTTTTGTCACAATATAAACCACAAATGAATAATATTCCAAGTGTTACTTCCATTTTGGAAAAACTTTGCCATTTGGAATTCTTAGACTATAAATATTGCAGTATTAACTGTTGTCATGCCATGTCTCCCTTTCAATTTTGCTATCAATCACTATAGAGCGGATATTAAATTTTATTTTATAGTGTAAACCTTACTTTGGAGTGAAGCTCTTCAAATGAAATAGAGATGTACTGTGTGTGCTCTACACAGAACATTATGGTAAATTATGCCTGCACTTTTCAGACAGTTATGTAAGTCTGTGTAAAAACAGACTAATAGCCTACAGGATAAATGACTGGGATCTGAAGAGAATAATTCTGTGAAATTAAGTGATTGAACCAAGGGGACATTTTGCTCCCATCCTTTCTCCAGCAAATCTTACAGATCCAACATAGAATTGATTTTGTAATCACATCACATAATAAGTTTAGTGATAAAATTACTTTTTTAACTTTGTCCCATATTTGAGTACTTCAGAATAAAACTAAACAGCATTCACTATAGCTATTTAAGGGTATCTATTTAATGGTGCAATGAGTTAAATACAGTATGTCTCTTTGAAACATTTTGTGGCAACATCTGCAAATGTTCATTCCCAGAAAATGTGTATGTTTTAAAATCTTGAAATCCCAGCAGTCACGAGATAACAGTAACCACCATACACATTGTAATTATTTAGCATTACAAGTCATTAAAATACTATGATCTGCACTTAATTAAAAGTTAATTAAAAACTCTATGTGTAGGTTTTTGAAAATGTCTGGCGTTGAAGATTCCCAGTGTTAGTATCAAAAAACACACTCTGATAGACATACAATGCAGCAACGCATGTTAAAAAACAACAACAATTATGCTAATCAGAATAATTTGTAACATTCTATAATCACATAAATATTCCACACATGTGCAAACTAACTAAACAAAAAATCTAAAGGACAAAGCTTAGTTTTCATATTTTGGTTTTACATGACAGTCAAAACAGATCTATATTATTTTAGGGGCTTTTTTATGCCTTTAATGAGTGGAGAGAGATATGGGGAATGACATGCAACTAAGGTCCCCGGCTGGATGCAAACAGGAGACACTGCAGTTCATGGTTGGCAGCTTAGCCCCTTGGCCACCAGGGTGCCCCAAAACAGATAAAAAATTTGATACAAAATTTGAGCAAAAAAGTTCCACTAACCCTAACCAGACAGTTTTTATTTTCTCACAGAGAATTAACTACTTTTATCAAGCTTTCTAAAATGCTGAAACACGATACTGGGGTTTCTGTCCATATTCTAAGAGAAAATTTTGGGTCTGGATTCTGGTGGTTGGGATCAGGGAGTGAATGGGTTCACATCAAGAGCCATTGTTGTATCAAAACCAGAAGGCATTACAGATTCAAAATGACTTATACTCCATGGATTGTTGTATCATAGTCTATGGGAAATTATCCTGTAGTAACACCGTCAATTATGACAGCAGCCATGGCTCATCAGTAACTACGAAAACTCTTTGATGTGACATGTTATATGATGCTGAGCTACAGTACCTGTGCCTGAAACCAGGAGATAGTAGTCTTAACTTCAGCAGAGCCAGAAGAGGCCAGAGGGGACCTAAGCTCTTAATAGTCCACTCCATTCTGTGGTGTTCATCAAGAGCGAGCAGGACAGATGGAGGTTTCAGTCAGAGAAAAAAATCAGTGTCTCTGCAGACACAGCCAGAACATCCCAGAGGAGTGGCACAGTCTGCCTACCATTAAGTGTTGCAGAGCCCACTG
This sequence comes from Siniperca chuatsi, assembly GCF_020085105.1. Classification (NCBI taxonomy): domain Eukaryota; kingdom Metazoa; phylum Chordata; class Actinopteri; order Centrarchiformes; family Sinipercidae; genus Siniperca; species Siniperca chuatsi. The sequence continues at coordinate 13,539,002 of NC_058054.1, read as the reverse complement.
AAGATTGCTTTCATTTTGTGGGATTTCTTCTCTTTCGATTTTCACTTGCTTGCTGTCAAGTAGTGTGATTTTGAGAGCATAAAACCAAACCGTACTACCTCAAAATTTGATTTTGTATAGCACATCATGTCCACAGCCCTTTCAAGACTCTGCATGTGCAGCGAAACAGGAAAGTATACAGTGTTCCCTTTTCCCTTATTGCACCTTTCATTAAACAGGACTAATAGAAACGTCCTTGCATTCCTACTGTGAGGTTATTACAGAGATGTTCATTCCCCCCCAAAAAGCTGCTGTCTGTCACCCTCTATCACCTTGTCTGCACCACTTAATTAGCAGACAAAGTGGAAAAACCCAAACTGTGGGTTCCTCTGCTCTGCAGAGACAGAGCTCAGCACAGAACAAATGAAAGGAACACAGACAAGGTAGGTCTGATGTTTGAGACAACAGATCTAAAAGATTTAGCAATTTAGCATTAGTTGCATCTTTATCCTCTCAAACTTAAAGAAGAGTTCAGTCATACATAACAATTTCCAATATCAAAATGTTCTGTAGTCCAAAAGTTGTTTTCATTTTGACAGCTGTGCATGCTTTCATGGAACTTTGTTGCATGTCTCAATTGTGGGATGTGGTCTGTGAAATTAAGAATGAATCAACTTATAGATCCTTTACATAAAATAGCCAGAGTCTGGCTGATGAAAACTGAGGCAGTCCCTGGAGCACCACTGCTCTCTGGTGGAGCAATGCTTTTTCTGCAGCAGTATTCTACTGCACAAGGTTAAATGAGTATACATACACCAGTGCAGAAATGATTTATTGGATATTCGATAAGTTGATCAACAGAAAACTAATCACAAACCGTTTAATAACTGATTAACCACTCAAGTCATTTACCAAGCACAAAAACATATCATTGTAAATGTGTTGTTTAATGGCAATTTTCACCAATTTTTGGACATTTTATAGACTAAACAGTAACACTTTATAAAACAGTCCACGATTTACAGTGTAATTTCATCTTGTGAATCCGTAATGCTGACTACTTTCTAAAATACTTACTGTCGAAGAAAACCAGACTATGGGGAACAAGAGAATAACAATTGTAAGTACCCAGTATTTACAAAAATACTTACAGTATAATATATATACAGTATAATAATATTCCTCATTTCCTCGAAAAATACCCAATTGTTATTCCCTTGTTTCCCAAAGATGCGTTTTCTTCCACTGTACCTACATTTAAGTACCAGTAGGAACCAGTAAGTATTTTAGAAAGTAATCAGTATTACTGATTCATCAGACAAAATACACTGTAAATTGCAGAAAATAATCATTAATAATAGTTAATTAATAGTTAATAATCATTAGCTAACACACATGATCAAAAACATGTTTCCAAGTGTCAATACTTAGATGATTTCACCCAACAGATTATATGTGAATGCATCAGTAATACTATATAAACAGTTCAATGACTTTAAACTTTGGCAAAGTGCCTTTTGCTTCCAATACTTACAATACATACCTCTGTAAAAGCTTGAGTGTAGGACTTTTACTTGTAAAGAGATATTTTTTACATTGATTATTATAGGATTATAGCTGCTTAGAGCATCAGCAGAAGTTCATATGCAGTCTGAAATTTCACTGGAAAAACATTAAACTTTGCCTATTACAAAAAAAAAAACTTGAATCACTTTAATCAAATTGTAACACTTGCAAATTCTTTTTCTGGCTGTCTCTTCCTCCTATGTAGAGCTGCAACTAATGATAATGCCTATTTATCAAATAACCTGAATGAATTATTTTCTCAATGAATCTGTTGATAGTTTGGTCTAGAAAAATCATAAATTTGTGAAAAATGTCTGTCACCATTTCCCAGAGCCTAAGGTAATGTCTTCAGAGTGCTTGTTTCATCTGACCAACAGTCCAAACCCAAAGATATTCAATTTATAATGATATAAAACAATGAACTGCAGCAAATCCTCACATTTAAGAAGCTGGTCTCACACAGTGGCATTTTTGCTTGAAAAATGACATAAAACAATTCATTAACAAAATAGTTGCCCATTCATTTTCTGTTGACAAATCATTTCAGCTCCACTCCCATGTATGCAAAGGCAACAACATTAATCAAGAAAAGCATTGTGTCTACTGGGTTTATTTAAGCATGTCACAACAGATGTTACCGCATCATATAGCCCTGTGAGTGTATGTTTCCCCAGTTGTTCTAACGCTATTAACGTTAGATTGGATTCACCCAAAATCACCCAAATTGTGAGTCTGCCTCCTCCCACTTCTATCAGACAGCCTTGAGCTTTTTGTAGCCCATGGAGAAACCTTGTAGACTACAGCACATTTTAGAAAAGACTTTGATTTGACACACTCTGTGCAGCAAGGCCATTTTTATTCTCAGTGAATGAAAATCATTCACAATGTCAGACAAAATGTAGTAGTTTATTTAAACATCTGTAGCTTAACCATAAAAGTCATACATACACAGCATTGAGATACAGTGGATGACACAAGTTAAGGTTATATTAAGCGTAAGTTATTATGGTTACTTATGTATGTACTGTATGTGGTGGTAGAATGTAGTATGGCACATGAATCGTGAACAGTAGTCAACAAACAACATGAAGTTACAGACATGCCTTTTCTCTATGTTCCCTAAGGCGAGATTTTCTCGTAAATGTTTTGCCACACCTTGGACACGTGTATGGCCGTTCCCCTGTGTGAACCATCATGTGTTTTTTCAGCTCATTGTTTAATCTAAAGGCTTTGCTGCAAACCTCACACACGAATGGCCGCAACCCGATATGTTTGGCTCTACGGTGAGCCATCAAATGAGATCCCCTCTTGTAACACACACCACAGTCTTCACACTTAAACGGCCTATCCTCTGTATGTTGAACCATGTGAAGCTTGAGCTGAGCTGCACTCGGCCAGCCTTTCCCACATGTGTCACAGAGGTACGGCTCTTGCCCCGTGTGTTTATACAGATGCCATTTAAGGTATGTTTTTTGATAGAATTTCTTCCCGCATACTGGGCACGGGTAACCATCTGTGTGCCTCACCATATGCGCTCTCAGGCTGTCTTTTGTATTGAACTGTTTCCCACAGTAGGAACAAACACTAGGTTGCCGTTCTCTATGCTTGCGCTGGTGCAGAATCAGATGAGCGAGATATTTGAAGCTTTTCCCGCATGTTTCACAAATGCGTGGTGTTACACTTGCAGTATGTAGTTTTTCATGATCATTTAGTAGTCCTGGCTTTGTGTAACATTTCTTGCAGGCAGTGCACTGGTACAATTTTTTGTTTTGCTGGTGTCGAACCAATTCGCTCAACCTAGAAAAAGTTCTATTGCACAAAGGACAGGGGTATGAGCCTCTAACTTTATGGGACTTGGAATAATGTCTTTTCATGAGAACAATTTTTGAAAAGTTCTTCTCACACATGGTGCACTTGATTGTGCGAGATTTAGCCTGGGAGGCATCTGCATTGTCTGCGGAGACTGGAGTTTCACTTTCCCTTGTTTCAGAACTTGTCTGAGCATGGCTCCTATTGGTATTGTCAGCTGATAGGATATTACATGCATTGATAACGAAATGGTTCGTGTTTGTTTGCTTTTTCCTTCGAGGAGCTCTTTTGGAACATTGGTGCTTCTCAAACCTCTTGTAATACGTAAAACCCTGGCCACATTCCTGACACGTCAGAGATGATTGCGTAGCCTGTGAGTTGGTAGGTGCATCTATGATTGTTGGGATCTGAGCTATACCACTTGAAACAACTCTATTTTCCTGAATCCTTTTATTTGCGTTGCTCGAGGACTTGTCCTGTGAATGCTGGTTTGAAACTCTGCATTTACCTTCCTGGTGTGTCTCACAGTCTTCGTAGCTGTCAAAGTCTTTCCCACAATAAAAACAAAGGTAAGGACTCTGTTCAGTGTGGCATCTCATGTGCCTCGTCAAGTCAGTAGAACAGGTAAATGTTTTCCCACATACGGAGCATTGTTTGACCCGACTGCTTCTTTTACACGTTTGCTCTTGTGGTGAGTCAGAAGATATTGGTTCATGGGGTACAACATTTGAAGACCCAGTTTCAGTTTCACTAGGGAGAAACTCTTTGGTCTTATCAGCATGGTTTGGTTTGCAGTGATGAGCTAAGCTTGTGGAACACTGTGGGTCTGTCTCTGCTTGTCTACTGACCATGCACATCCTCTGGTGTTTGTCAAAATTCTTTGGGTAAGTGAAAACCTTGCCACAAACATGACAGACAAGACTATAGTCATCATTAGACTGCTCAAAGTTTGGAAGATTATTTACATTTAATGGGTTATGTGTTGTGGCACTTGCCAGTGATGAAAGCTCAGGCTCACTTCTAGCGGCATCATTCTCAATACAAGTCTTTGGTTTAGGATGTAAATTTATCTTGTCAAAAAAGCTACTTTGGCACGCAGAATTTGACTGACTCATTCTGTTTGTAAAGCAACCACTATGGGTAATCCTGTGCCTCTTTAGTTTGCTAAGGGAACCAAAATCTTTGCCACAAACAAGACACTTGAAGGTTTTTGCGGAGGTTTTCAAACGGTGACACCATTTTTTGTCCATATCGTCATCATCATTAGACTCACTTTCATCAAAAGGTTGAAGAATTACTTCTACAGAGGCTCCTTCGTCTTCAGTCAGATCATCAACATGCTGCTGTCTATTTCTCTCTACATTCCTCATCAATTCTGAATTTATCTCCTTAAAGTTTTCTTCTTTGTCCTTTTTTGACTCACTGGCCAGTGAGTTATCTCTCTTCCGATCTTGTGAGACACACACGTATCCAGATTTGACAAGTGTGTCTCTCTCGTCATTGTCCACCTTTGGTAGGTGATAGGACAGGCTGGAAAGGATGCAATCATCACCAGAGGAAGACAAAGCTAGAAAGAAATAACAAACAAAACACAAATTATTTTCAGTAACTAAAACTGAAGAAAAATGAATAATACAAAAGACAATCAAGAATTGTGTGAAAAGTACTACCTTGTGGAACTTTGTGCCCAAGATGTTTGTGATGCTGAATGAGTGTATTCAGGGGCTCGGGTTGATTCATGAAGTCTACACACTCTTTCAAGATAGAAGGGGAGAGACTGAGCCAAAGGGAAGTCTTGAAATGGAACAGAACAGTTAAAATCAATCATCAGACATTATTATATTCAACTCCACCTTGCATTTATTATGTTATGTTGTCATATATTTTGTTAATTTCCTTGTTATTGTAACAACGTCCCTAAAACTGTCTTGTGTACTTTTACATCAGTAAATGTATTTCTGCATTTCCTAGAACGTCTCTCAACGACTCCCAGAGAAGGGAAATCTAGTGGAAACTGGTGATAGTAAATTGTTCTTCCTCTTCCAGTAACCACAAATATATGCATCAATGTAGATATGATTACTTAACAAGTTAATAAAACGGCAGGAAAACTAATATCCACTGGATATCTCATATCCAATATAAAGCTGATTCCACACAAAGTTTCACAAGCAGGTTACAAAACAAATTTTCTTGCAATTCTCCAGCACACTACTGCATTACTGAAATATCTACTTGTGAGTAGAGCATATCAGAGTAGAATAATGCTACAATTAACATGCACTGTGGACAACGAGTAGGATGGAAAAACAGTATTAACATTTAACATTTCTGTGCTACTACTGCTAACATACTGAACATTTAATACGTGCAGTCATACACTTGAAACTGTGTAAATATTAGGGGTGTCATGATTCTCCCAATCCATGATTCGATTTGACTTTCCATTTTATGGTCATGATTCGATTTTTGATTTAAACATTTTTTTCCCAGCACTGACAGCTATGCCATTGTTAGACTATTGAGTCTTGATTTGTAAAGATCAACAGATCATTGGTTTTATGTCCTGACAACTGTCATTTACAATTTCAAATTCTTCTTTAAAAGGAATATTTCAAGAATGATATAACCGTCATATATATATATTTTTTTAAATGTACCACACTAAGGCCATATGGTCAAATTTAAACAATATATTTAAAATGTCACCAGTCAATTGGGAACAAACTGTTAAACACAAAAATAAAAAGAAGAGTCACTAGATGGCAGAAGGCTACTTTACAACAACAGCTTGAGTTTCCTCACCTGCAAAAAGCCACCAGGTCTGTATCTCAATTCGGATACTTCCGTTAGTACACTGTGTACACAATGCACTTACTTGCATAGTGCATGAATTTCAACAGGGTACTGTTGTCTCAATTTAATGGAGAACTGCAACCATTTGCGGTACCAAATCATTACAGACTGCTAAATTAACCCAAAGAAACATACTGATGGCTACTATCCAACAACAGTATAGTGGTACTTAGTGGAAAAAAACACAAGTATAACTTAAATTTGTAGTGCAATGTTCTCAGGCGCAACCCCAACCACTCCCCTTCCGCTACATAGCCAAGATGGCGACCATTGAGGGTGAGAAGTGTCCAGAGCGTTCCACGCTCTTTGACACTTTTTGACCGTTATAAATACACCATCCGGTACTCATAGTGCACTGCATTTTGCCATAATTGTCAGTGTGAACGCACTTATGCACTCAAAATAGCAAGTGCAAGTACGGAAGAATACAAATTGAAACACAGTACAGGATTGTTTGTGATACCTGCAAAGATGTCCTGCCATATCTATTGTGTTGCCTGAGGTGGCATATGGTACCCCCGTGTACCGTGTCTCTGATGGTTTTGATTTTGAAGGTCATAATAATAAGCTCATTTCGATTGATTTTCGATTTAGAATTGAAATCGTGACACCCCTATTAAATATCTATATTTTTTTGCTTTATTTTCCCCAGGATTACTATTTGTCAGGTACCCACTTGCTCAAGGTTTGGAACAGGCAGCAGCTTCTGCAGATTGAAGAGGAATTTTCTCATTAGAGCTTGCAGGGCTGAGTCGTATTTAGGGCCGAACACTGTTGGGAAGATTGTCTAAAGAATAAGAAGTACACATTACATTTCACAAAATACTGCAAGACCCCTTCGATGCCACCACAGATGTTGAGAGTTACATTAAGGCAATCCAATCAATAAGAAGACATTCAACCAACCTGAATAAAATGAACAGCATATAATGATAGTAACTGAGAAATTGACTTTTTTTTAAACATTTTTTTCCCCATAGGACATAATCTTAATAATTAATTAATAAAAGATATAGTACCAACCAACCCACCTGATAAAAGATATTCCTCTGGCATTGATTGTCCACTAGAGTGTGAACAAGCTTCAGGAAGTTTGTCACTGATGCTTTTACCTCAGAACTGGAAGTCTTATAGAGCAAACAAGAAAATACATAAGTGAATGCTAATGACACAAAGAGTAATGGAGATTTAACAAGAGAACCTACCTCTTTATCCTGGTTTGTAATGTAGGTGTTTATGCGGCTCAGATGAGGCTGGATGGCCTGAGGGCTGGCGAAATCATCATTGCGGCACAACTCTAGCACCACCTGTTGGCATCAAGATATAACAATTTAGTGAAGGCTTTATTTTTCAACTAAGTCACATGTGGAGGTCATGGATGTATAATGAGAACAGGATACAGCGTCGGAGGCGGGGCCCTGTTCATTCCTATAAAAGTTGCTCAGTGACGTATGAAGCCAAAAACGTTCGACTTACGAGTATAAAGTTGCCTGGATCTTCCACACAGCTTCCGCATCTGCGCGGCCCATACCTCAAAAAAAGCATCCGCTGATTTACAGACGTCTCTTTCACAGTGTAAGTCTATGGGAAAAAGTCTTGTGGGGCCAGTGTGCATCATTTGGACGGACCCGGAAGTTGTAATTACACGGTTTGGCCACTATGTCAAATTGGCTTCAAAGCACGCTGCACTTCCTGGGGGGTTTGGTGGAGGTGTGGCCGTGAGTGACATACCCCGTCATCTGAAACCTATCACCAATAGTACCATATATAAGAATTGGATGTATGGGCAGAATACAAGTCTGCGAATGGTGAGGTCAAGTGTTAGGTGCTTGCCCTAACCTGATATATGGAATTGGAATTGTCTGACAGTTATCCTTAAAACAAATAATGCATTCAGTTGGAATCTAACATTTGCTCTGCTCAAGCACCTTGAGCAATTCAGATCATTCAGATCCTTAACCTGAAAGGAGCAATACTACTATGGTCTTCATTACGAGTAAAAGTATTATCAGCAAAATTTAAGTAATAAAAGTACCTCTTGTGCAGAATGGCCACTGTCTGTGTTAAAGAATTCTATACAGTATTTTATGAATTGATTATTACATAATGTGCAGCATTTTCTGTTATAGCTGGTGGAGGTGGAGCTAATTTGAACTACTTTGATACTGATATTGTTGATACGGTAGTTTGATCAACAATTCACCATACTTTATAAAATAGTCTTATGTGTATTATATTTTTCTGCAGAGTAACTAGTAACTGTAGCTGTCAAATGAATTTAGTGGAGTAAAAAAGTACAATATTTGCCTTTTAAAATGTAGTGTTGTTGAAGTATAAAGTAGCAGAAAGAAAGCACTCAAAGTAAAGTACCTCAAAGTTGTGCAAGTATAGTACTTGAGTAGTTACATTCCACCACTGTAGACAAGTGCCTAATATCTCATCTCTGTAGCATATTGGACCCTCCAGTTAGTATTTTTTGTAGATAGTAGATGACGAGTTATTAGAGCCTTTACAGAATTAATTATATATGGACATTTAGTACCTCTTATTCTTAACGTTACCTTTGCACGTAGGCCCATAACTAGTTGGACTCTCTCTGTGTACGTGAGTAGCTCGGGGACTGTTTCCAACACTGTGGTAACGAAGTCCTCCAGCTGACCATAGTACATCACAGCTCCCTGCTTCACTATCTCCCACAGAGCTGCAGACACAAGCTGCAGAGGGGGGACGATAAGACGGAGAGAGGAAAGGGGAAAGAAACCTGAAGAAACAAATGTAAAATTGCAAGATTACAGTATAGACAACTGTTTTTATCACTAGAGTGAAAATAGCCGACACATATATTGCAGTGCTACAATACTCCGCAGTTTTCGTTAACACTAGCCGTTACCTTAAAACATCACTTTCTAACGCTATCTTCCTATCTACGTTTAGGGCAAAAACGGACTGAATGGAGGTAACATTTAGTTGAGTGTTAAACACTCACCATCCGTTATTGTCTTGCTCATTTTTGCGTTATGGACATAATCCTTTTTAGCTATGAAGATGGCTATTCGCTAACATTGCAGCCATAGGAAAACGTCTGACTGTGGAATATGGAAGCCACGTCCGGTCCGACACAGCCGACTTCTCTTTGGGAAATGTACGCATTACGTTGGTACGTACGAACGTGCAAGGAGCGTTACTTTTTTTTCCCCCACCAGCATTCCGGGAAGACCCGCCCCTATACTACGATGTGATTGGCTAACCCTAACTCTAACTTTAACCAACCTAACCAACGGAGGCAACGAGTACTAGCCAATCAGAGGCAGAGTTCCCTGAATGCTGGTGGGGAAAAATAAGGCTGTTAGTACAGTTCTCATAACAATATTCCTGGCATTTATAAAGGACAGAAGGCATTGTTAATAACACACATTCGGTTTTGTGATGAAAGAGGCACACAAGCAGCGGACAAGCTAGAATTTACTATTTATCCATTGTTTAGTGTGCTATGAAGTAATCTGTCACCGAATTACCAAATTACCCCACTAGATGGCGGCATTGTAACATGGGATAAACTTGGCAGCGCTGAAGTGGAGTGGCAAAATGTGACAGCTGCATATAATATATATGTAATGTAATACACAACAATATAATAATAATTTTAAAAACAATATTAATACATGTTGGGTGATTGAATTATGGTTTTATTGGTACTTCGTAATATTTTTTTTTATAAAATCAAATTATCACATGCACACTTTTGTCCAGTTTAGCTCAGTCAATTGTGTTCACAGCCTACATAAGGTTCTTACATACCTTCTGTGCCCATACAGTTTTACCTATTTCAAGATTTTTTGAAACAATATGAGAGGTTCTCTGTATGACGACAATGCCGCATGAAAGAAATGTTGATACTGGTTGTTATCCATTAGAAACAAGTGAAATGATCGAACCACACTTGGAAAGTATTCACTTATTATTAGGAAATCAAAAAGAGTCAAAAGTGTCATTGTTGTCACAGTGATTGTTCCTTATTAGGTACATATCACACAAAATATCAGGTACCACCTCATATGTTGTGTTACCACCTGTTAACATGCCCTTTCATAATTGTCAATTTATCCAGCAGTACAGAAAACATATTGAGACAGGGCAAGACAGACAGGACGAGAAGAGGAAAAGACAGGCAGGAGTGAATTATAACAGAGATGAAAAGTGAGCAGTCATCTGTTTACAGTTTTCTGGAACTGTAATCACAAGCATTTTACCACAATCCCTAACAGTGTGACAGTGCTCTATGAACATTTCTGTTGGCTTCAGTGCCTGAGCAGTATTATATTGACAGTGACTATTAATGTCAAGAGCGAAAGATGTCGACGTGCACAACTGTTTATAAAAATAAGTGGATATATTTCTATCTCAGTTTGACATTTGTCTGTCTCTCTGTGTCTTTGATTTCTTTTCCAAATGTATACATCACCGTTTCACTCCTGTTGCAGTCTGTGGACTTTACATAATCATGTCACATTACTCTGCTGCCTGTCAGGAGGAAGATTGAGCTTAATGCTGAAGGTGGAGCCAAGAACTGCATTAAACATTTGTGAGGAATCATTCTCCTCACAGATTATAATTGCGTAACTATCATTCACATTTCCCTACAGCAAATAAGAAAAGCGGAAAAGGCACGGCACTGCACTTTTACCATCTAATTCATTCTCTTTCAGATTGTGTCAAATGTGGTACTGTGTGTGTGTAAGTATGAGGGAGTAAGACAGATAATAATGCAGAGAGAGAATGACAGATGGGAAGAGACAGAGAAATTCAGGGAGAACAGGAACAGCAGATTTGTAGTGACAGCCTGCTCAGTCGGAAGTTAAAAGATTGTTTAGCCTAAAACTTGCAGCACATCCATGGAAACCAGTCTAATAAGTGTAGAAGAAAGCATGTTTTCCCTGCTTTTTAGTGGTATAAAAAAACTAACATTTACTGAGGCTTCATGGCAACAACACTATGAGCCAACGTATCCATCACATGTGAGTCAGACAGGACTGGCAAATATTTCTTAGCAGCTTTGGGTAAGCTTACTGTGACAGTTTAAGTTTATTGTGACAGTTTTTGACAAATGTCAGGTATGTTCCAACCACAGGAAAGTATACTTAGTTTTTGAAGACCAGCACTGATCCCAGGATTTTATGCTGAATTAGTCAAAGTTTCACCCAAAAATTCAATGGAAGCGCCTCTAAAACAAACTTGAAACCACCACACGATACACAAACTCTCCAATGAATCTAATGAAATTAACTTTTTCTAAGGCAGGAAGCGTGAGGCCGGTAACGATTTCTGTGGTGAGGACAGGAGTGAAAGCTATTTGCAGGTCTGACCTTATGTAAATTGATGTTTGTTCTTAAAATTAGTTATGTTTAAGTTAAACAAAGCTTGAAATTTCAGTATAAATCCAAACAAGTGTAGGTTTTGAGTATTGTACGATTGAAAGGTGGCTCTTACCTGAGTTTATGGTTACTTTTATTAGTGTCACTTAAAATGATCACTTTTAAACCTTTAAAATCAATTTACATTTTTTTCTAAAGTTATAGGTTATGCATGTTCACCCTTTCTTCTCTTGTGAATTAACCAAAGTGATGTGCTGGAGCCGGCTGACACAGTAGTTAGCCTACATAACCACATTGCCACATGTGACCATTCTTCCTCGCAGCTGACAAATAACCTGTATTGTAGCTTTAATTATCGGATTCTTGTAAGAACGATCTAATAGGAAAGTGAGGCCGAAGTGGCCTCAGGCTTAACAAAATGTAGGCCCATATAAGTTGACTTACTTTTGAGGCCAATGCCTGCATTGAGCCTTGGCACAGAACACTTTTGTAGTACATTTTAAGATAATTCAAGGTCTACAGGCAGAATAATGTGCACTGATGGGAGTAAACAGAGAGAGAAAGGTTATCACTGTCCTTGTTTATAAAACTAGTGATGCAGTAAGACAACAACATACGTTTCTTGTTTCTTGCCTCTTACGCGTTCACTCTCACAAACACACACACACACACACACACACACAGTCACACTTTGCTGCAGTATCATCTACCTCATGCATGGCAAAGACCTTTGCTCCTTTATCCGTTAACCTCTGACTCTTTGTTGCAAAATATTTTTCATACATAAAAATAGCTCTTTCTTGCCAGTTTCCTGAACTTTAACGCATATGAATGCAAAAGACTGAAACTGTCGGCCGAAAAGAGACAACTGAGGACAGCTACTGCATGGCACTGTGGTGGGAGTGCCTCTGTCCCTCATTTCAGAGAGGGCTTTGATGTCACTTGAATAAGCTGCAGCTCACTGAAAGAACATCAAAGATACTCACCCCCAGCCCACGGCCATTCACTGCTCTGTAGGAAACGTCTGTTATCTTTTCCATGATTAACGCCTCATTAACTGGCCATTAATATTACCAATTACCCCAAAATGTGCTCAGTATCTTCAGGGATCAAGCAAGTGGCTATTTGGAATTTGTGATGTAAAGAAAGAATATGCCTATTTAATGCTTTGGTATTACTTTAGGCTGAGCTCTCTCATTTGAAGTATTGAGCTTTCTGATCACTGGACCCTTTGCTATGTTTCTTTTCTTTGATTTTAATTATCTGGACTCTGGGTTATTATGCCCAAATTAAATAGATGTTGTAGTTTTTGCATTCACCTCAGTTGTCCCTTGCACTTATAACTGACATTCCAAATCCCACTTAATCTTTTAGCCTTTGTAATCAGTTTTGCATCAGTGAGAGGGTGGATAAAAGTGGAGGACATACCCTTAATTTGCTATCCATTGATGTCATTTGTGGATAATGTTGAATTAATTGATGTGCATGTGTATGAGACCTGCCAGACGGTCATTGCATTTCACACAAAAGTAAATAGTGTGTGATTTAATGTGCCCTCCTGGTGAGGCAACTGCTAAATTTTAACAATAGTAGACCACCTCAGTAGGGCTATGTTTTTTTATTTTATTTTTTACAGTAGACCATCTCGTTTTAATTAGTGTCTTGAGCACCTGACTGGTATCACTGACATGGTAATATACATGGTTCATTTCCTTCCTTTCACAGAGGAAATTCTCTATTATTGTTGGCAACTCAAAATCCACACAAAAGCTTTGAGGTACCACAGGGCTCCGTTTTTGGTCCAGTCGCCTTCATTGTATAGTACTTGCTAGAGTTACACAGGTCTGAAGTCAAGACTCAGTAGACTACTACAATGACCTGCATAAGGAAATCAGTTTAACCAAATCAGTAACAGTATCATCCGTATATTCATCCTCTTTTGGGCCGTTTAGTTTATGTTTTAGTACATTCTTTCAGATTAGATTAATTATCATTTAACTCTTCTGACGAGATAATAGATTTGTTTAGCCCAAAAGCACACCACAACTCACTGTTTTTGCAAATATTATGCTTATGAAATGTATCACCAAATGATGTTTTTTGTAGTTTTGCTTAGTCTGTCAAATAATGTAACTTGCTAAAAAAAAAAAACAGAATTGGAATTGGAGTCCTATTATCAGACGAGCAACTTTTCCTCCGTCCACACTGGCCTATTAGAGGAGCGCACCGTGCAGCCAATCACAGGCTCTCACTGCTCAGCTCTACTAATCGTGGATTAGCTACAACCGACTGCAGTCTACAGCTCTGGGAGGGAGAGGTAGTCACTGCCATTCACTACTCACTCTCTATTTTATTATTAGCTCACTTGGATCTGGCAGCAGTGACTTTTGCATTGCGCAACCAAGTAGCTGCATATATCTGGATCTCAGGTAAAGGTGTGGGGTACAGCAGAGAGAAGCGGCTGATTTGGGTTCGATGGAAGCTGCTACTGTAGGTCAGGTAGGACTCAATTGATGGCCCTTTAATTTAAATCCACACCGTCGTAACACCGCGCACTGAAGCGCTGCTCCGTTTTCGCGTCCTAATGTTCAGGACGGCCAATTACCCGACGGTGGATCCTGCGCCCACCATCATGCACGGCACTTGGATTACCACGGGGTGCCGAGAAAACACGCCCGTGGCGGTGGAGAAACCCAAGAAAAAGGCGTTCAGCCTGGTCAAAATAATGTCTCTCAGCAACAAGAAAGGGCACGGCCAGTATCCGCACCACAACAACAACATGCCCTTTACGATCCACTGTCACATCGGGAAAGAGATAAAGCACATTTGCAGCAATTGCAGTCGCGGGAACGACACACAGGATGGTGAGTAGGCTCGAGCCTTGTGTGGTTTCGCCCATAGTAGCCCTGCGGTACTGCCATCCAGGATGTACTCCTCTCATTATCTGGCGATTGCCATGCCTCTGGGCTCATATGCGCGTTTGAAAACCAGATGAGGTGCTCCAACATTGAATGTGCTTTGCGTCTCTTTCATGTGTCTGCTTGTGTGATGATATTCAGTAGCTACTATTTTAAGTGGGTCAGTCAGCGTATACCTTTAAACACAAAACGACAGTGATTCACTGTTGCTGTTGTGGAAACTGCCTCTGACTGGATCAGAACTTCTTATAGGGTTGGGCTCTGACTTGAATTGCCACTTGTTGGTTTGCGTCACAAAAATATATTTATTAATTAGTCTTATTATGTGGGAAGCTCAAGTATTAATTCAACTGACCTATTTAGCCTATAGATGTCATTAAGATGGCATGAAACTGCAGGCTGTGTGCACAAAGCCATTTCCAGTTCAGTGTCATTACATCATCACTCAGCCATCTTAGTATGCAAACAAGTGTTTTTAATTAAAATCAGCCACATCAGTGTATTGTGTTACACTAGTGGGAGAATGTAGGTTATATGCAACACGATGAAGATGGGATAGAATTGCTAGTGTGTCATGAAATGATCACCTGCCTTGAAAGCAGCATGACAGTTTAATCATTGGGTACTTGGAAGAGGATTTTCTCCTTTTTCCTTTTGCTTTGCAGATTGAGCTCATCTCCCCTCTGCAAGGATTTTGTCAATATTGTAATTAATTACATCATCATGCTCTTAAACTGTAGACATTCTGGTTCTGTGTTTCTGCCTGGAAATGGTTCAGTGAAAAAAAAGATTTGGTAGTATTAAACAGTATTTGGGGATCATCAGTCTTTTTCACAAATACAGACAGACATAAACCCCTTTGGGTAGAGAATATACAGAGGGTTCGTCTTCACAGAATGCACCACGAATCACTTTGACTGAATTATTTTAAAAAGCATGCTTCTTTTGTCAATATAATACATATTTCAGTAATGTGTAGAAGATATGTAGCCTACAAAGAAGTGTGTTATGTTGTGAACTGATGTTCAGTTTGTATGCATTTCTTTTACTGAAGTTACTAAAAGTGTGTACAGTATACAGAGCTGGTTCTTACTTGGATGTTACTCTGCTTAGATATGGTTCTTTGTCTTCCTGTCTTTTTTATCTATCCTTTTGGCCTCTAATGAAGTAATTTGAATCTCTGCTGGATTCGATTAGCATTGACTGTAGCGTTATTTATAGAGTGGTGTGGTGGCCAGATTGCTAAGATGGTTGGCTCTGAGGCACTAGATCATTCAAGTGATGGTCCGTGGGACTGATTTCCACTGCATTACTGCCACATTATTTATCATGCTGGCCCATTGGCCTGGGGAGGTGACTGGTCTACAGAGTGATATGTCTGTGTTGGCAAACATGGTGAATGTGATGTAATTTATTTAAAAACAAGCAACCCGCACATTCCCTGACAGCATATCATGGGTGATGATCTGATGCAATGAGGTGACACTGACAACTGACACAACATGCTGTGCTAGAGGTCACATCCAGACTCTAGTCTGTTATCCAGACCCAGTCATGAGAACTTGGCCTTTATTCTGTTTATTTATTTATTTATTTCCAGTTAATGTTGTATGCATATACCATACAAGTGTTTTAGTACTTTTTGAATATTTATCCTACCATTTTACCCATCTCAAGCAAGTGTTAAGTAAATTACATTCTGAAATCTGAAACATTTGTATGATCTCGTGAGTGCTGTTATGAGTGAGAAGGATGAAGTAGTTGTGAATACTTTGCTGGTCTTCTGTTCTTGCAAGATGGTTGCATTCAGCTATTGAGTCTGGGCATGTTACTTTTGTTTACGCTGCTTTTTTAGAGACTACTTAAATGTGTGTTCAATTAGTTTTGTAGTAAGGAGACTGGAGAGCACGGTAGAAAAACAGCTCCATGTCTAAAGGCACATCCTAGTTTATTTGCTGCTAGCAGTGTTCACAGTTTTTAGGTCTGTTCACAAGCTAGTGACACTCTTGAGTCAGAGATTTCAGTTTGAATACCTCTTTATGATCATACCTCTGGAGCTAAAACCGTGTGTGTGCACCCTCGTGTCTAGTTTTTTTGTAAGTGGGGCTGTTTGTAGCCTTGGATTGCAGAATATTTCAAATATAACATGTATTCACTTTTCCCATTTGTGTTACAATAAAATGCTTAACATTCTTCTGCTTTTGATGTCCAAGGGTACGTAAAAGTCTAAAGGGCTGAGCCTTGTGAATATTTGACGAGGAGTAGAAAGATTTCCCCTTAATGAGGTGCTTATCAGTCTGTTTAGTGTGTTTTGGCAAGCTAATGCCAACAGCTCAGTGTGATGCAGCCTCAAACTGTTTAGACTCGGAGCGTATCCTGCGTACTGCTATTTGATATGCAGGTTTGTTTATCCTCTCCCAACCTCATCCAGTTACTAGGGAATTCAGGAGGCCACTTGGCACAGATTCTTGCTGCTTGGATCTTTGTAAGCAAAAGTGTCTGCTACGTTCACTGCTAGCTTCTACATGATTATTATTATATCACCTCCTCTGCACCCTCACCTAAACTAGACCCTGTTTATGTATTTATTTTTTTGTTCCCTTACAGCTGAGGAAGTAGAGAGGCTGGCTGCCATGCGTTCCGAGTCCTTGGTCTCTGGCACCCACACTCCACCTATCCGTCGTCGGAGCAAGTTTGCCACTCTAGGACGCCTCCTCAAGCCCTGGAAATGGAGGAAGAAGAAGAGTGAGAAGTTCAAGCAGACCTCTGCTGGTACATGACATTTTTACTTAATTCTACAGTATGTTTATATAAGCACAAAAAACACTTGCAGGTGCCACATGTATTACAAACAACCATGGTTTCTGTTATTTTATGCCTTGTCTGGTTGTGGAAAGAAATTCAGTGTACATCTTTTGGCCAAAAGAAAAAAAAGTATTAAGTTTCAGTCTCCAGGGTGATTGAAAATGCGGCAAATTGATTCAGCAAAAGTGCAGCGTTGGAGTTTCATGTTTTGAGGTCTCTTTACAGTTCCTTTGATCTTGCAGCCCAGTGTTGTCAGGGGGGCGAGTGAAGGACATTCTCTCTTCAGATGTGGCTGTATTTATTTTCTTTGGCTGACACATCCTGAATTCTGCTGTCAGCCTGGTGGACAGGAGGAGACACTTTGTCAGACTGCATCTTGCGGGTTGGAAGCAGAATTCTTGCTTTTGTGGGAGATGAGCAATTGCACAGAGACCTGAATCCGGTCTGAGCAGCACAGGATGTTCTGATTTAGTAATGCTATTAAATTATCATTTTCCAGGTGTGAATTTGCTGAATGAATCAGTCTCTGTCTGGTTTGACCATGTTTGCTGTGACTGCCTCATTGCTCTCTTACTGCCAATCTTGTCAGTCTTGAATGTGATCACAGGGACTAATGTGATGTCTTGTCATCTCAATCACTTTCCACAAGCACAAAACATGTATTTGACTTCTAGGTTGGTATTACCTTTCAGCTAGGCTTTGTTACTGTTCCCAGAGTGCTGTTTGGCTGTGTATTTCTGCCCCAACATGGTCCCCCTGGCACTTCAGCAGTCTCTCTGGACTAAGTGGTATTTTTAGTAAGGCGCAAAAGTGCTGACGAAATCTGGTTTATAGCCTTAGATGCTTGATTTTCGGAAGTCTTACTGTATTTTAATAGGGAGTGCGTACTTGATGAAACATTCATGGAGATGTTTTCTGTTCATTAGTACATTCATGTATGCTCTATGATAACAGCATCTTCCCAGTTGTGGTGAAGTACAATAATCAAGAACAGAGTAACAAAAGGGCTTTTTTTTCTGTAACAATGGTGTTAATGCACAGTGGAGTTGAGTGAAAAAGCTCTCTTCATCGCTTTTGTTACCCACTTGTTTTGTATGCATAATGCTGCTGTCTATAATTCTTTTGCTACTATTGTTCTGTTCAATCCTTTTTGATAGCAGCATGATGGTGGATTATGACCTAGCAGCATATCTCACTGGAGCAGCCTCTAAGTGGAATTTCTGCACTGTGTAATCTTGCAAGTATCTCCAATGCTCAGGCAGGTTCTTTAGCTGCAGTGCCGCCACTACAACTGCGCACGCACACACGTCACATCAATTTCAGCAAGAAACATGAACCCAACTTTTAAAGCCTCCAAATAAGAGAAATGTGGCCTGCACTCACAAGCACAGTGGTGGAAGAAGTACTCAGATCCTTTACTTAAGTAAAAGTACTGGCATCAAAATATACTTAAAGTACCAAAATAAAAGTACTCATTATGCAGAATGGCCCATTTCAAATAATATATATTATTGGAATATAATTTTGTGATGCATTAATGTGTTCATCACTTTAATTTTGCAGCTGGTTAATATGGAGCTAATTTTCATATATATATATATATATATATATATATATATATCTCTATACACACACACACTACTTTACATACTTCTGGGTAGTTTGTGAATTTCCCCTGGTGACCAATAAAGCCTTATTGATATAATAATATCCTAATTTGTTTATTGATTTATATTTTGTATTGTTAATCAGAATCTGCAAAGTAACTAACTAAAGCTGTCAAATGTAGTGCAGTAAAAAGTACAATATTTGCCTCTGAGATGTAGTGGAGTAGAAGTAGAAAGCAGCAGAAACTAGAAATATTCAAGTATAGTACAAGCATCTGAAATTTGTACTTAGTACAGTACTTGAGTAAATGTACTTAGTTACTTTCCACCACTGCACAAGCATGAAATAAATCAAATGACAGGAAGTGGCTTAGGGATTTTGAACTGTAGTGGTCAACACATGGACCATTGCACCTTAATGGAGATTTAAAGCTGCACTTTTATGTAAACAGAACGCTATAAGATATACAATATAAGAAAACACATAATTATGACCTATACCTGACTTAATTTATTGAGCTAAACTTTGTCAGCTGGCATCTTGAGCTTTTGTTTGAAATCTCTAGAGGGCATTGTTGGTCATTTGTCAATATGTTGCTTAAAAATAGGGAAAATGTGCTATACAGTAGCACTTCACTACATTCATCTCATTAGAGATAAAGTTGAGAGAGTAAGTGTATAGTCGTGATTCCTGCTGCACTGCTATGATCTTGGATTTTCCTGCCCCTATGTACTGTCTTCTTGTCTCTGCAGTTGTCTGTGATGCCTAACTGTTGATTATGTTTCGTCTGTCAGCAGGGAGCAGACCAGCCACTGGGCATGCAGATGTTGTCGTAGATAATTGGACACTGAGCACAGTAGAAGATTATGAATGTGTTATGATATTAAGCAGATGAATGCCAACTCTGGGGGACTGTACTCTTCACCTCAGGAAGGAAGGAGGGAGGGCCTGACAGTTGGATGTCTTATCATGCTGTCTTATCGTACTCTTACAGCGAGCTTGTATCACAAAGGGATCTCACTAGGCAGAGATTCATCCAAAGAACATGCATGTGGTAGTCTGATGTTATCTTCATTTTTATTTCTAATCAAATGAATTAGCAGATTAAATTATGAACAGCAGTCGCCTAATGCACTATTCTTGCTGTCTATTAGCATAATCTTTAAGAAGAATCACAGATTTCCTACCTGCTCATGGATGATATACTGTATGAAGAGGAAAAACAAATGCCACATTACAAACCTGATGTATCCTTTCTGTGTGTCAAGCTCTCGTTTAGCCATATCCAAGCTTCTGACGTGTGAGCCTTAAAGCTCGCGCTTCTCATTGATAAAAGACTCCATGAAAGTTTTAATACAGTTTTTGTGAGGCTCAGGCTGAGAGAATTGCCTTGGTAAAAGCCTCCACTTTGAGCTACTGAGCCTCAGGGTTCGTAGGATGTGTTCTGACTATGTGGGTCACTATGCAGTGGAATTTATTTTCTCTAAAAAACTAAGTGTAGTGTTCTCAGATCAATACAGACTGTACTCAGATATGCCAGTTTAATTTAATATGCTCTCAGCTGAGTCTCCCCAATGAGTGTCTAATCTTCTCATCTTGGTACAGATTGAGTGGCTGGAACGTTGGACACAACTTAGGCCATGGTGGACTGTCCAAAATAGAACTTGGTTGATATTCAAGGTGATTTAGAGGACAGTTTCTGCTTTTCAAACTCTGATATGATAGATTGTGTTGTGTTCTTTGGTATTGATAGGCCTATAATACATTTTGTATTTCAGTTGGTGTACCTCAGCTGTACAGTGTAGCGACATATACACAAGTAATAGACTTTATTGCAAACAGACAGCTGATGATTGGGTCAATCATACTAGGATCAAAGTTGAATATTTGGTGTGAGTGGTAGTTTTTTTTTTTTTTTTTTTTTTTCTTTTTTTTTTAAATCTGCACTGAATGTGTTGTTTTGTAGGGCCCTCACAGGACCTTCCTGATGAAATGAACATGAAATTCTACTTCTTGCAAACTATCAATGTATTCATTAAATATTAAACAAAATGTTTTTTGCAAGACCAGCCAGTGTTTTAAATCTTGACTCGATGCTCGGCTAGTGCGCCACCTGCTGTGTCCACTTCCATTGTAACAATTTGTTTTTCTTTTGTTTTAGAAGCACAATATCTGTCAAATCTGAAGACACATTGTCACAAAGGCTTTTGAGTTAATGGTATTGCATAACAGTGCACATCCCATGGCATAGCAGTTATGTCATAAAGCTTTGAGTAATTACTTTTAATTTTGGATGAAACAGCAGTGTAATCCCTGAATATATATTACAGCACTGCCAACCTACCGTCAACCTTTAGCCCTGGGTTTTTCCCACTCTGGCAAAGAGATGGTGCTGACATTTTGTTGAACATTTTCTGTCAACCAAAAGAGTGACAAATAATTTATTTAGTTTTTCAAATAATGAAAATGAAGTGTCACTTAAGGATTTTGCATTTTCATTCAAAAGAAATGGTATAGAGACTGAAAATATTAACCCTAGTGTAACATGTCTTTTCATTTTTTTAATGGTGTACATCCCAAACAAGATAACGACATTAGCAGTCAAAAGCAGTCATCACTTCTCAATTAAAGAGGGTTTGCAAGTTTGATGAAAATCGACTGCCACGGTGCAGATATTCCTAGTTTTGATGACATTTTCAGAGTACTACAAGGTTTAATTTTTCCTT
Organism: Siniperca chuatsi; assembly: GCF_020085105.1. Taxonomy (NCBI): domain Eukaryota; kingdom Metazoa; phylum Chordata; class Actinopteri; order Centrarchiformes; family Sinipercidae; genus Siniperca; species Siniperca chuatsi. The sequence continues at coordinate 13,517,363 of NC_058054.1, read as the reverse complement.
TATCCAGGTACTGCTCAACTGGCAGACATTAATAGAAACCTCTCTGATAAAATGTACAACAGTTCAGAAACTGAAGTTTGAGAGGTGAAATGTGCAATGCCTCACCGCCTCTTGATGCCTGTGGTGCTTTGGGTAAACAATCTAGTGAACTGGCTGCATTCCCTCCCAGTTAGAAACATTCCTCTATGTTGATTCTGGCCAACTCTTTGATAAGTCTTTTTACTATCCCCTTGGTATACTTGACCTGATGTTACATTTGCTGCCTCTGGGAGGAAAAAAAACACTTTTTGATGGAGCTGCCTGCATTAGCATCCCAAGTAGCATCTACAAATGCCACAATTTCCTTGCATTTCACACACATTAATTTACCACTTCGTAGGGCTCCAGTGGAGATGATTCTTTGTGTGACACACTGGTGATATTTTGGTCACGTTATTTTCCAAAGAAATGTTTCGCTTCCTGGCTTGGAGCTGATCTCATACAGGCTTCTCTTCAAAAACTTTTTGAAGTATGGAGTGATATTGAACATCTGGTATCCTGGAGGAACTCCATAATGGAGGGTACTGTTTGATGATAACTTGCTCTGCTTGGATATTTTCGAACATTGACGCACAGAGTATCCAAATTTGTGCCCCAGAGGCCTGCCCGTCTTGACATTTGTATGACTCTCATTTGTGTTTTTAATTTTTACTCTCAGCAGTTGGTTTTCATTCCACTGTGTTGTGATTAAGGGCAAGGAAAAGAGAGGTCAAGCTGTCAGTATTTTCATTAATCCACACTGTATTAGCATTGAACACACTGCCTTCTGATAGAGCTGGGACAGGACTCCTGGGTCATATGTAAAGCACACATGGCACAATCTGTGACCTCCCCTCTTAAACAGGAGCTGCAGAGGCCTGCAGGGAGATTCTTGTGCAGTGTGCTCAAGTGTTGTTGCTGATTTCACATTCTTAATTGGTTTCAGTGCAGGTGTAGATTTTAAAATTACTAACGTGATTTTTAACGGCTTTCATTCAGCCTACTGATAGAAGATGTTAAGTGCCTCAACTGTTGAAGCTAAAAGTAGAAACAAGCAGTAGCTATGAGAAGTAAAATGAGAAGTGTTGCTGGAATATCTCCTCCATCCTTTTCTTTTTTGTTAATAGAGGCCCAGTTTTTTAGCTTTAGGTGTTCAGAAGGGAAGTCAGTTTCACAGGTTATCTTTACAACAAAGTCCAGGATTTCAATACACTGTTCTGTCATCTGCAGTTGCTTGGAATTCTGATCTTTTATATGATAAAAGATCAAAAGATGTACCATTACACATACATGTACAGCAAGACCAATAATATACTGTAGATACAGTTGTGTTCAGGTAAATCAGTGAAAAATGCATTTACTTAAAGGATAAAGAATAAAAGAATAGTCTATATTCTTCTTATTGTCAAATAACAATGAATTGATCCTACTAACAAGCATGTGTAGCCAAAGCTTGATATATCTTATGAATGCCATATACCTCTGTTGTTGTTAAAAACACCTCAATGAGCCACATTGTTGCACTGGGTGACTTGTTCCGTTATTACCATGAACTTGGGCACTCAATTCCAGATACACCATTCTGCTGCCATAAATACTAAGTAGCCCACCAAATTTGTATTAATGCAGCTGAAAATAGTCCCCAAAAATGCACTGCTTACTCCTGTTTGAATAACTTTTGCTAAGAACTACAGTGCCCAGATGTTTTTTTTTTTTTTTTTTTTTTTTTTTTAAGAAGGTATCGTATAAAAGGTTTGTCTTTTCCTGGAATGAATGGGTTTGGGGCTGAGTGCAACAGACAGAATAGGGAAGACTAACACATAGTTAGTTTTGATCTTTTCATGGGATTTGTTGACAATAAGAAAAATATAGACTAATGCCTGCCTTGTCTTTTATATTTCATTAATCAGTTCTCATGTCTTCAACAAAAAATACTCTCTAAAAGGTTCTATTAAAGTTACCAGAGCTGGGACAAAATCTTGCAAAGGATAAAATTTTGCCTGGGGACCTTGAGAGATCTGGAGAACGTTTTCAGTTTTGTTTTGTGTTATTGAAGGGTTTGACCAATATGAAAATGACTAACATTATTCTCCTTTACCCCCTCAGCTTTGGAGAGGAAAATGTCAATGCGACAGAGCAGAGATGAGTTGATCAAGAGAGGAGTGCTGAAAGAGATCTTCGAAAAAGGTGAGCTGATGTTATACAGCTGCAGCCTTATTTAACAGCTGGAAACTCTTGGTTTTAAGTAGAAACTGCAAGAACGGTAGATGTGGTGCACAAAATTGGAAGGTCTTCAGTTATTCATCTCCTCATTAATCAGTAGTCTCTGAAGTGCACTCTTCAAGATTTGGCACGGGCATCTAGAGATAAAATCTTTCATTATAGAAATTATGTAGGGTTTTAAAAACTCTTTGATCTTGATTCGATGTGCCTTAGACACCCATATTCAAAGTTAGAGAGAGTATATTTAAGTCTGACAGCAGGGTGCTTTATGCCTCAGGAGATCAAAAACAAAGTTGGTGAAGCTGATAAAGTCCATTGATTCTTGCCAAGACGTGAACAGAGCAAATGAGGAAACATATGGCCACTTTAATTGGCCATAATTAATTTTATTTATATTGTTAAATATTTAGCTTTTTTTGGACAGTGTTCAAAAATAACAACTCTTTGATGCAAAAGCTAAAACAAATGTCTGACGAACTGACTGTACTAAATCAAGTACAAATATATAAATAGAATATTGTATTCATAGAATGCAAGCCAACCTCCTTGGCTTAAAGTGCCTTAAGCTTACAGACACTGTCCAGCTCAGCAAATTGGTCAAAACTGATAAACTGAATTCTCCTGCCCAGTTTCCATAATAAAAAAGGCTTCTGTGCACAGCTTGATCATTCAGCAGTGGTTATTTTTAAGCAAACAGTTAAGATATATATCTATCTATCTATGAAAGCTGTAGTAGTTTATCAGCACTGACATCCCCCTGATGTATAGATATACAACAAAATAAATTCTGCTCTGGTATTTTCAAAATAGAAATGGATCTGTAAATTAAAATACATTAAAAAGAAAAGAAATCCCATATTGGCAAAAATGTGTTAACCCTTCATCTGATTGGCTGCTGGATTGTAATCAGCTTTAACTGGTCGCCTTCGTTGACTGGCACACTGTGTGCCTGGATTTAATGTGGCACACACCAGCCAAACCCTTTCACTAGTCTAGTTTACAATTCAATGGCTGAATTTAAAGATATAATCAGATCTTTCCTTATGAAAATTCTACAAAATGAGTGTCTTTGAAGGTCTACCTGTATAACATCTGGTTACAATAACGACTTATGACTTCTATTGTCTTGAGATAATAGCAGACTAAATAGGAAAAAATCCTTTGGAACACTTACTGAATGTTAAAGTCTAGAGACTAACTTTGCTGCCCAAATAACACAGGGGTAAGCATTCTGTTCATGACTGAAATTTGGAAATATAAATGCATTGTTTGTGAGCAGCGTTGTGAATTGCACTGTCAGCCTTAAAATGCGATCATGCAAAAACCATCAAATGGCTCAGCGCTGTAAAAGAATTAAAGCAAAAGTTCTGTCAAACTGCTTGGCTGACACTGTTCCTTGGTCTGGTTTGTGCTGATAAAAGGCTCTCAGGTTGTTAAACAGTCTTAGCTTCCAGAATCGCCCTCTCTTCCCAATTGTCTCAAAGCTCAACACCCCAAGTTAAACTTTGTTTGAACAGTCTTTTTGGGAAGTGCCTGTCTTGTGCAGCCAAACACATTTTTGATGCTTGTCAGATTGTTGCTTTTTTGTGTTTAGCAACCGTTGAGTTCCGATCCTCGATGGACGGCGGAGTCTGCACTCGGGAGTCCTCTATTAAGTCATCTATGGTCCTGCCCACCAAGAAATCGGTCACCTACCAAGGTGACCTTCAGGATACCCCCGCCAAGCCGCCACTGTACCACAAACAGCCTCCTGCTCTCCCTCCAAAGCCTTTCTCTAGGATCCCAAACCATAGCACAGGTCGGTGGTCTTAGTTAATACTCAGTTGCAGGTTTACATTGCTCTCATCACTTTATCCAAACCAATATATACTATTTGTTAAACCCTGCTTATTACTTTGCACATTATTGGTATTTATTTCACCACCTCAGACTGTTAAAAAAGGGGGGGCGGGGGGGATTCTCACAGTAAATACGGAGTACATGTTTTGACAAAATGAGATGACTGCTGTTGCTCAAAACCCTACCTGTGTTACCACACATGTGCACAGGATTATAGTAGTCTCATTAAATTCCCCTGTGGTTAGGTCAGCTGGGCTCTCTCTGTCATTGTCAATCTGTCAGTCAGAGGGAAGTAGCATTACGCTGGCCTAATTCCCACCACTCTGCACTGACGTCTGAGCCATGTCTGATTGTCCATGAGCTCTGTTTATCTGTCTGCACCAGCAAAGGGTAGTGGATGCAATATGACACAAATTAACCCATTAGAAATGATCAGTAATCCCTCTTTCTGTCCTGTTATACATGATTTTTTTTCTCTCTAGATTCTTGCCAGCCAATGAAGTTGCCCTGTATGCCCGGGGGGAAGCACTCTCCACCTCTGCCTCCCAAGAAAGTGATGATTTGTGTGCCTCCTGGGGGGTTGGACTCCAGCTCCCCCTCTCCATCCCCCAATCCCCTCAGCGCTCTATCCCAAAAGTGCGGCCCTCCCCAGGGCATGTCCCTCCACCACGGCACCTTGCTGCCCTCTCAGCTCGCTGGTCTGTCCAGTCTTCACCAGAGCCACGGTCACCCGCTCCAGCTTCAGTACGGCAGCTTGCACACGCCCAGCCGCATCATCGAGGAGCTCAATAAAACCCTGGCACTCTCGATGCAGAGGTTCGAAAGGTTAGTAGCAGTCAGCGCTCAGGTCATTACATCTGATTGTCCTCCAGTGAAGGCAGGGAGGGATTATGGATCAGCCTCTATCTGTCTGTACATCACACATAATATCGGAGTCAGATTTTGACAAAAATCTGGGGAATTACATGTGTCAGTGTTTCATGCTGGCATTTAAAATATTTCACAGAAGGAAGTTATATCTTATAATACTTATTGGCCCAAACATGTTTCCTTTATAAAGAATTACTTTCTTTCATTTGATGAGCCTCTGGTTATTATGATAAAATGAATCCCTTGTTAGTAAAAGCTGTTGCCAAAACAGCGCTAATCAGAGAATTACTGAAAAAATGCATTATAATTAGCATATAATTAGGTTTTATTTTTTTGGATACTTGTCTGCTACGCTCAAATATATCCCAGTGTTATTGAGGCCATGTAGAGCTGGTGTACAGGTCTAAATCAGCACAGTGCCTCACAGGGCAGCATGGCCTAATTTTGAAGTAAATGTGTGTATGTGTGGGCACAGGCTCATGGAATAGGCGTCCCTCCAGCAGTTGGCCTGGCATAATATGACCAGCTGCTCTTTACAAGAGCTGCGTTTCTTCATGTTTGGAGGAAAGGGACAGGGTAGCGGATTGGACATTATGTAAGCTCTTACATTAGGATCTCTTTTTCACCAAAGCCATTTGGGCAGGGATAAGAAAGTAATGGTCCTGATATTGCTTACAATTAGTCTCAAAGTTTTGAAAATGGTTACGTAACAGTGGCTCATCATAAGACGCTCCAACTACACTGCGATTAATCATTCTATCAAATATGTCACCAGTTAGCACTTGCATGTAAATGATGCCTACTGAAAGTGAAGTTAATCCTTTTTTAGCAAGGCCAAATGTTATGGCCAAATCTTATGGCCATAAGCATGACCCATTACATTAATGCCCAGATCTGGTCCCTTTCACGCCACTAGCTCTGTGTTGCACGGTGGTGGTCAGTGTGCTCCCCTGGACAGAAGAGAAGTGCCGTCTGTGATCATCGACTACGAGGATGATAAGGAGAACATGCCCAACGAGTCTGACTATGAAGATCTGCCCAGCATGTATAAGGATGAGGACGATGACGTGGATGATGACGACGAGGACGACGACGAAGATGACGACTCCATATTTACAAGTGAGTAGCAGCAGTTATGGTGGCCCTGAGGAGTCTTTAATGTTTAAATTGCACAGATGAAGAGAAAGTTGATTGCAAAGTCGGAGGATTACGTTGGTTTTCCTTAAATGTATCAACAGAGACCTATTAACTGTCTATTTAGAATTTTCCTCATCTGTTTGTTGTCAAAGGTAAAAGCAAAGGCAGGTTGAGGAGAGTGACAAAAAATGCATATAAGGATCATGTTTACAGATATTATGACACATTTGCTTGACCAATCCTGAATGACAGTACTGCTAGCTTCACCCGAAGGCTCCTGGAACTCAGATGTAGTTTGACCTTCAAAGCAGGGCCAAAATTAGGTTCGCAGAAGTGTATCTAGAATCATGCTGTCACCCATGGAAACACTTTCATTCACAGCCTCTTGGCAAATCTGCTGAGGTGTTCATGTCTTTGACCCTGTATCCTTGTTTTCACATGGGAGCATGTTGTAGTTTTTAAACATTGTGATTGGCAATGTGTTGAAAGTATGAGTAATACTACTTGATTTAGACTCTTATTTATACTTTAGATGCAAAGCATCTAAAGTTGTACAAAACATCAAATAACAGTCAAATCACCGTAGTGATAGTGATCCACAGGGTAGAGCAGTATTCCATATGTGGGCCTTTTTCAAACGTTTTGCAACTATTTAAATCTCTGTCAAAACCATGAAATAAAGGTGACAACATTTAAATGAAAAATGGCAAGATTTTACACCTATTTATTTACAAATTCAGTTTTGAGTGTCATGTATCTTTTGAACTTTTATCTTTAATTGTGTAGTCCAAATCCAAGGTATAATCTATTTGAAACAATTGAGAGATAACGTAGAATGAAGAAAAAAGTCAAAGAACATTTCGGTAAATGAGGGCCCAGATCTATGCTTTGTGCCTGCAGCTCGTCTCATGTTTGACTATGGTGTTTGTGTTTAGGTACCCTGGCTCAGAAGGTGCTGAGGAAAGACTCTTTAGCCATCAAGCTGAGTAACCGTCCATCCAAAAGAGAGCTGGAGGAGAAAAACATCCTGCCCATGCAGACAGATGAGGAAAGACTAGAGTCTAGGCAGCAGATAGGCACCAAACTCACAAGGTGAGACACATGCATTTTTTAACTCGAATACATTTACACACATGCACAATTTATGGGCCAAATAGTTTCAGTAAACCTGGTTGATGTTGCTGTAGCCAACTCAACAGTGGCTGCCGGAAAAGAGCACCAAGGATTTTGTCTTTCTTTGGGCTGACGATGGCCCAATATCCTGGCTGACAGAACTGTGACTCAGTCCAAAGCTGATGCAAATGTGAGCCTTTTGTCCATTGAAACACTCTTATACCCTTTCATTTTTTCCTTCTCAACATCAGATAAGGATAAACGCTTTATCTCGTTAAAATGAGGCTCTGAAAATGGAGCTGACCTAATTTCAGCAATGCATCACCCCCCCTCTCTTTTTTCTTCTCTTGTCTTCTCTCTAGCACTCTCTCACTCTCTCTCTCCTCTTTCTTCCTCCTGCCTGACTTCCTCCCTCGCTGACTGAATCACCACGGTGATGCATGTGCCAAACCATCTCCACCCGACTCCTCCACACAGCAGAACCACGCAAGCCACTTCATACCAGCAATTTACACACACACACTCTACACTGTTACAGTGCGTACAAATCACAGGAATTTGTATACATATGTTGAGATCATGAATATGAGTACTAGTAATTGAACAGATCAGACAACATGTTTTCCCCTAATGGATCACAGTCCTCATTTGATTTCACTCTTCTCTTTGAACATGACTTTCCTGTCTGAATTAAGTGGCTGTAATGATGTGTTGAGAGAGGAAAAGACGCCAAGTGTATGGGTAAAAATGAAAGCCCGGATAGTATAAGATATAAGATGTGGGAAATATGGTTGCAAGGGAGGGATGGAGTATTATCTAGAGACATTGGCACACAAGTCACTATTCCCCACTGTGATTGGAACACAGAGCGTGTTCCCAGAAGGCCTGCCTGCTTAGTTGTCATGTTCCCAAAAAGCTCTGTCACAGTGTCCTTTGCACAGTGTCATCTGATGCACAAGTCCTAATTTCATGGTTTTTGCCAAGAGCATTGTGTCCTGTAATGTTGTCGCTTGTGCCTGGCCAATCAGAATTGATTATGATAATGCTATTCTAGGACACACTGACTTCAACTTACTTCTATTGACCTGATTCACTGGGAAAACTCTGCAGACCCTTTATCTCAAGGGTGAAAACTGAACAGGAGAATTTCTGCTTTTACCCTTTTATGAAGCTGATAAACACTGCTGCGTCTTTGGCTTATTTTTTTGTGGTTCTTGCTTGCATGTTTTTTTTTTATGTATTATGTGTTTTATGTCTCTTAAAGGAATAGTTGGACATTTTGGGAAATACGCTGATTTGCTTTCTTGCTAAGAGTTGGATGAGAAGATCAATACCACTCTCATGTCTGTCAGTTAAATATGAAGCTACAGCCAGGAAAGGGTTAACCTAGCTTAGCATATAGGCTTGAAGAAGGGGGAAACAGCTAGCATGACTCAAAAGTACAAAAGTAAAAACTTCTGCCTACCAGCACCTCTAAAGCTCGCAAATTAACACATTATATCTTGTTTGTTTTTAATCTGCACAAAAACCAAAGTGAAAAAATGACAAATTCTGGTTTTATATAAGCATATAAGCATATTTCCAAAAATGTTGAAATATTCCTTTTTAATTTAACTGCTGGAAAAGTTTGCCACGACGGGACAGTAGTGAGCATCCTTTTTAATGAAAATCAAACAATGTTAAATAAGGTAATCATAAGATCCCCCCTGCATAAATAAAGGATAAATACATAATAGCAACATCGTGTGTCTGTTCTTTCTTACATGATGATTCCAGGCTCTATTTTTCACGACTCAACCACGTCACATGTTACAGACAACAATTTCATCAATTGCATCACTATATATAATTACCCCTGACTTAAGAAATACAGGAATTATCCATTTAACAAAAATATAGTCCCATTGGCATTGGGCTTTTCAGGGATATTCACGATTATCCCGATAATGGAAATTCCCCACGATCAACTTATCTTGAGTGTTTTTTATCCTGATCGGCGATAAAATTGTATATCGTCCCATCCCTAAAACCGACAAAATGAGGTTGATGAGAGTAGTGAGAGTGACCCAAAATGGTAAATTTGTGGGTCGTAAAGACCAAAACAATGAGCTGAAAGATGCTAAACTACTCCGTAGAGCTGTGGGGAACTACAGTTGGAACTGAGTTTGATGATAATTCTTTTGTGGGTCCAGTATGTAGGATTCTAGTGGTGAAACTGCAGTTTGCAACCATTTGAATACCACTCGCATCACCCTCCCTTTTCAAGCATGTAGGAGAAACTACTGTGTCTGCGAAACTCCAGAAAAATGTGAATGGTCCTATCTAGGACAAGTGTTTTGGTTTGTCCCTTCTGGGCTACTGTAGAAACATGGCAGTGCAACATGGTGACCTCCGTGGAAAGGGACCCGCTCCCTCTGTAGATAAAAACAGCTTATTCTAAGGTAATGAAAACACAACGATTCCTATTTGCAGGTGATTATACACTAATGAAAACATACTTTTTTATTATTGTCTGCTGATAGCTCCTCCTAAATGTTACACACTGGACCTTTTTTAATATAAAATTTATTTATAAAATAATATAAATATTGATTAGTGCAGCAAGCAAATTGTTCAGCCACTTTAGCTCTAGTCTTCATATTGCAGAGAACAGACAGACAGGCACTATGATAATGTCAGTGCTTTAAATAAACTTGGTTGTGATAGAAATTGTTTGGGAAGGAGCGTCCATATGGATGTTTGCCGACTAGTCTGTGCATGTTTATTTATAGTAGCTGCATTTTTGCTGGCATGATGCTGATATAATGCTCTGACCATACTGAGAGGCGGAGAGCTCTAGTCTGAGATTCAGTGTCTTGACTTTTCCTGAACGATAACCCTCAAGTGGGAGAACAAATGACAAAAGATGAGATGAGACAAGCCAGCCTTAGCACAGACCTAATGCTGAATACAGTAGTTTACAGGGCTGAACAGCTCCAGATGGCTGTCAGATCTAACGAGATGGAGACAATCATTGATCTAGTGTCTACAGCTAGGTCTACCGCCGCAGGGTCCTGACACAGTGCTATATTAGGAGTCCCCAGCTGAAAGCACTTAGGCAATATCTGAAAGGTCATTCTTTCAGTAATTTAGTCATTTTAGCCTCTTACAAATTGAGGAGATTTCCAGGAAATCAAAGATAATCTGTGCAAAATGTATCTCTTGAGATGTCCCAGAAAATAAAAAAAATAACTGATCAGGACAGTGTCTGACTGTCATGTTCCATGTGGCTTTGTATGTGTAAATGTGTGTGTGGTAGGTTTATTTTAGCTGTCTTGAGTGTTGAAACCTTTCAGTTGGCATGTGACATAGTCCTCTAGTCTTCAGGAATATCAGGCTTTTACCGGCCTTCTTCCCTGCATTGCAGCCAATGTATTATCATGCAGTCATTTAATTAGAAGAGAGGGATTGGATATCATGACTGACTGCATTTTTTGGGAAGTGCACTTGTCAAGCTATCTTAAGGGAAGCGTTTAAATAAGATGCAAATCTTTCAACTATACGAAAAACAACATTGAACTCTGTTGCTCATAAATAAGTCGTACTGGAAGTTAGGAAGCATTGAGTTCATGTATATTTAATTAATTTTACTCTAAAGCCCAGGGTTGTCAGTTGTAAAAGCATTCATTCTGTGCGTCAAAATGCCAATAAGATAACCTTTCTGGGAGTTGCTGTCAAAGCATGGAAGTGAATACTGGGCAAAAAACTAAACTGAGCAGCTTTCTCTGAACTGTGTCATTATGTGTACCACAGAAGAAGAACCAGTGAAAAGTTTACATGGAATTTATTTTGAACAATGACAGTTGATGATTACATGTAAAGTAGGTTGATTTGCATTAGGAAGCTTTTTTACCATATTGATTCAGCGTTGCCTACCTAGTGCCAATGATTATGTGCTGACCATGGATGCATGTTTCTAACCAGGCGCTTGAGTCAGAGACCCACAGCGGAGGAGCTGGAACAGAGGAACATTCTCAAACGTGAGTGTCTGTCTTAAACTTGTATATTTAATATTATCTCTAAGCTGCGAGTGTGAACAATTTAACAAAAAAGTGACAAAACTGACTAAAATACCTTGTGTGGCGCATCATTAAACACATTGTAGCAAAGCTTGAGTCCATATTTGTAGCAGCCTTTTGTGCGTGCACGCTTCATATAGTGCCGCCTGGTGATTTGAGAGGTCTAGTTATGTGAAAGCTAGTGGCATACATCTCTCCCTTTATTCCTCTTTGGTCTCCCTTTTCATCTGCGACAGGCAGGCGGCAGGGCTTCCTGAGTAGTCATGTCCATAGAGACTGGTTTCTTAGCTCAAACACAGGCAGTATCAGAGAGAAGCAGTTCTGTTGCCTGGGACTCTGTGGCTCTCACATCAAAGACTGATTTACCAGCAGTTCCTGCTCTCCTAGAAGCTCCTGCATGATTGGCAGAGTGCGGGAGGAAAATACAAAGTCCAAGAATTCATGAGTGACAAGTCATGTCCTCCCCATCACACACACGCATACAGTACCGAGGTTAAACCAACGGGGGTTTCATTTTCTGGAGAGGTACCGTCTGTAATCCAAAACTGAGTAGTACTATAGATACAGTATGTGTTCAGCACAATATAAAATGCAGACTGACTGCTGAAGCTTTTGCAAACAGAAGCGGTGTCCCAGTATGCTCCTTATTTACTCTTGTCTCTCCTTTTAAATCGCTTCTCTGAGTTGGAGGGTTTTTGTCTTTGTAATTGACTTTGAATATATGGTGCAACACATGGATGAATTTTAGATTTTAGATTAATCACTTGATCATAAACATGACCAAAAAGCCCTGGGACAACTTGAAATTGAATCATTCTCCCCTGATACCCATTCGTAATAGTATTATGATGGAAAATATTTTAGGCTTTAAGAAACTTATCCAGTTCGGTTGTGTATCCAATGAGCCATATTATGCAAATAGTGTGTTTGCTTCCCTTTCAGTAATTTCTAAACATAATGTATACAGTCCACTGCTTGCATGTGCCTGTACTCGCAGTATAACAATCGTCCTCTTATTTTCTGCAGCTCGCAATGAGCAAGAGGAAATGGAGGAGAAGAGGGAGATAAAACGAAGGCTAACACGAAAGGTGAGTCTAAAAGCCCACTCTGGATCTAAGCATTTGGAGGGGGTAAATTGTTGGCCAGGATAAACAAACACTGTGACAGTGACTCATCTGTAGTGAGAAGTAATAATCTAGTCCTTTACTGGCCTGTTATTGTATTGCAGTTCTCAGGTCTCCCCCAGGAGACACTGATGCCCTTGTTGCCCTTGGCCCTTCAGCATGTTAGCTGCCAAATCCTTCGACCCCATAGGGAGGTGTTGAGCCATGTTCCTATCACTTTCAATTAGATTATAGCACTTTCTGCTCACCTGCAGACATGCTGCTCAAAACAAAAATCTCACAGCTGTTGGAGGAATTTATTGTATGCATCACATGCCTTATTGTATACAATGTTGACACAGCCTTCCGGTCACGGGTGCTGTATTTTGAAACAAAATTCTCATTCTATACTGTGTGTCACAATAACTACACATTCATAGAACATTGCACATGTAGTTAACCAACTTGCATTTCTGGACCTAAATATATTATGGACAATTGCCTGACCAATACTGGATTTTGGAGGCCAATACAGATATTTGAAGAATTTTTTAAGAATTTTGATCAGGATATCTATTGAACGTAACATTCTACTTTTGAAAAACAATCTTTTACAAACAGTTTATTCTCTGATGGACAAATTGTGAAATGGCATCACTGTTTCTAAATTGCCTCTGGCATTTATGTATTTCATTTATGACAGTCATATAAGCCATTACTGATAACTGTGATAAGTCAATATTGCTTGATTATAGTGACCCGGCTGATTTGGCCAGATGCTGGCGATTTCCATCTAAAACGGGTACATGTATGATACACTTATCTGAAATTATTTATTGATTGTGTTGTTGTTTTTGATGCAGATTCATTTAGTACAGATTTATTAGCCCATTTTAAGATTGTTACAATGCGTGAATGTTGTTTCTCAATTAGTTCATAGGTTTTTGATCATGTTATTTGTTTTCATTCAGATCAAGATTCAGTATCTGAGAATGTAATCAGTGCCTTCAGCTGTACACTGTTACACTTATCAGTGAATTCAACTGTGCAAATGAGGTGCACAACTGAAGGTGCTTAAGTGATAAAGTTGTCTGTTCCTTGTAATTTTAATAAAGAACTCTTACTCTAAAGGTCTGCAGGAACTGAAATGTTAATTTTGTTTGTTAATTTTGAACTCCTCTCACCTACATAAAAAATACTGGATGTGTAAGTCTTTTTTTCCCTAATCTTTCTGTAAGGACTTGAGTACAGTATATGCAGATTCTGAGAATCTGCTAAATGTGACAGCGACTACGAATACTTGACCTAGTTTTCTGTTCTCCAACTTTTTTTTTCTGCTCTTGTTACAGCTGAGCCAGAGGCCGACTGTAGAGGAGCTGAGACAGGCCAAAATTCTTATCCGATTCAGTGACTATGTGGAGGTGTCAGATGCCCAGGACTATGACAGGCGGGCAGATAAGCCTTGGACCCGGCTCACAGCAGCTGACAAGGCCAGTATCACTTACACTAATCTTATAGTTAAATTGAGATAATCTTTTAATAATCTCAAGATCCCACCATTGTGCTCCCCTTCATCCCTCTGTGCCTCCATATGACGCAACTCGTAACGCAGGAGCGTGGTAGGAGGATGTGTTTTTGCTTTCTTGTTACGTCTAGTTCCACCTCTGTTTGGTTCCCTTTTGTGAATAAACACCTTGGAGCAGTCCTGCTGCTCACTGCCCAGCGGTCCATGCCTCTGACTTTTAATGAGTTCTTGATTTTTGCGGAGCAGCAATTCTGCCTCCTTTGCTTTGATGATATACAGCTCTGAACACGCCAGGTCACACCTGAGGACCACTCATGTGAAAATCACAGGGATTCAGCATTTTGATTATGCAACAACTTCCCTTACATAAGAGAGTAATCGGACAAGCAGTGCCTCAGGACCCTCAGGCACAGCACTGCTCTGCTGACATTTTTTTTTTCCTGCTTCTACCGTCTAGCACAGATTTGAATATTGTTTGTTCTCCTGTCGCAGAAGCATCCTCCCCAAGGCTGTAGACGTCCCCTTGAGTCATGCTGAATAGCAAAACTAATGACATAATCCATCTGGGTTGCTGCCACACATGACATTTTAAAAGGATTGTAAGGTTATTAAAAAAGGCACAGCACATCATGTTATTTCCTCGAACATTAAATCATCCCCACTTTGAGAATCTCTCAACCATCCTGTCCTTGGGCAAGGCACTCAGCCCTCCACTGCTAAAGTGGTGCTGCTTAGAGGCCACGATTCACAGGACATTGTCCCAAATGTGAATGTGTAGAACTACATGAATGGGAAACAGCTTTGGTTTGTGCTCCCGGAAATGTAGTTACCTCAACTACCTCGACCTTGCTGCTATAAATAAGCAAATAGTTTTCCTGGCCAAATTTCCAACTTTTCCCCAGAAGATCTCACAAGCTACGCACTTTCTTGGAAAAGCTTGGCCTTCAGCTGTTAGCCCTGGCTGGACAAAAGGAAAGAGGTTCCATGACTTCCAAAAGCTGATGGATGCTCTAAAAGTCTTTGGTTTGTCCAGAAACAGAACCTCTAAAGCTGAGGAACTCCCACAAAAATGCTGGAGATGCCACATCTGCCCATCCACACTCAACCCACAAGCAATTGACCGTGATTAGTGATTACTGTGCTGACTAATTTGGGTTTGGAAGGTGATGAGAAGTTACAGTAGGCTATGTAGATAGTACAGTTAAACATGAAATATAACAGTTTACACTAAAATATATTAATGAATTAAAAAAAAAACATTGACATCTATAAATGAAAAAATTTCATAAATGGCAAAAATAAAAAACTTTTTTTAATGATTTAAAAAAAAAAAAGATTAATATGTGCTGGGTCGCTAAAGATGAAGAAATCACACAAGTGAGAGTCAGAGCACTGCTTGCTTTATTTCCTGTGTTTTCTATGATTTGTAGTCCTTTTTCACACTTGTGCTTCTGATCCAAGGACTTGACAGCCTGTAAGACCTAAATACTGTACTAGTCAAAACTAGTACAGTATTGGTCAAAACTAAAAATGTTATATAAATGTTTTTTCTATGTATGTTTTAATCTATGTAAATCCATGGTATCACCACTTCATTATAGTTAAAACACAAGCTGACTGCCCGAGTAGACCAGCAACAGATTGTATATTATTTTTCGTGCTCTTAAATGTCTTAAGAGGAGGAAAATAGAGGGCTCTTGTGATGAGAGAAGAGAATTCAGCAGAATCATTCATGACCTAGCGTAAATGATGCATGAAGCATGCTAAAAGGAGGTAGAGTCGGGGCTTGGAGGCTGCAGTTGACGTACTAAGCCTCTGCAGCTTTTCTCAAATTTCCTTCTTGTTTGTCCTCTGCAGGCAGCTATACGGAAAGAACTCAACGATTTCAAGAGCAATGAGATGGAAGTGCACGAGTCAAGTCGCCATTTAACCAGGTAATGTGCAGAATCCATTCACTTGCATGTGACTATGAATGCCTTTTAATATCAGTTTGTGTACAGCTGGAGTTATTCGCATGCTGGGGTGATGAAATGTGACGAAATATTTGACGCAATATTTTTTTTTTTCTTGTTCATCTTTTAGGTTTCACAGACCATAGTAGACCACCACTGTCTCGAGCTGTGCCGGACCGGCGCTCTCCTCCACTGAGAACCTTAAGTGCTGGACAGTAAAATGGTGCCCGTTTCTACAATAAGGCCATGTCTTCTGAAATGCCTTTTCAAGACCCACACAACTGAGTCGGTACTACGCTCAAAGATGCAGACACCCACTACTCCATCCACTGTAGTAGCACATAATGACTCCAGTTGATTGACATCGCCCCTCTATGGAATTTGCTCGACTGTCTCTTAAACCTCTCTGCTGAGCTCTCAGGCAGGCGCTCAGTTCTGTGGCGATTGGACAGCGGGAGAGTTTGTGTTTGCAATTGATTAACACTTTAAACATCTACGGAGGGCAACTGTACCTTGGTTCATCAATAACGCCAGTGGACTTGTCTCAGTGGACATGTTTTTAATCCCTCTTCTTTATCATGCTGTCCCTCCAGACTCCTCTAGCCCTTATGGACAACTCTGTGCAAGGATGCAGGGTTGATTCTTCTGAGCTCGCTATATCAGCAGCAGATCCATCTTCACTGCACCTGCTGGGACGGCTTAGAAAGACACACGGGAGGGGTCTGACATTAGAATCACCTGCAATATTTTTTTTCTTCTGCTTTCCTAGGTTATCGCCCCCCCTAGAGTCCCCTCTGTGTCATTACAATGTAGTCCTGACTTTTCCCTCATATGTGCAATTCTCACTGTACCGACAATGTTGACATCTAATTGCTAACTGTGAATTTGAGAGTTTGGGCAAATGCCTGCACTCTCTCCAAATGTACATTTTGTTTATACTGAGGACGGAAAGTTGCATTTAAAGAAGAATCATGCTTGACCAAGTTTCATTCATGTCACAATCTTATAAATTTAATGTAAAAATTGCAGCTGGCAGATATATTCTGGTTCCAGCGTGTGCAACAATTATCTGTTTTATATTATTTTGTTAGTTTTTAGTTGTCTTTGATGGAGGCACTTGGATCATAAATGATTAATTCACATGTTTTGTAGCTCTTTTGAGCTGGCTCACCACATTGTTATCTCTCAAATTTCTTTGTGTTTGGAGCAGTGTGTTTATTGATCTTTGCTCATAATGTGCATTGTATTATACATTTTACTTTTATACTCATGTCATTATAAGCTTTTGACCAAGCAATATGTTGTTTGTAGAGAAAAGGTTAAACTACAGGTGTACTCCCCACCATTTTTTTTTTTACAGCGCTTATACACTACGCCTCACTTCAGGGTTTTAATTTTCTTTTGTACTTTGCTTTAGAAAGACTTTATTCAGGAGGACTTTTTCTGTATTTTTCTTGACTTACCCACCAAAAACGTATGCCTCTTAAACAGCTTACCAACGCATTCGGACGAGATTTGGTTCAGTCACAAATCAACAATTGAACGTGATGATGCATTCTCACTTTTGAAACATGAGTACAGATTTTAGTGAATTCAGGATTTTAAAATTTTTATTGCTAAAATTCTTTGCACTGTTAAGAGTTTGGCTTTACAATGGTCACTGTTTTAGGGTCAAGGCCCAAGTGTGTAAAATAGTTTTCTGATCTGTGAACATTTAGTTTCTTCACTTTGACGGTATTGTTACCTGATCACTGATCCTACAACAGTATTCCAATACTCGTAAGCTTTATGTACACAGAATATTTTTATTATTTTTTACTGTTTTACTTTTAAAGTTGCAATATGAAATTCTTGTTTGTCAGTAGTAGAGGTGAAAGGCTGTCAGCCACCTACTATAATACATCTGTCTGCAAAGGAAAATGTGTTCTCCCTTATTTTCAAGGTCTCGATCGGTGATGGATAGATGACCCAATAAAACCTGGGAACCAAGAACATAGAAAATGTGTTGCACTTTATAGTTTTTATGTGAAATAGGGGTTTTGTTATAGTTTGGAGTGGTTTCTCCTCAGTATCAGTACACAGGTCATGTCACATTGCTCCTTTTTTAAAATCAAAATTTCATTGGGTCATCTAATCTCAGAGACTTTGAAATATGAGGTATTTTTTGTGTTAGAACCAGCTTCTGTATGATTCCAGCATCATGCCATTATTTGAAATTTTCCATCCATAGAGCATAATAGGAATGAATTCATACAAATACGCTCCAGTTCTCATTTTAGCTCTAAGAAACAAACCTGAGCCATTGGGCTGAGCATGAGGTTTTTCATTTTGCTGGAATCAAGGAACATGAATTCAGCAATAATCTGTTTCCTTTTACATGTTGGTGGAGCAACTGAACTAATTTGAAAGTGTTCTTTTTTCATTTTTGAAATACAGAATACCATGTAAAGGATACATCATGCCAATTAAATTCCATTTCTGAATGCATTTGCACTGTTTAAATAATCATTTAAGATAAAAAAACAAAAACAAAATCACCCCAATTCATGTCTTGCCATTTTCAAAGATACTTTTACGGATACTGACACATTCCACTGATTTAGACTAATGTGACATTTATGACCGTAGACTCAATGTTAAGTTTGCACCACTTTTACACTCATTTGTATCCAAGTTTATTGTAAAAAATGATTTTTCAGGTATTTGCAATCAGGCTTTCTTTAACAATACCCTGTAGATTCAGTACTTTATTCCACATGTTACTCATTCTCCTGTAAGGCCTGTATTACTCTTGTATTATACTGTACTTCATTACAAATTTGTATTTAAATAATGACAGGTGTTCAGGTAGTTCAGGTGAAACACATTCAGGCTCAAACCATAAGAGAACTGCTTATGAATGCAATGGTATTGTGGCACACATACTGTAAGAGGTTGGGCCTCGAAATCACAGCTGTCCCATTTTCAGCCGAGGGAGACACTGACTGCAAATAAGTGACGCATTAAAAATCTGCTTAGCCATTTAGATGATAAAATTGTATGACTCTAAAAATGCAAATGCAGCACTAAAAAATAGACACGGTTAAACGTAACCAGTTCAGCAGGACGTTGTCTGTACCTACTCTGACGTAATAAGAAGTTGATGTGTGGCATATTGTATCTTCCCATCTTAGAGGATAGGTTCACAATTTTTCAAGTCGGTCTTAAAACAATAGTCAGGTGCCCATACATTGAAACAATTTGTGCTTATTTACATTGGAAGTGCATTAGGAAGTGATCTTTTAATGAACAGGAGGAATGATTACAGCAAGCTAAAACTGCTTCAATGTACATATGGGCATGTGAGTATTGTTTTAAGACGGACTTTAAAAAAAGTTAACCTACCCTTTAATTCTAGTCACTTTTCATAAAGTTTGTTATGAATCCCCCATGTATACAATAGATTTGAAACCTCCTCACCCTCAAAAGAGCTTTTTCCACTATGGGAGCTGCGAAATAAAGACTGGACATAATTACAGTTATTTTCTGCAGGCCTTCCACTAAGTAAAACATCTACTTGTCACCTTGATAAACTTATTCTGAATTCACATACAAAAGCTGAGGCTGAACTGGTTTTGAAATTGGAACATAAAGTTTATTTAAGTTTGGAAACAAGTGCAGGCTGACAGGATGACACTCAACAGTCCATATGCTTTAAAAGGGTTGACAAGGTGTCCTCAGACCCTTTTCGCCATATAAATTTGATTATATTTGATATTCACATAAGTTTTTATGCTATAGATTTACAATCTGTGTTTCTCAACCAATCAGAGATGAAACTATAGGTCTGTTTTATTGCTTTTGATATATGAAGAAACCTCTCATTGTATCAGTAAACAAGATTTATTTTTTCTAGTTTTAGGTAGGTCTGTAAATCAGTTTGAAAGACATATCTTTTCTCATTTTTTGTAGCGAGACTAGCCTCTTGTTTACATTTAGATCACAGGTTTATGATGGTTTACTTTTTACTCCAATACATTTGTCTGACAGCTTTAGTTACTTTTCAGATGACAATTTTTCATACCCTTCTTGTCCAGTGAAAATCATGTATCTCCAAATTTGGTGATTTTGAATGTGATAAATTGAAGGATTAAGGTCCTTTATGGGTTGAGAAAATTCTCCTACTTCTTAAGATAAATAAACTATTTAACCCCCCCCCCCATTTGGATTAGCTGGAAAATGCTTAGTCACAAAGCTGAAAACAGGTTTTTTTTTCTGAGCTCATGAAAAGTTGACTTTTTAGAGATACGTGGTTCTCACAGGACAGCGATGCTACTAACATGATGATCTTACAGAAGATAATGCATAGCTATAGATTAAACTACCCAACAGTATATAAAGTAGATAAAATTAGCTCAAACTTAAACATCTACAGCAGTAAAATGCAACACACATGAATGCAGCAGTAATATTAATCCAAAAACATCATATAATAGTAAAACACTGACAGGGACCTTTTTTCCTGCAGAATACTTTTACTTTTAAAAATTTAAGTAGGCCTATCTTAATCATACTTACATACTTTTACTTAAGTAAGGTTTTGAATTCAGTATTTTACTTGTTGTGGAGTATTTTCACAGTGTGGCATTAATTAAAGGATCTGCATACTTCCAAACACTAAAACGTTTAATGTAAGGTAAGTTGCACCACTTTAGCAGCCACAAAAGTGTGTGCAAATATTGTGGAATAAAACTTAAAAATAATTGTAAGAAACCCTATATGTAAGTAGACAATAAAACTGGATTTGCACGTGTCTCACCCCTTTGGCTTAGAAATTTAGAAAAAAGGTGACCTGAAAAAACAGTGAAACCACCGGGCTTCCTCTTTCTCAGGGTCACTGCGCCCTCGACAGGAAGAGGTTTAGGTCAAGCCTTGCGGTTCGCTCCACTAGATGGCGAGAAATACAATAGAATAAGAGCATGTAGAATGAGCCGGGCTGTATGGCCTTGTGAAATGGCGTCCTGATGAGATGGTGCTGTTAGTTATTTGCCTAGTCACCACTAGTCTAAAATAAATAGACCTACAGCGAAGCTAAATTTTGCCATGCAGAAAAATTCATTAAAGGGAAATGGCACTGTATGTTCTTGTGAACTGAAGCCTAATAAATTACAGTTAAAAAATGTATATCATGTTCAACAGTTGATAAGTTGTGGCTGCGTACGCAGTAACTTAACTCCAGTGGGTGGCATGGTGGGTTTCTCCACTGTACGCATACACGCAGTGGATATAACACTACAGTACATAAGAGTGCGTACTTCTGGCTCCACATCACACAATTTATACGAGCTATGTTTACACCTCTCATCGGTTCACCGCCTCACTTGTCTGAAACTGAAGAAAAGCTTCTTGGGAAATGCATTCGTGACATAATTTCTTACCAACAGCGGCGATTGCAGCACGCATACTGGCACAATACACTCCCCACAATCCACTGCGTTGTTGTTAGCGACCCCATCTTGTGTCCTCCTCATGAATATATAGCAGTCAGTATTTGCGTAGGAGGTCGGCCGACGTTCATTTCATATTCCAGCGCTGTATCTTGGTCTAAATGGGACGCACAGTCACGTCGCCGCCCTGATATGTCCCGGCGCGCCCAGCCTCTTCTCAGCGAATTGAATCGGTAAAATGTTTTTTTTGGAGCAACGGAGGAGACTCCGACAGGGAAAGGAAGACAAGAGTGAATGACTACTAGTGGAATATAAGTCAGCAACACCGCCCAGCTGACGGACATTTACCGCGCGTTGGGAACGTATTCAGGCTTTTAAATGTAGTGGTTGTAGGTGTAACCAAGTGCGCACCGTTATTTATTTAGAGTGGGGGACTTTTCATTGGCAGAGATGGAAAGTGTGCAGGCTCTCGCTGAGGATGGCGCGTCGGATGGAGGCGCGACCAAGTTAATGAAGAAGCCCAGCGGACTGTCTGTCGCCCCGGGGACTCCAGCGGATGATGGCGGTGGACATTTGGCACCCTCCTGCGTAGAGGCAAAGAACGGGAATACCCTCTCACATTCCGCCTCTACAGTGGGATCTAGTGCGTCAAACCGAACTGTGGCGTCTAATGGCCGGGGCTCATCCAGCAACTCCAGCTCTCTCCTGTTGAGACGAAGGCGCTTGAAGAGGAACCTCTCCGCCGCAGCTGCAGCCACCGCCACCTCAGCTGTCACTGCCGCCTGCGGCGCCAAGATGAACTCGGCCCTGTCCTCTGCGTCTTTACATACTCGGAGTCTGGATAGGAAGACTCTGCTGAAGCACCGACAGAACATGCAGCTGCAGCCCGTAGATCGCGAGTGGGTGAGAGCAGATCTCCACCGGGGCTCCATACATGTCCACGACAGACTGACGCCCTCATATCCCAGACCGGTCCTTTGCACTATGGACACAACAGCCGGCGAGGTGGCGCTCCGTCTGAGTAAACTCTGCAGTAAGTCGAGCTCCGTTATGCGCATTTTTTGTAAAGATAACCCCAAGACTGACCAAAATGGAAACTGCAATATGAAGTATGAATATAATGATAACCCATGTAAGGTGAATGAAGACTCTAGTATAAAATGCAACCACCTGACACCCCTGGAATCCACAGAGTTAAGGGGCCATCCAAGTGACAGGTTGAGACTGCTGCTCATGGGGAATGCAGATGAGAGGCAAAAGCAACAGGACGTTGATGGAAAACTTTTCACCCCAGAATCAGAGTCACAAGACAACATAGCCTGTTCACTGTCATATTTAAACTCTAACTCTAACATGGATACCCCCAATGATGATGACTCTGAGCACAGGAACGGTGTGGACAGCTATGGATTAAATTCTGGCTCAGATGTGGAGAGCAGTGCGTTTGATGAGCTGAGCTCCGGGGCCCGGCTCAGCGAGCACAGGGACTCCCTCAGTGATGACATGGTCCTCGGCACAGAGGCGTCCATCCTCAGCCCCTCATTTGATAGTGCCACAGAGGGCCACGACATGTATGGCAGCTCCTCGGACGAACTGGAGCTTGACTGTCCTGCGTCGAGCACAAGCATGGACCCCATCTCCCAACATCACACCAATGGAATCAACGCTGTCACTGCCAACTACAAGCAGTGCAACAATGGACATTTAAACAACATGTCAAACAACATGGGGCCAGATAGCAGACTCAACCCACACAGTCTGGGCAGCCTGCCACCCAGCAGTAGTGCCGGCTCTTTGTCAAGAGCCTGTTCTACAGGTAATACACCTGACATCCAAGATCTGGACTGTGGCCAAAGTGCTGTAAAATCAGGGCTGACAGCAGATCACAATGGAGATTCCTGTGATTCTAGCCCCACACTTTATGTTCAGCTGCATGGTGAAGCTGTCAGAAGGCTTAGCCCAGATGAGAGGCCTCTGCAGATCCAGAATGACTTTCTCTTTAAGCTTGGATTTAAGGACCCGTGGAGAGTTCAAGAGGAAGGGCTTAACACAGAAATTGGCTCCTTGTTACGTTTCTATGCAGGTAAGTTAAATGATGCCTGAAAGATATAATCACATTCTCTCATGATCAGGTTTCTGCTCATTCTGGGACTTGTTGAGGCCTTCTCTTTTGCACACTACGTGGTTTGGACTGCAGATCATTAGTGTTGTAGTAACAGGTTGGCAACCTGCATAACAAAATGAGGCAGGTACATTCATGCAGGTGTACATTATGCCGTTGTACAAATAGAGCAAAGCAACAATTTATTTCCCTTTTTGCTGAGACAACAGTATAATTTTCACAGGAGAGTAGGGCATATTTCTTAATTTGAAAACTGACCAAGCTCTCGGTGCACACAGTAAGGAGCATGAGCTCAGAGTCTAATGTAGGATTGAAAAGAACAGGCCCACATGTTCCAGATATTATTGCCACACATTGCTTGTGAATGGTGTCAGGCAAGGTGAGTACAGCACATGACCTTTACTGATAACTGTGGCAGCAATTCAGAGGGTTATTATTAAAAGTCTAGCCTAAGCGTGCTTCCCAGTGATGGTTTACCATGTTCAGGTTTAACTGTGTAGTGTCACGAATGGGTCAGAGTGAGGTCATGGTCCAAAGGCTGCTGGTTTGCCAGATCTACCTTGCCTCTGGGACTTCCTTTAAATGTACAGGTCTGTTTTTGTTTTTGTTGTTTCTTCTGTCCTTGACTGTCTTTATTGGACTGTAGCAGCACACTGTGCTCCCATGGACACGCATGACATTGCCACAAAGCCATCGCCACAACTTATGGTGCTCAGACATGGGGCCCTTTCCGGCTTTTGCCCCATTATCATCCTAATGAAAAGGCTGAATGCCTTTGTGGTTGGATGGAGAGTAGGGGTGGGAGCGGTATGGCTGGGAGGACCATAAACCCTCTCTGTGGACCCAGTGAATTCTGGTCATTTAGATGCTGCACAGTGCCTGTCCTGTTGGCATCCAGCGTGGATACTGTCACACTAACTAACTGCCTGCCAAGCTGGGTTAACGTGCTCCTCCAAAGCTCAGGAAGCCCTTTTCTTCACCACACTACTGACTCCACCACTGCTTCTAATGCAGTTGCCGCTGAGGGAAGTGAAATGGGTGGCGCGATGAGTGTCTGGTGAGGACAGTAGAGGAGAAACTGTTTGTTGGGTCTGAAGAATGGACAAGAGAGGCACTAACACTCTCTAGCTTCCTGTCCCAAGAGGCTGTTGAACTAGAGGTCACTCAATACGAAGCTGAAAATGGCCACATGTGCTCCATTCACGTTCATAGTCACATGCGCTTGATGACCTATTGTGCTCTTGAGTACTGGCTTGCTTGAGGTAGAATGATTTCATTCAGATAGCATCATATGGCAGGCTGTATGAGCATGTAGACTGGGGCTCATGTGGATGGATATGCATTTAGGGAAAAAACAAATGAATCCTACACGAGTCTGTGCAGTCAGCTGAGCTCAACCAGCAGTAGCAGCAGCCGCCAAAGGCCCTCTGAGGGTGACGCCTCCACATCCCATGTGAGACAGCTTAACTGTGGTCACCTGAGCTCTCTCTCCAGCCCCCCCCCAACCACAGCCAATAACACCACTCAACACCCAGGCTGCTGTCTGCACAAAAGGCCTAATTCTCATTCAGCCACATAGAGAACGACACTGAAGAGTGCTTATATACATACACAGATGCATTCACTGTAAAAAAGAAAGCACCGCTGATGCTCTTGTATCATGTCTGGCCTGCTCTTCCTCCGTTTCCTTACGCGATGGAAGCATGTGAGGAATGTACGCTGGCTTGTCTAGAATGTCTGGCACGTCTGCTGAGGAGGAAGTGCAGCGAGGGGGTTTGGGGGGGGCGAGGGGATACTGTGCTGACACATGTTGAGCTGACTTTGAATGGTTGCCCTGCCCAGATAGTGGAGATAGGGCCAGTCTCAGCTGACTTGCTGGCTGACTCTCAGGCGCAGCTGCCACAACTGTAGACCTCAGTCACACTAAGGGCCTTTTTGTCTATGCATGCAGAGTGGCCTTTGATACACGAAGTCCAGTATCTAAACTCTGTTTTATTGCTCAGTTGCTCAATAAGAGCACTGTGCAATTTTAATGCTAGATATAA
This sequence comes from Siniperca chuatsi, assembly GCF_020085105.1. Classification (NCBI taxonomy): domain Eukaryota; kingdom Metazoa; phylum Chordata; class Actinopteri; order Centrarchiformes; family Sinipercidae; genus Siniperca; species Siniperca chuatsi. The sequence goes on along the minus strand of NC_058054.1, from coordinate 13,491,932 downwards.
CCTAGATATTAAGTATATGAGCAGCCAGTAAATTGTATTATATCTTTAATAAGAGAGACAGATGAGGCACTCAGCATGATTAGGGAAGCAGGAGAATGATTGGAAGAGGCTGTTCAGTTGAGGAGTTGCCATGGTGCATCTTGCCAGATCCTTTGGACAATGCAGAGGCCAGTCTGACTTTGAAGGTCAGGTCATGCTTTGACTGCACAGACTCGGCAGTGGCCAGATGAGAGAACACACTTTGCCCTGCTAGACACACAAACACACACACACGCACATGTACAGAAGGCTGCCTAGATCAAAGGGCCGCTGTCCTCTTTGGCAGGCGGACGAGTGATCCTTTCAGAGCTGCCCACACAGGAGCCTCTTGTAATGCCGAGCCAGCTTTATTAGAGTTTTAGTTTTAGTCCAAAAATATACATACACAGACTCATATAATCAATACATGCACATTCTGCTGCTGAGAGGCCAAAATGCCATAGCTCTAAATACAAGTACACGTCCTCGAGAGAGTTGGGTTTAACAGATTGTACTCTTGAGTCATGGCCGTGATTTAATAGCCCATTCAGGTAAAAGTATAGGGTTCAGGTCAGTGTCGCTCAGTAATAGGGCTTCTGCTGAGGACAGGAGATCCTCAGTCCAGCAAGTAATGAATCTGCCCCCTGCTTGGATGGCTCTGGTCCCTTACCCAGAGGTAGTAGTAGTAGTAGTGTGTGTGTGTGTGTGTGTGTGTGTGTAGACTTGCAAGAAAAGGAAATGGCATACTGAACCCTAACACACACTGGCACAGGGTTTCCCTAGAGGCGGAGGACCCAGAGTTCTTAACCAAACCAAAGCAGCACATTCAATTATTTAGATTCATTAGGCTACTCAGCTTTCTCATCCACACTCTTCAGCATACCCACTGCTTTTTGTGAGCTTTCTACTTACCCTATTAAGATTTACAAGAAACTGCTTTCAAAAAGCAAACATGTCTTTTTTAAGTGGTGTTAAGATTTGGCCTGCTTTCTGAGCAAAATTAATGATCACTAGCATATACTGGCCTAGAAAGCCCCACACAGGTTTTTTAGCTCAAGCTTCTGTGAAACAAAGTCAGGTTTGATAACAGTTTCAACATGCCGCACCCAATTTTCAGGTAATTCCCATGTTGTTTTCAGTGTCTGCCAGCAAGGTGAACTTGGCAGGAAGAACTGTTCATGCAGAACTAATAAAAGTGGAGATATTTAATGAATGCTGCAAATTATGGCTCTGCTTTTACAAAATAAGTGTTGAATGTACCTCACCTGCTTACACGTTTTTATAGCTTTGCACATTTATGGTAAAACATTTGGTAAAAGTTATAATCTCACAGATGTTGTGATCACGATTAGCATTGGGAATTATTTCTCAGTTTCTCAAAATAACATTGTATAGTGCACCTTTTTATTGCATGTTTTTAATAGAAAGTTTTCTCTGCAGTAATTCTCAAAACAAATTTTGATTTCATGCTCATTGCCTTGCTGTTATTAAGGTGCGTATTTACAAAATTCAAATAATAACATACCATTTTATTGCTTTGGGGCCTAGCTACAACTCTAAGGCTAACATTGCACATTTTTGCTATCTCTATCTCTCTACAGCATCTTTAAATGACAGATTGTTATCTCTTTAAGGAACCAAACAGCGCATTCATATTGAGACTTGGAAGAAAAAAAAACATCCTTTAAATGTGTACTTAGTGTATTTATTCTTCCTTTTTCACTTCTTGCTTACTTGTTTAGTGTTTTTCTATAGATTCTCTCTCATTTACTCACAAGAGCGGCCTGCGTCTCACACTTAATTGTTGGTCACATTTAGCAGACATGCTTAATAGATGACCCCAGGACTGTTGGTAGAATTAAAAATACAATAAATACAATATCAGTATTGTCAAATGACATTATAGGAATATAAAACTGCACTATACAAATGTCTTTCATAAATTTGTGGCTTTAAATTGCTACCATCTTACTCGAATAAAAGTTTGAATCGATATTAGAAGCAATAAAATAAAAGCACACAATTTATAACCATCTCAACAGAGGCATGAGTAATGGAAGCAGCTTGACTCCTACTGATACAATGTCTTTATTCCATGTAGACACAAGATGTTAACAATTTAAGAAGAAAGTGATAGTTCAATTACTTTAAAAGCTTAGAGGAATCTCAATTCAAGACCGTATCTTTCCACTCTTACCTCAGGCCCTCTCTGAGGAAGCAGCGGCTGGTGACGTGATGACTTAAAGGACTCTGCAGGGTTTAAAGGCTTAATGAAGCTCCCAGTTTTCTCCAGCAGGCTGTGGCAGCTATTAAGCAGAGAACCGCTCACTCTGTCTTGTCTGTGCCACGTCGCTCTCTTCGAACAGTCAGCGCGCCAGATTGCTCCCACGTTCACACTTGCATCTTTATGAAAACATTTTCAAAGGCAGAAGGAGAACAGTCTGCGCAGAGTTTGTTATTGTTTTGTTTTTTGTTTTTATGATCGGTCACTGGTTATCCTGATAACAATATGAGAATCCCGCGCAGTGGTTTGGTATGAATGAATTTTGCTATTCATATGATGCTTTACTGGTCACCAGGGATTAATGAATTGCCATATTCAACTGTCAATTTCACTTAAAGCTATAAAACATGGCTCAGTTTACCAATACTACAGCATCTCCGTGTATGCAAACACTCCTGGGGGGGCACTAGGCTGCTTCATCCTTTCTCACATCCATATCCTGGCCAGACAGCTATTGGTCTTTCTAAATGGCCTATTGCTGAGTCATTATGTAATTGTGTAATCAGATTTCACACGTTCCAGAGCTCAAATCCAATACGCATGTGTCAGTGTGCACTGAGATTTTTGCGTTCACTTGTGTATGTGCGCGCCCAAGATAAAAGCGAGGAATCAAGTAATAGATTTATGTATTTCATGTCTCTTCACGTGTCGGCCACACGTGTAGAAGTGGTCTTAAATGAAATGTCACCATTCAGCCTCAGTGTGGAGCTTGATGTGTGTATCTCCAAGGATTCACACGTGTGTCTACTGAGGCAGACACAGAGACGATGGTGGTGTCAGCTTGTAGCAGTTAAAGCCAGGGTAACTGTTTTCTGTCTAATATAGATTGCCTTCTTGGCTGACATCCTCACACCCTCCTCTCCTCTCACGCCAAATCTTCCTCCCTCTCTCAATTTCTCTCATGATCGATCCCCCTCCTCCTCCTTTCGCTATCTTTCCTCGCATCTCCTCCTCCCTCACACCATCTGACAATTTCCATTTATCTTCCCGTATCTCTTTATCTTTCCTTAGCTTATTGCTTTTCACTCCCAAGAATTACTGGTCACCCTCAAAATATTAATAAAAGGCAAAAACCTTCTCACTGTCCTCACTCTGTGTGAGTGTACAGTTGTGTTTAGTCTATGCCCCCTGTGGAAATAAGTAAAAAAGAAACAGAGGGGTATGCAATTGAAATTCTCATTGCTGCTGTGATAAGCAGCTAAATCTAGGCTGAACACTGTCATGCTGATATGTCACTCCTGTCTGCCTCCCGGCACATTCTGAGATAGGGAATTGGGGAAGGGGGCAGGGAAGGGCAGCAGCTTTTCCTGCGTTAAGGGAGCAGCCAGGCCTCTTGGCTGTCTGTCAAACTGCCCTTGCCGAATGCTCCCCAGAAACCTCGGAGGGTTGGAGTAGGTGGTGTTCACGAGCAAAGGCAGTGAAAAGGTTCTCCCTTCAGCGGGGTCATGGAGTAGGCTGACTATCCCCGAGTGGAGCACCAGTCCCTGCCCTGACCGCATGCATGGGGGGGGGATTAGAGGCAGGCCAGCAGGGGCTCGCTCTCCGCAGCTTTGATCAGCAGCAGCACAGCCTAATACCAGGCAACATCTGCAACTCTCAGCATTAAAGAGGCCCAAAAATTCCGATTAGGGAACACACAGCCTGCTTGCCTGCTAGTGTACAGGACAGAACTGTGTCAATTCCTGGATGGGAGGTTTTTAAATACCACCGCTCCAGTGGTGCTTACACTGATTTGTTTTACAAAGCTGGAGTGTCTAGAGAGATAATTTTGCATTGTGTTTAAAATTTCAATTTCTTAGCATTTCATTTTATTTAATGCACATTTAGTAATTACAAAAGTGAAGGATCAGTTAGGTTTTGGGGAAACTGTTTTATTGGAGATTTTGTTTTTACAGAGGCACCTAAGTTGATGGAGTGTTCCGCCAATAGTAATAGTAATGCATGACTGGAATTCAGAGCATTACCAAACTGTCCCCGAATCTTTGTTTGTGTCATCTGGACACAGCTAGATAAGGTGTGTTTGGGTGGAGCTGAGCTCGTTTCTATGGACTCTGATCTATTAGAAAGGGTCAGAGTTGTTGATATGAGATGACCTAGTTCAAAGTTCATCTCTCTCAAAAAATGCTGAAGCACAAGAATGATACTTCCTCATTGGCAAGTGTGTCTTTTAAGAGAGAGGCTGTGAAAGCGAATGGAAGGACACAGTGACAACTTCACATATGTACAGGAGCAACTTTGTACAGTTATATACTACACAACACCGTGGTTAATGCACAGGTACCATACTTTGATCCTGAAGGTCCACAACACATCATTCTTCTCAGCATTATCTTACCATTGTGTAACGCATTTTTGAGTTTGTAGTTAGTGGTGGTGCTGTATTGGCAGTTTTGGAAGAAGTATTCAGATGATTTACTTAAGTAAACGTAGCAATACCACAATGTCAGCTCATTGTTTTGGTTTTCTGAGCCCGCAACTTTACTGTTTCGATAGCGTTGTTTTTCGGCCGCAGCAGGCATTCTGCCCATATGCTCTAAAAACCGTCTGTACGCTGTCTGCCCAGCACCAAAAAGCAGATAGACAAAATTAGCGACTAGCTGGTGAACATAGTGGAGATTTAGTATCTAAATTGCCAGATATTTGCCTCAGGAGTTGGTGGAGAGCAAAAGAGAGCTAAAAGGAGAGTGAATATTGGACTTACATTCATCAGGTGTCCAGAAACACGACTCTAAATGAATGCTAATGTTGCTTCGTATCTGCTGGATGTGTAAATAGAAAACTATTTGCTAACAAGTTAGCCAAAAAGCTATCCTAAAAGGTGATAATATGTCAGTGTTGTGTTGACAGCTTGACAGCTTGATTTCACTGACCCCAAGTGGCCCAACAATCAGTTTTGGTAAAGTACCAAACGTAAAAATACAGAAGAACGGCCCCTTTCATTTTATTATAAATGGATAACTACTGCAGATGTGTTAATGTGTAAGCAGCTTTTATTGCTGGTGCAATTAACTACCTTATATACTGGTAGTATATAACAAAAAACATCATAAGCTTCATAAACAAAGGATTTATTGGAAGATTGTATTGGATCACAATAAATTACACTAAAAACTTAAAGTCCAGTTTTCAGACCAGAGAGACCTAGGGAGACATCACTGCATGTGCAGCCAGTCTCAATCATTAACATGACAATTTGCTTGTCTCTTGCTGTTAGCTGTGCAGTTTGATAATCACCCAGGCTCTGGAAAAAAAAGTGGAGCTGTCACTTGCTGCACCAGGAAGTTACCTCTCACTTTCTCTCCCCATGTCCTTCTCCTTTGCATTTTATTCTGTTTTCTCTTGCTTATTCTTTGCTGGCCAGTCTTATTCTGTCTCTAGTTCCTTTTTTGTTTGTGGTGTCTTTCTCATAAATACTGTTGTTTCGTTCTTTCCTAGCTCTCACTGCTTCCCAGTCCCTCTGGTTAAAGACTTCCCTTTAAGTCTTTATTTTTCTCACTACCCCCCCCCCCACCCCCCCCCCCCACTGTGCACTGTGTTCACATGGCCCCTGCATGTGACATGAAGCTGAGCCAAAACACCCCGGATGCCCGCTTCAGCCCTCCAATGTTCCAGACCTTGTTAAATTTTAAACAAAACAAAAGAAAGGGAAAGGAGGGAGGGGGAGAAGGACAAGAAAGAGAAAAGTGAGCACGTGGGGGCAGGGGAATGTGCAACAACATCACAATCTTATTCATTCACTCGTCCTGCATTATCAGGAGAGAGCAGCCCTTTAATTCTTGCTCTCTCTCTCTCTCTCTCTCTCTCCCCCCTTCACTCTTTGTGTGTGAAAGCCTTCTTCTCCCTCCTTTCTCTCTGATCTGAACTGGACTGATTGTAGCTTTAACCACAGATCTGGGGGTATTATTACTTATTACTTTCTCCTTCTTTTTCACTGTCAAAGGAATGGTACAACATGGCAGCCTTTAATATAAAGTCTCCCAGACAAACTTTTCTGCCTGCAACATCCCAGTGGCTCACTGCCAAATTTAGCTAAGCTATGAGAGTCCTTCATAGCTTCTGATAACGAATGGCATTAGAGGTTAAGTACAAACAATAACAACGACATGCTTTTCAACGTGCCAGTGGTCCTCAGGGAAAACTTGTGGACCTGTGGATTAGCGGCTAATAATTCCAATCAGCGATACAAATTATGTCATTGCCACCGCACACTGCTCCTATAAAGACAGTTTCCTGGCATCATGCATAATGCATTATGATGGATGACACACTGGAATCAGCTGGGCCAAATTTTTTGGCAAATTGCAACCAACAGCATGCATTGTTACACAGTTGTTGTTTTGTGTTATTTACAAAGATTAAGTCACTTTCAATTGAGCTCACTGATTAAACTCACAGCATATTTCGCTAGCAGTTAATGGTCTAAAAAGTATGTCAGCTTTGGTGTATTTGTGAGTTCAAATGGCACAAATACTTTACTTTCATATCTTTGTTTATGAGCAAAACAAGTTCAGACAGGAGCCTCAAGCAGGCTGCACATTTGGTCCACCCAGCAGAATATTCATCTCACCAATCACACACGCACACTTCTCATGATACTACAGTACAGTACACTGATCTGGTAATCACGCTATCTCTTGCTCATGCCACTGATATTCTAGTACTGCATCTATGAAAATGTTTCTGCCGCCTACTTAAATCTGCTTTTCTCTACTCAGGAATCTGTCTACTCGTTGATTGGTAGCACATGCTCAGTGCATACAGATTAAATAAAATCACATCTGTTCAGTGGGAAAAACAAAAGTCCATGTCATCTTTTCAAAACACAGACTGTTTTATCTTTTATAACGCATGATTGTATACTTGCATGGTAGGCTATGTGTTACCATGTTAATAATGCCAGAGATGCCGGTAAATTCAGTATATATTGTTGGAAATGAATGTGTAATAATAGATTATCATTTTTGTTTCACACACACTTGGAGATAGCACAGGAAAGAGAGTGTAATAAGATTTGTCTTTATCACAGACCTTTGACCTTTGGACATGTGACCCTGCTGCATCTGCTCACTTATTATGCCCACAGTCTTTGAGTTAGACGTCATGACTGAGTGACTGACTGGCTGACATGTACACACACACAACCTTCATCATTACATGAAAAATGAGAAGACTGATTTGGTGGTTTCTGATGCTCCTGTAATTGGAATTTTTACTTCTTATTTCAAAAATGTTTAACATAATATGAATCCCTTCAGAATTGATGGTTGAAATTTCTTTTTCAGTGTTGCAAAATATAAGCATAGAGCTGTACAATGCACACTTAACACGGTTCATAAATTAGGAAGGAGGTTATTTATGCCATGCTAAAAATTGGCAAATGTCATGTCTCACCCATTGCTGCAACACAAACATTCTACCTGATTATCTTTTGCAGTGTTGCTCTTTTGTGACCTTTTTTAATTTTTTTTAATCCATGCTGGCCTTCAGGCAGGGATAGTGGAATTGTTGCAAATTCTTCGTTAACGCCTCAATTTCTGAGTGTCAAAAATAAGATGAAATAATGAAATTAGTGACATACTGAAATTAAGCTAGATTAGTATTGTTGGAGGGCCTTGCTGAAATGGATTTTTCCTTTCCATTCTGGTAAAACTTTAACAGCATGGTTGATTGAAGTTTTAAGTAACTCAAATTTTTAGACTCTCTCCACTGTGCTTATGCCACATATTATGTTCAACTGTGGATGTTGGGATACTGTAAAGGTGAAGTATATTAGCATTACCTGCTTGTTCCTTGCTATGTGAAGGAACTGATTTTGGTTGTTGCTGTATAGCTTCAGTGGTCTGTCAGATTTACTAAAAGAGAATTTATGATGCTGATATTGAGTAGGGGAGACACTTTTGGTTAAAGGCAATATTGACCATGACTATGATCTTGTTAAAAGTACCATGAGAATGACAAGTGAGGGAGTGCCGAGTTCTAAATGTAAAATGTCCCTGCTTAGCTTTTATCAGCGACAGGCATTATTAATGCAGCGGTACAAATGAACAGGGAAACCCAGGGTGACAAACAGGTGGGAGTCCCTGCAAGCTAATTAATCACTGACATGCACATAAACACAGACACACACACACATAAACTTGCGTACATGCATGCCTATGCATGTGCACTCCAACACATTCAGCTCTAACCTTTTTGCGCGACAGCAAACCTTCACTGGCTTACCAATTAGAGTTCTCATCTCGCCTCTTTAGCCTCTGTATCAGAGGGAGGTGATGTCAGCCCACTCCTTTATCGCTACTCTCCCTTCATCCCTGGCTCTCACATTTCACCCTCCCCTGATGCACTTCCCAGGGGGGTTGAATGCTAGGTGGGTAAGCCTAAACCTCTGTGTCTGGGAGGGGGTTATTGTACTGGTGCTTAAGACGACAATACCTCACTCCCCGTTCTTTCTCGCTCTCTTTAAGCCCCCCATACAGTATAAGGCTCTGCACTTTTATCAAGGTTGTATAGAGTGCTACAGCTGCTGCTGTATACAGGCCATTAGCAACTTCTGAGTGACAAAATGCGGAGGCTGAAGTGACATAGTGATGCTGCTGATGAGCAACCGGTGTCCTGAATTATGATATAATATGTTTGTTTGAGAAACTTCTCACACAATTTGTGTAAATCTTAAAAAATAGGGGCAGCAGTATAATCATCTTTTTCTGATCTCGCCAGTCTGATCGCTTTATCCATCTCATCAGTTCTTGCTATGGCAGAATATGGCAATTATGCTCAAACTGGAGGAGGGCAGACTATTTTTACTGCCGAATATTTTTTTTTGATTAATCGACTAATCATTTGGTCTATAAAAGTATGTAAAGTATGTAAATTAGCATTTCCCAGACCCAAGGTGACGTTTTAAATTTGCTTGTTTTGTCTGACCAGCTCAAAACCAAACAGAATTTAGTTTACAATGATATTAAGAAGGAAACCAGCAAATGTTTGGTATGTTTGCTTAAAGGGACACTAATTTTACAAACCAAGGTTAGTAGTAAGGTTAGTTCGTTCTAGAGAGAGCTTTCCATTGTCTGGTAAAATAACCTTGTAATGTCATCAGGGTTATGTTGGCTTTGGCTTTGAGTCTACAATTTTATAAAAGAAAGCTCACATTATAGCACATTGCTTCAGGAGTATACCACCCTGAATTTCACTGCACGTGACAAATAAAACCTTTAAATCTTCACAAACTGGTGCTACGGAGTTTGATAGAAATGGGAAGTTTACCAAGCAGGGGAAGTCTAATGCTGTCAAGTTGCATTATGGGTAGTGTAGGATGCAGCAATTTTGAACTTGATCTAGAAGAGGAACTAAAAGTCAGGATATCTTGGCCTGCATCGATTTATACCTTTTCTTGCAAGTGCCCCAACTATATGGATATACAACACAAAATCACTGAAGTACTCCTTTAAATAAATAACTTAAACAGTAAGCAAAATTGTTCCTAATTAATTTTCTGTTGATCCACAAATCGATTAATCGATTAATTGTTTCAGCACTAAACTAAAGTTGCAATGATCCATGAAAACAAGAATGATGCTCAGTATAATGGAGCTCATAGTGGGGATGTATGTCTCAGTTCATACTTTCTTTAAAAAATCCTCCAGCCTGAGAATCTATCATACATCTGTCATACATTGTCTGTTGGCTTCTGATTTGCTTTAATTGCATCTTCGCTACACAATGCCTTGGAATCACTGTGCATGCATTGCCCGTGATCAAGCCTGATTTTGTGTCCTCATGTGTTAGCGAGAGAGCTGTAGGACTGACGGCGAGTGCTGCAACATTCATGAGTGTGTGCCACCCTGTGCCTCGACTGCAGTGACCCGTAGCTGTCAACAGTGTATCCTTGAGCGTGATGGCACAGGCTGTGCTGAGAACACACTGCAGGGACCGCTGGCATGTGGAGGGCTGTGGGTGGGGCCAGTGGATGGGTGTGCCAGTCTGGGGGCTGGAGAGGAAGCTGTGAGCACAGAGGAGGGCTGAATAGGCCTCTAATATTAATGTACTACATTATCTGTCTCTTTTTGGAAGTTCTCTTTTCGCTTCTCTTCCTTTTTGGGGAGGTCAGAGAGAATTATCAGCTGCTCGAGCCTCTGTGCGTTAACTGAGGACTAAAGACCCCATACTGACTAAGAAGGCTGGGGCTCTGTAAGGGTGTGAAGGAAGAGAGGTCAGGTTGTGAGTAAGCTGGGCTAGAAATTGTGATCCCCTGCCAGGACTGACGCATAAAACCACTCATACTTTAAATCTGAACAGAAGAAAGTAGGGAGAGAAGAGTTAGAGAGTGTGGGTGACAGCTGGTGATGTTGAAGCCTGACGTTATATACTTCAGGGAATAGGTAATGGAGGAAGATAAGTAGGAAAAACGATAAATTTCAGTTCAGCTGAGAACTTCCTTCCTTGCCCTCTGAAACACACACACACACACACACACACACACACACACACATAGTGAAACCTTTCCGGGTATAACCTGTGTGTGTGAGCAAGCAAGCAAGACAGAGACACATTACATAACTACATAACCCTGGCTCTGCTGCCAGTTTACTATCACACAACAGTAACTCACACATGTGCAGGCTTGCTTTATTTTGTGTGTGAAAGCGCAGCTTCCCATTTGTTTCTCACGCATTCATGACCTGCTGGTAATTCATTATTTCCCAACATGGAATAGCCACCCTCTTCCACACTGATGAACTGTTTGTCATCATTTTAACTCAATTTATATGGAACAGCATTACATCAACACTTGGAGGGTTTGACAGAGAATACATCTGACCTTTTGCTGGCAAGATATTAGGCGCTCACTGGAAGTGAGTGAGACATCAAAGTCTGAGTTGTTAAAAAAGGGAAAAACGATGAGCGCTATTATCGTTTTAAATTAGCCTGGCACTATGTGATGCAAGGTATTGTCAGAAGCTTGCTTGTTTCCTCGTCCTCAATAAACCGACCATGTAGCATCTCTGCTGTTAAGAAAGGCTTTTGTTTAAAGGAATATGCCATTATAGGACTATGTGTATTGCTTTGCTGTTTATTTGAGTCTTATTTTGGTAGATTTGGCCTTCATTTCTATCAGTTGTGATATTATACTCACAAAGTTATTTTCTGAGATTTGGTAATGAGGTGACATTGCTAAAAAGTAGTCTGACAAGGCAAGAAACACAAGCAGTCTGATGAGCATTTAGGTTTTCTCTATATAGAGGTACAGCTAATGAGTGTGAATACAGAATACATGCAAGCCATAAATAGTATCACCAATTTTATATGATGAAAATCTTAAGGTTTATAACTTTAAACAAACCCACAGCTTAGCAAAATTTATTTGGAAGAGAAAAAAAGCAAAACTATCCACTGTAATCATCCATCATAGTTCACAGACTTCATTCTTGGTTGATCTTTGACCTATTGTACTTGCTGTAGCACACACACAGATTACGTACATTAATTGATAAAAATTTTGGCTAAAACCACAAGACCCAAGTTGTAATAAATTGTAATTTTTCTTTTTACAGCTGATTGAGATTAGCTCACCTCGCCTTACAGCTCTTTCCTCTCATGAGTCTTTCAGCCTGAGCTGACAGGATATGCCTGTAGCCAATTTCTTTTCTCTCTGTTTATCCATGTATTTACCTATCTATACAGTATTTTTCCTTTCTCCATCTTTGCCATATCTGCTTGGCTTCATCTTGTTTTCTCTTTCCTTTCCATCCTATACATCGCTCTTTATGTCCATCCCCCTCTCTCTTGCCATAGTTTTTTCTACACCAGCATAGTATTCATGCTTGTACTGCAACACGCAACTATGGACCCTAATTTCTTTTTCTTTACTTTTATTTATGTATTTTATACACACGCTCACCCACAAACACACTCAGTTATTCATTTGGGAGCTCTGTGCACTTTCACAGCCTCACAATCATACTCAGATTTAAATGCATGTACAGTATTCGTTTAATTTGTAGTATGCACCCACAAGCACACACACACATAAATCGTATGCATGAGCAAACACTTATGTCCATTACTGTGACAACATTTGCATTCACTCACACAAACAAGGGAGTGAAAACAATCCCCAGAGCTCTTGTGTGCATGCGTATGTGTGTGCGCTCTAAACTAGTTGATCAGTGGGCTTGTGTTTTCCAATGTAAGGTTTCGTAACACACACTTATTACGTAACAGCAGCAGGAGTGGAGCTGGGAAGAGGGGGAGAGGAGAGAGGGAGCACACATCTATGTACGTTAGCATCCGACCCTTCCACTGACAGAGGGAATCACAGGGGAAAATCTTTTTTTCACACACTGATGCCAACACCTGCGATTCGAAGCATCCACAAAACAATTCTCCTCTCTGTCCGCTGCATCTGGGTCTATTTTTACTGGATATTGATCGAATGACATGATGAAGCATGTTCACAGTGCAGCGGGTGGTGTGAAGGACAATGCAGCTGATGGAAAATGCTGGTATTTCTTTCACTTAAGGGCACATAAGTCATTTACAAAGTGATTTATTAACCTCTTATGGGGCCTCTCATTGTAGTTCCTCATCTCAGCTGTCAGACACTTGAGTTATGATTGCATATTTACACATCGTTTGCACCTGTTTCTCCTTCTGTCCATAAACACAGATTTGCGTCAGGTTAACATGACCTGATATGCGCAAATATGAAGTAGAGTGAGTGTCTTCTGCTGTGCATGAAGTCATGTTGGAAATAAAAAATACAGAAGCGCAACTGAGTGTGCAAGTGGGTCAAATTCTAGTTAAAAAAAAGAAAGATAATTCTGCATTACAGAACACACTACAAATCCTGCTTCAGGTCATCCCCCCTGCCATAATGCATCCCCACACTGCCCCTACAGGTGGTGTATGGTAATGCATTGACCTGATAACTGGAGTTGTACAATGCCTTTAATAGCAGAGGGCTGTTTAGTTCCCTTTTCCCCAGGGGCAAAGGGTAATAATGGTTTGATGGGGAAGATATTGCAGGCTGTGACCTCATTTGGATTCAGGATGTGTTTCACTGGACTGAGAGAGGAGGTTTAGTATAGTGTCTGTGCGTGTGTGTCTGTCTGTGTGTGTGTGTGTGTGTGTGTGTGTGTGTGTTTGTGTGCACGCCTGTGTTTCTGGCTGATTGTGTCCACCTGGTGACATGCTTAAGAGAGATGAGCTATCAGAATTTGAGGGCATCCATCAAACTATTAATTATCCACTCCATCCTCTCTCCAGGGATGTAGGGTCGTCTCATGGTCATCTAGGCCACGGCAACATATTTTCTCTGAGCCCCATGTCTCTTTGGCCATACTCCCTAATGCTACATCCCCAGCTGAGAGCAGTGCGGGGGGAATGTCACCTCGACTGAGCTGTTTAAGCTGAAGGATGTTCAGTGTCTGACAATAGACAGGAGCACAAAGCAGTGTCACTCAGCTTTTCCTAGAGGCATTGGAAGCACTCCTCAGCACTCTCTCTCCACAAAAGAAATGCACACACAGGCAGCCTGTCGCCCTATCCTGAATTATTGGTAGATATTGTTTTAGTACATTCCAGATAATTAAAGTTCTGTAACCTTTTTTTTTTCACATTCACAAATGTACTTGTATATTTATATAGCGCCTTTCTAGTCTCTGACCACTCAAAGCGCTTCACACAACATATCACATTCACCCCATTTTCGGGAGCAGTTTGGGGTTCTTTGTCTTGCCCAAGTACGCTTCGACATGAACTGGGGGAAGCCGGGATCGAACCGCCAACCTTCTGATTGGTGGACAACCCGCTCCACCACTAAGCCACAGCCACCCGCTTAACCCATTTAAAATGCATAACAATTTAATAATGTTTAAGTTTTGTATTAATTAAAAAGATAATGAAAGCAAGCTGCAACATGGATGATTAAATAAATACTCATCTAGCTAATCAACTGCTTGTGGTGTTGTCCAAACACTGCAGAGTTTACAGTTGTTTATCATGATTTCACTGTTGACTGCCCTTTTGAGTTGAGTATGCATTAGTATACTGTAGATAGAGATTAACAGCTGGGTCAAGGTTATTTTGTCTGAATAAAACAAAATGGCAACTTAAAACCTAGATACATGACTAAGAGTATAATCCTTGGTCTAAAAAAAGATGGAGAGCTTCTTGTTTGTTAGCAGTGACAATTCTTTAATTGATGCTTTAGATTATAGCCACATTTATGTTCAATTTCTGCAGTTTATGTTTATCAATAACGCACCTTTGGACAAAACTAAAACAATAAATGCCACTTAAACAAGATTTAGAGTCTACAGGCATGCTAGCAGCTCTGTGAGGCACAGCTATGCTCTTGAATTAAATGCTAACATCAGCATGCTAACATGCTCACTGCAACAATGTTAACATGCTGTCTTTTTAATATTTAACATGTTCACTGTCTTAGTTTAGCGGGTTGACATTTGCTAATTAGCACTAAGCACAAAGTACAGCTGAGGCTGATGGGAATACCATTAGTCTTACAGGTATTTGGTTAAAAAATAAAGTGTTTGACAAATTGAAATTTTGACTTAATGATGCTGCTAGAGGAAAAGTCAGGGGTTTACCAAAGTTATTATAATTCATCCTGATGGGGACATGAATGTCTGTTTCAATAGTTGTTGAGGCATTTTACTCAAAACCACAAATGTTAACCTCATTGTGGCACTACAGGAAAAGTCAGTAGGATTCATCTGCTGGGGACAATACATGTACAAAATTTTGTGGCAATCCATCCAATAATTGTTAAGCTATTTCAGTCTGGACCAAATGGGTGGATCAACTGACTGGCATTGCCATCCTTAAAGCCACACCGCTACTACCTGAAACAAAATAAAGCTATCCAAGTACTCTTCGGCTCGTCCTTGTTTGGTGTTTTGACTGCTTAACATTTTGTTTGACTCTTAGCCTCCTTGACAGTCAAAATATTAAAAGCACAGTGAGATGCGATGCTCCACCTGGGCTTTTTAAACAAGTGAAGACAACATGACGAACCCAGCATATTTATACTGAACATGATTCAAAGTAAGACACACATGTAGGCACCTGCAAATGCTGTGTCACACAGCGATAATGCATGAACGTCTCACTTATTTCCCATGCAAACACGTACCTCATCTTCTTAGCACTTATACACAAAGGACAGCTTGACACATTTCACACATCAACACCTCCTCAGTCCCAGAGGGGGAGGCAGTCCCTTTTATCTCTATAGACCTGTTTGTGTGAGAACATCTGGGAACGATTAAAGAAGATGTTTGTAAGATTAAGATGATACTAATTAACTATCTGTGAAACTGAGGGGCTTAAACGGCCTTTCTGAAAATCTCCACTGCATGTTGTGTTTTGCACTGCCGCACATTCCCAGTACAACATGTGCATCGTTGTGAAAGGTGCAGAGAGGTAATATGTAATATGTAATGCGAAGAAAGATGTGGAGCATTGAGGTGAGTGCAGTCAGCAGCACCCATCACCCGATGTCACTTTGGATCTGAGTAATCACCTCAAGTCACCCACAGAGAATAAGAGAGGGAGGAGAGAAGGAGAAACAAAAAAGGGGTGTCTGCAAACACACACCTTTTAAGTAGATGCATTTTGACATTGTGTGTGCGCATGTGTGTGTTTTGTAACAGAGGGACAGTGCAGCTATTTGTGTCGCAGAGTAACAGCTGGCATCGCTCTGTCTTACATCTATTTCTATACCCACTAACTCTCCTCAACAAGTTTGCTCTTTATAAGTTCATATCTCCAGCTCAGCACATATTATTTTATTCTATTAGTGTGATAGTTCATTAGAGCATCTTCTTTGTTGTTGTTTTTATAGATGCTTCCTAATAATTAGATCTTTAATGAGATGCTTCAGTTGAGATACATTTCAAAAGAAGCAAAAAAAAGATGCTGGAGATATAAGAGCCCAGTACAGATTTAGAAGCATTTATAAGTCCTAGAGTCTTGCTATCCGGTACATCACATGTCACTGCCTATAGAATAAGCAAGTGTGTGTCTACGCATGCTTGTGCTCCGCTGTGACTTATGTGGGTCATCGATGCCCTACGGTACAGCATGCCCAGTCCTGTAGTGGAGGTGTGCTGATGTTGGGTTGCATTTAGCAGGGCATGATGATTAACCAGGGATGTGTCCTTGTTATTACTGAGAAGAGCCAGAAGAAAGAAGTGTTGATCTGCCAAATGGGAGATGGATGGAGCGAGGTCAGCCTTGAGTACTGATCACTAACACTCACTAATGATGGAAAACAGGGGCAGCAGGGCATCTGGGAGGCAGCTCTGCAGCCTGGTATTTGAAACATTAACTCAGAATACTGATGTTAAGCAACCAGGAGTTGTTTCCTCCGTGTCAATGTGGTTGACTTTGCAAAAATACACCATATACTATATAAATACATATCGTTTCTAGGATATATCATTTTGAAAGTTACCCACCTTCTCAATGCAAATGATTCATGGTAGCATGAATTCAAATAATTAGCCTTTGCAGGCTAACACTCGCTCTGAGGATATTAGGTAGTATGTTTAAAGGCCACACAAGGTCATCAAAAGCTTCTGAGAGGTGGAATCCACATCTACTGGATTTTCCTGCAGTCAGACATGCTGCGTTCAAGAGCCTCTTTCAGTACTATAGTACCACTATCTGAAATCAGTTAGACAAGTCTACACAAGAACAAACCAGTCTTTCAAATATAAACTGAAATCTAGACACTTGATAAACCAACTGTGTTTAATACTACAGTTTGATGTGTTTTAGTTGCCTTATTATTGTATTGTTTTGTTTTTAATAAATATACATACATATATATATATATGTGTGTGTGTGTGTATATATATATATATATATATATATATATATATATATATATATATATATATATATATATATATATAGAGAGAGAGAGAGAGAGAGAGAGAGAGAGAGAGAGAGAGAGAGAGAGAGAGAGAGAGAGAGAGAGAGAGAGAGAGAGAGAGAGAGAGAGAGAGAGAGATTTATCTCTAAGGACTCCCTGGAAAGCTGCATTGTTCCTGAGTGGATTAGTGAAATAAAGAACATTGATTGACATACTCACAAGGAAAATTAAGTATTAAGTACGTCTCCCAACCAGTCATGTTCCGCTAATATTTACAAACATTACTGATGTGAACAAACCTTTTACAGCTTTGGAAAGCTTTAATAACTTGGATTTAGTTGTTGGTTCTGAGAATGACATCAGGTTTTAAAGTTGAGCTAATGTATTTTTTGTGATGGGGCACTGCCTTTTCTTTTTATTCAGTTTCTGCAGGAATAGTTTTCACCATTCAAAGTAAGATTAGTAATATAAGGCACTTGCTCATTGGTCCTATATGAGCTTGTGTGTATTTATGTGTGTGTGTTTGAGCAGTAGGGGTGCACACACATTGGTATTGGAGCCTAGTGTGGAGCTGAATCACTCTTTTCCTGAGCTTGGGGAAAAGGAAGGAAGCCAGTAACCAGCACACAGACGAACACACAGTAGTACTCCTGCATACAGTAAGTCTAGGAATAGACTATGACTTCTGCACATGAACACACCCACCTTGCAGGGCCTGTCTATTATTTTTAAATTCACATCTTATGCATCGCCCATAGATTATAGGTTGACCACCATAACTAACATCATCGCTGCTCAAAGTATTTCTAGTGTAGGTGACCTGTGGTTCATACATTTGGAATATAGCAACTGTCTCTTAAAATTTCCTTCCCCTACTGGAGGGTTACCAAGTGATCCTGTTTTTCTCTGGCCCACCCCTGTAAACAGGATGCTCACATGAGAGTCCCACCCATCTCCCTGTTTCCTCCAGTGCACTCCCATGCCTCCATCCAGTCGTCCCACTTCCATGTGAGATGGTTGTAAACAGCAACATCCATAAGGGAGAGGCCTTCAAACTTCTCTTATCACAAAAGCAGTCTGTGCAAGCTGTCTGCATTGTTCTCCCTCTGCAAAGTCTCTTGCTGTTTTTGGTCCATCAACATTCAGGAGGGGGCAATTAGATGGATGCACATATGGAGATGGTTAATCACTGCCACTGTGTCAGTATGTGTGTGTTTGGATGTCAGCAAGGGGAAGAGTAGGAGGAGGAGTAGGGTGCGTGTGTTTGTGCATATGCTTGTGTGGGAGAGAGCACATTCCAACAAAAGGCCTAAAAATAGTAGGAATATGCCCATGCGACATATTGAGGCTAAAAGCTTGTGAATAATTTGTCTAATGCAACACATAACTCCTTCCTATCATGAAAATATGTGCCTGCTGGTTACCTCTGCCAGCCAGCGAAATTGGACCAGGGTAACCAGTCTGTTCAGTCACACCAGTCGGTTTGTCTCTCTGTTAGCAAGATATATCATGGATTTGGAAGAAATTTGGGGGATGATTTTAGGTACATGCCAGTAAAATTTTTCCCTTTTTAAAAATCATATCTTCAGTTCGCTTCCTTATCTCATCTTCCTTATCTTTCCATCCCTATGTTTCCTCTTAAAGGAAACTTCAGACCCCAGTTTAACTGACTTATCAAAACCACTTATTTGGAAGTGAAAACGAAATTGGACACCTATTGCCTTGTAAAACTATTTGTGTGCACAACTATGTGCGCTGGTTCAAATTTATACCAGGAATTGTGATTGTGTAGTTGTCCTGTGCTTTTTGTTTTAAAGCCTTCTCTTGCCAAGTTACCTTAATATTAGTAATGAAGTTTGTTCATGAAATGTTACAATACTCAATAGGAATGATGGTCAAAACTATGAAAATATGACCCAAAAAACCAACATTTTCTTAACGTAATTTCCTCCACTCCCCACTTCACTCTCTCTGCTTTCCTCAAAATAATATCCCACAAAACATTTGGCATTTAGTTCCCAGCCAGCACCTATACCACACGTGTGTGGGTGTACACATACTCACAATAATACAAATACCCATTTAATGGCATTTCATGTGGAGTGGATGGTAATGATGACCCTTTAAAGAGAGATAAAACCTGCAGTTTTATTTGCTCCCTGCACACTCCACTTGTTTCCGGAGTGCCATTAAATGAGTGTGGAGATCAACAGTGGAGGGGAGGGGGGCCGGGACAGAGAAGGGACATGGAGATTTTAGATGAGGTGTAAGCAAGACTAAACAAAACATCCAGTGACTTTGACTTACTTCTGATTTTCAATCCTGGAAAAAAAAGTGGCAGAAACTTTGACAATTCAATAGATTCGCTTTTTAATGTTTACAAAACCTAGATACCATTAGGGCTGTCATGATTACGAAATTTTAGCTGACGATTAATTGTCATACAAATAATTGCGATTAATGATTTAATTGTCTTTTTCTGTTCATTTTATGCCACTATTATAGTATGAGCCTAATTGTTTAATAATACACACTGAACATTAGAGCGTGTACATGGGGGGGGTATATCTATTGTAAATATGATATATGTAATATTTAAAAGAATACATTACACTATTTCTAGTAGGTTATTCATAATTTCACCATTTTAATTCTACTTAATTCTTCACCTTATTTTAGTGTTTACTCTCAAACTACTTTAATCTGCTCACCTTGCTTTTCCCTTCAGTTCTCTTTTCCCCATGCACACAACTTCACCTCTGTCTCACCGGCTTGCCCCGCTCCGCCTCTTTCTGTTTCTGTCTCCATTAATAATAATAATAATAATAATAATAATAATGGGTCGCCAAAGTATTTGGCTGCCGTTTTATAAACCTGGGTGGCCTGTCCAAGTAAAGTCTATGTATGGGAAACACTGAACAACATGGAAATAGGATAGAAATATGACATTTCTGTTTTTATACAGGTGAATAGAAATGATTTCTAATGATTATGCAAAATGATGGCGTTGGGCTCAAATAATCGCAATCAGGCGATTATGTATTAATTGTGACAGCCCTAGATACCACTTCAAAACACACTGAGCACAGTGTTTATGGCCCTTTAAATTTTGCCATAAATTTTGATTTGATTGACAATTTTGCACAAATGAAAATGTGAAGTGTGTTAACTGAACTTTATTTGTGAAGCATGGAGATATTTCTCTGTCCCAGTTTAGTGCAAACTGCATTTGCTATTGTAGGTCCATATTTAAGTTGGCATTGCCTTGAGGCAGGTTTATAAATAGTCCTTCACTTAAAGGAGTAAGACACATATCTTTCTCCCCAGAACCACCCACTTGTGTTAAAGCAGTTTAAAAACAAATAGATGTTACTTTTGCTTCATTGTTATTTCACAAAATATCAAGCATACTTTCTGGAGTCTGCCATTCCATATGTGTTGAAGAAAAACTGGTACTGAAGAGATGTCCTCAGTTGATTAAAGGAATAACTCAATGGGCCCCAGTTGTCGTTACGTGAATATATGTTTAATACAAACAAATCTGTCGACAGAGAAACAATGTGGCAGCGTGTACACATGGGCACAGCCTACGCAGAACTTAACTTTGCATCCAAAACGTACACTTCTTATACCAGAACAGTGGGTGGGTGGTTTACAGGTTACATCATTTAAAGAAAGAGACTGTCTCCGTCCCAAGTTATCAGCAAAAAAACAACAGAGACTTCTGGGACACTTCTATCTTATGTTAGGAACATCTGGTGCTCCATAACCCAAAACAACATAATCACAAGTGTCATAAATTCTATTACACCCATAAACCTCTTAGTCACCCCAAGTTTTCTCCTACAATATGGAATAAATATTGATGCTAGATTGCAGTATCATGTTATGCATGTTGTTGGGAATTTCTGACATGTGTGACTTTATAATCCAGTGTTGCATTTTCATTTTGTCTCAGAAAAATAAATTAGTAAGACGGCTGCATCTTTGCACATTGTACAGGTATTCAGAGGCTCGTGCCCTCTAGTTATATATGATAGTCTCTGCTGTTTAAGCATACCAAGTCAGCCTACACTTGTAGGCAAACAAGATACCTGATTGACAATTAACAATAGTGTGTTATGTTACACACTCAGCATTTAGTCAAAGCAAATATCCTTTTGCAAACTAGACTATTGATTCTGCTGTGAACATAAGATTAGCTTGTAGCACAGAGAAAAGGTCAGGGCTCAGTGGCTCTGCTGGTTTAAAAAAATATGATTGCCAGTTTGTATAAAACTCCTCTGCCTCTTGGACAAAGTGAATTCAGCTGTGTATATGTTAGTGACAGTCATTAGAATAAAATATGTATGCGTGACCTCAGGTTTAGTAACATCAGCTCAAATATGTAGGCCTCTGGTCAGAATGTTATTAAACTCTGCTGAGTGTGTTGGATGAGAGCAGTGTGCAGTACAGTACTCTACTGCGTTAGCCTTACAGTCGGCATGTGAAAGACCTGAATTATTTAAAGCAATGAGAGCGTGTGCAAGTTTGCACTTGCTTACCCTACTGACTCCTTCTTCCTCTCATTATCTCACCAACCCCCCACCCCTCTGCTTCGGTCTATGTGTTTGGCGTGAAGTGGAATATGTGTGAAAGAGACTGTGCAAGATGGATGCAGCTAGTTTACAGTAGGCCACGGGATGTGAGACATTTTCTAAGGCCATCTGTCGCTTGGAAAGGAAAACTTCCACGCCATGAATCTTTTGGCTGAAATGGGAAAACAGTGAGGTTAAAAATGCTGCGAAAAAACGCCATAAAACCATAGATAGAACGGAGAAACCGAAAACCAGGCAGCCGGACAGATAGGAGAGAAACGACAGGGGGGAGGACAGAGCATGCCAGCCCGGGGAGGTTTTTGTGGAGGTGGAGGTAGACAGAAAGCAGGTGGATGTTTAGACAGAACGATAAGACAGCCTGGTTGACAGAACGCCTGATAAGCAGCCTGACTGTCAGGTTTGGCAGGCTGGCGGTGAAGCGAGTGAACAGGGTATGGAGGAGAGGCAGACAGATGGGTAAAACTGAATAAAGGCAGTTCAGAAATTGTAAGAGCATAATTTAGAAGAGGTCCACCTGGTTTTGAATTTGAGACTATCAATGTAGAGCTGCGCTGAATGCAAATCCTATTCAATTCCATGTGCAAAGTAGGACATCCAAGGCTGACAGTTGTATTTGATGTATTTATATCTTATGCTAACCCAGCATTGTGATGGTACTGTAGTGAGGGCTCTCCTGCTAACCACCGTTTTGTGGCATTATATAGTGGCTAGCTACACAGATCAGTTTTTGCCATGCTAGCAGTTGTCCAGACTGAAATATCTCAACGACTATTGGATGGATCGTCATGAAATTGTGTACAGACACTCATTGTCCACAGACAATGAACCCCACTGACTTTGGTGGTCCCCTGACTTTTCATCTAGCGCCACCAGCAGGTCAAAGTTTTCACTTGTCCAGTGAAACATTTTAACAGCCACTTGATGGATTGTCACAATTTTTTTTACAGAGATTCATGGTTCCCTGATGATGTATCCTAATGACTTTAGTAATCCCTTGACTTTTTCTATAGCACCACCATGAGGTTGGCATTTGTGTTTTTTAGTGAAATGCCTCAACACTGTTGGATGGATTGCCATAAAATGTGGTACAGACATCCATGTTCTTCACAGGATGAATTGTAATAACTTTATCCCTTTATGTTTCATCCAACTTCAAAATTTTTATTCGTCCAGTACTGGACAGGCATTTGATTAATGACCATTTGGTCTGTGGTTGGTTAATGACAAAATGCCTGTAAAACTAATGACATTTCCATTGGCCTCAGTTGTAATTTGTGTTTAATGTTTATTAGCAAATGTTAGCATGCTAACATGCTAAACTAAGAGGGTGAACATGATGAACGCTATACCTGCTAAACATTGACATGTTAGCGTTGTCATTGTTAGCATGCTGACATTAGCATTTAGCACAAAGCACCACTGTGCCTAAGTAAAGTCTCACAGAGATGCTAGCATGGCTGAAGACTCTTAATCTTGTTTGGTTTTGACTTGATATATTGTTAAGTGACATTGTATACCTTTCTTGAGAATTATGAAAAAAAAATAGAATTTTATTCAGTGGTGGTATGCTCATTCCTAATACCTAATAATTTGACAGGCCTGTGTTGAGGTCAAGTCTACAGTGCTAATTACACAAAATCTCTTTCTTTGTTCCAGGGAAGCCCCAAAGCATCGAGAGCTCAGAGCGGGTCCAGCTGTCGGGGACATACAACGTTCGGAAAGGGAAGCTCCAGCTACCGGTCAACCGCTGGACCAGACGGCAGGTCATCCTGTGCGGCACCTGCCTCATCGTCTCCTCTGTCAAGGAGAGCCAGACAGGGAAGATGCACATCCTGCCGCTCATTGGAGGAAAAGTATGTCTAAGTCACACTGCAACAGATAATCTTTTATTTTTCTCATCCTGGTCTTTTATGGTGTTATGTAATTTATGCTTTGGTGATATGATATGAGTTTATGATCCAGAGAGTGAACTGATAAAGTCTCTTATTACCCTCTGCAAATGACTCCCTGCGCAGTGAAGTTTGTTCTTTATGACATTTCACCTTCAACAATTGTTTGTCCTTTAGTGTGACATCCAGTAATGCTTCCTGCTTTGTTCGTTTTAGCTCAAGGTCAAACAGAAGTGGTGCAAGCCAGGTTTTTAATAGTCAGAATGTTTTCAGCATTCTTCAGGGATGTTTTTGTCCATTTCTAATCTGGAGTCAAGACATGCTATAATGTTTAGTGTAATGGATCACTCTAGCATTCAAGTAACCTTATTTCTTTCTGTACATTTTTAAAGTGCCTCCCTAAAAATTACCTTTATCCGTTTATTGCTTTATGGATCTGTGTATCTGCAAAGCCACCAAATATGCTCTAAGGGATTCTCCTGAAAAGCCCTTTCTATCGGTTGTGCCTGACACAAAGGATGCTCCATACCCCACCACACCCAGTTTATAAACATTTCACACACAACACATGACCTCTGGTCAACCATTCATCCATACACTGCCTCTGCATGTGCCTGTGTGTAGTGAGTTTGTGTGTATGCGTGCCAGTATTCTATTCAAACACTGCTGATCATGCGTGCCTTATATATTTTCATGAGTGTGCTTCCGGTTGACTACATTTTTCTACCCTGCAACCATTAAGCATCTTATTCCCTTCAACTGGAGTGGTTTCAAATAAGAACAAATCTATTGAGACGTCCATGTGTCAGCTTTTCCTCTTTGTTTCCTTTTATTTTATGACTATAGGCATGGGGTTATTGTTTATATTCAGTGGGGGGTCAGAGATGTCAGTATTTTAGTCTGTAATGTCACTCCTGTGTGTGTCGTTCTGCAGGTGGAGGAGGTGAAGAAGCACAGTCACTGCTTGGCCTTCAGCTCAGCGGGGCCTCAAAGTCAAACCTACTACGTCAGCTTTGACAGCTTCACGGAGCACCTGCGCTGGCACAGACACGCTGCTAAGGTAACTGTGTGCGCATGTGCGTGAGAGTTAGAGAAAGAAAAAGAGAACATAAGCATATGCTCCCAGACACTACACTACTTACAGGTCAGCTGCATTGTATATCAGAACACGCATGACTGCAAGTTGAAGTATGAAAATATAGAACTGCACCCACCACAACCCCACTGCCTGTGTGAGCTGAGTGGATTGAAAACTACACATATTTCACTGCTGTCCACTCTGTAGTATAAAACCTACGTGTCTCTGGGTGCGCCCACACACATAAACACTACTGGTGGCTCTCTCTCCTTTCTCTCATTTGAACTTAAGTAGGCCATAGCCAGAAAACCTCTTTTCTAAATATTAACAGGGACATGCATGTCACCAGCACCCAGAGGGCCACTCAGAATAGAAGCCTGGATAGAAGTGGCACGTGCCCCAGTGACGATTGCTGAGCCTCTAGCTAACTCCGCTCTGAAAAGCTTGAGTTCACAGACTGTAGATTTTCTCCACGAGGTGGACGTTTATGCTGTTATTTCATTTTAGATAGCAGCTTGTATGTTTCTGTAAATTTGTCTAACAAATGAGTACAGGTTAACTGCTCTTTGCACCTGCAATCATCTAGATCACACAATGTTGTAATGTGTGATGTTAGGCCACTAACCTGTTGGACTTTCCCTCGACTTCTCCTGACTCCCTAATCCTAAGAAGATTTGGCCCTTGAATGGCATTTGACCCCTTAGCAGCAGGCTACACACACACACACTGTAAACCAGTAAAGTCTTGTGTGGTAGAGATAATCCTGTTTAACTCCACGTTTCTCTTTCTCTCTGTTACCTCTCAACCTTTCTCACTTTCCTCCCCACCTCCATCTAGATGGTGTCCCAGAGAATCAATTCGGTAGATCTGTCCTGCTGCAGCCTGGAGCAGCTTCCTCCCAACCTCTTCTACAGCCAGGACCTCACCCACCTCAATCTAAAACACAACTTCCTGCCCGCAGACCAGCGGCTGCAGCAGCTGCAGAGGTACAATGACATTGTAAATCTACAGTGAACACACCTATAAGGAGGGGAAGAGGCAGGGAGAAGTGAGAGATTAGAAAGGAGTGGACGGACATGACGAGGCGTTACAGGTGGAGGAGACAGTTCAGGGTGGTTTGGATGGGCTGGTTTGGGCAAGATGAGACTTGAGAAGGTTTTGCAAAGCTTAGCATAATTTGGCCACAACAGGAGCTGGGCAGGGTTGTTGTACAAGGAGGGGAGAGACAAGACACTTACACAGTGAGGCTTCACTGAACACAGCAGGTCATGGCTGGCTGGTTTGGACAGCTTTAGCTTTTGCCTGCAATTTGCGAGCCATCGACCTGAGCAGTCTAGGACCAGGGCCATTGGCAGGCAGGGACCAAAGACGCAAGCCAGGGCTGTGCTGTACCAGGCTAGGCCAAACGAGCCCAGAAGGGCAGATGCATCTGCAGGGAAGCTTTTAATGTGCCTGGCCTCCCTCACTCTCTCTCTGTGTGCACCATCTGCTGCATGCTTATCATGGTCCCAGATTAAAGCCCACAGCCAAGACATATGTGTGTATGTGGTCCTGTATGTGTCTGTGTGTGTGTATACATGCATGCATTTGCATTCATGTACACAGTCGTACATGTTCACGCCTGTCACAGCCTTTCTTTCCAGAGGATTATTGCCAGAAGATTTTTACCATTTAAGTGAGTGAATTGTGTGAATCTGATGCTTGACTATGTGTTAGCAATGTCTGCAGAATGTAGTATCTGTATCTATCAGAGGGAGAGAGAGTTGCTTGCTTGTATGCAACAGAAAAAGTAGCTGCAGGCTACAGATTTGGGGTCAGTGCATATACAATCTTATAACAGTATGGCATTTGTTTTTGTTTTTTTAAGATGACTGCACTGACAGAAATGTGTGTGTGTGTGTGTGTGTGTGTGGCTGTGCATGCTTGTGTGTCTTTCTGAGAGAAAATTATGAATGAGTAGGAGGTCAGGATTTTATGTTGCTCTACCCACGGTCATTTTCTGAATCATTTGTTTCTTTTTTTAATCCTCTGAATAATGATTGGTGTTAAAAAGATGACGGTGCGAGTGAAATAACTAGTTTTTAAATCTGAGTGAGTGATGCACAGCTCCCCTGCTGGTCAAGCAAAAATAACATCCATTTAGCTTTGCCAAAGCTAAGTAGGCTCATCTGCATTTGACCCAGCATGACAGAAAAAGAGGTCAGTAATGAGAAAGAGATGAATAGTTAGCTGAAAATAGAGACATTTTGACAGAAACATGTAGCAGAGTTATTTAAGTACTTTGCCCCATCGACTGAAGTCGAAAGAGCTGGAGTCAAGAACAATAATCCTCTGTGTGCAGCCTCCATGAATGTGGGTGTATGTGTTTTTGTGTGGACTGTTGTGTGAGAGTCTGTTTTTGTTTCAGTATAAACACTGGCTTTCTCTGACATCTAACATGGGGTCATAGTGCTTTGTATTTCTCCAAGAGGAATGGAATGTGTGAACCTGCCACATGCCTCTCCCCTTCTCTCTCTATTCTCTCTGTCCAAATACTAACTGGTGGGTGATTTGCCAATCAGATATGCATAATCAGTTGTCTGGGATACTAGCTCTTTCCTCTGGCATGGAACTTTATTCCCAGCATGCATCTCTCCATGAGACAGAGGTCACCACTCACTGAGGGGAATATCTGATGTTCCATGCATATGATTGAACCTTCGACCTGTTTATTTACATATGTATGATAGTTTATCAAGTTATGAAGGACATAAAAGTAATGGAAATGAAGGGAAAAGGAAAGGGAGAGGGAGGAAAGTTGGACAGAATAGTGTCAGAAAGACAAAATATGAGATGAAAGGGGGAATTTAAGGCCAAATGAAAGGATTAAAGTTGCATACATTTTTTTTGGCCACTAAAAACACAATTTTTACATATTATCATGTGATATAGCAAAAGTGTTAGCAAGCATTTGCTTATTTACACCTCCAGCATACATAGAGCAACATTAGCATTCATTTAGAGTTGTGTTTCTGTTCACTTAATGAATCAAAGTCCAATATTCACTCTCCCTTTACCTCTTGTTTGCTCTGCACCAACTCCTGAGAAAAATATCTGGCTTTTTAGCTTGCTAAATGCTCCACTATGTTCAACTGTTAGATGCTAAATTGCTAACTTTGTCTGTCTACTGTTTGGTACTGGGCAGGTAGCACACAGTGGACTGTTTAGCTGAAAGATAACAAACAGGTTGTTACAACGGCTAGAAATGAGGTTGACGACAGAGGAATTATGGGCCAGAACACCAACGCAATGAGCTAAAAGGCTCCATAGAGTTGAGGTGAACCAAAGGGTTGCTTGATAATTGAATAAAATATATTTATTAGCAGCTTTAAAACTACATTAACAGGTATTTTGGCAATTTTGGGTCAGCACAACAAGCTGTAATTTAAACACAAGATTAACATATTATCACCTTATAAAGTTGTTATCATGAACAAACAACAAACAATTTACTTATCCAGCAGACACTGAGCAGCATTAGCCTCCATTTGCGTCTTCTGACCACCTGACTAATGTAAGTCCAATATTCACTCTCCTTTTGGCTCTGTTTTGGTCTTTGAAAAATATCTGTCTTTAACTTGCTAGAAGCTCCATTACGTTCAACAGCTAGTCGCTAATGTCTTCTTCCGTTTGGTGCTGGGCAGGTAGCATAGGTAGCATACAGTGGGTTTATCAGACCTGTTTTGTTGAAAGAAAGAAGCTACTGGCCACGGCTGGAAAACCAAAACATTTACCTAAAAGAGGCCAAAAGACTCTGTAGATCTGAAGGGGAACAGCATATTTGGGTGATAATTATTTGTGAGCTCGTCAGGTCGAGCAACACCTTGTCATTTCATCCATTGTTAATAAAAAATATTACTGCAGCTTTAAATACACAAGGACAGTCATGAAAATAAATTAAGAGAATGGCATGATGGGACAGCATGACACAGACAAGGAGGGGGTACCAGCATTACTCAGCAGATTGCAGAGGTTGATTTAATGGTGGAATGACATTTTCCCACACACACCCCGCCCACTGCCTGCAGGAGTCACCCTCAGCTGGAATTACTTGGCCACCCTAATCAATAGCCCTGACGTCTCGGTTGCCCTTTTCTCCATCACATGATATACTGTGTGTATGTGTGTGTAACCTGTGTGTGTACATAGGGAGTAAAATCAAGTAGTGCCAGTTTAAGCAGCTGCTCTAGCCTGCGGTGCTATTATGATGCACTGCCCATCTCTGGCTTGCCATAGCTGCTCTCTCTGTACACATGATAGCTGATAGCAGGTTGGATGTGTGGGTCTGTATGTGTGTGTGGATAAATAAAGACAGCCCAGAGAGTCCTTTCCTCTGCTTAGCCTTGTCGTCCCCCCCGAGGGGCTAACCCCTCTGAAGGTCACTGCTCTGCCATAGGACACCACGCCAAATGCCACTGGTCACTGGTGTTTGAATGAACAACACAGACGTCAATGCTGCACTTGTTTGCTCAACAATCAAATGTGAAGGTTTAGTCCTACTATTAAGGAAGGCTTTATTTATGGGTGTGTTGAGTCTGTGTGTTTTTCACTTAAACAAATTCTGTGTAAGCTATACTTTGCTACATTGCCCATGAATATATTCATTAATATCTATATGAATATCTTCTAATCTCTCTGTAATATAATATATATATACAGTATGACAAGATACAACTACATCCCCAATCACTTGCTCATACTCTCTTCTCTTCCCCTCTTGCCTTTTCCTAATTTGTCATTAAAACTTTTATCCTCTATTACCAGATTTTCTCGTCTGCGGAGCCTCAACTTGTCCAACAACCACCTTGGTCAGTTCCCCCTGGCCATCTGTGACATCCCCACGCTGACGGAGGTCAACCTCAGCTGTAACTACCTGTCCTCTGTCCCCAGCTCTGTGGGAGCCATGACCAAGTAAGTAACAGCAGGAAGTTATTGAGGAGACAGACCCGATGTTTAACTATGATCTAAATCTTTGTTAAACTAAATACACTTTAGCTGTAACTCTCCCTACTATTGGCTTGTAATGTTGTTTCACTTATTGTTCCGGGTCTTTACTGCTGAGTTGGGGCCAATGCTTGCTTGCATTGATGCTATCTCAGGGCTGGGGGAAAAAAAAGTTTACATAGCCAAATGTGGAAGTTACCTGGCAACACGCACGTGGCATAACAACCAACATGGTGTACTTTGCTAGTTTCAGCATTTGAGTAAACAACGACAACTTGCACAGATCACCTGTAGTGCTTGCCCGTGGCTTTTTGCCTCAGTCATGGCCTGCCCGTTGTCTGTTTAATGGCTGGTCTATGCAAGTCATGTCACTCCAGTCCTTTCTTATTACTCAGCTGTTCAAAACATTCATTTATATATTCTCTGTCATTTTAAAAGTTTGTTCAGTTTGTTATTAAGCCAATCTGTTGTGGAGAATCCAGTTTTGACCATCTCCTTTTGTATTTTGATGCACACCTTAGCATTTCTTTACAAGCTTGACAATTTATCTCGTATTCCTCTTGAGGACTCTATTGCCAGTAAAACACTGACTCTCTTTGATGAACCACTGAATTACACTTTTGAAATTAATTACTTGGTGACATTGTTACTCTGCCCCCCCCCAAAAAAATCACACTTTTTTTATCTCTAGGCCAACATTTTCAAGAGGATGGAAAAAATAATTTTGCTGTCTGAAAACCATTTAGTTTCTCACGGGAATGCTCAGAATATTTTAAGTTTTGGTTGAGCTCTGGTATCAGCCTCCTTACCTGTGGAAAAGCTCTTTTACTCTGAGTGTCAGCAAAATGTAAAAATGTGTAAAATGAAATTAAATAAGGGTCTTAAACTTGATAATTCATGCATTATCCGGTCCAATTTACCCCACCATGACAATAGGGAATACATAGATTAAGGGAGTCATTTAGTAGCTGGGTCAGTACTGGCATATGGATAGTACATGTCCTTTAAACTCAAAGCTCATTTGAAACTTAACAGGTAAGTGAGTTGAAAGCGGGCTAGATGAGAAATGAATCTGCAGGAATGATCTGGTATGCCTGTAAATTCCTGAAGTGGCCAGTAGGGCATTTATGCTGCTACTGCCATCTGCTGGACATTACGTGTACTGATTATGACTGCTGAAATTGTTGAAGAAGTCCTTGTTGCCACAACATCATTGATCCTGAGCTACACTATCTGTGCAAATAAAGAAAATTCTTTGTTAAAATGCCAGTCTGCCTATCACTTCTTTCATGAATGGAGTCAATCGTCTAATCTTGTGTTCCTCTCTCAGTTTGCAGACGTTCCTGTTGGACGGCAACAGTCTAGATGAGCTGCCCAATGAGCTGGGTTCCCTCCAGAGGCTGAGTTACGTAGGCCTTTCCTTCAACCAATTCAACCACGTGCCCCAGGTGCTGGAGCAGTTGGCGTCCATGGAGAAGCTGTGCATGGCAGGAAACAACCTAGAAACACTCACCCTGCAGAATTTCAGACTGCTCCGTGTCAAACACATCGATCTAAGGTACGGCCATGTAGGCAGGTTATTACAAATATTTTTAAAAATTGCTATTAGGAGATTATGATAGGGATTTTGTGATTGAAATTTGACAACTTTGTCAAGAACAAGCATCACTTTAAGTCCTCAGTCATGCTTGTCCAAAGCAAGGTACTCAATGACACATATTATCCCACTAATGATAGAAAGAAAACCACTAAGAGGAAGCCAAAACACGAGCAGACAGCCAGACAGCACAGAATCAGGAAATCATTTGCCTGTAGTGGCTCCATCAGGTGTCTTCCCACTGTTTGCAAAAGCACAGAGCTGGAGTGACTTGCACTATTTTACCAGTTAATACTTCACTCCTGACTTTGCTTAGACAGGGTCAGTCAATACATTTTCCAGCATTCTCACCTGTTTGGGCAAAGATCACTTGGTATTTCTGAAGGGGATGTGTTCTTATTCTTTGAAAATGAGTCCAGTCAAGTGTTGAAGCAATGAGTCAATGAATTGATGAGTTTGGGGCTGCAACTAACTCATATTTGCATTATTGATTTAATCTGACAAATACGATTCAATCATGAATCATTTAGTCTATACAATGTCAAAAATAGTTAAAACTGCTTGATACAAGTTCCCAGGGGGAAAGATGACTTCTTTAAAATGTGTGTTTTGTGTGAACAACAATTCTAACCCCAAAGATATTCAGTTTACTATCATATAAGAATCTTCACATTTGAGATGTTGGAACCAGCACATTTTCAGAATTTTCCCATGATAAATTACTTAAAATTATTCATTATCAAAATTGTTGCCGTACCTTTTCAAAAGTTTTTATTTCCCAACAGCATTTTTTAAAATTACAGTTTTACTCCATAATGCCTCTTTTCATCACAAAGTCTATGTCTGTCAATTAAGACAAACAGGGAAATGATGTGATTGTTGGCTGTTGCTTTAGCTTGAATATAGTAAACCAAATTCTGGTATTGGTTAATGGGACTGAATAATATATTTATGTCTTTTATATCAGTCTTTGCCTAGATGGTTTCTAATAATTGAATGCTTGAACATAAGATATCATCAGTAGATGACAGAATGATAATCATCTCAAGTGCATCAAATTCACAACTCACTTTGTACACCAAAAAAACTTCCATCAATGTTGTGCACAGAGCAGCTGAGTACTAAACAGAACTCAAGTAGCTGCACAATATATCAGCCATCACCTGAGGCATGTTCCCTGTCTTACAAGAAAGGCCACAGCCTGTGCAGCTCAGCCTGATCCAATTGGAACTGAACCTTTGCCTCCTCCCCGCTCCCTCTGTCAGGTTGAATAAGATCTCCAGCATGGTGCCAGATGAGCCCGACCTGCTGAGGCACGTGACCCAGCTGGATGTGAGGGATAACAGGCTGACGGACCTGGACGCCTCAGTCTTCCCCAGACTGGAGGTGCTTCACTGTGAGAGGAACCGCATCATCAGCCTCAAGGCCAAGGGTTGCTTGCTCAAAGGCATCTACGCCTCCAACAACGGTGGGTTTGGCACGCAGGACTTCATGTTCTCTGCAAGGGCAATCATGTGTGCTTAGAAAAGACAGATCCCCTTCCCACTCACATCACCACCACTTCACTGGTTTCTCAGCTGATATCACTGATATGAATCTGTTTCTCTGAACCTGTAACATATGTCTTACCTCAGAGAAGTCACTCCTTTCTTTTCCCATATAACTTTATTTCCTCCCATGCTCCTCTTTCTACATGCATTCATTTTTCTCATTAGTGTTGCAGTTCCTGTCTCTCTCCATCATCCCTCTCTAATTTGTCATCACACCCCCCTCCCTCCTCCCAAATGCTCCCCTCCATTTTCCATCTACCTGCTTTTGTAATAGGCCGCGTCTGTCCTTGCTGTAGGTTAATGTGTTTGGATTTCTCCCTACAGAGCTACGACAACTGGATGTCAGTCCTGTGCCCTCCAATCTTAGTTACATGGACATCTCGAGGTGAAAAAAATCCCACAAGTACAAACACACATAAACATACACACTAATTGGAAAAGGTATTTTGAAAATGTAGCTCATTTACAGTACATCCTCTCTGCCCTACAAAAGTAGAAGAGCAGTAACTGTTCAGTGTAGGTGAGACAATTTGCTTTAAAGATCTTGCAACTACACAGCCAAATACCTGGTAAACGGGTCTTTGAAAGTGTAGGGAAATGTCACATGTTAGAGGGCTGTCATTTTTTAACTGTGTCAGCCCTGACCTTTCACATGACCTTTGATTGTTAAGTGAAAGATAGGCTAATGTAACTTTGCTTCTTTGTGGCCAGTAAAAAGGCATAGAAAGAGTACTTTAATTTTAAGAGCTGAATTTATTTGAAAATGTTTTTATTTTTGAACCCTTTTTCCACTTTGGCCTTGAGAGAGCGTAGCAACTCAGATAATCTGCTGAGAGCTGTAATTATTATTGCCTTTTTTGTCTGAAACACGACACAGCTGAGACTTCAGTTACCTGATAAAGTGAATCTGAAATATTACAAAATATGGGGGGAAAAGCCCATTTTAAACCAAAACTGAAGTTTCTGCTAGAGCAGGATTGTTGGGAATTCAAATACATTCAGTATCCCAGTACATTATATTCCATGTTAGGTGTCTCACTTTACAAACTGCACATAATTTTTCATCATCATCACCCATTCCTCCTGTAGGAACCATATGGAGTCCTTGCCAGACTGGCTGTGTGAAGCTAAGAAACTGGAAGTTCTGGATGTGAGCCACAACCTCTTCAGTGATCTCCCGGCGCGGTGAGTCTCTCTCTCAGCGAATGTGTCCGTAAGCCTGTAAATAGAGTACAATGCTGCGTTATTCTCCCTGCCCTTTGTCGGCCAGTCATCTATCCCCCATAGAGCCTCATAAATCACACAGATAGCCTGTAACCTCCACAGCCTTTGTCCATTCTCTTCCTCTTTATATAGCCTTTTAGAAGGTCAGTTCAGATGCTGCTCACTTCCTCCTCCTCTTCTCTCTGTCTCGCATCGACTCAACCTTCCATCATTCCACCATCAACCTTCCTCCATCTGCTTCTCTCTTTTCATTTTTAATATTTCTTCCCCCCCCCTCTCTTTCCCTGGTCCCCTCATTGCCTGCAGATTTATTTTTTACCCAATAAGTGTCAGAATGATGAATTCCAGCTGCAGGCTCCACTAGAGGCACTGCTATTTTCTGTTTTCACATGCTCATCCTTTGCCCCCATCTTCCTCCTGCACTATCCTCATTTCCATGAGTGTTTAGCCTACTTCAGTTACAGTCTATTTATGTATCTATCTATACATCTATACACCACTGTAGGTTCATAAGAGTCTACATATTTATCCTTAATGTTCTAGTACTGACTGAAACATCTGTATGTTCTTCATGCCGCAGGTTGTTATGCAGCAACAGTCTGAGGAAGCTGAGTGCAGGACATAACCAGTTGCAGAAGCTGCCTGAAAGAGTGGAGCGCCCTCTGCTGGAGGTTTTAGATGTACAGCACAATCAACTGGTGGAGCTGCCTTGCAACCTGTTCCTCAAATCTGACAGGTAGCATTAATCATCAGCTGGAAGTGATTTGTTTTTTATTAGTTAATGTGCCTGACATTTGACAAGAAGAGTAAGCGTAGGAAAAAGAATGCAGGTATATGAAAATGAAGGACAGAAATTATGAATAGGATTTTAATCGAGGACAAGATATCCATAGGCAAGGATGACAATCAAATAAAAAACAACCAACCAGTACAAGGGCTGGAGAGGGAGAGGTTTTTAATGGGGGTCATAGAAGTAGGAATTCATGTAGAAGTTTGTAATTAAAGTGACTCATCGCTATTTTTCATGTACAAAATGAGTGCACAAAAATGAGTCTGTACATTCATTTTTACTTTCAGCTTACGATGCGTAAATGCATCAGCCAATAAGCTGGAGCACCTGCCGCCATCCAGCCTATCAGAAGAGAGCCACAGCATCCTGCAGGAACTCTACCTGACCAATAACCGGCTGACAGACAAGTGTGTACCCATGTTAACGGGCCACACACACCTTCGTGTTCTGCACATGGCCTACAACCATCTCCAGACCTTCCCGGCTAGGTAAAGAACTTCCAATCACTCTGACTGTCATTTACTTTTCTCTCTACTCACTCACCTGTATTTTACATTTTACATTAGGGCTGGAACTCATGGTTATTTTCATTATCGATTCATCTGATTATTTATTAGTGTGTTAATCATTTAGACTATAGCCCGACCGCTACTGGATTTTTGTTAGTAACATTGTTTCTGAATTATCTCAAACTTTTTGAGATAATTCTGTACTTTCTGTACTTCTTGGCCAACATATACATAGATACCTATATATCAGTGATATATTGCCAGGCCAATATATAGCTCTAATTTATATTGACTATAAAATGTCAGAAAATAGTAAAAAATACACAAATTCCAAGAGTCCAAGTCTTCAAAGCGATTTAATTTACAAGGATATGAAATAGGAAGCAAATCTGCTGTTGTTTGGGATGCTGGAACCATAGAATGTGGCCAATTTTCCTTGATAAATGAATTAATTGTTGTTGATTAATTTTCTGTCGTTTGACTAAACGATAAGTCATCATTTTACGTACTAAACTTACCCAATGCTTTCCCCTCATTCTTCAGTAAAATGGCCAAGTTGGAGGAGCTGGAGGAGGTGGACCTTAGCGGAAACATGCTGAAGACTGTGCCTACCACCATCATGAATTGCCGGCGAATGCACACACTCATCGCCCACTCCAACTCCATCGAGGTCTTTCCTGAAGTCATGCAGCTGATGGAGATGAAAGTAAGACAGTAGTAACAGCACATCTCTGTGCATCTTCATGTACAGCATATGTGAGCCCATAAGCTCGTACTGTATGTGCATGTTTGTGAGTATTCACATATTTTCCTCTGTTGTCAGTGTGTGGATCTGAGCTGTAATGAGCTGAATGAGATCACTCTGCCAGAGAATCTGCCTCCCAAGCTCCAGGAGCTGGACCTGACTGGAAACCCTCGTCTTAACCTGGACCACAAGACCCTCGAGCAGCTCAAGTATGTCATTATTTCTGTATAGGTCGTTTTGCTTTAGTTAGAGTGCAATTCTGCATATGACAATGTGACTATAATCTACATTTTGCACAGGGAGTATTTTATTCTTTTTTTATGCTTAATATTTTTTCTGCCAGTGTGTTTAAATTTCATTGTTGTTCATATACTGTACTTACTGTACTATACTTTGTTTTTCTGTTATATTACTTGCTGTTGTAATGGTCTAGTTTTCCCCAAAAATTACTTTTATCTAAACGAATCTAACCTTTTATGATATAAACCACCTTTTAATAAATATCCTGAATAGAATACTGTCAGTACAGTAGCTCATGTATCTTTATACCTCTACAAGATATAGTGAATTTCATCTATTTCATGTTTTGTTGTTTTTCAGTAATATTCGCTGCTTCCGTATTGATCCGCCTCCAACCTTTTCAAATGAGGCATCTGGTGGGCCCGCTGTGTGGAGTCATGGTTACACAGAGGCCTCGGGCGTCAAGAACAAGTGAGTTCAATTCAGTCAATGATGAAAAAACAACCACCATCGCACTCATCCAGTGAAGCCTCGCTAATCCAAACCTCTTGAGAAGGGTTAGGCATTGGTAAAGCCAGATGATTAAAATGAAGGAAATATTGAAGTAGTGCTTATTGAAAACATGAATCATGTATATGCACATTCCAAAACATCTATGTATGGGCTAAATTGCTAATTCAACACTTCAATGTCCACGCTAAAGAAGAGATTCAAGCAATTGCACATATTGTTACCACATTTCCATATACAGATGGGTGACAAGTTAAAGGAAAAACCAACATGAAGTGTCTTAGTATGGAGTCAGGCCACCACAAGCCTTCAGAACAGCTTTGGTGCTCCTTGCCAAGTCTGTGGAACTCTATTGGACACCATTCCTCTACAATGTATTCCCTCATTTATATAAACCACCTTTATTTAATCAGGTAATCTCATTGAGATCAAGATCTCTTTTGCAAGAGAGACCTGAGTAAAACAGATAGAAAGAAAAACAAACATAGCCAGACATGACAAAATGACATATAGCATCAGAGACAGTCACAGACATCACTAAATAGATTTGAAGATGAAAGTTCATATCATTTGGTCTTATGGAGATGGTGGTGGAGAGCATTGTCTTACACGTTGGTCCAAAATCTTCCATTTGTGTGACACTGTGTTGAGATCTGGTGACTGTAAAGCCCATAGCATTTTATTCACATCATTTTCATCCTCACCAAACCATTCAGTGAGCCCTGGGGCACGGAAGCATCTGCATTTGATATGCTACTCCACTCTTTTATTTGGGGCGGCTGTGGCTTAGAGATAGAGCAGGTCGTCCACTCATTGGATATTTGGACTGACGAGCAGTTGGCACCTGCCATCATGTGTGTGAATGAGGTGAATGTGATATGTAGTGTGAAGCACTTTGAGTGGTCAGAAGACTAGAAAGGCACTATACAAGTGCAGTCCATTTACCATTTTATTCAGGTTTTTCCTTTAATTTGTCCCCCGTCTGTACGTAAGTAATGTTCAGTATTCTGCTTTGATGACAGAGATTGTGCTGTACGGTCCAATGAATCATTGAAGCATTGTTTCCATGGTTATCAGTGTGTGGAGTAGTATGATCAATATGTGAACAGAGGAGTTATTATGTCTTTGAAGCCCTCATTGTTTCCTCACTGACATGCCTCAATCACATTGTGGCCTTCTTTTGTGTTCCTTTTAGACTGTGTGTTGCGGCTCTGTCAGTAAACAGTTTCTGCGGGAGTCGTGAGGCTCTGTACGGTGTGTTTGATGGGGACAGGAATGTGGAAGTGCCCTATCTTTTGCAGTGCACAATGAATGACGTGTTGGCTGAAGAACTACACAAGACCAAGAGTGAAGAGGACTACATGACCAACACATTCCTCGTCATGCAAAGGTACATGACAGACTCGACAGGCATTTTTATCAGCCGTTACAAATCCTCTATAACATGTTGCAAATTTTTAGTCTCTATCACAAACTATACTCTGCCCAATTAATTGATTGAGACTAGACATTTTAAATAGTCACTCTGCCCCCTCTTCACCACAGGAAACTGGGAACTGCAGGGCAGAAACTGGGTGGCTCGGCGGCTCTGTGTCACATTCGCCATGACCCCACCGACCCCGGTGGCTGCTTCACCCTCACAGCTGCTAATGTGGGCAAGTGCCAGGCCATCCTCTGCCGCGACGGAAAGCCATTGTCGCTGTCACTGCTTCACAATGTAGGGCTTGAGGAGGAATACCGCAGGATAAGGCAGCACAGGGCTATCATCACAGAGGTAGAGATCCTTGAAAGCATCCCAAGTACATTGAAATCAATGTGGAGCACATTCATGTAAATGTAATTTTAGATGTGCACTGCATGAGAACTTTATCGATGTTTTTGCTCTTTTCCACAGGACAACAAGGTGAATGGCGTGACCGATTCTACACGAATCATGGGCTACTCCTTCCTTTACCCATCAGTTATCCCTTGTCCCTACGTGCAGACAGTCACTCTCACACCCCAGGATGAGTTCTTTATCCTGGGTAGCCGGGGCCTGTGGGATGCTGTGTCTCCCACTGAGGCTGTGGAGGCTGTTCGAAACGTCCCCGATGGCCTGGCTGCTGCTAAGAAGCTGTGCACGCTGGCGCAGGGATACGGCTGCACAGACAGCCTCAGTGCTGTTGTGGTCCAACTCAGTGTGAGTGAAGACTGCTGCTCCTGCTGCTGTTCTGAGCCTCCCCAGCCACCTCCTAGCCCTGGCTTGGGCCCCTATCCCCCATCGTCCTCTGCCATCAAGGAGCGGCCCTCAGATGGCTCCCTCCCAGTGCCACCTTCCTCCTGCAGTGAAATCAGCAGTGAGATCAGTACCAGCGAGATGAGCAGCGAGGTTGGCTCCACAGCCTCATCTGATGAGCCACCACAGAGCTCCTTGGTGCTGCTGCATGAGCAGCCCCACCATCCTCACCTTCACCTGCACCATCAGGCCCACTCGTTGTCCCTACAGCACCAGCAGGCCCACACATCCACCCAGCCCTGCCAGTACCTGTTCCCAGGTTCAGAGCTGCCCTCTGCCCGCAGCTGCTGTACCCTCCATCCTGCCTGCTTAGCAGGGTCCTTCCAGAGGCAGCTTTCTAGTGCCACCTTCTCCAGCGCCCTGTCTGACAACGGACTGGACAGCGAGGACGAGGAGCCCATCGCTGGTGTTTTCTCTAATGGGAGCCGTGTGGAAGTAGAGGCGGATGTCCACTGCCTCAAAGCAGAGTCCTCCCCGTCACCCCAAACATCATTACCCTCGTCCTCCAGCCAGGAGCGCGCCCTGCTGACTCTTCCCCCACCTCCTCCACCACCATGCACCCCAGAGCCCCTGGAGGAAGGGGTCGACATGAACCTCGGTGAGGCCGAGAATGGGCTGGAGAGAGACGAGTCGTGGCAGGGAGTCGGAGCAGGAGGTGGGGACGTAGGGAAGTTGGCAGGCAAGAGAAGGATTAATGGGTCGGTGGCACGCCAGGAAAAGAGTCACAACCTTATTGAGGTGGCTGCTGACGCTCCCTCTAAGAAGTCCGGGGGTTACTTCACAGCACCGGCCCAGCCAGACCCAGATGACCAGTTCATCATCCCACCTGAGCTGGAGGAGGAGGTGAAGGAAATCATGAAGCAGCATCAGCAGAAACAGCAGAAGCCACCTGGGACCGATCAGCCCACGGACTACTACGACACCCCTCTCTGAACAGCAACACCATCAAACAGCCTCATCTCTGCAGCTGCAGCTTGCACAGAAGCCTACCATCATCCTAACCACACTGATTTTACATATATGGACACAAATAAATGCGTTTCCTCAAGAGGCTGTAAAATGCACATGAAAAAGGTTAATCATACTTTTTCTAAACAGCCTTCCTTGCTCTACACAGCCACATCATTGAAGAACCATGCACTGTAACCTGCTCCACCCATTTTTATCCAAGCAACTCATAAAATGAAACAAGCAAATGAGCCCTTTAATGATACTCAACCCTGAAAAACCTGTGGACACACACCTGATGTTCATGGTTGTGCCCTTCTCACAGACTGTGGACCGTTGTTTTTACATTAGACAACCAGCTGAATATGTAATCAACACTAGTCTCTTTGCAATAGCATTAGCTCACCACAACACTTGTTAATATGGATAACAATTCCATGGTTTGTTTGTTTGTTTTGTAAGAACTTACCATATCTTTTAATGTGAAAGCAGTGAAGTTGCTGAAAGAACTTTTTAAAAACGGAGACACATAATCTTTTTATTATCAGTGAACTATGTCAAATGGTACACCAGTAATACCACTCTTAAGTGTTGTAGATAGGGCACTTAAAATACTGTATTTCTTCAGTAAATCATGGCTCTTGGCCTGTAAAATGGCATAGAAATGTTTTGTAGAAATTTTAAATACTAACTCCTAGGAGTTGCATACTCTTTATGGTGACTCAGTCACTTTTACTAATCTTCTCTGAGAGAAATGGTGATTTTTTTCCCCCAATAATTGTAAATAAGAGAAATGTTGTATACTGATGCTTTTTAAAGGAACTGCATACCTGTATGTCGGTGAAGGTTTTAGTGGTGGGAAGGATGTGTGATTCACCCCCCACCCCCAACCCCTTTATCTTACAACGTAGACCCACAAATACGACACACACACATACAAATGTATGTGCAATTGTAGGTCAGAAACCCGAACATTCCATGCAATGTAACGACACAAAGTTGCTATGGATTGCTCCACTTTGTTTGATTGTGATGTCCTGTAGTCATCACTGTATCTAATGAACACTAATAGACAGATCTTTGCATGCACACTTGCATGCACGCACATACATCACATACATACACACACACACACATACACACACAAACACACATACATGCACACTTAAACGTAATATTAGTCCCACCTCCCTCCTACAGTAACTGTTATCACCGGCATGACTGTGTCAAGTTCAGTAATACAAACAAATATATCCACATGGAAAAGAGACAACACAGATGTTCCTGTCTTTGTTATAATAAATTTTAAATTTGTGAATATAAGTCATGCTATCTGTGCTTTGTTTTTAATAATAATGTACATTTGATATTAAAACGTTCATATAAGAGACTTCAAAATAATTTTACAATAATATTTAGTTTGCTCTAGTGTTTTTACATTGAATGACCAGAAGGGGGCAGTCTCATATAATGCTATGACGCTACAGTATGTGATGGCTTGACATATTGAGTTAAAAGCCATAAATCTAAAGCATGCTCTACATGATATTTAGCATAAACATTCAACTGAAAAGTATTTATTTATTTTACTTAAAGTCTGTCTTTCTCCTAATTGTCATTGAAAGAGTCTCCCACTACAGTTTCCTAGTGGCACTCATGTTTGCCATGACGACACTGCTGTCATCTCTGCGTTTCTTGTACTTCTTCTTCACACAGATGACACTGACTGCTGTAACCACCAGCATTACTCCCAGCACAGACAGAGAAGAGGCAAGTGCAAGGGTGGTTTTATCCATGATGGAGCCCTTGTACTGACAGCTGTCCCCGTAGTACCACCAGTCATCACCCACAACACACCTGGAGAGCAGAGAAAAAGGATGAGGATGATATTCCCATCATTCATACAGAGCATGTGTAGAAGGTGATGAAAAATTGGTGGAAGGTAGAACTTGGGACAATGGGACAAGATGATATGGAAAATGATTCACTACTGAACTGATATACTAGCTTTTACGAGAAAGTGCAGTTCTTGAGGATCAAATATTTCATATAACCACCGGCAAAACCAAAAGTCTTTCTAATATTTAATCCCAGAAGGCTCTTAAAGGAATAGTTAGACATTTTGGGAATTACACTCACTTTCTCGCCAAGAGTTAGATGAGAAGATCAATACCACTCTCATAACTGTACGGTAAATATGAAGCTACCACCTGCAGGTGGTTAGCATAGCTTAGCACAAAGACAACAAGCCTGGCTCTGTCCAAAAGTAACATAAAGTAATTGCGCCCGGCCAATATAGATATATCATATTAGTTAGTGAGCTTAAGAGGTGCTGGTAGGAGTTTGTTACCTTTGGACAGAGCCAGGCTAACT
This sequence comes from Siniperca chuatsi, assembly GCF_020085105.1. Classification (NCBI taxonomy): domain Eukaryota; kingdom Metazoa; phylum Chordata; class Actinopteri; order Centrarchiformes; family Sinipercidae; genus Siniperca; species Siniperca chuatsi. Next base: position 13,449,419 of record NC_058054.1, on the reverse strand, counting down.
GTTTCCCCCTGTTTCCAGTCTTTATGCTAAATAAAATAATTACCTACTAAACTAAGCTAATCGGGCTTAATTTAACTGGCTGCTAGCAGTAGCTTAATATTTTCCATACAGACATGAGTGATATCAATCTTGCTCAGTTTTGTCAGTCAAAAAGCACACACCTGCAAGCAGCCTTCCCTTCGTCCACCACGCAGACTCCATCATTCAGACACTGTACATTGAGGCAGACATCAGAGGGTGCAGTGGTGACAGGTTGTGGGGGTGACGGGGTTGTGTAAGGCTGGGTCACTGTCAGATTAGACACATCTGAGGAGGGACGGCAAATGAGAAAGAGGTTAATTGGATTCAAGTGGAGAAGCATCGATGAACATGAATAATGAAATGAAAGGCAATGATTGGATTACACGATTGACTGTAGAGTTTTTCTGCCAAGTGGGTATATGAATCATGGATGTAATAATGCATCACTGGTATACATCCCACAAATGTGCTGTTTGCATGGGTGGCAGAGATGAGAATGTTGCATACTAATGAGTAATTGATATGTATGACAGGATGGATGTGGCTTCACAAAGAAATGATAACATAAATGGTTAGCTTTTTGAGCAATACATTTCTTCCGTTATAGCTTTGATATATTTGGACACAGAAAGTTTTTATGTTGAAATCTGTGGAGTTTATTCTGTTGCTTTTACCCTCCATGGTGAGGAGAAAGATGGCGTCTCCTCCCTTTATAAAATCCCTGCTCTTGGCCCTGAGGTGGGTGAGATACACTGCAGTGCCGGCGCCTGGCCCTCGGAAATACTTGGACCCATCTGTATCTGTGACCTCAATGCCCACCTTGCGAGGGTCGTCCCAGAAAAATATGTCAGAGTCTGTTTAAAAGGATGTTGAAATAGTGTATAAATATAGTATTACAGCAAAAACAGTACTTTCATGATTTGTTTTTTACGTACCTGTTGCCTTCATGTTAGGGTCAGTGGTGACACTGCGCTGGTTGGACATGCGCTTTTGGATGTGTGGGTGCTGGTCCATCAGCATCATGGTTATCTGTTTCCAGGGGCAGGGCCATTTCTGTCCTGTGTCCCCTTCACGAGCCACCAGATGAGCATAGGCCGACAACTCACCAGGGTAGCCTGCTTTACCGCTGGGGTACAGCTCCATTTGGAAGGTGTAACCCTCCTTAGAGGTGAATGGGGGGCTGAATATTGATGTGTTTATTGGGGTGTTTTCCATAACATGACTGAAGTTTTTCACGCGCCATATAAACTCTGGGCAGGTGGTCTCAGAAAGGTTGATGTCATCCAGTGACAGTCCCCCTGTCAACGGCCCAGAACCCTCCTTGGTCCCTTGAAAGACAACGCGGAATTTTGTTTTGACGTCTAGACTCACGTGGTGCAGTTGCCACAGCTCCTGAGGGGCTCCTGTTACAGCACATGAGGTAAAAACATGTAATTTATTGAACAACAAGTGCACGATGGCCAGATTTCTCAAGCAGAATTGTTACAGTAGATTTTAAGCAGTCGTAGAATTTAATAATAGTCACCATCTATGGTCTTTATGAGGCGCAGTTTTCCGTTGGGGTTAGCTTTGTCATACTCTCGGACATGGATCCTCAGTGTGTCGCTGAGGCCGGCGCTGTTGTAGTAGAAGAATTGCAGACATTGGTATCCTCTTTTGGGGTAAAGGAGCCTGCTCTCCAGCAGCGCCGTATCCCCAGTGTTGGCTGTGCCAGTGCTGAAGTGCATGAAATACCCCGAACCTAAAGATTAAAATTTCCCTTGATTAATAATGTCAATACCTAATCATTATTTTGATGTACTTTTCACAGAGGGAAGATTATACAGGCCAATCTATCATATCGCAATGATTAATAGATTTTTGGTCACTGTAATTGTTACCCCTGTCCATACTGGGTGTGAAGAGACCCCCTCCTAATACGAATTTAATGTAAGAGATGGGGGACAAAATCCACAGTTCTTGTTTTAAAATGCATTTTAAAGTTCAGTATTTAAGTTCAGTGAGTTTCATCTGTCTAACAAATCAATTGGGTATCTTCCAAAATATAGATCTTTTAGTATGAAATTCCCTCTCTGTGTTTTGCTGGACAGTGTTTTCTTGCTGAGCTGTGGTGGAGGGATAGTAACACAAATAGGGAATTTCATACTAAAAAGTCTGTGAATTTAGAAGATTTGTCTAACACAGACTGCTGAAGCCTCATATTAGCTTTGGTTGATCTTTGGAAAACATTCTACACAGAACAAGGACTGAATTTTGTCCACCAACATTGGATTTGCATTTGAAATGGGGTTTTTTCAGGGCCAGTATGGAGAGGAGAAACAACTTCAGTGACTAAAAACGTTTTCAGTTCACATACAGTACAGGCATGTGAGTGTTGTTTTAAGGCAGGCTTGAAAAAAATGTGAACTAATCCTTTAATGCAGAGATATGTACAGTATCTGCACCATGTGTCATGTATATTCCTGTGAGATAATTCTCACCAGTGCATTTGCCCATGTTGGAATAGTCAGTGTTGGGCCCTCCAGCGGCTTTGGCAACCCTGACCCAGTCTGCTTTATCCCCTTGTCCCTGGACCATACCACAGATGTTCTCACGTTCAAAGTCACACGAGTCCAGGAACGTGGAGCCCTGGGCTAGAAGACATTTCATAAACACACATACACAGGTGTAGGTCTTTGAACTGCTATAAACTGATTGATTGTGCAGGTAGAAGAATGTCTTGCTCATCCACATATTACCATGTGGCAAGAATGCAGGAGATAAGCCATCTAATTGACAGCTGACATTAACATTACTAATAATAATAATTAGGTGGTGAAAAATGGCTGGTGCAAGCTGACACAACATTTCTTGTATAGATAATAAAACACCAGCTTGGGTTTTTTTTGTTGACTCTTACTGCAGTTATAGAGGCGGTGCAGCTTGAGCAGGTCACTGTCACTGAACTCCATACGCTGGCCAATGACATCACTGAAAGCAGGGATCTTGGTGACGATGGTGGGCTCAGTTCCGTTGCGGAAGGCAGTTTTACTGTAGTGCATCATCGAACTGTAGTCGTAGGGTACGCCCAAAGAGCTGGACGTGGTGTCATTGTAGGTGTTAAAGTTGTGTTCTTTACCTGTAGATCAGACATAAATAAAGGTCTCAGTGCAGTTCAATTCATTATCACAATGTCTTATTCCATTCTCCAAATATGGGGGTCGACTTCAGAGATGATTGTTAGGATTACTCATAAAAGTTGCTTAAAGACTTGACAAAAGATTGCTGACACATCAAATTACTTTGTGCTTTAATCACAGACTTTAAAAACAGATTTGATTTATTAATTTGAAGAGCATAGGTCAATGCAGCTAAGATACAAAGTGTGATATGATGTGCTGACAGTGTCTCTTGCTTATCTTGTTAAGATTATGCAGCCAGGAAATCATCGCATGCACATGCTTATCACACAAGCAATAGATCAACTGCTGCATGAAGTTTCCTTCAAGTCCTACATAAAAAACTTCTTGAACACTGTATTAACTGAAGTGATTTTTCTAATTCATTAGAATGTTAATTTTTTTAAAAGCTTGTATAAATGTAATGTATAAAAGCTACTTTACACTCCTTCTCAATCTGACAAAATTATAATCATACACATGCAAATAGAAGTCATGAAGTAAGCACGTCATAAAGGGATAAATTATATGTGGGAGCATGAATGGGCAGTGTTGGCAGAGTAGCAGTGAGAGGTTCAGTACCCTCTGAGATGCGGTCCCACATGATATTGACATAATCATCGCGGTCTGCCCTGGACTGCTCATGCCAGAAACCCAGAGCATGAAGGAACTCATGTTCAATGGTGGCGATGCGGTCACAGTTCCCCCCTATGGACAATCTCTGCTTCCCAACTCGCTGGTTTCCCACAGAGGAGAAACAGCTTTTGGAAAAAAACATGGCTTTTATGTATCGTCTTTTTCGAGGACTTTTGTTGTAATTATAAAATACAGTATATACAGTATAATGCATTAATTCATGAGAAAGTACAGCTTGTCTTGCCATCTAAACAGAACATAAAAGTATAAAAATTCTTTCTGCCTTACCCGTTCCCTTTAAAGATGGAAATGTAGTTTGCTTCCCCGCTCCAAGGCTTGAAGTTGATGCAGGTCTTGAGCCTGTACTGTTCAAAGGCCTTCAGAATCACACCTTTTGCATTGATCTCTACAGAGAAGAGGATGAATCAAAGATAGTGCAGTGTAATTTCATAAAAGGCCTCTGTTGAATTTTTTAAGCATGTTAACGTTCAAGATTACTCCCATAACGCTGTAAATGGCTGAACATCAAACATACAGTATATGCCCAGTGGTGTACATGTTCTGCCTCTGTTCTAAACTGCCAACTCTGAGGTGATTTTTGAGGTAATGCTAGATGACACAGCTACAGTAATGGAAGATTTTTTCTTTGTAGTAACTTACAAAAATATCAGTATTTTTTCATGTTTCTGTTTGTTTAACACTCACTGTTTGAGGAACCACAGACCCCACTGCTGTATGTGTAATAATAATAATAATAATAATAATAATAATAATATAATAACAATTGAAAACCTCAACCAATTTTTTCCTTTAAATATTGTTTTTATTTTCTTCTAACGTCATTAAAACCCAATATGTAGAAAAGTACATATTGGGTGAGTGGTAACCCTTCCCCTTGCCACAAACTGAGCTTGCATATTTGATGAAGGTGACAAAATATGGACATTACCATAAAGCCAAATTACACCAAATAAGTAAATATTTCATGTTTCATATGTTATATAGCCTATGGCCTTTATATGCATTATACATAATTTATATATATATATATATATATATATATATATATATATATATATATATATATATATATATATATATTTGTCAGAGAAGAGCTGGAGAAGGCTTGGAAGGTGAAGTCGACAGTGGTGCCCGTGTTCATCGGAGCACTCAGGGCAGTGACCCCCAAACTGGAGGAGTGGCTACAGCAGATCCCTGGAAGAACACCAAACATCTCGGTCCAGAAAAATGCAGTACTAGGAACAGCAAAGATACTGCGCAGAACCCTCAAGCTCCCAGACCTCTGGTAGAGGACCCGAGCTCGAAGGATGAGACCACCCACGTGGAGGGTGTTTATATATATTTAAATGTACAGTATGTCATCCTACATAGTGTTTCATGTTTGGGGTTAATTAGACCCCAGACAGGTCTACCTCCCTGTTGGACCTCTTATGAAATCATGTTGAGAAGATATTTTCCTAAAATTCATGAAGTATCAACGTGATCATTTAGGGGATAAATAGGATTTTATTTACCTATTAAAGAGGACCTTATTGAACAAAAACAGTCTGACAAGTAAAAAAAAGAAAGGTAATGACCAAAATTCACAATTTTGTTTGTTCACAAATGTAGAACAATGACAGTCTTAAGTATTTTTATACCACACTATAAAAATACTCAATTACAAGCCTATGAGTCAGATCAGTGACATTAATGAATGCACACAGAAGGATTCACAAATATATTTTAGGATTTATGTATAAATGACTCTCCACATAAATATTCTTCAATGCACATAAAATAATTATTGTTATAGTGTATAAATGTAAAACAAATCCACATGTAAAAAGTTAAGGTTCACATATGTATGAAGTATTTGCAATTTTCATCCAAAACATATTTGGATGTTGTTACATTTATATACAAACTGTTGAACCTGCATTTACAAACTGTCATTTGTGAACTTCACTGTATTTGTGTGGGGGGTTTTTGAGACTCCCCTGAAGTGGCTCGATTCACAATTTTCTTTTAACAGGAAAGTATCTGTAGCGAATCAGATGGCTCCTTCCCTTTCATCCAACTGTTCCAGGCGTCTGCTAACACTAATGGTAGCCTAGCTATGCTGCTAACCGGCGCTCATAAAACATGCCGGTGCTACAAACTAGACAGGCCCAGGAGAGAGGCTTTTATTTTCCCGTTGACGGATGGTTTAAAATTAACACAGTGACAGTTTCTCCCGCACCAAAACAGCAGAGAGAAGCTCCACAAACCGACGAGGTAGCAAGCAAGCGCCTGCGGGAGTCACTAGCTAGTCAGCCGGCCAGTGACGTTCACCGACTGACCCTGCTGTGAGCTGGCTGGAGCTCTCTAAAGAGACCAGTCTCATACACAAGAGGGTTATTTCCCTGTTGACGGACGGTTTGTTTAAATATCACAACACAAATGTCCCTTAGAAAATTAACGGGAACCAAATTTTATTAAGTTCTAATAATAAATTCATGATCGAGCCACTTCAGGGGAGTCTCAAAAAAACCCACACACAAATGCAGTGAAGTTTACAAATGACAGTTTGTATATAAATGTAACAACAACCAAATATGTTTTTGTTATTTATATGTGGATTTATTTTACATTTATACACAAAGATAATTATTTTTGTGTGCACTGAAGAATATTTATGTGGAGAGAGTCATTTATATATAAATCCCGAAATACATTTGTGTCTGTATGTCTGTTAATCTCTGTGAGCATTAATTATTAATGAGACAGATCTGACTCCATACAAGTCCTGCATTCAAAATTTTACTTAAGTAAAAGTACAAAAGTATTAGCAACAAAATGTACTTAAAGTATCAAAAGTAAAAGAATGACATAATGGCGTTACTTTCCACCACTGCTTACCACATGGCTAATATAGGTGATTATATTGTATAAATCCATCCACATTCCCTTAAAAAAACATTAATGTACATGTAGAAAAATGTTCTAAGTCCAGGTGAATTTAATTGCTTTTGAGAACTTACATATACTTTTCCAAGTGTTCTTACCTAAGTCATCTTCCATGTAGTATGGGATCGTCTTTGGCCACCTGTACTCATCCCCTATTATGGAATTTCGAGTTTGCCTCTGTGGCAGGTCAATAAAAGCAATCGCAAAGAAAGGAACAACATAATGAGTCATGTTTAAGCTTTAGTCCACAAAATTCAGTTGTGCAGCTGAAAATTTCAAGCAGTTAAATTAACATACCTCATCAAGCACAATGTCTCCCTCTACAAGATTCAACCCTGCCTCTATGGAGACCAAACACAAAGAATTGGTTTACAATGGTTACTTGAAGAATAATCTGGAAACATGATGAAGAAAAGTGTCTTCCTTCTTTCTGCATACCTTCATTGATGTCAAAAATGTCACGGTCCCGTCCACCATCCACATCATAGTCTGTGTAAGTGGATATGAAAATAAATGTGAAGAAACTTAAAATGAAAGCAACAGAAAAGTGACAATGATAAGTGCAGTCTGTGTCTTTCTTCAAAAAATAATCACTTACCTAATACTTTTGTTGTGGGCTAAACAAAAGAGAATTGAAAGGTAAATGTTATTGATTGGAAAATGTATGAAAAATCAAGTATTCTTGTTATCACACGATAGTATCTTAACAAAATAAACCAATTTCTCACCAAGCAAAGGGTAGTAGCACATAAGAGGCATACAATGTGAAGAAGAAGTACACCTGTAGGCTTTCTTCCTGCCATCTCCTAAAATGTCCCTCTACATGGGACAGTGCCGGGGACTGGTACTAAGCTCTTACAGACACTGAGAAGGTAGAAATTAGAGAGGTGCATGCAGGAAATAAAATACACGTGATCACAGGCTGATAATTGACAGAGCTGTAAAGGGTTTGAGTTATACAACAACTTCAATCTACTCTGCTATCTGCTAAAAAAATCTTTACTGCCAGAATAAGGGACACATTTTAAGGTAGTAATGTACTATATCAGCCAGGTTAATTTCCAACAAGACCCATGTAAAAAACGTAACATTCTGAAATTATAACGCATTGTTTTTATTAAGCTTTTCTATTTTTCCTCACAGTTTGTATATAGGCTATATTTATACAGCAATAAATTGTAGCTGTTAATGAAATACAGTTGCCACCTTTGGTATATGCCCATACATCAGAAAGCAACAGTGATTGTTGAAATGCATTGTATTTTTTCTTTCTTTCACCAAACCACTACTTATATTGATCCAGAAAAAATCAATACATTCTCTAAGGCTGTTTTTTCCACTATAATTGTACATTGAATAAAAAATAAATGCAGCCTCCGGATATACTTGCAGCATTCAGTTTTGTATTATTCTCAGGGCTCTTACAAGCAGTTCAAAGCTCATTACAAGCCAATGTTTAGTTTATCCATGTCATAGATAACCATTACCTTGGTAGGTTTGTAAAATTGCTCTGCACTGTGCTCTGCCATCCAACAGTTCCAGCTTAGTAGTCAAAGATCACAATGACATTCATTTTTAAAAGATTTCTTACAGTACAGCATATGCCACACATACAAACAATATTTATGACTTCTTGTAGGCACTGCTTTGTGCTACATTGATTGTTGAATGGCAAGACAGAATGTGATGCTCTTATCATTATAAACCTTCTGAGAAACACAGCAGTTTTACATCAAAACAGTCACATGTGCCACGTGCTGGCAGTGACTGCTACTACTGCATTTCTTTTCTTTTTCTTTAAAACAGCTGCTGCTCTACTTTTGTGTGTGTTTCAGTTAAGTTGTATATTCAAAACCTGCACCACCTGTTAAAGTGCAATTTCTAGTAAAAATGGAGCATCATTGTGTCACACTAACCTCCAGTTGATACTCAAATAGAAATACAATTCTTTTGCAGTGCTTGCTCACCTGACAAATGAGATTAAGTTCTAACTGTGTGGAGAAATTGTTACTTGTCCAGCCAACTATTTTTCAATTAAAAAAGAAGTACAATGCACTTGCAACCATCATTGTTGTAACAGTCCTTGCCTGCAGGTGGCATAAGTGTCAAAATTGCAGAGGTTATTACTTTCCTTACCTCTAGATAGTGCTCATCTTCATATCTGCACATCTGCACATCTAACTTGATGCTGCTGTAATTTGTTTTGCCAATAGGTGGCGCAGGTTGGACTGGAAGAAGGGCAGCACTGTGGCTGATTGATGTTGGCTGTGCTGGTTTTGGATGCTTCCATCAGCAACACTGTGTCCTCGTTGTGTCCACAGCTTTGAATCAGTGTTATATTTGTTATATATTTGTTATTTAGTAAGCCTATGTCAGTCATGTTGGGATGTCAGTCATGTTGAGATAATTACAGTATAAATGATAATTTGTTATGGTAATGTTACCTTGCTACCGGAACTACGTAGGGGGCAGTTAGTTTCTAATTCCGGTTGGTAGCCTACATGCTGTTGTTGTGATCGCTCGCTGACTCTGGTGGGGACTCGAAAAGTTCGTCTGCAGCTTTGAATCAGTGTTATATTTGTACTGTCCTGCAGATGATAGTAGAGATAGAAGTACACCTCTTGTCCTGATCATGGTGACTCCTTCAACTTAAAAATGAACTCTGACAAATTCAAGTTTTTCTCAACCATTTTGGACCAAGGAGCAACAACACAACTTTGATTAATAGACATACACTCTCGTGTGTTCTCTTTGACCCATGTATGTGTTACTTAATACCACAATATTATGTCCATTCATGCTAATCAAAAAGACAGGAGCAACATCTAATCCCATACCAAATAAGGTTGGTGATCCATCATGTGAGTCTTTTTAATCAGTGAGGGGTTGTCTCTTACTCTAAAGCTTTTGTCAATAAAGCTGCAATTCATTGTGCCCTTGATTATAGTAGAACTAGGACAAAGCAGGAGGAAACCATCAAACACAGCTGTCACATTCATGCAAACTTTGGGTGGTTTGGTTTTGTCATATTTTAGGATTTGGTGATTACTTATTGATATTTCTTGGCCTCTGCTTTATATTATTTAAAAGATGGATTCATGGAATAGATGGAACAAATGGAGCTGAACTGATGCAGTTCAGGCTTTGGCCATATTTTTCCAGGGACTGACCACAAGAAGATTTTATACAAGTATGTGAAGCACCTGCAACATTTTGCAAGAGTAAAAATAATAAAAACCTAATACACAGTGCTGGGAAGGAATCCTAGTGCACATGATACCCCCAAAATGTTTGGTAGTTTGGACTATTTTGTATTGTGTAGAAAAAGCTCATGTGTGATCACTCAAGCAGGTGGTGAGTCCATTCCTCCTCAAAGTTATTTTTTCATTCATTCATTACTAAAGAATTACAATATATCCCTGTATTTTCTCAAGGTGTAGCTCAGGTTCAGGTGAGCCGTTTCATTTAGATCTGCTAGCTGCTGAATTTAGCTTCAAGAGGTGGAAAATTGTATTTGCTTTCTGGTTCTATACATGAAATCTGTAAAACATTAATAGGATAAATTACTTGGGGGGTGTAATAGAAAGTGATTTACTGCTTTGCTGTAGGTCCCTCTCCTATATTATTTGCTGTTTGTATCTACACAGATGTATTCCTTTTTTTGAAAGACACTTCGATGTTGCCAGTTCCTCCTAGCTCCCATCACAGGGATTTTACACCCCAGTGATAGCGAAGATGTAAATGTTTGAGTGCAAACACACATTAGACTGCAAATGCTTACCCTACATTAGTGCTATACCTCAGCTTTTATGTGATGCACAAAATCAAACATACGTTGCAAATGACATCAAAAGAAACCAGTATAAATGAAATGGACAGATTGAATTCCAGGACATTTAACACAGACTGACAACTATTTTCTGCACTTTAAATACAGTAGTCATTTACCTTTAAAATAATTAATTTTTGAATTCTGTCAAATTTTATATTTATGTTATTCGCTTACTGATATCATAAGGTCCAGGCAGCCTGTGTATACCTGGAATAGTTTGTTTGTGAGTGTGTGTGCATGTGTTATACGTGTGCTGGTGTGTGTGTGTGTGTGTGTGTGTGCAAATTCACTCTCATTTCTGCTGGAAGTGGTGTGAAAATCAACAAATGTTTTCCTTGCTAATCCTCTGTCACAATTAATTAAGCTTATGTATGATGAAGCATGAATTTCACAATGCACCTTTCTATACTGATATGAAATCACAGTTGAGACATGACATGAATTTGAAACACAGGACAAAAGGCAAAGCTGTTATTTCCACCGTTGAGTCACATGTTACTTATTATTAAACAAAAAGCAGAATGTAAAGGTTGCTGTATTATCATATCATTTATATGACACATCGGTATTACCCTTGAAAAATTCTACACACGTTTAGAAAAGCGTGAATACCGCCAGTATTTACAGACAATTCATTCATTTGCAGTAAAACCAGCTGTTGTGTGGCACATCAGTCCTGCTGTGAGCGGTTTCAGCACAGCTTCATCCCTTCCACCATCGCATTAATAACATGCTCACTCTTTTCATTGATCTCATGATCAGAGGATGTATCTGTACATTTCTCACTGCATTCATAGCATTTTATAGTTTACATAGTGATTCAAACTCACATAGCATACATTATTGGGGATAAGGCCTTTGAGTGTTCAGGTTACTGTTTGTGGAAAATAGTAACTTGATGCAATTGTAATCAGGTGTTTGTTATTCTATCAATACAGCATTTCATTATGTCATCACATTAAAGTCCTACATTCAATGGATGTTCCAGCAATGTTATAGTACTTTATAATGTAACGTTAAAATTACCAAAGTAATTGGATCTATGAGAATTGTGCTGTAGCAACATTGCATAGTCTTTTATCTGTCAGTTGTTGCTGATCCACCCTCATCTCCATCACCACCAGCATCCAGGCAATGCCAATGGTCCAAGAAGATCTCCAGCAGTTTGTCAACACCACTTCATGAGAGAGTGGATCTATGTGGTTGGCCCACCGCCAAACTTCATTATACTGCCTCAATGATTGTTTAGTAAATGCATGATTCTTGCCAATTCCTGTGTCTGTGGGAATCCTGATTGATCTGCTTTGAGCCATCATAAATGGGATAGGAGTCCATGTGACAAATGCTTGTGCCAATGAAAAGTACAGTAACAATTAGATTGTTATTAGTGCTTATTTAGTTTTCATGCAATCATTATGCTCATGCTATTGAACATTGAGTGCTTATCAGTAATTTTCCTTATTTTTTCTGATTAGCTCAAAAAGATCGATACAGTGATTGTACATGTGACATAAAGTAAACTTCACCTGCCTGCCAATGACCAGCAATATCCCACAACTTCACAGTCAGAGATCCAATGGCTCTATGAACCTGAACTGTCAAGCAGTGATGGCTGCAAGAGCAATTCATGCAGGTCAAGAATCATAAATATAAAATATAAAATCGGTGTCAGTGGGGGTCCTGGGCCTTGTTGACGAGGCCGGCTGCATACAGAAAGAAACTGGCGTGAGGTTTTGATCCTGATGGAGGGGAGTGTCCAGGGTGGGAGAAAACAATCTCCCATGTTATTTAGTAAGCCTATGTCAGTCATGTTGGTATGGTATAAATGATCATTTGTTATGGTAATGTTACCTTCTACCGGATGCTACCGGAACTACGTAGGGGGCAGTTAGTTTCTAGTTCCGGTTGGTAGCCTACATGCTGTTGTTGTGATTGCTCACTGACTCTGGTGTGGACTCGAAAAGTTCGTCTGCACTAGAGTTACAGCATTCTACAAACTGTACAAATGTTGCCATCCTCCACAGTAAAGGAACGTAAATGTTATATTCCTTGTCCCGAGAAATTCTTCCTCCTGCAAATGGACATCTAAATATCCCTTGCTGGTTGAAGCTAACAATATCATATGATCCTCATCAGCAGATGGAGTTTGCCCAGTTGTTATAAAACTGTATATCACTGTATATAAGATTTCCATTTACTATCCATGTTAGCTTAACTCCATCTGTTGATGAAAATCATGTTATATGATCAAAAGCTCCAGAACAGCTAATAAATGGACCTTTGTTATTTTCTCAACTGCTGTTTCCAAAGTCAAAAGTGTCCTTGCAACAATATACAAAATTCCCACAACAATTATCATGATCAACATGTCCCTTAAATTAGTAAGCAAATGGAAGGGCAAATGAAATAAATCAATGACATTTTGTTCTGACCTCTCAAGTGAAATGCAAAGATGTCCCTGGGGGATATGCAATGGTACAAATATCTAAATCACTGAAATACTGTGGTCAGTTGATTTTCATTCCTAATAAAAATGTCCTATTGAACTGTAATGTTTCACAAATAAAACCCTACAAATGTATGTGCACAAACACTGTTACCAATAGAAAGTACTATGTTTTAGAAAAAGCGTGATTAATATTCTGCCCAAACTGTAGTCAGGGCTATCTACAGGCAGCTGTGGCTTTTCCTTGCAAGGCAAACTTTCTTTTAAATGCATATTATGTATTCCCACCAGACCACTTTGATGTTCATGCTGTGTTTTATCTTATCCTGGACATTCATTTCTTTCTACCCTCTGTGGCCATCACAATTATTTTTTTGACAACACCATTACACCTCGTATACAGCTTTCATCTCAAGCTTTGACTCAATCTGTTCCAGCCACCTCTCTGTGTGTTGGTTTGTGTGTAAGTTTGAATTCACACATGTAATAAAGGAGAGCAAGTGGCATGCAAGGCAATATTTTCACTGTGCTTAATTCTTTTGAAGATAATTCATCCCTGCTTTCAAGGTGTGGATTTTTTCATTTGCATTTTCTGGGACAAATTCAAACTTAATTTTCAAGTGCCACCATGTGTACCTTTGACTCACTGTGATTGATTTCATTCATGGTTGTGTGGGGGACATGCAATATCGAATTGTAATTAAAAGCAGCACACCATTGCTGACACAATGGGTAACTCATACTATAGACAGCAATATTTACATGGCAGAAATGTACTCTCATCCATTAAAGCACCATGCTGCTGAAACAACAAGGAGTCACATTTAGCCATTTCAACCCCTGGGACCCTTTGGTAAGTAAATTATTACAAACTCGTGTGTGGAACAGCATCGCAAGTCCTCCAAAGATTAAATAGTACAGTATTTCATGTTGACTTATAGAAAAACAGGCTGAAAATGCCCCCCAAAAAGCCATAAAAATGGAGTCTCAGATTTGAATATTTCACTTGTGTACAGTGAAGTGTATATTTGAACAATTCACACATTTGTGTTGTGTGGGCATTGTACTCCAGGGCATTGCATTTGAAAGAGAGAAGAGGGGGGACTACGAATAAAAAGGGTTATGAATGCTACACTAGATGTGAACAATATGGATGTGAACACCCTCCAACACCCTTGAAGCTGAAAGTCAGCACATTGGTTAGTGTTTCACTTCAAATCCAATGTGCCCAAGCACAGAGCCAAAACAATAGAAAGTGTGTCACTGTCCACTATAGTGTGATAAATGATATGCTGAAATGAGCAGCTACTGTACAGGATTGGTTTGTAATATTAATGTAATATTTAATGGAATCCCAAACTAGCTGCAGTCATAGTGGAAACTGAAAGAAGATTTTAAATTACACCAGTGATTTCTTTCAAATGGTCGTTCACTTTTTCACTTAATTTCTGTTTGTCTTTATTTCAGACACCATCCCTGTGGTTTTGATTTGTACAGTATTCCTCAAATGTTTGTACTGTCAGCAGCTGTGTTACTATGTTCAAAGCAAGACCCCAAAATAAACCTACGTGAGTGTGCGTTTTTAAATTAATTTGTAATTGACGTCATTCATTGATTAGAGCAGCTTGCAGTTTTGGGGATCTGGCGCTCTAGCTTGTAGTTGTGAAGCCTCCTTCTTCTCTGTCTACACAGACGTACAGTGGTATCCAGTCAGTGTGGTTCGCTCTCTGGTGCCTTGTAGCCGCTGCTGCTCCTCTGACTGCTGCTGAGAGGAGAAAACATCTCTGAGACTTCATTTAGCGCAATCAATAGCCAATGGGGGAAAGGTTAGATTGTAATTTTGTAAACTTACTGGTACCTTAATTGGATCAATCATAGTTTTAGAGGACGCGGATTTAGGAAATTCAGCACTTATTCGCCAAGGTAAGGCAATTTTATTTGTCATTAGTTAAAGTGGTCAAGTGGTCTTGTAAGCAATTGAAGTCAGTTTAGACGACAGACAACTGACTGAAATATGTGTCAAAACTGAACCTACTTATAGTCTACCATTTGTCATGAAAACTACCAAACACGGGTATAAATTTGTTCACCCAACGAATTTGCGCAAATACACAGAACTTTGTGGATCATTAGTGATCTGTCGTGTGGTGATTTTTTTAATGATTTGTGAATATGTCCCGTCCGTTTGCAAGTGCTCTTACCACTGCAACATCATACGAGGACAGTTTGGATAGTAATTAAAGGGAATCCAAAAGTGTAACTCAAACATGATGAGAAACCAAATTGATAGACTGCTCTTTGGACTGATACTGAACCTAAATTGTTAATATTTTCTGATCCAGAAACCCCGACCATTTTAAAATCACTTTTTATTAATCACTTAAGAATCCATTCATTGCTGACTCCGATAGTCAGCTCTAGTTACACTACCTCTTTTTTTTTTTTTTACCTCTTTCTCCGCTTCGAAAAGTTGATACCATGAGTTTTGGTAATTATGGACGCAAGTGATGAAAGACAAGGCGGTCTGACCAGCTGTCCCCTTGTACTGTCTAATCGCCTGCAACGAACCAGGCTGGAGAGCAGATAGAAAGTGCACACAATGTATTTTCTCCTTTTCAAACATTCAGTTATGTGTAGCACATGTTCCAAGAAAGCGTGCGTGACAGTGCGTCTGGATGAGTTTTGAGCCTCTATGCACGGAGCGAGTTTGTGATAATTAAAAAGACGGTACACGGCAATTGCGTACTAGTATGATGACTCCTCAGACAACACTGTGCTACGGATCTATAGTATACACTTTGTGGAGGGTTTTTTGTTGTATACTCTGGATATAATGTTTATTATTAGAACAACAATAACTAATTTATATCTCCTTATTGTCTGTCTAATATGAGGATGATGATGATGAGGAGGACTTGGAGCCCCACAGCCAACACACCCACCTCAAATCTTTCAGCTTCATGCTCATGTCCTTTTGATATGCTGATCGTTTTTCCGCCTTTTTTCTGGAAAAATAAATTTGCTGCAGCTGAGATAAAGTGTATGATTGTTTGGTGGTTATTTAGGCATTCTGTTAAAAAGGGAAAGGAGACTAAACAAATTGAAAAGTAGAAAACTGCTCATTTGTAAGCAAATTAATACAATATACCAAAGTATAAATAAATTAATAAGTAAAATACTTTTAATGACTCACAAAAATCGCAGACAGTTAAAAATGCTGTTTGTTCAGTTTTCACTGAATCCCTACTGCTCTGTTTTAGTAACACTTGTGTTTCTCACACTTTCATGTGAAACCATGAAAGGTTTCCTCTCTGACAAGACCATGATTATGCATACAGCATGTGTGGTTCAGCAGCCTATAGCTGACCAGACAGTGAGAGATTAATACAGATAATGTAGAGGCCACAGAGCAGTGTATATCAGTGTGCATATTCTCACACTGTTTCACTTAATGCTTTTAATTTGTTCCATCTGCTAACATTATTACAAAAAGATCCCAAGACATATTTGTGTAAGGGTTTATGTATTAAGGCAATGCCTAATACAGCGTTAGCAGTTGCTGTTGGCTGTCACTCTTTTACCAGCAGTGTAGACAGACAATCAAAACAGCAACAGGTGAACAGAGAGTCAGTGAGGAATGATACAGGCATGTATTTTACTAATATGTTGTAAATTCTTAATTAGCATGTGAAAAAAGTTACATTTTTATAGCAATCCCTGCACATCTGGCATGTAAAAGTCAAAGTTTAACATTTCTGTTCTGAAAATTTGGTAATGTGGCTGACCACAGGAACAGCACATTAGGATGTGTTTGAGGTGCATTTCCCTGTTACCTGTTATTGAACCACTTGTTTATTGACCCTCATGCCATCCATTGATCTATGTCTGTCAGTCACCATCTGACTTTAGCTGCTGAAGCAGAATGAAAACATGCAAATGGAGAGTGTTGATGATGTGATCACATGGGTAGTTTAAAGGCATGTTAATGTATTAGTCCTCTCTTTTGAATTAAAGACACATGTAAATCACATTCAGTTAAGGGTATTGAAAAGGTTAATACAACCACCAACCAAATTCAATTACATGACTGCCCTCTGACCCAAGCTTATTAAAGCTATAAAACTACTTTTCCAGATCGTTTTCACATGTGTAAATGCAACAAGTTTCCTTTTTTCCCCATGTGAGTTACCCTTACATTTCTCATGTGAATTGTTTTTTCAACATGTGAACAAACCACGAAGTTTAGTCTTATTTGCAACACTTTAAGTTTCACTTGTGAAAATTGCCTACACAATACTTAAGTCGCTGACTGCAATGTAAAATGATTAGAGAAGTAGTTTGTTGTTTAGTAGCCAACAACCTGCAGTGTCGTGCGTTGCCGTCAGTCTTTTATGATTCACCCACTGGGAGAAGTGAAAGCCTGACATTTTCGAATCCTACTTGTAACGGCTTTAAATACACAGATTAAAAGCTATCTATTTTCAGCTAGACCAACCCCTAACATTGCTCTTGAAAAACTCTGATCAGTTTTCAGATGGGGCTGTTAGAGGAAGATATGGCATTCTACTCCAAGATACCTGTGCCACTGGATATAATGGTGGCTGTGGTCTACTCTGTTTTTGGTGAGTAGCAGTCTACAGAAATTCAAACCCATTTTGTCTTTTTTATTTCTTAACAGACAATAAAGAGTTAATAACACTAATAATGCTGTCAATGAGTTTTTTACTCTTTCTGCTCAGGCTGAAATGAGTAACAGCATGAAGCAAGACAGCATACTGTGAAGCCTTGGAAGCACATTTATCTTTGCATTTCTGACTGTGTTACAAAGTCATATGCATTCTACTTCCACCTATAAAACCTACTGTGTATATGTATCACTTCCATATATTTACTGTATTCATGTATAAATTCTATATCTGCATAAGTCTATCCTTCCTCAGACATGCACACATCAATGTACAGACCCAGTGAGGCAGCCAGTGTTGTAGCTGTTCATGTATTATCTGTGCTTCTAACACGACAACATAAGGGGCTTCTGATAATAAATTATATGACTGAGCCATGTACTGAAAAAAAAATCATGCCCAGGCTAACTTTCATCTCAGTCTTTGATCTTGGCAGCATTACTGGAGAATCCCTGCATTTAATGTAGTCGTAGGCTGCACACTGTTAGAAGGAAACCAAAGACACAGTTTTAATATGATATTTATTTTGTGAATGTTCTTGTTTACTAATTACTAATTTAAAGATGTTAATGTTTTTTCCTTATTGCTGTATTTTTGCTTTGAGGGACTAATTCATACTGCTATTGCTACTAAATTAGTGTTCATCAAGAGTTATATGCCAGTGTCAGTGTGTTTTTGCTGCTGTTAGAGTTCTGTTTAAGTCAATGATGATCTGTAAAGAAATGTAACTTGTGCAGCTGTGGTGCTGCATCGGTGGTTAAATATGTATATATTATGATTGTTTAATACCAACTCAGCCATCTGAGTGAGGGGGCATGACCTTTTTTCTGCTTCTGAAGGGGGCATGAGAACCACTGGTTTAGGTGGACCACCCCCCAAAAAATGTTTTAAAAGCTATTCATGTTCACTTAATGTGATTTTGTTTTTTTAAAGAAGCTTTTTCTGAGGCATCACAAACTCTGAATTCCTCGTATTTATGCTAGTCACTCCGATCCCAGCACTGAGATGTGTGTGGCAAATTTTTCAAATGAAACAAGACAGTGAAGACAGGTGTCAACATGAACTTGTGAAAATTGATTTTCTATCCCTGCTATCACTGGAGAAGAACTGCAATACTTTTGGATTAATTTCTTCAACATCATGAAATGAAATTACAAAGCCAAAACACCAACCTATTTACAAAGCACTTCCTTTATAAATAAAATATTGATAAATCTATATTTTATCTTAAAGGATATAGTCAGACATTTCGCAATATACACTTATTTGCTTTCTTGCCTAGAGTTAGATGAGAAGATCGATACCACTCTGTAAATATAAGGCTACAGCAGGCAGCTGGTTAGTTTAGCTTAGCATAAAGACTGGAAATGGGTAAACAGCCAGCCTGGCACTGTCTGACGGTAACAAAATCCACCTACCAGCACCTCTAAAGCTCTCTAACTAACACTTTTTATCTTGTTTCTTTAATCTGCACAAAAAACAAAATGAAAAAAACCCCAAGTTGCTGTTTTACAGGATCTTCTTACTTTAAAATGGAGCCAGATTAGCTGTTTCTCCCCTTTTCCAGTCTTTATGCTGAGCTAAGATAAGATTTGTCATATAGATATTAGACGTATCTTCTCATCTAATTCTCTGCAAGAAAGCAAATAAGTGAATTTCCCAAAATGTTTAACTATTCCAAAAACAATTCCCTGACATTAGCGCCTCAACCTTGTGGCACACAATTAAGACTCACTCACATTCTGAGGTTTTGGTCTGTTTTTCCTGCAGGAGTATGTTCACTGTTTGGAAACAGCACGCTACTGTATGTCTCCTACAAGAAAAAGCACCTCCTGAAACCCGCCGAGTACTTCATCATCAATCTAGCTGTTAGTGACTTGGGCCTGACTCTGTCCCTCTACCCTTTGGCAATAACTTCAAGCTTCTACCACAGGTACTACACCTGGCACCTACTGTAGCATTAACTGGTATGTGATTGTTCTCACCACCATAGAATGGGATACTTTCATGTGAAACACGTGCTATAGAGAGGGAAAGGCACTGCTTTTAAATCAGACTCCCTTTAATATTTCATGGTTCATTTAACTATATGGTTGGTCAGCAGTATAATCTTGTGAGTTCACAGATATAGATTGTCGTGCTCATGCTGTTCTCCTCATTTCCCTCTCTCACCCTCTCCCTCATTG
The DNA here is from genome assembly GCF_020085105.1 of Siniperca chuatsi. Lineage (NCBI taxonomy): Eukaryota > Metazoa > Chordata > Actinopteri > Centrarchiformes > Sinipercidae > Siniperca > Siniperca chuatsi. Next base: position 13,429,506 of record NC_058054.1, on the reverse strand, counting down.
ATCTTTCTTCTCTGTCTTTGCTTTGCACTGTCCTCTTTCTCTTTCTCACACCCCCTTACCCTCCTACACAGATGGCTGTATGGGAAAACAGTGTGCTCCATATACGCTTTTTGTGGCATGTTGTTTGGCATCTGCAGTCTGACCACTCTAACCATGCTAAGCATGGTGTGCTTTGTGAAAGTATGTTATCCGCTCTATGGTAAGTCTTCAAAGAAGCTATTTTCGCCCAATGAAATGACACAGGATTAACCATCGCATCACTGAATGGCTGATTTATCTGTGGAAGGAAACAAAATGATAATCCCTCCGTAATGCACTGCACATTAGCCTTCCTTTGATGACTGACAAGTCCAGTGGCTGCACTCAATAAGTATTATTTGAGATGTTGGTTAATGTAGTAAAATGGGGCCTTCTATTTGACCTCACGAAATTGTGTTTTCATTGTCACAAAAGGGTTTCTATACAGAACTCTCAATTAGATGCATTTTGTAACACAAAACGTATGTGAATTCTTTTTGAGCCACTTAATCAATCATTGTCAATTTTCCTTTGAAATGTGGACCTACAAAAATATATGTTGTCTTTCATTGCATTTATTGTAATGTCTCACAGTGGTATCTCACCATCTACATATTTACAGAAGCACTCATTTCATTACGATTTGCTGACAGTCATGATGTTTATGTGTACATGAACAGCGGTCTCCTGGATGAGGGTCCTGTGTTTTACCCATCCATCCACTTTACTTAAAAATTAGTTTGTCACATTTTAGTCATTATTATCCTTCTAGTTTTAGTCAAAGACAATTAAAACACTACGACTGTCTATGAAAGTCATTACATTTTATTAATAAAATTAAATGTTTTCTTTCTTTAAACTAATTTAATTAGGCTAATACAGGTATCGGTAATTGGAATCAAAGTGACAGTATGTGTTTCTTTTTAAACATCCCAGACAGTTTGTTCAGGCTGTTGTGTAGGTAAATATTACCAATAAAATCACACTAGTGCTGAAACTATCAGTCAGTCAATTTGCCTACCTGGCCTTAGAGCTTAGAAATCATACACAAATATCTTCCAAATAAATTGCTGTGTAATCTTCGAAACAACAGTTTTACTATATAGTAATTGCAATGCATGTTCAGGGCTTGCCATTAAGCTTTTTTTTTGGTAAGAACAAGTAAGTGAAAACGGATCGAGCATAATAACAAGTTGCTTGTCAAAATATCCAAATAAATAAACTAGCAGGCTATAAATGTTACAGCAGCAACATGTGATGCCCATTTATACACACTGGGGAACAGGTCTGAGAAGCCAACACAGTTTTTCCCCATATGTTTAACTCGAACGACAGGGAAATATATGATTAAGCATTTCACTTGTCCGACCAAGTTTACTTGTTCCGGACAAGTTATAACGTTAATTGTCAAGACCTGCATGTTTCACTCACAAGCTTTGAAGCTACCGAACTGACGTTAGCTAACACATTAACCCAGTCAACGTAAGCCTTAAAGCCAGGCCCATTCATTCATTTACTACCGCAAACTGAAAACTTTTTTGGCTGGCTTCCAGCAGACCAAGCCAACGTAGCTTGCTAGCAAATTTGGCACAAGTTGACATACCCGGCTGCCCAGTAATGTTGACTTATGCAGTAGGCAGAAGGTTTCAACACAGACGTAATGACAGCCAGCCACTCAGAGCTGGTGTAAAGGCATCAACACAGCAATGGACCAAGTGTGAGTAAGTATGCGGGATTTGAACTTCTGTCTCAAGCTCTCTTTTTTAAATTCTTCATACTTCCTACTACTTCCATCACTCTTCAGCAGTACAAAGACTGCGAAAGGGAGCGTTATCCCCATTTGAACGATTAGCTCATCTCCCGCTCTATGATGGTAGGCTTTTCGCCCTGCCTTTGGGTGTTGCCGTTCGGAAAAAAAACTATAAACACTTTTACCTTCAGATGCAGTGAGACGATACTATGTATGAACTAGTTTGTAGACATTTCACTCGTTACTCAGGAAGCCAGGGTTATCAAACTACCTAAAGATTTCCATCATCTAATTTATTATAGCACTACATGAATAGTAAAATATAAACGGAATCTTTTTTCACAGGGAACAGGTTTAAATCTGTTCACGGCCGTCTGCTTATTGCCAGTGCTTGGGTCTATGCACTGTTGTTTGCCTGCTCCCCACTGGTCCACTGGGGAAAATATGGACCAGAGCCCTATGGAACCGCCTGTTGCATTGACTGGCGCCTGTCCAATCAGCATACCAGAGCACGCTCCTACACCGTGGCACTGTTCATCTTCTGCTACATCCTTCCATGTGGTGTTATTGTAGCATCATACACAGGCATTCTGGTCACAATGCATGCATCCCGCAAGAATATGGAGCAGCATACATCGAGGCAGAAACACATGAGCAGCATCCAGACAATTATTGTTAAGGTAGGAGGAAAGTCTGATAAACACAAATTATTACTATCATGCCAGAGATTCCATTTGGCTCATGTACTATTAAGTGCTTTTACACTTTCCACTAGTCTAAATTTTAAGTACTGATTTAGAAATAACATGTTCTACGAATAATCCTTTAAAGCTGTAACTATTAAGAAATCAGTTTGAGAGCTTTGCTTTGCTGCTTCTGCAGTCTCTTTCACTCTCTCAATCCCTTCTCACCAGTTAAAACCAAATTGACACCACATGATTATGCAGATAATGTGGTGTCAGGTGGTGGTGGTGAGGGGGCTTAGAGACAAGAGTTCCTCACTCCCCCATTTGTTGAAGAAATTGGCAGTGACCTCAATAGATCCTCCAGTGATGCAGCTTCTCATTAGCAGGAATTGGCTCTGGCTGTACTGTGATGAATGAGAAGCTACTGCCGCCTTTGCTGATAAATGGCCACTATCATATACCCTTCTCCAAGAATAACTGATTCATCCAAAAATGCCTTTCTGACCATGTAGAATCTGACTGAAGTTGGTCAATAAATCTTTTAGGTTGACGATAAATGCTCAAATTCAGTCAGCCATACCAGTCAGTCACTGTTTAGATTTTATCTTGTGCTTTTAAAGGATAAGTCTGGTGATATTCTATATATATGTTATTGTCACCAAATGCCATGAAAAGACCAAAACCAACAATTAATTGATCCTACTAACAAGTATTGCTTGTGTAGCCAAAACCTGATATAGCATATACCTCTGTATCATAGAGCTCCATTGTTGTCCAAAAACTATTAAAAGCACATAAATGAGCCACACTGTAGCACTGGGTGACATGTCCCTTCATTACCACGAACATGGACACTGTAGTTTATTTTGAGTCAGTTCCACATATGCTATCCTGCTGCCATAAATACTCAGACTGAAAATAGTCCCCAAAAAAACACTATTTACTTTTGTTTGACATTTGCTAAAAACTACAGTGCCCAGATGTTTTAGGAAGCTACTTTGCATTTTTTAAAACATGAAAGTATGTATTCATGATCTGTTTTTGATTTAGATCCAGTAGAAACGAGTGGGCTTGGGGCTGAGTGCCACAGACAGGGTGGGAAAGTCGAAAAGTATTGAGAGACGTATGTATTGGTGGTTTTGGTGTTTTCATGGCATTTGTTGAAATAAGAAAAATAGAGAATAACACCAGATTTATAATCTAAATATACTGTTCTGTGAAAAGCACCAAAAGCTAATCAGTAAAAAGTATGTATTTTTAAAAATGATAGCAAGTACACTTTTCTCATGTGTGCTCTTTCTCCTGCAAGCTAAGTGTTGCTGTCTGCATCGGTTTCTTTGCGGCATGGACTCCATATGCTGTGGTGTCCATGTGGGCTGCTTTTGGACACATTGAGAACATCCCTCCTCTGGCATTTGCCATGCCAGCCATGTTTGCCAAGTCCTCCACCATCTACAACCCAATCATCTACTTAATGCTGAGGCCAAACTTCCGCAGGGTGATGCGCAGGGACATGGGTAATCTATGCCACGCCTGTCTGAAGGGCTGCCTCTGTTCCGAGGGACCAGCTAATTGCTGCTCCAAGCCAGAGATCAGGGTCAGATTTCGCACAAACCACAGACAGACCAACCAATTCCCTTCATCCAACTTCTCTGCTCAACCTCCTATGGTAGCATTAAAGGAACACAGCTGTGAGCAGTGCAAGGATGCTTTTGAATGCTTCAGATACTACCCTCAAATGTGCAGTGTCACTAACTGTGCTGCCAGTGGAGACTCATCTAAGGATCAAGACCCTCCAGTTCCCCAAACACATAAGCAGAAGACTCAAAGTGTGTGCCACGAGAAGTCTCTGCTGGCCACCATGTGCGCAAAAAGGACTTCAGAAATAGACAACTTCCATATTAATTTAGCAATGGTTCCAGGGCATGCAAAAGTGGCTTGGCCCTGATATTTCTCTCAATTTATAATGTTTACAGAATATCTCTGGACATATTTTGCAAGTTATGTTCTTTCAGATGTGAAATTACTTAATCTATATTTTCAGGAAATCTTGTTCAGGAATGTACCATATGCTCCTCCTGTAGGCAGCAGCCATGTAACTTATTTATTTTGTGTCACCCACTGTGCTTTACGTATGCTAATATGACAGAATAGCTTTGAGGTTAAATGCAGACAGCTATAATTTGAAGGGTATTTCATTTGCAACCCATAAACAATCTAATTATGTTGCCTTTGTAATTTTTGCATGTAATGCATCTCTGACGTGTTATTTTTGGCTTGGCATTGAACAGTGTATTGCTAATTCAGTCAAACTAGCCTCTATATCATTGTGTCAGGGCTACGTGGCTTAAGATGGATAGGTTTGGACGTTTTCCACCTATTCATTTCCCAGTCAGTGTCAATGCCAGTCTTTAAGCTCTGGTTCAGATTCAGATACCTTCTGAAAGTATTCAATCCCCTAGGCTGCATTTTAAGTGTTGCAGCAAATTTCTATTAAAATTGATATTGTACCCCCTCAAACATTCCTTGAAGCACTACTGGCAGCCTCATCTGTCTTGATTTACTGTATGTGTGTATGACCTTAACACAGCTGGATTTAAGGAAGTGCTCCATCTTTACTTTGAAGTTTGCATAAACTGGGCCAAGTTGGATGAAGAGCAACTTTCAATTTTTACAATAATTTGGATGCATCTTGTTTTAACTGTGAGCGTCACTTTAAAGCTCCTGAAAACTTTCAAAAGTATTTCTCTATATGGTTAAATATTCATGATTAAATAAGCAAAAATCTAAGTTTAAAAAACATCTTTAGGTATTATTTATTAAGAGTTTATCTCAAAAATTCAGCTAATCTGTTTAATCAGTGATGAAACAATCTACTTACACCCATTCAATTCTGATTCAAATGTTGCTAAATCCTGATTGGTGCAAGTACATCACCTTTTTCCAAACCTTTTTCAAAATCAGTGAGAGGAGCACAGAGAAGAACATAAATATATAACTAAATAATACCAACTGATAACTGTTGATCATATGGCTAATAGTACCCTCAAATTAAAGCTGACATTCTGCACTTTACCAGTACATCTACATGTGAACTTAGTGCCATCTCATTTCAAAAGCTGTTAACACTTCCTTCACCATGCCAGCCCAAGTATTGTTTACACTTGACAACTGCAGGTATATAGTTTATGGTGCTTGATCAATTATCTATGTACATGGTGTAGCACTCAATGCTGCTGCATAACACCATTATTATGGCACTGCACAATATTGTCCATCTACCCGTCCAGAACTTCAAGTCATTCTTTTAGTGTACAATTAAAATGGAATATGTCTTTATACATTTATTTAACTACAGCAGAGGCGAAAGGGCAGAAAGACCAATGAAACAAACCAATACAATCCAAATAATGCAGTTGTAGATAAATTCATTAGTGGAGAAAGACTATTAAGTTCATGCTGTCTGTAATTGTTGTGTGTAAATCCATTGTGTAAAGTAAACATGACTGGAATGGGATTTGGGCAGTCACTCAGGACCAAAGCCATCTTCGACAACGCAAGCTATTGTGTCAGTTTCTCAGCCATTCGCAGAATTGTTACCCTCATAGCTTATCCCATGGATCTACTGCTATTTCATCTAATCTAATTAAAACATAATTGCTGTTTTACCTTTTTTTTTAATTACTTATCATGTTGTAGGTTTATGTTGCAAGGCATAATGCTTTTGATTAACGAAAGTACTTAATTAGATTTTATCTATCAATCAACAGGGTGCCATTTTAACAGCATCCCTAAATCTAATAGAAAACAGATGTAATTACTGGAAAGCCTGTCCACATTTGTATCCCAGGATCTTATCATTAATTGTTCATGGCATGGAGGGATTAATTCTCTTATGTTTAGTGAAGAGATTATTAAACTCACCAGGTAAGAAATATCAGCAGTGGCTGTTTGATTTGCAAAAGTGTACTATCATCACATCTGTAAACCATTAAAAGGTCCATTAAAATGTGATTTCAAACAGTCAATGACAACAGTAAAAGGGAAAATGTGTGGACAAATAAACTTTTGTTCTCAGGAAAAATTATCCACATTCTACATTAATTGTATAATACAAATGTCATGTAATAAAAGCCTGTGTATTCAGACTAAAGACTTTTTAATGTCTAATTTAGGGGTTTTGTGTTATTATTGTCTACAGGTCAAACAATACACTTTATATGTGGCCCTATTACAGTCATTTATAAAAACAAGACTGAAGTCAGGTTCAGCCTTGGTGTTTTTCCTGGGTTGTAATTGGTGGATACTGACTTGTTGTTGACCCAATTCCATGGCTTGGTCCAGTTGCTTTGAAGGGCAACGGTGTCCTTCAATAGCAACGTCAAAAGTCAAATGCTTTTTAGTATGCATATGCTGACTTTTTTGTATACTATATTTTGGCTCTTTCCCACTACATTCTCAACACTATCTTAGATTTAGTATGTAGTATGGAATTGTGTAAATGTAAATGTGTTCATGTTTTCAGTGTACTGATACCCATTAACTAGTTGCAGGGGATAACCAATAAGATCTGAAGGAAATACTAAACCAGTATAAGACCCAGTACACAAAATTACAGAGAATTTTGTAATTAAACAGAACATGACATTGACACATCTCCAAGGCAATATGACTGGATGGTAAGAAAAGCTTGGAATCCAAAATGCTTGATACAGCACAGCATCATCTCATCAGCTTAAAGATAATCAGATATCATTACAGTAAGTCGACACACTGAACAATCAAACAAGTAGCTAATTAGTCATTCATGCAGTTTTACTGTAACTTGGGGAAATGGAAGCACATAATCCACAGAGGGTATAAAAATTAAAAGAAACAGTTTGAGGATGACAACAATAATACACATGTACAAGTGGAATACTGTACTAAAGCTTCTGTCCTTCTGTACAAATTGCATCCCCCCCATGACTACTTATGTTTCTTCTTCAGCTTCTTACAGACTCATTGACTTTGCCTGTTCGGTGTTTGGAGTCATGGTTGTGTTGGGCTGAAATAAAATAAATGTTTACCACACACCATTTTATTGTCCCTGAATATGAGTTCATTATTCTGTTAAAGCTACAGTAACCGTGTACAATCTCAGTGACTTTTCCATAATGTCATCACACAGAGAACAATTTCTGAAAAACAAATACTTGACAATGTATGTGTTAATATTTTTTTCTACTGTTGCTTTGACTTACGAATAATTGAGGCCATTATTGCTTTATAGTAAATTACAAAATGAACCATAAATTCCATGATTAGAAGAAACTGAACCTTGACCATGTTCATCTCTACTGCTGATATAAATATATGTTTGGCAGAACAAGTCATGCAGTCATTTGATAATGCAATTAGAGCTTTTAAACTGTCACAAAAATAGCAAAGTCCAAATGATTTTTGGACTTTTGGATGAATTTTATCAAAATGAGTGATTACACTGAGTGTTCAGTAAGCTGTCAAAGACAATTTTCCCTATGAGCGAGCTCTGTGGTTATCATGAGTGATCATAACCATGATATCTTTTCTGGAATGATACAGTTAAGTTTTCCATACACCATTTTCAGTGCTTTAAGCTGCAATCAGACAGGGCACTTTTTTTGCAGTGAGAGGCGTCTTTTGCCAATTATTTTAGCGCTTTAGCGCAACACAAACAACGTTCTATTGACTTGTACTGTACATAAACCCACTGCACATTAAATCAAGTGTTTTTGGTTATGGTTGAAAGAAAACAGGGCCACCATTGGCAGAAAGTCCTTTAGAGGGAATGAGATCTAGGAGGAAGAACCGCAGCTGTCCAGTATTTTCTGGATGACATCTAGCTTTATGTTGCCTTCCAGTGCTCGGCAAAGCTTCCCGATTTTGCAACCAATGCTTCCCTCCTTCATTTTCCATCGCTCCAGCATCTGGTGCACCATTTCTGGCAAGCCATCACGGTAAAAGTCGTGGTCAATGGTCTCTATTTCCACAGTGGTCAGACCCAGTCGCCGTGCACAACGCTTCCATTTGTTCCCAATGTTGTCCCTCAGCAGATCCAGGTGCTCCTCGGTCACAGCATGGTCCTCTAAGTGACACAAAAGATAAATCTATTAGGGGAACTGTTTGTTGAACTCTAACGAGAAACTGTTTCAATTAACTGATTGTTGAACTAGAAAATACTGTTGCCATGGATCAGCCTGTCACAATAATTACTTTATTGACTTGTCAAGGTCATGTTCATATATCGTACGATATTGCCCGTTGTATTTACATGCATGTTTATTAGGATAAGAATATCACCAACATTTTAGCCAACATGATGCCAGAATAAACAGCAGGGTTTTCCTTACATTATGAGACCTGGGCTCACCGCCTGAGCGTTTTTTTTCCCACAGTGCCTAAGCCAAATGAACAGAAAAAAATGTATGCAGCGTCTGAGACACGTTTTGCAGTCATTTCTGTATGGAAAGCAAGTTATTTGTGCAGGTAACGTCTTAGAGATTTGTTGTTTAGACTACATTAGAGTTTTGTACTATTAACACGAAATATTTCTACATGTTAACACAACAAAAATTGACGCCTTAACGTGGCTTTTCTGGTTGTGGCCAATGAGGGACCCTGAATGAAGGCGCTCATACATATTCATGAGGAAGGTGGCATCAATGATGTCGGACAACAATGCATGGGAGCAAGTTGTGCATGAATTACTGAAGTGGTCGTCTACGCATTTGTTACAGGAACCTGGGTCCGTCGTTGGCCACAACCAGAAAAGCCACGTTAAAGCGTACATTTTTGTTGTGTTAACATAGAATTATTTCGTGTTAATACAACAAAATTCTATGTTAACTAAACAAGAAATATCTGAGATGTTACTTGTGCAAATGGCCATATTCCATATTTCTGGTCGCAATGCTTCTGTCTTGTCATCTGCTCTCTGAGTTTCACCACGGGCGGGGCTTAGGCAGCTTTAAAGTTCATTGCTCTTTGAAAGGGTGTACTTGCATTATTACACTATTATGTTATCGTTATATCAGTGGCACAAAATGGTCTGAAAATGACAAGAATATTGTTTATCGCAATTTTTTCTGGGACAATATTATTGTCCAACAAAAGTAGTTATCGTGACGGGCCTAACCATGGATGATTTGAAAACATCTGACCTGCTACAAAAATTGTGTACTGCATTATTTACTGTACCTTTCAATGTGTTACTGCTTATAAATAACTACTAGAGCTGAAACGATGAGTGGATTCATTGATTAGTTGATCGATAGAAAATAATATTAACTATTTTAAAATTCAATTTAAGTAATTTTTCCATTCTCTGATTTGAGCTTCTCAAATTTGAAGACTTGATGCTATTCTTTGACGTGTATAATAGCAAACTGGATTCCTATACGTTTTGGACTGTTGGTCGGATAAAACAAGAAATTTGAAGATTCGAGACTTAGGATCTGGGAAATAACAATGGGCATTTTTCACTATTTTCAGACATTTTATGGCAAAAATGATTAATCAATCAAATAAACTGTAGGTTAATTGATAAAATGAAAATATTGATGAAAATATTCGTTAGTTGCAGCCCTAATAACATCATGTTTGCAAACTGAGCGACAACAGACAAACTATCATATCTGTTACATGAATGAAATATTGTTATGATTTACCATATTTCAGAATGCCTTCTTTGATGGGAGAGTTAGCTGAATCGTTAGCATGTAGAGATAAACTATGGGAGGACTCGTAACCTCTGATACTCATCGTGTTGTTGCTCCCAATCTGGATCCCGCTGGCATTCTGAATGAAAAGAGATCCTGGAACAAACACAGAGCAAACACACTCTCTCGAACTCAGTCTCTCCAGTACATGTCAGTCAAAGGTGACAAAAGCAGCTGTGCACACATCTTGAATTTACTGAAGAAATGCTTCATCAAAAAGACATTTTTGTACATACCTGGATCTTGTAGCGAGCTGCTCTTGGAAGGGGTCAGGAGACGCCCAGGGCTAATGTCAGGAGCAGATGTATCAAACACTGGGTAAGCTGGCCAGGACTGCTGGCGGTCATATTGGGATTGTGGATGTTGCTGGTTAAACTGGGGTAGAGAAGAGGTGCTGGCAGACATTGGCAAGTGGAATGGAGCAGCTGAGTTCATGGACTCATAGAGACCAGCAGTAGGGCGATACCAAGCCTCTTCCTGGCTGGTGGGCTGTACAGGCTCAGCTTTTGTCCAGGAATGGACAGAAGATACACAAGAGGGTCTGTCTTGTTCTGGTTGCCTTACAGTGTGATCTGAAGTGCTGACATGGTTTTGCAGGAAAAGATTTGAGTTGTTGTGATGGCAGGAGTTGGCAGCATCAGGCTGGTTCTCACAGTTATAACTACCATATTTGTGGTACTGAAGCTCCCGATTTAGTTTCTCCTCCAAAGCTGAAGGGCTGCTAGCTGCCTTTGCATCTGCCTGAATAGACTCCACAGGTGGCTCATATTGGATGTCATGCAGGTCCTCAATACTGGCTTCAACTGGCATAGATACACTTCTGTCTGAACTCACCAAAGGAGCTGGGCAATCTGCAAAGTAAGGAGAGAAGTTAAAGCAATAAGGCTCAATCCTTTTCAACAATTTCTCTAGCTTTCTGAGCATTAAATGTAATACAGCCAAGCAAAGGTGGACATTAGATTGTGTACAGTATATCCAGGCCATTAAGATCACCAACAGTGCTCACCTGCCGAAAAACTGTCATGGGTCACTGATAAAGATTTCAACTTCTCAACAAGTTCGTCTGGGCCTTCATACAATTTCTGCATAAAAATCACACGGAGAATCATGATTAAAAATACTCTACTAATAAATCAGAAATCAGATTTCTGATTTGATAAATAGTATTAGTATTAAATCAGAATTCTGATTTCTGATTTAATACTAAAACTATTTATCTGGCTTTATTTTAACTTTGCATACAAGACAAGATTACCACATCAAATCCTAAATAAAATATATTTACCCTCAGATCCAGTAAATCTTCCTCTACATGCGGTTCAAGCTTTTCCATATAGAAAGGAAAGAAGAAGTTGTAGCTCTCTGCAAAAAAAAAAGGAAAAAGAAGGGATAAGGTGAGAAGAAGATCCACATAACAAACTTAAGGGGTCAAATGTCAAATTAAAGCAAGAACGTTTACATACTCTATATAATATTGTATAATGTACTGTATATGCCAGTACAACACAGTGACAGAAACTCAAGAACAGCTTTTGCAAAAGCAAAACCCTGCTGTCTGGCGAAAATCCTGTAATGCTTCATCACATATATTACAAAACTATATATTTGTCAGTAACTACTTCCTGTATATTTTGAATATATTTATTATTTTAACGATTTTAAATATTTTTCAGTCAACAGCAATATCATAACAATGTTACAACAGTATCATAATATGTATCTTAGCTGCTGAGTAACTAACAGACATTAAATAAAACATTATAATAAAAACAAGCTTTGACTTCTATAAAAACAGCAATGAAGCGTGAATGTTATTCTCTTTGTGTGTGATTACATTAGATTGTGTCATATTCCACATGATCAGCATTGGACCGTATGCTTTAATGTTTAAAATACATACACACACAAAAAGTGCACCTTCAAATGTTGGCCGTTGCAGCGGATTTTGATCCCAGCACCTCTTCATAAGCTGAATCATCTCTGCAGGTGTGTTGTCTGGAATAAGGTCCTCTGCCGGTCGGTCACCATTTCGGACACACTGGCTCATTTGGTCTTCACTCCTGGCATCTGAACATAGAAAAAGACACTTATTTTGGCTGTCTGCATGAGGTTTACATAATGTAGTCAGGAGTTATTAATATGGTCCATTATAATGGTAAACCAGTAAATCGGACAATAAACCAGGTAATAATTTTAAAACAGTGCATCACTGTTTAATTATTCATGGATAAAATGTGTCTTGTTATTAGGACTTGAGCATGTTTTGGCATCCCAACTCACTTGCATATGGCTCTTCCCCTGTAAGGATGACCCAAACCACAATTGCAAAGCTGTAGACGTCAGACTTCTCAGTGGAGGCTGTATGTATACTGTTCAAGTGCTCAGGGGCCATGTAGCTCAGTGTGCCAGCAACTCTCGCCCCCACTGACTGCCCTATATGACTCTTCCTGCGAGACTCCTTCCTTGTGAGTTTGCTCCACGTCTGGCAGATGGCCAGGCCAAGGTCTGCAACCTGGAAAACACAGAGGAAAAAATACTTGGATTACCATGATTGTACATGCATGCTGTCGGAATCATAAATGTGTCATGGGCCATAGTGTGTAATATACCTTGATGTGAAAATCCTTATCCACTAAAATATTTTCTGGCTTGATGTCCTTGTGTATGATGTGTCTATCTGTAAGGTACATCATCGCTTCCAAAATCTCTATGATGATTCTGCCCTTGATGGATATTGGGACAGGGACCTAGGAACAGGAGGAATTTAGTGTATTAATCCTTCAATTCATATAACAATACCATAATATGAGTTATTTAAGGCTGCAAACTATGGTTGAAAACTAGTGGAACTACTGAAGTTAAAGACATTAATTCTGAATCTTTCCCTTTTCAATGTGACTACAGATATTAAACCTGCTGACCGTCTCTAGCATGGCCAACAGGTTGCCTCTGGGGATGAGTTCCATAACTAGCGAGCAGTCTCTATCCTCCATGATCACACCCAGCAACTTGACCACTCGCTCATGGTTCAGGCTTGCCATGATGCTCCCCTCCTCCAGCAGTGACCTTTTACTCTCTCTGGAAAGTATAGTAAAAACAGTGAGAACCAGATATCTTCCAGAAAAGTGGCATAACTTTCATCATGTTACGTCTTATAGTGGGCTTAGAGGCAGGACGTAGGGATGCACCGATACGATAAGCTATTACTTTTTTTAATCAGATCAGAAACATGAAATACAGTGTCATTGTCAATGTCATTATAAATGTCAGTGTTTCTGCTATCAGTTACAATCATTCGGACAAGCTGTGGCATCAACTCAGTTTTTAGTGTGACAGAAATCCATGCCCCAATGTTATCTTGCATAAAAATGATTCAAATTAATTCCACACAGTGAAGTACAGATTTTAAATTTAGGAAAAAAGATCATGTGTATTGGTTCAGTACTCTGTAGCAGTATACTAGTGATACCCAGAGATTAGGTATTAGTATTAGGAGAAGAAAACGTTGGATCGGTGCATCCCTTGCAAGACATAAAGAAAATCAGAAACTGAAATGAACTGAAAATACCTATCTGAAATCCCATGTTAAGGCTGCAATAAAAATATGAATGTTCTGCATTTCAGTCTCTTTTAAAAGGAAGTACATAGATATCACACACTGCTATAATGCCAAACAAGGTTTACAAACGATTTTACACAGGCAACATTCTTCCATCAGCATCATATAATATTGCATAGTACATCTACTTACATATATACATTTCTCTCTATTTATAAAAACATATGAGTTGCGTGGAGAGCCTGCCTGACGTGTCCTGTGGGCACATGACTCAAGTTATCATTTAAAGCGAAGGGGATTGCCCAGCATACTCCACACAGTAACAGATAGACACAGGACTTACTCATTGCGAAGAGGGCCTGTATACATAGTCTTCAACACCACCTGGCCGAGGGTTACATGGTAGCACAGGTAAACTTCTCCAAATCCTCCGTAGTCCAGGGGCTCTTTTTTGATGAGATCAGTTGATCTCATATGAAGTGAAGTATGTGGAGCGGTGGCCATCCCTAATAGAAGTCACAACAAAACAGCTGAACGAGATAACTTACACAACAACTCAGAAAATCTCATAATAAAGTAGCTAAAACTTGTATGACGTGAAATACAGGAAATGCAAATATGCTGAAGAGACAAATTGAATGACTGAAGCGGTGACTCAACCATCCATAACTTCCAAAACACTTTGACAGACTGAAGATGTATAAGCTAGCTTAACGTTAACGTTTCCGAAAGTTAGACACATTTAGCTTGCCCTCGTAAACTTAACCAAACTCTTCACCCGAAAAACAACATTATACATCCCATTCGCTATCAATAGCAACAAAAAGTAGAGCAAAAAGATTACCAAACAGTGCTGTACAGTCCAAGTACTTAGAGCACTTTGTTTCTAGTTCCGGGATTTCCTCGACGAACTCGATCAAAAGCGATACCAGAGAGGCGACATAAAAACTACAAACAGCCTCACTAGTCGATAACTTATCAGGACGGCTTGCAACTTCAGGTTTTTGTGGCTGAAAAGGCCTAAAAACTCATTCCATAACAAAACACAAATGCAGGATACGATATTAGGTTGTTTTCTTTGTAACTTTGTTCGTTTTAAATGGGTTTTTGAGATACAGAAATCCTCTGAAATAGGACCATTCTAGATCTTGTCGTGTGGCATTGTCGCCACCTACTGGTGAATTTAATTATCGCAGACTAAACAACCTTGCATTGCCTAGTAGGACTGTAGCTTTGTCTATTTGAGATTTGATGGTGATGCTGAAGCACTGTTCTAATTGTTTTCAGCTGTATCTAAACAGCATCTGTCATCTAAAAGACCAGAGCTTTTACTGAACCTGAAAGAATGAGGACGCAAACTGTAATGATGAGCTTTGATATTTTGGAAGTACAACAACAAACCAGCTAAAATGATGCTCTAGTCTAATTTTAAAAAACAACAACAACAAGTTCATTGATAAAACAAGTGTTTATGTGAAACTAGAGCGGGAAACCACCTGAATTGTAGCCTCTGACAGCGTGGGCGATGTATGACATGTAGGCCTACATTTTGAGCAGCCTATCTGTGATCACCCACACTATAAATTCCTCCTTTTGCACAGTAAAGCCACAACAAAGCAGTATCATGTTTACCTGTCTTGTGTTGTCTCGGTTTTCTGGTTTACATTTTTTTTCTTTTTCTATTATTCACGTTTAATGCTGGTAATCTTCAGGTTATTTGGACATTGACAATGTGACAGTTTGCAGTTTATTAAGCACTGTGATACACTATTAAAAAGACACATTGTTGAATAAAATTGCCTCATTTACATGAAAACTACTTTCCATTCATAATTAAAATTGTTTGATGGATGTTCTATGACCTAGATCAATAAGTGGTCAGACCCATTTTCATTGAGGGTGCATTCTCAGTCAGCTTTGGCAATAATTGTTTACAAATATTCGATAGCAAATATATTAACAGCATAAGTTATTTCAGGTATTCAACCAATTACTCAGATCTTGTACTTAAGTAAAAGTAGCAATACCACAGTGTAGAAATACTCTGTTACAAGTATAAATCATGCATTCAAATTTTTACTTAAGTAAAAGTACAAAAGTATTGGCATCAAAATATACTTAAACTATTAAAAGTAAAACTACTCATTATGCAGAAAGATCCATTTCAATATATTATATTATATATTATAATTATTTATGCATTAATGTGTACAACACTAATAGTGAAGCTGGTAATGGTGGGGCTGATTTTAACTTCTAATATATATATATATACTTTATCTGCTCTTCATACTTTATCTTTAGCTTGTGAATTTCTCTTCAGGGATCAATTAAGTTTTATCTTAGTCTATAGTTATATTTTGTTTTATTAGTCTGAATATGCAAAGTAACTAGTAACTAAAGTTCAAATAATTGTAGTGGAGTAAAAAGTACCATATTTGCCTCTGAATTGTAGTGGAGTAGAAGTATGAGGTGGCAGAAAATGGAAATACTCAAGTAAAGTACAAGGACCTCAAAATTGTACTTAAGTACAGTACTTGAGTAAATGGACTTAGTTACTTTCCACCACTGTATTCAACTATGAGGCAATGGCTGTTTTAGACTAATTGAGACAAGAATAACAGGAGTACTCTCATGGAGGAACAGGGTATCAGCATGAAGTGGTCTGATAACCAGCTCACTCCATGATGCAGTTCCAGCCATGATACAAGACGTAATTTTCACACGTGAAGCACTCTCTGTATAGACTTTGGTCGCCTTATATATCTGCCACAGACACCTCCTCCCATTCAAGCTGTTGTCTGGTGGTCACACACTGCCTCACATAGAACAACAAGAGATCACCAGGAAGTTAAACCAACTGGCGCCTGCGGTGTAAAAGTACTGTCAATGTGGGGCAGTGGGTAGCAGTACTTCCTGTTGATGTTAACGTGATGATATTCAGTACAGAACTGCCAGCTGCCATCCTTTCTCTGTAACAGGCATTAAGAAGCCAATCAACAGCATGGGGAGCTTCAGCAGTGAAGCTCCCCATGCTGTTGATTGGCTTCTTAATGCCTGCCCCAGTCATCGTACTGGTTTTCTCTTCAGCTGCCTGGCTCTTGGCTAGAGGAGATGTTGGGGATAGAGGTGGGTGAAAAGTGTCTCCCCAGGTTTGACAAGCTTCTCATGAAGGTTGTTGTCCTGATGTCTCTTTCTGTTAGTGGTGCTGACAACTGGCTCTTCCGCTGGTGTTTGGAATGTCCCTCAGGCAAAGGTGAAGTCTGGACAACCCTTTCCAGTGGTGTCGAGTCACAAATGATGCCATGATGACCATGCAGGGTGCAGGGAAGTTAGAGACCCTGTATGTGACCCCATCCCCTCACTGTCACTGGATTTGTATCTCCACTTCTGAATATAACAGTTCTTGGTGCTTACACATCCTTCCCTCATTCAGCCGCATGCATCAGCACAGGAATTTGGGGCAAAGATGGCTGGGGCTTAAGTAAATAACTTAAGATTACTTTGTCTCTTCCTCTGGTGTGAGGTTACTGTTCTGAATGAGGAACTGCATATCTGCAGCAAAAGCCCATAGTCTCTTCCTATTCTGCTGATGGCTGTAAAGCATGAATTCACCAACTTCATTACCAAGACCATGCATAAAAGTAATTTGCTATTCAACAATGAGGCAACGGGCATCTCCGAAACCCATCTTGCTTTTTAATTTGCATGTATAAAGTCCAAGGCAGTGGTGTCCAGGACCTTAAAATATGTTATTGGTATATATTTATTAAAATCATGCCCAATTTTAGCATGATATCTCACATAATTACCATCTATTTGTGTATTGATGACTGATAATCTAATCTGGTTGAAGGCAAACACAATCTTAAATGGGCAGAAAGTTGATATCTAACTTTTTGTGCATTTCTTTTTTTAAAGACCATGGAAATTGGTTATTTATTCCAATTTTTGAAAGTGAAAACTTCTATCCCCCATTCTTTTTCACAATTAGTTTATATTCCATCTCACGTCGTGGTGGCCCATTGTATTCCTATAATATTTCCACAGGGGGTTGGCTAATTCTGCTCTGGTAAGTATGCATGTCTGTTATATTTGTAAAGTTTATATTAGGGTTCAGTATTTGCTGTCATGGGGCCAGGGGGCAGGCTATTAATATTCTCATCATATCTAAAAAAAAAAAAAAAGCCAGCGTTGGGTTTAGACTACACCTGTGTCCGCGCAACACTTCTACGTACACACACAATTCTCCGTAAACGCCGCGCTCCTTGAATCAGCAAACTACATCTCCCAGCATTCAACACGGGGAGCTTGAGCAAGTAGTGCTCGTCTCGCTTGGACGCGGAGCTGCAGCATTTGTGCCCCTGCAGCGGGTTTTGGAAGCCGTCAAGCCGCTGGATAAGCATTTTTAAACAACGAGGAAACACGGCGCGGCATTTCTTTCACTATTATTTTTCAGACGGGGTCTTTCAGCATGGGTAATGGCATCAATAAGGTAGGATTTTCATCTGTTGCACGCGACTAGTGTTTAGCACTTGTCATCTTGGAGATGTTTAGCAAAAAAAAAAAGTTGCGTGTGCTCATTAGTTTAACATGATTCAGTGAATACAGACGTGCCTTGTTGAAAAGAATTAAACATAAACCTTATTAACTCAAGTGGTCTAACTATGAATATTTAACATAATGGTGATTGTTTTACCTGACTGTTTGTTTGGTTATTTTTCTAGTCACATGACGTCAAGTTTATATTTGAATCATTGGCTACAATTTCTAATTATCATCTCATATTTTCAGAATGTCATTTGAGTCAGCTGTTTCAAGTCCCCTCAGCTGCTGCACCACCTCACTATGTCAATGATGCTTCAAACGTGTACATCTATATCTCTGTCCTTATAGGTCCTGCCTGACTTGTACTTGGGGAATTTCAAAGGTGTGTGTAAGGGTATATTTTTTAATCATTTTGATTTGGTTCTTGTATATGGCAGCACATACCCATGGTCTTTGTTTTTGTTTATGTCAGATGCAAGAGACAGAGAACAGCTAGCCAGAAACAACATCACACACATCCTGTCCATTCATGACAGCGCTGCCCCCATCCTCCAGGTGAGAAGCTCTCCCTCTCCCTGTTATACATAACATCCTTGCCTTAGTGTGCATCTTAGGTTTCTCATTAATCTTTAAGCAAACAAAGCAAATGAGGCTGAACAGATCTGATTGGTTGAGACCCTTGAGCTGTGACACAGTCCATAAACCAGTCTGTCCGGTTGTTCGGTAAGAAGTGTCATGCTGCTACTTGAGCAAACAGTTGTCAGTCCTGAGTGAATACACAAGAAGCAGTGGAGTTCCGTACTCATGTGATTGTTGGAGTATCATGAAAAATGCCAGTCAACAACAGTTGGTTTGGTCAGTGTGCTGAGTTGTGTGGGTTTGAGAGTAGGCGGCTGTTCTTGCTTCTGCCAGTGTAGACTGTGCAGTCTCGCTTCATTATTATTTTTTCTAGGTTATTGATTTGGATGTAAAGTTTCTCTAATAGCTGCAAGTACAAAAGCAGCTTCTGTTCTCAGTTTTGTCATTTTAAAAAGGGACAAGTGACTACAAATCAGCCTAAAATTGCTGTTATTCTTCCACATACAGTAGCGTTCACCATTAGCAACACACACAAAACCTAAAAAGCACCTGCTGTTTATTGATTTGTGTTAAATGCATTAGAGCAAGTGACTGCTGACAGGTAACTAGTATACTTTGTCCCTCAGGAGATGACCTATCTATGCATTTCAGCAGCTGACCTGCCCACACAAAACCTGTAAGTACCAAAATGTGCAGCACTGCAACACAGCACAGAACAATGAAAGGCTGAGGCGCAGAGAGGCCACATGCACTTGAGGCTGCACTGTGTGGGCGTCTGAGGTTCTTTTTTCTTCAAGCTATCGTGTAAATGATATGCTTTCACAAGCTCAACATTTAACTGTAAACTTCTGACATCTGACTAGATCACTGTAACACAGCTGGATTCTTTGTGCGTGGTTGTTCTTTTGACATGAACACATGACATGCACAAGCA
The DNA here is from genome assembly GCF_020085105.1 of Siniperca chuatsi. Taxonomy (NCBI): domain Eukaryota; kingdom Metazoa; phylum Chordata; class Actinopteri; order Centrarchiformes; family Sinipercidae; genus Siniperca; species Siniperca chuatsi. The sequence continues at coordinate 13,409,693 of NC_058054.1, read as the reverse complement.
CATGCAGTTGTTTTTATGTAATGTGAGAAACTGGGGAAGAGAAATCAAGGGTGGTGCATGTATCACCAAGGGATACCCTGGTTTAGACACACATTCAAACACACACGCAAATCTTCAATGGCCAAATTCACATTTCAGTCGGTCTTTTAGCAGGAAGGAAGTCTCACAGCTCAGTTCTGCAGTTTTAGCATGATGGTTGGTGCTGTGCCTCTATTTATTACCACCCCCCCACCACCACCACCACCACACACTCACTCACTCACACATGGACATACACATATACTGTATATACTCTTACTGCCCCATTTGCCTCATACCTCTTAGGTTCAGAGTGTGAGGTGCTTGAAACCTGTTTTGTGAAATAAGACACCAACTCTCTCAAACCTGATTTGAACACAGCCTCATCCTGATCCGTCCAGGATAAGATTGGGGTTGAAAAAACGTACACATGGCATGTACAAAAAAAACCTTACATGAACACAACCAATATGCCTTTAGATGCATGTAGGAGCTAAAAGTGTCAGTGAAGACAAAACAACAGCACGTAGTGACAGTTCTTGCAGCAGTTCTTGCTGTATTCTCATAATGGTTTAATGTGGTCATGGCCTATTATAACAAATGTTTTTTATGCTCCACAGGACTCAGCACTTTAAACAAAGTATAATGTTCATGCACGAGTGCCGTCTGAAAGGAGAAGGCTGCCTCGTTCACTGGTGAGAGCAAGACTGCTTGTTGTATCTTTACCTCAAAGCTAGCATCAAGGTTCTCTCACACAGGCTACTGAAACGAGAAATGCTACTTAAGTAACTAAACTAGATAGATTTCTTCCATCCAACTTATAATACAATCATAGACATGTTGAATATAAATGTACAGTTCATCTTGAACTGGAAAAAAATCAAAACTGAGTCAACCAAGTACACGAGTGCACCCATGTGTAACTGCTGCAAAGATGAGATTAAATGATAAAGCCTATTCTTGCACTTCCCAAAACAGAGTACAGTAACACAATATAGCCACATTGTGTTTTTGCAGTGGGGTAGCTGACCATATGTTCACAGGGGAAAGTTATATTTGGTTAGACAGAGGGTCTTCTCAGAAATACAGGGGAACAAGAGGCTATTATAAGATCTGCATTGTCACTATGCTTATTGACCAAAGCATTTAGATTTCAGTCAAATATATAGTGTGTGAAGTGTGTATTTAATCACTTTCTACACCTCAGTCCTCTTATTTTACCACATAATTTTTGTATTTTATTCTCTGTTGCTGTCTTTAGTCTGGTTGGTATTGCCTAGAGTGTCACCTACTGTAGGTATTTAATCTGATATTTATTACTGGGAATCTTTGAGCTCTTTCACATCATCTTCAGTTATTGTTATATCATACTGAAGGTTATGCGTTTTCAACCTCTAGGTCTCATACAGTATGCATCAAACTCTTTGTCCATCCTTCTCTTCTTACAGTTTGGCAGGTGTGTCCCGCAGTGTCACCCTGGTGGTAGCTTACATCATGACAGTGACAGGACTGGGCTGGCAGGAGGCGCTGGCTGCGGTGAAGGTGGTCCGGCCTTGCGCTGGCCCCAACCTGGGCTTTCAGCGCCAGCTCCAGGAGTTTGAGGCTACTCAAGCTGATCAGGTCAGTCCTAGGAACTGTAGTACGAGTGTGGAATATATCACTACATTACTGAATAGATGTGATTACTGTAAGAATGGAGAGTATTTAGCATTTTGCAAACTTCTTTACATTGTCATCAAAAGACAAATGGTTTTCGTTTCCTGTAGTTCAGAGAATGGCTACAGATGGAATATAAGGACAACCCCTTCAGTGATGCGGCTGATATACGTGACTTGCTTGCCAGAAAAGTCAATGGTAAGGACGTGGAAAAACAGGCATCTACCCCACCTGGAGGTATCTGATCAGATCTTTTGATGCGATATTTTGTAGCTCAGCCTGGAGGATTACACCACGTGTGATGCAACAGTATTCTGGACCTCTCTGGAAGTCTAATGTGCTTTGGAGTGGACTACTGTCAGGATGTTAATCACCACTGGAATGAGCCTCTAAATATCATGGACATGAAAAACAGAAGAAACAATTAATATGTACTGCACATATTCATTTTTAGCATTGATTGATGTTTCTGGTGCTGTTTTTTTTTCTTTCTTGTAATTTATGAATGTTTTGAACTGTGTTATTTTTTTGCACTGTGTCTCAGTGATTTTAGATTGTGAAATAAAAAGAGTAAAGTCAAGTGTTTTGTGAGGTTGTCAGTTGGTGGGCTGCCATATTGAAGGTGATAAGATATACTGTGCTGTTTACATCTCTGTTTCCTGGTTGTCTTCCTGTTTGTCTAATGTGCAAGGGAGGTCATGCATGGTGACACGAAAAAACACCAAGATCATGTTCTTTTATCACTTGGTCTTCTCAATTGTCTTTAGAGACTATAAAGCATTAAAAAAAAAAACATAAATTTTACCATGGCGAGATATTATATGCGGTAGTCTTATAAACGTTGTAGATAACTAGGCATTTGCATGGTTAGCCACTGGAGGGCAGTAATACTAAACACTAAAGTATCCTAAAATACATAGTATTCTGAAGTCAACCATGTGTCTTGTTCTGACACTGGTTCCTCACGCCTCATGTCTTTCCTCCAATAACAAAATTAAGACTATAGAAATTTCTAGTCAGCAGTTGTCACTGGAAATTACGCTGAACTCACACTTTTAGAAAAACAAAAATATGTGGTGGAATATTTTTATGTTGGTGATGTGCACAGGTAATTGTTCCATTCCGTCCCGGTGTCTGCTCAGGGTGTCACTAGAGGGATTCCCCACCGCACTGCTGTGTAGGCGCCGAGTTTCACAGAAATGAGTGCCTGATTGCTGCGCATCTCCTCTTGAATTTCTCAGAGCCCGAGAGGCTCCTCCCTGTCACAAATCAAGATGTGATAACATTTAAGAATAGGACACCGAGAGCTTGACAACAGATTTCAGCGGGGGAGCTCTAATGATCAAAGGTAAGCAGCGGCAGCTCCTTTTTTAAATCAATGACGGTATGTTCAACATCATAATTAATGAAAACTTTTAATGTATCTAATAACCCCGAGCAGTTTCAGCCACCTCTGTAGCAAGTTTGACAGGTAGAATCTCAAGATAACATTAACTCACTGTGATTAGAAGTTTGTCATTCAACTTAGAATTTCTACTAGTATATAACTTGTAAGCATAAGTTTAAATAGTACTAAAGTTGAATTAATGTCCTACTAAACTGATAAGAAACATGTGATAAGGTGTCGTTAGCATATATTCCACCACGCGTTGTTGTTGGGTTATATGTCTTGTAATTAAATTATAGCGACTGGTTGTGTTTTTATTCATGCATGTATCTCAAATGAGTCACATTTATTTTCTCTGACAGAAATGAAAACCGTGCTAAATGTGATTTAAACAATTACTCACTTCAGCCTCTACCCTCATACCCTTCCTCTGTAAATTAGTATGGCCAAAAGTGTCAAACCATGGCTAGATAACTAGATAAAATGTATTTAAAGTGATTACTAATATTACAGCTATAGGGCTGCAGTGGAGAAGCTATGTGGAGCACTAACACTGGCACATATTTTATTACTAAAAGAAGTGTAATTGTAATTGTAATAATGATAACTGTTTTAAGCTGAACCTAACATCTTTATCGACTGATAAATGTTTAACTTGCCAAGCTTGTTTTCTCGAGTTCATTTAAATGACTGAATCTTACATTGGAAAAAATCTAATTAAACTACAACTCCGTCACCTTACTGAGCCTGCACTTCTATTAGGTGCTTTATATTATTTATTTTATTTTGCGGAGATGAACCTGGATGAGGACAGTGGCCTGTCAGTCAGCTGCGGCAACGGCAAACTGAGACAGTGGCTGATTGATCAGATTGACAGCAGGAGATATCCCGGCCTGGTTTGGGAAAATGATGAAAAATCCATCTTTAGGATTCCGTGGAAACATGCAGGAAAACAAGACTATAACAGAGACGAGGATGCTGCGCTCTTCAAGGTCAGATCATCCCACCTATCTTCTCACACTGCACCTGAAGCCTCTCACAATTGCATTTTAAACACATTATGGCATATGAATGACCAAAAAATGTAGTAATGTAGTTACTTGTTTACTTATTTCATTTTTGTTATAACTGTGTGTTACTCTTTTCAAAAGCCTATTGCTTAAAGGATAGAAGTGTTCATGCATCATTGCTCCATTCTTCAGAGCCCTAACTTTAAAAAAAAATATAGGTATGACTAAAGAGGAAGTGTAAATGAATCTATTCAATGATTGTTTCAGGCATGGGCATTGTTTAAGGGAAAATATAAGGAAGGAGTCGACAAGCCAGATCCCCCCACATGGAAAACCAGACTACGCTGTGCTCTTAATAAAAGCAACGACTTTGATGAGTTAGTGGAAAGAAGCCAACTGGATATCTCAGAGCCCTATAAAGTCTACAGAATCATTCCAGAGGAAGCTAAAAAAGGTAAGTGTATGGAAATATCATCCATCAAAAATGCACTATAGTTTTGGAGAATTACATGTATGTGGTGACAAAATGTAACAAAGTGAAGAGTTGAGAGTAAAAATAGTTTATGGTTGAAATTTGATAACAAATTGTAAAAAGCCGTGCCACATAAGCATAATAAGCATTTGCGTATACAGTATACTGCTGCATTTCACATAGCATTTACATTGTTTATAGACTATTGGCAATTTTTTTTTCACATACATATGCACCACTGCAATTCTGATGAGGCAGGAAGTACAAAGGAAGCCAAAGCATGTACCAAAAAGGCCGTAGTGCTTTTTTTAGAGGACTTCGGTTACTAAGTGCAGGGTGCACATAACACAACCAGACGACCTCCAGCCTTGCATAACTAAGTCTCTGCCATCTTACAACAGTTTTTTGTCACACTAGAGCCATTTTTGCTATCTGTGCTAACACTTAATTCACTAAATGACCAGGATTTACATTGGCACTTGCCTCAGTCGTCTGTTGCACTCACTTTGCAAAGCACCCTGTCACTCAAATGAAAATAGTAGGACCTCACAAGTGCACAAAACATATTCACAGTTTGAACCTACCAAATTGAATTAGGTTAGTTAGGTTCACAAAATATTGCACCTCACATATTCTCCGTTTATTGTTAATCTGTACAAAAAAAACTATGTTATGATCCTGGATTATTGTCAAAGATGTTAAGTCCGTTTTTTTATGACAAATGTATTTCTGGTTTTGTACATTTACAGGAATGAAGATGAGCGCTATAGAGGAATCACCATCACATGTAAATGCCCTTGGCTATATTCCTCCATATACGTCTCTGCACACCCAGGTCAGCAGATTGATTTTGTGGCTGCTGCACGCAATAGACTGGCCCTAGCACATAAATGAATCTGCAATATTGCTGATTGCAAATGTCTTGGTTTAATGACATCCTCTCTGAGTGACCATCCCTATGGTCCTTTCTCAGGTACCTAGCTATATGGCTTCTCAGGAGAGAAGGGACTGGAGAGAATACTCACCAATAGAACAACAGCCTCTTCCTCCTCCACATCACCATGGGCCACATGCAGAGGTGCAGTATGGTCAGTGCCACTACGCGTCACCGTTCAGCCGAGCTTGGCCTGGGTCCCACGCAGAAAATGGTAAGATACGGCCATACACACATCATGGATACAACACTTAATGCTGGTCAGGATTATAAAACTATATAGATAGATTTAATCATTGACGTGTGTAAGTGTGACTGTAATGCTCAGCAAATATACAGTATGATGCAATGTCTATCTTAAATTTCATCTGGTGTATTACTTAGATTTTCAGTTTGCTTTAATGTATGAAAATATGCATTTCACAAATATTATCCAAATAATAGGACCATTTTCCAACCACAGACACTCAGCTGTGACGTCCTGTCAGTCATTTTATCAAACAAGAGGCCAGGTCTGAGATGGAATAAAGTTCTGACTTTACTGACGCAAATTATGAAGATCGCTTGTAATCACGTTGATTTGTTTCATTGTGTAATGCTCTGATCCATCTATGAACTGAGGCTCTAAAAAAAGACTCAAATTATTAATATGACTTAAACCACTGTGAACAAAGATGCCATCAGGATGCCAAGACCAGCTGCTGCTTGTCATATAGTATTTTCTAATTTTATATTTTAGGACAGTCTTGATAAGTTGTTAACAATTTGTTGCAAGAACAACATGCATTTGAGCTTGGCCGTGTTGCTTGTGATACAAGAAACCCAGACGCAAAGTCTGGGATACAAAATAGTTAAATGATATCATATTGAAAGGACAAATATGTACAATTCCCATGAACATAAATGCTCATATTTGCTGGTAGATGCCAGGAGTGAAATAGCAGGGGAAACAGGTAGTGGTTGATTCAGCAGCTATGCAGTGCTGATCAGTGGTCTGTGCAGAAAAAAGTGCCAAATTTGTTTATGTGGACGGCCTGGCTGTATGAGGTTGTTTTTGTATATGATAAGAAGATGTGTGAAACATGTGACCTCTATGCATGCCCGATCTACTGCAAGGCTCCAACAAATTAATGTATGTTATGGGATTTTTCACATGTTCTCCAGACTTTTGTACCAGATTATCCCTGCAAAGAAGTGGCGTAGTGCCCTTTCACAAATTACGATACTTTAATTCTGACCAGTATTTATTTTATTTATTCTGCGCAGGTTTTCAGCTCTCCTTCCACACCTACTTGTCAGAGTCCCAACCGCCTGTGTATACAATGGACCACAACAATGCCATAACAGGTAAAGAATCATCTCAGGTTAATTTAAAGACATATATACACACACATACACATACATTCATTCATGTTTGTTTGTTGAATATGTTTGCATATACAGATAAGAAAATACAAACACCCACTTACTTCCCCATTCTGAACTCAGAAGCAGAGCAGCAGACCACGAATAGTGACTATTTAGGGTTTTTTTTAATCGCATGATGATAGATTAAAAAAGAGGGTGAAAAAGATGCTTGGAATGATAAGAGAGATGTGAGTAACACTCTGCATGCCAACATTACTGTGAATTAAGTTTTATTTAAGCTTGACATTTCAGGACGTCCATCTGATCAGGCTGTGAGGCTCAAATTGTGATGCTGACAAAGTTTTCCTACAAGGATATATATGCTAAATGCTCACCTCTTTCTTCCAGATTTCAGCCTGCATGTGTCCTTATACTACAGAGAGTCTTTGGTGAAGGAGGTTACCACCTCCAGCCCAGAAGGTTGTCAGATCACCTCTTCTTCCACCTCCTCTCCATCCTCTTCCTCCTCTTCTTCACCATGCTCAGAGGACAAGTTTCACAGCGGGGCAGAAGTCATCCTTTTTCCATTCCCCTACCCTGAGTCTCACAGGCAGGGTGCTGAGATGCTTCCTAATGTACTGGAGAGGGGGGTGCTTCTGTGGATGACGCCTGATGGGTTATATGCTAAGCGCCTCTGCCAGGGACGAGTGTACTGGGAAGGACCTCTGGCTCCATATATGGATAAACCCAACAAGCTGGAGAAGGAGCAGCCATGCAAACTGTTTGACACCCAGCAATTCCTTATTGGTAAGCACTAATATGTTTCAGTAGGGATCTGTTCACACCTGCAGGTTTGGACACACACAGAAACACCTATGCAATATGATGCTGCTCAATACAACATTCCTGCAATAAAAACTACTTGTGTGAGGTTTATAATGTTAATTTTTTGTTCAGATTGTGTCACAGTTGTTATTTATACAGCCCAAAATCACAAATTCGCCTCGAAGGGCTTTACAGTTTGCACAGCATATGACACCCTATATCCTTAGAAAAGTAGCAGTATCATAATATTAAAGTACTCCGTTACAAGTAAAAGTCCTGTGTTTAAAATTGTACCAAAAGTGTTTATTAATGTACAGTATTTGTCAACAATTATAACTTCTCCTCTGAATACATTTGATTTTTGGAAATATGTGTTTTACTATATTGTCATTCATTATGTGTTTATTCGCCAGGAGTTGACAAATACATTAATAAACACTTATATCTGCTTATAACTACATTATAGTGTGTTATAATGTATACCATTTATTAATTCTTTATATACTGCTTATAGTATAAGGGTTAAAGTAAGCAGCTGATTGGGTGGAGCCAATGTGAACTTACACAGTTTGGTAGTTTGATCTACAGCGATGCATCATGTTTTATAAGATGATGTTTTGTATGTAAAATTTGAATCTGCAAAGTAACAAGTAATTTAAGCTGTCTGATAAATGCAGTGGAGTAAAAAGCACAATATTTCCCCCTAAAATGTAGTAAAGTACAAGTATAAAGTATAGCATAAAATGGACTCCACTCCTGGATTTTCCAGCACAGGTGTTGATTCAACTTAATTGTAATCTTTTATATTAATTATACTATCTCCAACATTCAACATTCATTTAAAATTATGAAAAAATATTTTTGCTGAAAATGTTTTTCACAGTTTTTCAGTCAAGTTGCAATTCAAATTGCATAACTGTAGCTGCCTGCACAGTGCCTGTCATGCTGGGTTTTCAGTCCATACAAGTGAATAGATCTCCATCACCATGTATTTTTTATCCTATGGTGTAGGTGCTCTTGGTTTAAGGTAACATATTTGGCTTTTGCTGCTCATTAAACTCTTTAAGCAATTAGAATACCTAGGATGCACTAATAACCACTCTGCTTCAGCTATTTACAGTATGACGATAGTTTTGGTCATGTTGATAATGGCTGTGATGATGTTGATGACAATAATGGAGAGGCTGCAGGTGCTTTAGCTGGGTAAGTCCCTCTCAGTGTGGAGGTAGCACTAAGAAGCTAGTCACATTCTCAGCAGGGGGCCAAAGTGTGTGGAGTCCCCACCCACCTCATGTGGTCCACCACACAGCATGACAAGATCATGTTTTCTGTGCCATTTCACACTGAAATTTCCATCATCATCCCCATCAGTGGTTTCCAGAAAAGTCGTCATGATTAGGGAAAATGCCGTGTGAGCAATTTGGGGTTTTTAATGTTTCTTTACCATATTTTAAATGTGACATGCTGGGGTGTGTAATAAGAAGCACATAGTTGGTTTGTTGTGGGTAATTCACTTCATTTCTCTCTCTTTTCTTGCTTTTCTTGTCTCAGAGCTTCAAGATTTTGCCCATAATGGCCGACATTTACCGAGACACCAGGTGGTGCTATGCTTTGGAGACGAGTACCCCGACCCACAAAGGGCGAGGAAGATGATCACAGCACAGGTACCCATACACTACAAAACTTTACTTAGAGAGAGAGCGGGTTGGTCTGCCATATTTTTCTGGCATTATTTATGTCAGAATATTCTAACCAGCAGCAAATTAAAGGTTAAGGTCTCAGCTATAAATAAATATGTTTTAATGTACATGGGGTTGGTTGGCACAATGTTAAAATGCTATAGTTACAAAAAAATGAATTGAAACAAGAACCAGAAAATATTAACATTTAATAGAATATCTGCCCATTTTTAAAACCAAGCAACATTTTTAAGTAATTAATCAGTAGGAATGTCTAATTACTTTTGCCATTGGCCATTTAAAATAATAATAATTAACTAACAATAGAAACATTGTTTTTAATCTTTCAAGATAGCTTTTAATCTCTCAAAATACCCCAACAAAATATACATAAACAGTTCATGAACAAGAAAACTATCGTTAAGAAATACATTTGCCGTCAAAACAATTATCACTAATGAAGCTAATAAAAACCTATTACAACGTAGTTTGTAGTTTTAAAATGATCAGTCGTGAACCTATTATAGGCCTACTGTTATTTCTCGTTTCGCCTCTCAAATCTTGTATCAAAATGGAGCTGATTCCTATGTATATTAACTTGAAAAAACACAAAAGAGGCAGTAGCTAAATCCAATCATTAATGAGGGAAAAAAAACCCAGCTCCTGCTAAGGGTAATTAGCTTAGCAGATCTCAGTGACTCTCTGACTAGTTGAATTCATGCAATTCTGTTTGGTTAAGCTACTATTAAATGTATGAAAAAGTAAATTAATATATTATATTGAATTCGATAAAAATATTAATAGTAGTCATGTCGAACAGACACCTAGAGAATAAGAGATATATTTAATTCATTTTTATGGACTGTAAATAATCAAATTAAAGTTTATTTTCTTAAAGAAACTAGTTAAAATGGACACTAAAGCTGAAAAAAGTGCATATATGCATGTTTTATGTATTATGTAGATTCTATAGTAATGATTTTTAAAAAAATCTACCAGAAAATGAAAGCATTACAATCTTTGTTACGCAGTTTGCTAGCCAACCTTTTTTTTTCAAGTTCACTGCGTCTTTACTGCTCTCTTCCTTTGTAGGGCACAATAGGAAAACATGATTCAGCAGTCACATACATATTTCATACATAGACCTAAATTTCATTTTAGGTGGAGCCAGTGTTTGCCAGAAAACTGGTGTACTATTACCAGCAGAACAATGGCCACTACCTGCGGGCTTATGATCACATCCAGGAACAGAACACATCTCCAACAACCGACTATCCTTCCCAGAGACCTCTACAGCATATTCAGGAGTGAGAAGCATGCACAAACACACAGACACATACGCACAGGAGGGCATTGATGTGAATGTAAACCACTGCCCGTTTACCATGCCTTGTGACTGCAGTGCTGTGTACTGTAAATGGTAGAGGCCGTCATGGTACTGAGGGGTAGAGATGGGGAAGACCCTGTTGTTTTCACTTGCACACCTATGTGTCGTAGTCTTTGTGTCTTTTCTCTACAAGTATTATTGTGACAGTGTGAAGGATGCGGTTTGAGGGTGGGGGGATGAGGGAAGCTGAGGGCGACTGAGACAGGAAGTACTAGCACAGGTGCACAGGAAGAATGGCCCCTATAACAAACACTGATATGTCAAAGGGATAGAACCGAGTATGAATGAACACTTATTGCATTTTCACAGGTAACTATTGACAATGTGATTGTTGCACTCATACTCTGAAGTGGCCCTCAACACAATCACAGACACAGCCTTAATCTTCTTCTGTGATTCAGGACTTTTATTACTAATATTTGATTCACAAAATAAAAACATTCACTTAGATGAGCAAGTGAACAGTCAACTATATCATTGCTTAGACCCCAGTTCTCACCAGGTGTCAATGCAAAAAAAAGTAAGAGAAATTGATGTCACTGATATCACTGGTCTGGACGCACTTACGAAAATCTATTGCTACTGAATCTGGTCAGCTTTTAAACATATCTGATTCCTTTTAATTATGTCAAACTGATGAAACAAAAATCACAAAAACCAGTTTTTAGGTGGTAATCAAGATAATAAACTATTTTGCTTGAGATGGATGGAGCCCATACGTCCACTTTGTATACCTGCCATTTACTGTGCTGTATTATATCTCTGAGCTAACAGTTATTGACAAGTTAAAAGTGAATTTTGATAGTAATTTCAAACCATTCAGGTTTTGTTAACATATATATAGTGGTTGTTAGCATTAGAAAGCAAGCCTGTATATTAAGTTACAAGTGCAGAAGGTTTTCAAACATTTATTTTTTATATACAGAAAAGGGCAAAGCACAGAATTGCCTACAGCAGGTCACGAGATAATCTAAGAAGACACCAGATGATTAGAGATAGTAATTTTTTTTTGCTGCATAAAATCATGTTTATTCATTTTCTCTAATCATTCCTTTTTTCTTGCTTTGTCTTGTGAAATACTGTATAGTTTTACTTTTTCAGATCTCTAACAATCATTCAAATGAAACTGATTTGAAAACCCATTTTCGATTGAACTTGTCACAACTTATGGACATAAAACTTGTGATGAGGGTTCGCAAGTAGACATGACTTCCCATTAAGTGCTCACAAGCAAAAAAGGTTTGGGGACCAGAGGCCCACAACACTTTATCAAAGAGCGGCCTTAAGGTCTGTGGAACCAGAATGAGTGGCCTTGAGCTGACTGGACTGAAGGAGGTTGACTGGAAAAATCACACTCATCCCGTAACTTGCAAGGACCTGTTCCTCTTGACCTGAAACTAGCGGCCTCACAAATGGGAAGAAAAACTACCTCTGTGGTCTGCGTGCAAGTTCAGGCACGGAGGTGCTCCATGGTTCCCATGCCTGAGATGCTGTAGAGGTTCACACACCGGATGTAACATCCACACAAAAGCTATCCTAAGATCCTAACAACGAACTGGAATGTATATATCATGAATGTGTATTTGTCACAAGACATAAAAATCCAACAGTGAGAATAATGGAATTCCTCATGCTGTTTAAGTCCTAACGGCTGATGCTGCAGTAGAAGGGGATAAAGGTTTTGTTATGTTTTTCTTCTGTGGTCCAGAGTTTCGATCTCTGCATTTACTTCCTTCACACTTAAACCACATCACTTTCACTATGGCTTCAAAAGTCTGACCAAAATCAGAGGCAGGAATGTTTTTCTTTTTTCTCTTTTTTTGGGTGTGTGTGAACCATAAATCCTTTTCCCACCTTAAACATCTGGTCAGTCCCCCTGATTCTGTGCTGGGGGAAATTTAGTTTTACATTACATTACAGTCAGCCATTTGACTCATTCATAATCAAACCCTAATAGTGAAAACGTTACCAGCTCCATGTACAGTGTGCTGTTGTAGTAAACACTGTGTATGCATTTGTGTGTGTGTGTGTGTGTGTAGTAAAGGACCACGTGTGTTCATGTGTGTAGGTGGGTACATGTGTATCTCACAGTTGCACTATTACTGTTATCAGGAATTGACATTTATGGACGCAGGATAAAACATGTGACTCCCCCACCTACAACATCAGTGACTCAAACACAGACACGCACAGCCTTTTCAAATCACACATTACTGTTACAGTAAAACACTGAGAGCAAGCACAGAGGAAATCTCAAAATAAGTGTACATACTGAAAAAAAAAAGTCTAGCATTTTGTTCAATATATCTGAATAATGACAAGGACTGGAGATTATAAGGAGCTTGATTAATATAAAATTGCCATATGGATAAATGATTTATTTTGAAATAAAGTTATCAATCTTTTACTACTGTCTGTTGTGCTGTTTCGTCTTTGAGCTCTTTTCGATTTACAAACAAACGGAGGGAGAATGAGAGAGTCATATTTGGTAAGAAGAAGACTGAAAAAAAAGGAAAAAGAAAAGCACATTCACACATTTGCCATGGTGTTTCCCCCTCTGCAGGAAGCCACATCATTTGTAGTCAGGCTTCAGTTTTTCCGCCCCATGTGAGCCGTTACTCCAAGTGGCATCGCCTTAGCCCTTCAGTCGAAGCTTTGGAGCGGACAGTTTAGTCAACCAATGCCCCAAACATCACTAAAAAAGGTTTTGCAAAGAAATGAAACTAACACGATTGTATCGAATGCAACACTTTCTCCAAAAGAAAGTGATGTTGTTGGTTCCGTCTTGACTCAGTGACCATGATTAATTTGATGAGCAAATAGTGATTCATTATCCAACATGATACTGTGTCAATCTTTTTGTTGAAATTTTCCACCTCAAAAAGGAAGCAACAAAATGTGTTGTTTGTACATTTGTGCTGAGATTTTCTGATGTTCATTTTATAATGATTCTGTTATTCCGATTTTGCAGTTTGTATCAAAAGCAATGTTGATTTGTTTATCTATTTATTTATGCACCATAAAACACATCAAGGCTCTGGGGCAAGAAAAAAATGAGGGTGTATCACAAGAAAACTGTAGCAAAGTTTTGCTGACATCTGCTGGTTAGTGTAGATGCAGCTAAACAAAAAGCTGCTGCCTTGGAATAGAGGAGTGGCTCTGCACCCTGGGGGTTGAGACCCAAGATTAATCTGAGGGGTGGTAAAATGATCCACAAGTTACGAAAGAAGAACAAAAAGATTTTTCTGCTCCGTAAAATAATGTTTATTTTTAAATACATGTATCTGTGCTTTCTTCTGATAAAATATTTGATGATATTATATTTGTTTTACCTCTTCAGGCCTCTAAAAAGTATTTAAACAATTGGATAAGCTCTTTGCTTGAAGTGCTCAGAGTTCATAGAAATGTGTAATCTTTGATGAGGAGTTGAAATTTGACTTTGTATTGTTTTAAAGGATCATGAGACAAAAATGTAACCACTGGCAGAGAGCACAAGGTGAATGACAAGTCTGCTCTACCCCCAAGCTCCAGGTAATCATACGTCATTCTAGGTGTTATACATACAGTACCATGGGTGGTCACAGTAGTTTAAAAGCGCTTGAGAAATTGCAGGCATGAGGATACTTTATACCAATCTGTAGCTGTCATATGGTGTCAGACATAAAAGGGAGCGTCTAGGGGTGAAGAGTAAAACTGGCACAAATAAAGAAAAGAAAAATCTGCTCCCACTGCTGGCAGGATGATTTTATTATACGGAAAAATCCAAAGTATCAAGAACCTTTTTCTGGACATTGCAATCTGACACAAAAGTAGCTAGACATTACATTCTGCATTCATAACTCAATGTGTAAATTCTGATGAACGCCTGATTAGATTCCCTTACTTTTTAAAACCTTGTCGCTGAGAACATACCTGTGGTAATTCTACAGTAGACTCAGAGTCCACGACCCCAGTGTGTTTAGGGTCAAACCCCTGCCCAGGATTTGATGACAGTCCTTTTTAACCCCTAGTCGACTCTGGCTGATCCTGCTTGTTGACCCCGGGGTTAGGAAGGTGTTGACCTCATTCTCCTTTTTTACGAATTTTGACCCCTCAAATTCACTCTGCAAATCCACCAATCATCACTCAGGCCCACAGCAATTCTGTGTTCTCATGAAGCAGTGGCTCATGGGAGCAAATTCTGAGATAAATAGTTGACAGATGATCATATCAAGATCATATCATGTCATGTCTTGTAATGGCATAACAGAGGACAGAGGACCTGTGTAGGTGTGACTAAGTACATACACATATAATTACTCTCTATTATCCTTGTACAATGTAACTCATAATCATTATATTATTATTATAATAACCTATTATTATGAATTCTTTGGATATGACCTACACAAGGCATGAGCATTGCTCCCCATCACCAGTAAATAAAAACTTTATCAGCACAATTAATCAGCTTGAATTGTTTTCAGATGTCTAAGTTTATCTGAGACTCTTCAGATAACAATGTACGTGACCCAATACATTATGATGGCAGGAAAGCAATAACAGTTGTCGGATAAGAAGCAGCAAAGTAATGGAAAACAATCAGATGACTTGGGACACGAATGTAAACAAATAAGGGTTGATAAGCAGAACAATATGGTGGTCTACCTGGCACTGATGCAAGGGGTGGACTGCCTGTTTAGTTTGGCTGGCAACTTGCAGAATTTGGAGATAAACGATGTTACACTAAAACATCACTAGAAAAAGTAGGAAATGATGCATTTTCAACGTAATCTAGATTTCCTCCAGAAACACAACATACAGAGAAGACTTTCAAGCTACAAAGTAGATGTTACCAACAAAGAAAAAGTGACTGTGCATGGATACACGTGCAGTACAATTAACGACCAGCAGGGTGTGATGTATCATTGGTTGGTTGTGGTACTTGAAGAGCTGGAGAGAGTGGAAATATGAATTCCCTTCATGCAAAAAGAAACCAGGATGTTCACACATTTGGGTGGTTAGACTGCAGTTATCAGTGCAAACACAAACCCTTTGATCACTCTTAATGGCGCAAGGGCGTGACTCCCTGTAACACCCCTGCTTCAGCATACAAACATAGGCCTACATCCACACATGTAGCGCACACACACACACACAAATTTTTATTTATTTCCTCAATTTATTTGGATTCATTAACATTATCAAATCATGCTCTCTGGATTTCCTGCTTACAATTTCATATCAAAAGAATGAGTTTTGGGAATCCACTTCTTTCATTTTCCATCTTTCTAAACACAGATGCTTTGTTTTGTGTGTCAAGTGACACGCAGAACCAGTGGTGACGGAGAGACGGAGGTGGTCAGAGTGACAGCTCGCGGGCTGTGTTGCGTGAGAGTGACTCGGGCTGTTCTCAGACTCTGTGTGGTCTGGGTGTGTGGTCTCCAGCTGACGGGCAGGGAGGAGGACAGGAGAGCCCTGTGAGTGTATGTGTGTGATTGTATGTGTGTGTGTGTGTGCATGTGTGTGTGCACTCATGTGTTTACTTTATCCAGAGTCAGGTCCAGGCTCTCTGTAGCCATGGCTGGACTAGAAAGCTCTGCCTTCCGCCACTCAGCAGCCCTGGTCTGAAAGATAAACACACACTGCCACCACTCTGACATGGCTCATCTAAGGATAATTTTTGTCCATGTACACTTATGGGACCTGAGAGACCTTTAGGTTAGAGGGTCTTAGGCTAGTGTGTAATTCCTAAAACTATAGCCTTGTATAGAGTCATTTTCTACACATACTTACACAGTGGACATTTTGCACTGAACGTAGTTTGACAGTTTTAATTGCATTTTTGTGCATTTTACATTTTTTACATATATTCATAATTTCTTATCTTTAATTCTTATCCTTTATATTTCTTTTTTCTAATCCTTAGCCTTTTAGCACAACTTTCAGAGCATGCCACATTGCATTTCACAACACATATTACTAGTATATGTGACATATAAATCTGTTATTACTTGTATTGCTATTACTTTATAAGTAAGACATGCATAATTGTTGTTTCACTGACTCAGCACTATGAATAGTGTAAATAAATATGTATAATTCTTATGGGATTTCTGATGGTCCAAAAGAGTACAGGTCAGTTTGGCAATGAGTTTATTTTTTTCATTGCAGCTAAAATATTTGTCCCATGTTGGATGAATCTGGGTTTTATGTTATGGTTTTCATCTTTTTTGCTTATTTTGTGAATATTTTGGCAAGTGTTATTTGTATGTTGGTTATGACAAAATCAAATTCAATTTTCCATTTGCATTTTATTTTGTAATTTTTTTTTTTTGTAGTATCTTATTCCTTTTGATTTAGTCTGCAGATAGATCCAACTAAAATAATAAAGGCAACACAGGTCTTACCTTAAGATCATTAAGTGCAGATTCACAGTGAAGGAAATTAGACCTCATACAACCTCCATCACTCTTCCCTCCTGCACACACACATTCAACCATTGGGCTACTCTACACTCCTCTCCCTCTCCCACAGCGATCTCAGGGGAAGGCTATGTAATGCAGCACTGCTGAGAACGCGCCATGAAAATATAAATACAACCTCGCCGCATTTCAACCATGTAAATAAACAGGGCCACCCAAATTTCCAATTAGAGCTGGTGTGGAAAGCAGGAAATGGGGTAGACAAGAAGAGACCACACCCCCTTCTCTATCCTCCACTCCTGCAAAGAGTCAAGGTCCAGGTCAGGGACATGGGACAGTGGCGGTAGAGAGAGGAATACAGCATTCTGCACCCCAATGAAGGCTGTTTTTGTACATCCCCCTACAGCTCCACTGTGCTCCTCCTCTCAGAACGAATATGTGGGATTTAATACTTATACCTTTGAAATCACTAAAATCTTGGTAATACGTAAGATTTTTTTGTGGTTCACATGTCTCCACCTTGCAAACATTTAATTTACTTCATTTCAAGAAACCAAGCCTTACATCAGCTTGCCTTATCAGTCCTATCGAGGTTATCAGGCGATTCCTATCTGGCTGAAATGAGGCATTCTCGCCGTATTCCACGTCTTCTTGGAACTGCTAGGCACCGCTATTATGCATCTAAGCCCTGAGACCACCCAGAAGCTGGGGTCCAGTTGTGCGAGGCAGAGGCAGGGTCCTTGTTGTGATAGACAAGCCTTCTCTAAGGAGAGATGGTGCTTTGATAGTGTAGCAAGGTTCGCCTGATAGCTGCCTGATCAAAGTCTGAAAGACTCAACTGGCACTCACTAGGAACTCATGTGCCGGTTGGTAAATCACTGCTTCAGCTGTGGCCAGTTGGCAAACATCATGGGACCTATTAGTTAACATAAACATACAACTTAGTGTAATTACCCCAGAGAGTCAAAGAGTTGTGTCATGAAAGTCACTTTCACTCCAGATATGGTTGTCAGGGATATCACCTCATTTCTTAATGACTATAATTCACCCGGAAAGGGCAGAGCTCATTTAGATAAGTCTGAGGGAAGGATCTGAGGTAACGATTTGTCCTCACTGTGTGTATATATGTATAATAGTTCGACAACTTTGACATTGTATCCTGCTGAGTTGTCGGATGGCACCAGCACAGATACCCCAAAACTGTGTCCTTCTCCGTCCATCATCCATTGTTCAGTGTTTATGTTTGACTGGTCTCTGACTGCAGTGTCTCTTCCCTCACAGGCTCCCAAACAGCCATACAGGAAACAGACAGTATAAACACAGGGCTCGGGAGATCCTCTCTTGCCTTGAATCTGAGCTGCTGAACCTCAATGTAAACACACAGAGACACTGGCTACTCATTCTGAGCGAGTTTGTAAAACTATGAGCCGTCACTCAAGTAGAATTTTGATCAACTTCTCTTGAGAGTAACAGATGCAGGAATATTTGCTGGAGACTGCGTTGTCCTTTTACTTCATGCTCAAATATGATGCATTTTCACTGACAGATCATGCCATGTTTTTGATAGATTTGCAGCCTGGGAACCAGATGAATCTGTGAGCTTGTTTTATTTTCTCTGGCAGATGCGAATTAGTCTGGCGATGCCAGGCTAACAGATTTGTCTAATATTATGTAAGCTGAGTCAGAACAAGACTATGCGTTTACAGCCACGTGGCTCTGTGAGGCTGTACCTAACCGGTACTTTGAGCTAAATGCTAAGGTCAGCATGCTAACATGCTCACAGTGACAATGCATGTTGATGTTTAGTAGGTAATGTTTATCATGTTCACCATGTTAGTTTAGTGTATGCTAACATTTGATAATTAATGCTAGATACAGCTGAGGCTGATGGGAATGTCATTAGTTTTGCAAGTATTTGGTCATAAACCAAAGTATTGGAGAAATTTAAATTTTGGCCTGATGATGGCACTAGAGAAAAAGTTATGGGATCACTGAAGGATCATGAATATCAGTACCAAATTTCATGGCAATCCACTCAGTAGTTGCAGGTGTGAATGAATTACATTTACTCTTGTTACTGTAACAATTTTGTGTGTACTTGTATTTTTAAAAATCTTCTTTTACTTTAGTAAAAACATTTTTTATCTCAAGTATTGTACTTCGCTACATTTCAAGTCGCATCCGTTACAGAATAAAAACAAAAGTCACATGAAAAAGTCATGATAAACGGTGTGAGAATGGAGCAGAAGAAAGGAGCCAAATGTGCTATATTGTGGCCAAATTGTCTATATTGTGATTGAATGTTCATCTGCAATTTTTTGTAGTGGTCCCAGTAATATTTGTTCTTAAAGTGTACTGAAGTAGAATATCACATGACATGGTTAAGCTACCTTTGAGTAAAAAAAAAAAAGATAAATTCAGTTGCAAGAACAGTACTTTTCGCTCATTAATTTGAAAGAGAATATTCAAATTATAATAATAAACATTCTAATTATCTAACTGTCCCTGCTATTTCATTCCTTTCAATGTGAGGGATGTCTCTCGTTTTTCTATGACTCACTCTGTAGCCTATGGAGTGTTTTGTCAGAGTGATTGTTATTTGGGGCGCATGGAGAGTCTTTAGTGCTGCGCGAGTGAGGGAGGAACCCACTATCGATAGCCTTGAGTGCTGCGCCCATAGATGAGAGTGGCGCATCCGGGTACTTTGCCCCTGCATCAAGCCCCGTCCCGTTTTGGGTGAAAGCAGCCTCTCTAATTTGATTGATGGTAAATGCAAATTCCGAGGTATTTGCCAATTAAATAGCAGGCGCCAAATCCTATGGCCGGTCAGGCAAACAATTGTGTTATGTTGTTGCCGATCAATGATATTTTGGTAGTCTGTCCAATGTGAAGTTACTGTAAATTAATTACATTGCTGTGGCGAAGAGACCGCTGTCTCTATTTTGATAGCTGTTTGTGCTTATTAAGTGACCTTTTACTATGAACTGAGAAGTATAAAACAGGTCGGATTTAGCCCCACTTCCTACAAGGTTCATTATTAGAACTTAGGTCAGCTCAATTTATGTTAAATATTAACGTTAAAATACCCTAGTTGAACCAAACTCTATTCTAAAAGCATGTGTTTTATGGTAGGGCCATATTTTTCACAGAAAAACTGTACTCACACCATCACTAAGACTCTTTACTGATTCGCCTCGATCTACAGGAACAATCGGCACACATGCCATTTGCTCAGGAACATCATTAACTAACCTGTGATGAAGTGTTTGCCACAGAGGTACACATATTGAATGGCCGGGTCACACAGTTTACCATTTTCATCTTCTCTGTGGATGGCCTGAAGCCACAGAACTATTCTAAAATAAATTGTAAACTGTTTTTTCTTGCTTTGTTTGACGTGGAGGCAGCAGCTTTTAGGCATGGTGCTACTAGTTTTTTTCAATTTGGCGCTGGCAGTTTTACAGCACTTGTTTTCACCCAAAAGGAGGTGTGGTCGTTCTGAAGACAGGAAAGTGACGTATGTGTGCTCTTGTCTATGGACTGCGCCTAAACCGGATATTGCTACTCAGAATCTGGAGTTACGGTACGTAACTAACTTTCGCGCCAAATCATTTTGAAAGAAAAACGGCCAACACTTGACCGACCAATGGTGTAACTTTATCACGTAGTCAGGCACAGACTTTCGCATTTATGGGCTGGCCCCTGCTTTACTGCAGTCCAGTCAAGAAAAAAGTTTGCATCTACCTTAATTAAGAAAAAAGGTTGCGTCTACCTGAATTAATCACTGGTTGAATGCACCACCCGGCGAGCACACTACCTGAAACAAATCAGACACACCCACGATGTTGCGTGACCAACAGGTGCATGCTGGGGTCTGGCTAACATGATAAATGCTAAAATGCTCGTGGTGGATCCTCCAGCGGTGACTTCTGCGGTCACTTTTACCTTCAGTGAGGTGTGTTAAGGCTTTCGGCTGTTTTTGACAATAATCTCTGTCACAGTTGTGACAAAATGTTTGAAAACTTTGAGGAGCGCAGTGGCACAAGCAGGCTGAGCGGACTGGTTATATTTGATTGCAGACTGTGGAGGACTTCGCGGTGCACAAGTCTCACAGAATGACGTTCAGACAGGTGAGTACAACAACAAGATTATTGTGATGGTTGTAGCTCATTGTACAGAGGATGACGTCAACGTTGCTAGGCAACGTAGCGTTATGTGCGTGTGTCCACTAGGCTACAGCTTGTGCAAAATCTGTGCGGCTCTCTTTTTGCTTTAATTTGTGTGTTTGTGGGCTGCAGCAGCTGTGGAGTTTTTATTGTTTATACAGTAGGCCTATATCTTTGTGTTGTCTGCATTGGTGATGTTTTATTCTACTGTTGATTCTATATGGCAGGTTATTTAATTTATGTAGCCTGATAATGCTTGTTGCACCCGCTGCAGTGTCCATAGCTTTTTATTTATTTTTGTTTTATTGCCTGAATTTTGCCCTCTTTCCTGGTTAATTATATCAAGGCTACACTGAGGAAGGTGGTTGTATATTTATAATTGATAATTAGTTGTATACACAGACTTCAAAGTGCCACAAATGTCAACTTCATGGCAGTGCTACAGGAAAAGTCAGGGGATCACTAGGATTCATCATCTGGGAACCATGAATATTTACAAAAAAATGCTCTAATCCATCGTATAGGTGTTGAAATATTTTACTAGATAACAGAAAATATTGAGCTTTTGGTGGTTCAAGAGGAAAAGTCAATCAGATGCATCCTCTGGTGATCATGCATGTCTGTATAACATTTCATGATAATCCAGTTGTTGAGATAGTTGTTTAGATTTTTTAGTCTGGACCAAAGTGGTGGAGTGATTGACACTGCTATCCTTAGAGCCACACGGCTAGGATGTTCACATTAGAAGTTAGCTATTGAGATAAGGAAACTGTGTATCATCTGTGAATGCACAAAATCAACCACAGGCCAGAGGTTTCATGAGTCATGGAACAGTCAAAGCCCAGAGATATACAGTCCATCAGGCCTCTCGCTTGCTACGTTATGATCCACAGTTCAGGATTCAGACCGCTAGACTGGATCCAGAATGTGGGAAAACACAATAACGCAACATTAATTCTTAAGTGCACCGCTGCAATTACATTCTTCGAGGTGTAAAAATGAAAAGGACACACTGCAAACTTTACACTAATATTGACCTTCCATTAAATGAGACTTAAAGCTTTCTGTCCTGCTTAAATGTTAAGATCTCTGCAAGCCCTCTGGGGAATGTATTTTTAACAGCAGTGTGGTGGTTTTAACAACCTCGGTTAGAACAACATGCTACAGCCGGGAAACACCCCGGTACTGGATTAAATGGCCCGCAGAACATCAGTGGGAACAACATCAAGGTGTATTTGCCTAGAGAATATTCATTTGCTGTGTGATAATAAAGATTAGCGACAAGCTGGTCTGTCAATAGAAAATGAATGGAGCTCTTGTGTGCTAGGTTACAGTTTTAATGTTGTTTCAGTCAATCTAGTATAAGTTGTGACTGTCTCCTGGCAGGGAACATTGCTACTACATGCAGTAAGTTGTCTTGAAACGGTTTTCAAAGCAGAATCTTTGGGATATCAAAAATATGCAGTGTACTTGTGTTGTGACCATAGAAGGCAAAAATTTAGTGTATTATAATTCGGCCGAGTGTAAAATGGAGTTTTATACATTGTCTTCAGATCTGAACAAATAAAGTCCATGTGGTCTTAAAATCGAAATGAATCACAATTTGAGTCTGTAACTGGCCAGTTTTACTGTAAATGCTACTTTTAATCATTTTTTAAATTCAGATATAATCACACATAAATAGTATAATAGTTACATATTCTTTGATATAATATTTTGGGAGATAGAGGACAAATGGCAGGTAACTTGTGGTAAATTTCCTCCATTCGTCTGAATGGGGGAAAAAAAGTACAGAGAAAAACATTTCAAAGCAATTAAGACAAGACGTTTGGTGTTATTTGTTGTTTGATACCATAAATGTCTCTTTTTTTTTTTTCTTATTTTAGTGACTCACAATTTTCTTTTCCAAGAATGAAAATGCACCAAACCTTGCAGAATATTCCCACCTAACTCAAAATATTACACACTAAAATTCTTGATATGGGCCCAAATGCAAGTTTAATTTTAAAAGGTAAAAAATGTATTAAAATCAAAATGCAGGGTATAGTATTGCAACTTGCACTAGTTTGGAGGCCCTGATAAGTACAAATGTTTTTTTTATTTATTTTAAATTAAATTTAAAACACAGCAGCTTCTGCATACACTATTTTCACACCTTTCCTAATACTTTCCTAACATATTTGTTTGTGAGACAAAATCTATGAAAGATGACGTTACCTTTTCCTCCTCTGACTAAATGGAGCCTAATCAACCTTATATTTGTACACTATCTGAAATATTTGGGATAGAAATAGTTTCATTCATATTTGGGTAAAGTGCTCCTCAGATGTTTTTCTGTCATGCCATTAACCCCCCTATTTTTAGTATACTGATGCTTTGAAATCATTGCTCAATGATCAGCTATTGTAATACATTGTATGTAAATCTCACATCCACTTAGCAGCTGAACAATTAATTTTTTTAATGTATATGAAACTGTAAAAATTACATTATCCATTTCACAATGTCATGTTTTCTTATTGTACATCTTCTAGAGTTGATCTTTCCAACAACCTAGCCAGTGATTGAAATCTTCTGTTCTTACATTTTTTTATATATCATATTTCAGAACTTTTCACCAATACATGAGCTGTAAGTTAGCAGTAGACAAAAACACTGGTTTGGTTTTTTTAAGAAAAGCAAAAGGAAAGTGATTTTCAGTTAATTATATGATTTACTTTTAGCTATAATTACAAAAAACACTGAACTAATTCACAAAGAATAAATATTCATGCAAACCACATTATTTGCACTTTGCCAAATACAGATAAATACAGATAACTCAGCTGTCATTTACATAATATTTCCTTTATTCAGGCCATCATATGCATAGTGTGACAATATTAAAACATGGCATACTATTATAAACTCTTCATCACTGGATAATTTCAGAACTTTTATTGGACAACCGGTTTTTGAAGACCAACAATCAATGTATTTGGTGTTGGGACCATCCTGTGTCTTCTGCCCAGCAGGGGGCATGGTTGAACACACTTCGCTTTATAATGACATTGCTTGCTTTACTGTATGCTTATATCAATAGTTCACTGAAATGGGCCAAGACTTTTCTATGTACTGTGCTCTGCTGGCATTCAGAGAATTACTTGAATATCAAGCCTACAAGGATGAAGGTACTGGAGTAGCTTTATTTCTAAGTAGAGTAGATTTTAGAATAGTGGATGATATATCTATCTATATATCTATCTATATCTATATATCTATCTATATATATATATCTACATATCTATCTATATCTATCTATATCTATATATATATCTATCTATATATATCTATATATCTATCTATATCTATCTATATCTATATATATATATATGAGAGAGAGAGAGAGGATTTGAATAAGCTGCCCTCTGTACACCTTACCCACCCTCTTAATGTTCCATTTTTGTGTGTGTCTCTCTCTCTCTGTCTGTCTCATCAGACCTTTGATCCTCCCACTGTTGTCTGCCTTGCTCTGGCACAAACAAAGCTTATCACTACTAGTGCCACATAACCACTCCTTCCATAGGCACTTACAACTCCTTTACATTTACTGTACACTCAGACATGACCTTGCAAACTCATTTGCAATGTTTTTCTATTTTACAATAGAACTCCAACTCTTTAAGTGATTATTCAAATGCTTTACACAGGATTCTTTTCAGAAGGTAATAAACATTTGTGAAGTGGCAGTTTATCTGGCTTTGTTTAAGCCACCCCGTCTCGATGCAGAGGAAGTAATAAAAGGGCAAATTACGGTTGGCCCAGCGGGATTTGACAAGCAAAAAATAAAGCAAATGTGCACAGAAACACTACTGTGAATTTAAGATACTGTACACTCCTTGACTTTATTATACAGTAGCTGGCCCAACACAGCATGATCTATGGATTATCCAGAGTAATGGGGACACTGTTGCTGCAACAATGCTCGATGTAAATCATATCACCTCATATCACAATCATGTCATTTGTCAATGTTGTGCGCTGCCATTTACCTCCATGGTTGTGGGGTCGAGACATAATTTTTAGAGACAGTTATTTGAAAACCTGGTCAAATAAAGCCAAAACTATCTGCAAGACTAGATACCACTAGCATTGAGTGAGAAAGGAGTTTTTACAAAAAAGAAAAAAAATGTATGACCCCTTAACGCCTCGGGCAGATCAGCACACACAAGCTCACAATCAATTACACAAACTTGAGTTTAAAAAGATAAATACCATGAAATATGGCCAAATAATGCAGTTCAGGAGTGCAAGGGATTCAAATATCTACAGTGTAAACAGGAAGTATATTTTTGAAGCTATTGAGCTATTCCTTTTGTACACAAGTAAATACACTGACTAATTTAATATTATGAATTGTTTCTGTATATTTTTACCAAATGTTAATTCATGATCAAACACTATGTTCATGAAGAATTAATACTGCATTTACCTAAATACAAATGCTTTATAATGCATGTGAAAGCTGCACCCTCGTAGGTAAATACGTCACTAATTGGTCATTAAATGGTCTTTGTCAACTAAGAGCATATTATCTACATTATGTGCTGTAATGTGTAAATAACCCACACCCTCATTCTAAATAGGAAGAATGGTAATCAAAATATAATTTCAGCCCAACACAAATATGACATTTGCTTGCTCAGTGTTTAAAGTAGTTAAATCCTGTGAGTTCCTATGACCTCAGTGTAAACCCCTGCCCTCCTCCCCTTCTTCTTCATCTGCTGATTTAAATTTATTGGATAACACTGTGTGATTGATAATCCCTACTGTTTCCTGTAGCTGATCTTAATGGTAGTTTTGGCCCATGTCTTTTTGATATAGTAGTCTAAAAGGTTCAGAATGTAACTCAGAGAGGTTGTAAAGCTTTTTGAAACAAGACGATTTTAACAAGATTATCTGAGGTTCATTCTGTGTGGTTTCTTCAGAACAGAGATGTTGTAGTCAGAGATGTTTCTCTTAAAGGACACATATTATCATATATTACACTTATTATACTTTTTGTGATTTTTCTCCACTTTTGTGGTGTCATGCATACACATTAAGCTTTGAGCTGAGATAATTAAAAAAAATAAAACAGGTTAAATTTGATTTATATAGTCATTTTAATTTACTCTTTTACATGAGGTTTTTATAAGCAGGTTTGCAGTCTTCATGCACCCTGAAAAATCTATCTTCTCTTTCTCTCTCTCTGCTTCTGGTTTTTCTTCATTCTCTCTCTGACTGCTCTTTCCAACCTGATAAAATAAACAACAGCTCGCTCAACAGAATGATTAATCCCTCATTGTAATTTATCATGTAACTAATGCAGTAATTTTAGGACAGCCTTGGGCTAAACCAGGAAATCACATTATCAAATGCATTGTGTAGAAAGAGTGTCACTTGCCTTAATATGTTTATAACAGTGACAATTTAGAGTACTGCCCATTAAGATGCCATTCTAATGTGGACATTATTCATTAATTATTGCTGCCTAGGTTTGCTTGTGGTCAAGGTATTAAAGAAGCAATTAAGTTACATATTATTCATATGCCCTTAAAATGATTTTACTTTCATATCTGCAAGAATATTATCCAACATGGTGTCACTTTCCAGGTGGCGAATTCCTCGTTTGAGAGAGAGATTATTTTATTTGAAATTCCAACTCTAGAGGGCCCTGTAGTCGGAGGTGGAGACCACTGCACTGCCTCTATAGCGTGACTGGGCAGAACACAGATGTCAAGAGGTGTGGAAAGGCCTCTCTGCTGCTCTCAGCTGTAAAAACAGTTAACAAGAAGCCCCTCACACACACCCCCACACACAAACATAAACACAGAGATTTATTGCTATATTATACATTGTGACTTTTTATCTGTTGATGAATAAGTCTTGATCACATCATCATTACTGTATCAGTATCCTCTTAAGTTCTTTGGCATTGTAAAAGAGAAATTACTGCAGATAAAAGTACAATATGAAGTAGTCTGTAGTACATCAGGAGCTATTTTTATCAGTTGGACACAACACAGCATTTAACAAATTCTTCCTAGTGTTGTAAACATTAAAACAGTTCCACAGTAGCTAATCTAATACAGCATAAAGCATGATCAAAATGGCCACAGTACTGAGTAAACGAACTGATCAAACTGCGTCTGATAAGCTGTATCTTATTGCATTTGCTTATCTAAATAAGTTCAAGAATCACACTTATAGTATCACACAGCAGATCACAGCTAAATTACACAAAATTGGTGGCAGTACTTCAGCTGAAATTCAAATACAGTTTTTAGATATGATAAATGATAGATATACAGAAGGATCTTTGCAGCAACAACTCAACAAACAAAGAAGGGTGTTGCTCTAATACCTCTGTTATGTGCTTTCTAATCTTAAGGTACACATTGTCTTTGCTGATATGGGGTCATCTACAGTCTATAAGGGAGTAGGTGATATTTTACATAATGACAAAAGTCCAACCAGGTCATTCCGTCATATGGGCTATAAAGTGGATATTGTTTCACCATTCATTGTTCCACGGAGTAAAATGACTCCTTGATTACTTGACAGTATCAAATAAATATGCTTAAAGTTTAACCAAGGCACGGCCGTAAGGCTGGCTGACATTATCATAAAGGGAGAGGAAGAAGGAGAAGGAAAAAATCAATCATATCAGGTATCATTAACTCGTCATCTCTGAGTGATCCACTGGGCTAGACGGGCTATTATCTTAAGATGCTCATCCAGTGTCTTGACCCTCTTGATAAGGATTGGATTTTGAATAAATATAATTCATATGATTTTATTATTGTCAGTATTAATTGATTTTTGGCCACCCAAGTGGCAGCAGAAAAAACTGACAATGTTGACATACTATCTCCTTATAAAGGTGATATAGCTGGGTAGGTAACACACAGCCAATTTTTGGAAAATAGCTGTCTGGTAATGGTAATAAGGTTAATGAGAGCGGTGCGACTGATCATAATCCAAACAATGAGCTGAAAGATGCTCAAACGCTCCGTAGAGTTGTGTGGAACTGCAGTCGAATGATTTTTCTCTGTGGGTTTATCAGTATGACATTAAATGTAGTCATTTAATTCATTGTGGGTCTGATACAGATCAGAAAAAATAAAAGTCAAAACTGAAAGGCTGTCTCTTTCAGTGAGTTTTTAGCAGGAGCAGCAGAGCACATTAAATCCATTTTGGCCTACGGGATGGATCAGAGTTGTACTGTATGTTTTCCTCTCAGTCGTAATCAACCTCTCTCTCACTTCTTTTCTATCATATTTTTGTAAAAGGTAATACAAACAAGAAATCTCTCACAGAATACCTATGAGGTATATTTGGTTTCTGTAACAGGACAGGGCCAGTGTTTTGTGGTCTCAGATGGATCATACATGGGACCAGTCTCTATCTGGACCTAGTGGGGCATTCTTGTATCAGGAAAGTTGTCCATGTGAGCCTTGGGCGGAGCCAGACACAGGTTTGTTTATGTCCTTAAGCCCACAACACGTGCCAGACGGGAGTCACCCATGTCAACACCGATCCCAAAGCACAGAATTCCCTTCCATAGAGACATAAGTCATTACTGTTTACTTTAGGCACTGTCATTACTTTGTGTCTTACTCATTAATTAGCTTATTAAGTAAGCATTAAACTCCCCAGAAGAATAACACTAAGGACTTTTAGGCCTGTTTGTAAATGCTTCTCCTCAGATTGTTTAGATATGGGCCTTACCCCACCTGACAGCTTTCAAAGTAATGCTGCTTTTATTGTTTTCACCTCTGAAAGCATGTCTGTGTTCAGGTGCTAGACAGGTTAAATTTTCTTAACTGACATGCAAACTTCATTCAAATTCCTCCAAAATGTGCACACATCTTCACAGTTTGACATATTTTATATGACTTTATAGGATATTCACTTTCACTTAGGTTGTACATAAAGATACAACTAGTAACAATGACACACCAAAAATAGCTTTGCATGCAACAAGGGTGTGTTTAATGCTGTCACCCTTTGCCAAAATCATAATGAGAAGGTGTTCATAACTACAGTTAA
Organism: Siniperca chuatsi; assembly: GCF_020085105.1. Taxonomy (NCBI): domain Eukaryota; kingdom Metazoa; phylum Chordata; class Actinopteri; order Centrarchiformes; family Sinipercidae; genus Siniperca; species Siniperca chuatsi. The sequence continues at coordinate 13,380,335 of NC_058054.1, read as the reverse complement.
CGTCTTTTCAGTTCAACTAAGAGCGGTTGCTTAGCAGCATGTGTTTAACTGTGTATGTATTCAACCCAGGTCAAAAACAGTAATAAAACATCATTCAGTGCTCATGCACAGCAATGATTAAAGTTTTCAAAGAGCGGTTATTACATAGACAGCGATGCTGTACAATTACAACCGTCATATTTATGGGAAGAAAAAGATCCAACCTGCTTTATACTGTAAACATTTTGCCTGCTATTCAAAGTCCAAGCATCACTGTGTACACATCTCTACAGTATAAAACACCAGTTATAGAGAAACTTATTTTTACTATACTGATCCGTGTTTCTCTGTTTTGAAAACAAAAAGATAATTCCTGTTTATTACACCTTGGGTCTCATTTTCATAGTTTTGGCCATCATTTCTATCAGTTACAGTTACAGTAAAACTGTACTCAACAAAGTATTTGCTGAGATCTGTGGACACAATGCCATTACTACAATGAAATCCAGTGGGGAAATAAACGATCAGTCAGTAAGTCAGAAGTAAAACAAAGTGAACAAAGTGTACAATCCCTCATTGCACAAGAAGACTGTGTGCATTGTGCACAACTACCATTAGTAGTACGGAAAAAGTTGAACCAGGGAGTTGATCTGTCAACTGTGTTTAGACTTGCTTTTGGGTTATTATTTTTCCGTTTGCCTTTTTTATTTTTTTAAATTTTCTTCTGGCTAACCTGGAGGTTTGTTTAAAAACTGTCTTATCGTCTGACTACCTGTTGTACTTTCTTAGATCTCAAGGTGTGTCCAGACAGATTATAGTAGAAGCATAGAATATCGTATTGTATTTTCGCTCACGTCATTCGCGCAAATTTGACCGGTCGACCATTTGTTCAGTCAGTGCTGATTTGCCCCAAACAACCGATGTACTAACTGTTCAGACATTAGCTATAAGTGAGCTGACCGTGCGTGAGGAAGCCCTGGGCGAGTTTGCGGCCACTTGCGTATTTCCATTGACGTATGCAAATTCTTCACGTTCTGTCTCTCAGAAATTAACTTAGTAGCTTGGCAGCTGTAATGTAATGACCATATCAGCAAGGATAGGTTCACAATTTTACAAGTCTGTCTTAAAAAAATAGTGGCCATACAGTATGAACACTGAAACTGGTTTTGCTTGCTGTAATCATTCCTCTTGTTCATACTGGCCTTCAAGGAATCCCTTCCTAACATGCTTCCAATTAAAGTGATGGGGGTCTTTAACCAAACAATATAGTGTATGTTAAAGCAGCTACTGTATTAAAGGAAGATGGCACCACCCTAGTTTGTTGGTTGTTGTGTACAAAGAGATAATCTGTTGAGATATGTGATGCTTATTTTTGTGGGTATACTGGCACTGTGTTGTATTGTGTGAGGATACAGAGAGTAATGGTTAAGGTGCCACCACAGAAGTAACAGTGTGCTGGCAGACAATACTACCTGTTGTTATGTGATAGCAGCTAAAAACAAACTTCTATTCAACACCATGCATTTTCAGTGCTCTTATTATTTTGCTCTCATTGTTCAGTTCTTCTCTTCTTATGTCACACCCTTTCCCATTACATCTGAATGGCTTGCTTACTAAAGGAAGCCACTGAGGATTTGTAAAAATGTTTTTCTAAAGTCGACCTTATGTGTCATGATGAGTCATACTGTGTTTATGACTTTCTGAATGGACATCGCTTCGCCTTCGCTCAGGCAGTGCTTGCTGGGTTTTACCATTGTAATCTTTCACCAGGAGAAAATCTCATCTCCTTTTATTCTAGACTTGCCATGTGGAGACTGAATTGTCCCAACATGTTCATTGTCATCAAAAGGGCTATAAATCAACAAACACACCTGACAAACTTATAATGCTACTTATATTAAATTTTACTTTTTTGCAGGATGATGTAAAGAAAGAAATCCTTTTTAGAGCCTGAGGTTTTTCACTCACAATAACTTTAGTTATACTGTTTGCACCTGTGCTGTGAGGAATTTCAGCTATTGAAACTCGATAGACTGTGTTAATTGTTGGCTCTCCCAAGTGTTTGAGAGATCAACATGTTTGTACTGTTGAGGATATTTGATCATTTTATTGCCATTTCTTGTCAAGATCATAAGCCTTCCTGCACTATAATTACCTGCCATGTTCATTTTGTGTTGAACTTTTTGCAAACTGATCAATCCTGTGTAGAGGCATCTTTAAAGAATGAATGAATTAAAAAATAGAAATATCTGCCCAACTTAGAAAGCAGACAAAATGCCAGTGTTTCTTGTTACAGTTACAATGGCATTGTGTTATGGCCGTTTCCCCGACTATGTCTGTGCCCTTTTACCTCATCGTTTGTTGTTTTGTTGGTAGAGGTTGTTTGATGCTGAATGAGGATCAGATTACAAAGGCATTGTTTTGATCTCGCTCCATAACACGGCAGGCTTGGAAAGGCAAGAGGTCAATGGACAGGAAGTGGCTTTCATCGTGCCTGACTCTTTGACTCTGGCCCTCCATTGTGTTTATGGGCCAAGTTCATGCTTCTTGATGGAATTCCCAGATCATCATTTGTTACCAAGCATTGTGTCATTTCGAGAGGCATCATTACTTGTTGCTGTTCATTGAAGTAAGTTACAGGTGGACTGACGAATATGGTGATAGACACAAACATACAGAACTTTAATGTTAAGGACAGGTGATATCCTTTTTTGGAGGGAAACTTGGGCTGCAAATTTTAGTCAACTATTTATATGAATATTTGCAAAATGTGGGCAAAGATCAAGATATGATTATTACAATGCTGCAATGATGCATCACAAAAGTGGGATATCCTTTCTTCTCCCCCTGGCCTGTTTGGATGCTCTTCCTCTCTCATGTCACAGTCTGGGTCAAAGGTAAGAGACAGACCATAGACCCCCGAAGGATGGACAACCCTGTCCTTCAAGGAGACTGAAATAGAAATTACAATTCACCCAAGCGCTCCTTTGACCTCATCATAACCCACCTTCCCTCCTCAGACCTGACAAACACTGGGTGTAGTAAAGAAAACATCCTTTCACGAGTTGTCTCACTGCCAGTTTCCTGAAAAGGCATACCCAGTGTCTTGCAGAGTGTATCAGAACCTGAACCTCCCTGTTTAGCAACAACAGCTGGTGAGTCATCGCAGTGGGTTGTGAGATTCTCACTGAAGATTACACACAGAGAATAAGTTTGGTTTATAAAATACAGTTTACCAAACAATGATGTTTTTCAGCTTTTTCTAGCATTGACTTGTGTCTGTTTACTTTCCCTAGACTCTATTGTTATGCAGAAGAAGAGTTTAGTCTGCCATGAGATCACTGTGTGTATGCGACAGTTTTTGACTTCAGTCATCATATACACTTTCAAGACAATCCAGGTGTTAGAAACGTGGTGACGAACGGTAGGGATTACTCGCAGGGCTGGTTGGTGAGCTTCTGTAGCTAATGAGCTAACCATGAAATGCTAACCATCTAGCCAGCTAGGAACATGCTAGCGCTAGTCAGTCACAATAGCTCTCCAAGTTAGCTAGCTTTAGCAAGCTAACAGTTATTTGTACCATCAACTCCTGCCTCATAACTGTCTGTTGACCATTCCGAAGCGTGGAGCACTCCGAGAGAGGAGGGTAAAATAAAAATAGACGGTGCAACACAGCTAATAAGAAATGATCACTTTCTCTTTTTTAGACTCTTTGGCTCTACGTTTCCACAAAGTTCAGGACAGTCAAGAAAGTTTGCTATTAGCTAATATGGCGCTAAATTTGTATGTTAAGTTGAACTCGACTGGAAAGATTTGTCTCCTTCACGCTGCAAGTGAATCCACTGATCATGGTCATTCCATTGAAGTTAACTTTCCTTTTTAAAAGGACTAGGTTTTACATGTTTCATGGCAGATAACAATGAACTCTCTCTAAATGGTGAGTGAATGCCTCAGTAGTACTTTTAAGAAAATTATGCAAATTTAAACACTAGCATCAGTACAGGCCTTTGTTGAGAAACCTTGATTCTCCAGATACACTGCAGCACTGAGGAGATCTGAAAAGGTCACAAGAGACTTGACCTTTCTATTTACACTGGTTGGATTCCAGCTCACCAGATTCTGGGTGCAATTCGAATCATTCTGTCATCTGGTTTGAGCCTTACCCACATGAATCATGCATAGACTTGGCTCATTTTCAATCATGAATGGTCACCAGTCATAATCAGGAATGTTTATATAGACAACTGATTTGTTTTTTGATCTGATGTTACTGATCAGATAGATGAGGAATGATTCATGAAATGGGGTGGAGCAGAGTCTCTCACGCACCTTAATGGCATGGGCTGATTGGATGATTGCACAAGTTTGTCCTTGCAAGGTTTCTTTTTTTTTCTTAGAAAGCCATACTGCCCTAACCTGATGTGCCAGATGGTTTGTTACATAGAAATGTCTGAGAAGCCATCCTTGGAAACTGTTTGGGAAAGGGCAGGCACTTTCAAAAAATACTTGGTAGGTGATTGGATGAACCATCTGTCTATCACTGTCTATCGGGCTAACTTCAACCAATTAGATCAATGAACCATATGACGTAGTAGGAGAGGCGAAGCCAGTCGGGAGAAGAGCGAAAACATCTGCCTTCAGTGCCGTTCTTTTCTCTTCTTTCAATGAAGAAATACTCTACAGTTCTGATGTAACTGATGCTATAGCAGCATCTACGCCAACCTCTTTAGGAGCCGCCATTGTTGTTTTTGTCACTTTGCCTCTCGCTGTCATCACACCTAAACCACAGCCGTAGCTGCATGTAGTTCTTTGTAGGACACTGATTGGTCCGAACCATGGTGGTTAGGGCACAAACACATAGCTTGAAGGATTCTCGCATGATCTCGCAAATCCAGCTAGGTAAATGCTAGAGACGATTTAGAAGAGACTGCTCACTTGAGAGCCATTTCCTGTATCTGTGTCACGTGGGTTTATCGTGAACATGAGCATATGACATATTCTTTCGCCCCCAAGTCAAAGTAAATATCGGACCCATTTTTCACAAGCCACATATTTTCCGAACATTTTACACTACACTAAAATGGCATTTTTTAGACAGACAAATCATGAGACAGTTAACTTTGATCGAGACTGTCTCTGTCTCAACCACACCCTCTCGTGAAATCTGGCAACATCTGTTCTCTAACCGTCGGTCTGGTTTCACTGCAGTGCTGCCGACGTCGCTTTCCAACCGGATAAACAATCTAAATCTAATCTAAAGGGACTTACACGTGAAACCCTGAATTAAAAGTTAAAACTGAAATAAAACGTGTTTTTCTTTGCTTAATAATACTATTATATATTGTAAATATTGCCCAGATGGCTTAACAGCTTAACCTTTTGGATGCAACTGCTAGTCAACTGTAGGAAACAAAAAAAATCATGAGCTGTTGCTATGGCCTCAGGTATAACTCATTTAAAATGTAGGGAATTATTAATTAGCAGTCATAACTCTGGTGAAACCAGCTTTTAAAGGGGAGCAATCACTGCTGATGACTTCAAACACTGTGCATGTGGCTTTAATCTCTCTCAGATCTCTAAATCTAGGAAGGTTACAAGAGAAGAGATCACATTTCAAGCACAGTTTACATTCTCCTCATTGTAGACACACCACACAACAAGATGCATACTTGCTTTGCGGAAGAGTGAAAATATCCTTGGCTCCGAATGAATTCATTTCTTGGTAGGCAGAAGTATGTGGTTCTTAAAGATGAATCATGTCCTGCTCTAAAAAGTAGTAGTAGTTTTATTCCTCAGTTCTTTAGAATTGTTATTGTGTTGAACTTTCATCCTGATTTACGTTTTACATGTCACATTTATGTTTTAGAATGAACAGCTACTGACTTTGTGTTTTTATTAAAACCCTTCATTACCAGACTGCGAGGATTTCTTTAAGGGCAGGAATACAGCCACATTTATTTGGATCAAGCTACTATTGGGTGTGAAGTTACTGCATTAAAAAAATCAGAAATACGTTGCATTATCTTTCTATACTCAATTTGTAATGATAACTCTTGCAAATATTTGTGTTACCTACCTCATACTGACTCTTCGGCAAACTTCAGCGTACACAAACAACTCAGGGCTGTTTTTAGAGGGAATCTTTATTTCTTTGAGTCCTTACATGGAATCACAGCTGCTGTCACTGTGGTTGAAAGACAAATGTATCATTAATTCGAACTTATAAGGCCCAATATGATAACACTGTGATATATATACTTTTCTTATTCCATTTAGCAGCTACAGTTTTAAGCTGCTACTATGCTCCACCAGAAATGCTTGTCGAATGGTTTGGCCAGCAGTGCAGAGGTGAGAAAGGTGCCAGGGTTTTTCATTTTTTACACAATTGTCACTTTTTGTGTGTACCGAGTGCAGCACTATGAATGCCTTCCAGGAGAGACTGTCTGTCGGAAAATGTACAAAGTTAACCCCATTTTACTATGAATTTTATTCCTGTTTTGTTAAGTACAACAAATTTTCTTGTGGCATAAAGAAACTCTGCAGACTACCAATGAAATTCTATCAGGTGGCACACAAAGTAAAATGGGATCTGGAGATTTCTCTAAATGTCTGAAAACTAACATAACGTAAACATTAACGTGCTTATGACATGACAACTGATTGTAGAGCTCACTTACAAAATATTAAGGTTAAGCAGTGCTAAAACCATGGGCTTTATGACACACAAAACCCTAAAATGCACTTTACATCAACGCAACAAGCTTAAAAACACCTACACACCCATATATTTATTATTTTATATGCAATGACACAAACTATGATTGCCTTTGTTCCGCTGATAGTTAACGCAGCGTGTGTATTTAAACTTGTGCGTACAAATCGAGATCATAAATCTGTAAGGCTATGAGGTAATGGTGCTATTGTACGCCATGTGTCAGTTTACGGATGTAGGCCAATGATACTTTGTACACAACTTAAATTTCAATGTAAATGCCAAGTTAAGATGGCACAGTTATGTTTCCACTTGAACAAAAAAAAAATCCCTCAGCACAATTCATATAATTACATTAGTTATAAAACAGGGAATTGTTTGAATGATCGCATTATGGTGAATATCCCTGAGGTTATGACTAAACAACATATAACTCAAACATTGGTTTGCTTTGAATTGACTCTTAAAAATGCAAACCCATAAAGTGTTTGTGTTTCCACTGAAATATCACTTTTCCGGGAGGATGATTTTCAGATTTGGAATTTCAGAGAAATACTACCTCTTAAGTTGAACCTAAAATAAGTTGTTCATTTTGGAACAAGAACCATGCTAGCGGCTCTGTGAGGCTGTACTTAGGCACAGGTGCTTTGAGCTAAATGCAAACATTATCATGCTAACATACTCACAATGTATAAGGTAATGTTTATCATGTTCACCATCTTAGTTTAGCATATTAGCATACTAACATATTAACAAATATTAACCTCATACCTCATGGTGGCCCCATTTGAAAGTCACAGAAATAAGTCACTAGGATTCATCCTCTGGGGACCATGGATGTCTATAGAAAATGTTTATAGCAACCCATTCAACAGTTGAGATATTCCAAGTGGTGGACTGACTGACATTTCCATCCCTAGAGCCATGCAGCTAGCAAGAAAATGGTAGCTGGTGTTGCAGCTTCAGCCTGGTTTTGAGCCAACGCTGAACAGAGCGTTGACCTGATGCTCTGAGGTGGGGCTGAAGGAACAGAGATGTGTGGACTGCAGCTGAGATTGTTAACCTTCTTGGGATGGCAGGTAGGAGCTGGCTAATTCACCTTCAGGAGAGTTTCTGTGTATCCAAACTGTCATAGAAGATCCATTATTGCTGTCAGCATGTGTGCAAGCACACTTATAGAGAGAGTAAAGGGAGTCGGTACACATACCGATGGCAATGCGTGCCCACATGCTACTCCATACACACACTAATCAAACATGCTGTAAACATTCCCCATTCACAGACATTACGAGTAAATTCACACCAGGCTTGAGGCATTGTGCTGAGCCGAGGTCCAGCCGGGAGAACAGATCCAGAACAGGTCTGGAAGCGTGTGGCTTGGAAATAAATATCATTAAACTCAGCTGTCAGATTGCATTTGGCTCTGCTGAGCGCGCCGCCATCCATAAGAGCTTGGCTGTCCTCCACGCGAGCGCTGGTTTTCTCTCTCTCTTCCCTCTTAAACACACCAGAAACAGACACAAACACATGCAGGGACAAATCCACACACACACACACATACACATACACATTTAGACCACCTGGGAGATGTGTTTATGGAATCCAGCAGAGACCACACGAGAAACAGACGTTGCTTTTATTTTGCTTTAAGCACAAAAGATCTAAATAGCCTCATTCATTTACATCCAAAATGTAGTTTTGTCATGGGGAACAAGGACTACAAAGTTCTGCTGTGATCACAGACAAAGACCTGCTGTTGTAAACAAGCACAAGCACATAATGGAGTGGGGTTACTGGTCTGTAGCTTGATACGTGGTAGTAAATATTTTTAACATCTATGTTGCCTTGTGGTGTTTTATAGAGACGGGGCAATTCAATTAGGAAACACAACCCTGGTAACAAAAGCAACAAATATATAATATGGCAACCAAACACTAAAAATAAATAAGGAGGATAAAGATTATGATTACCCTGGATCCACAGGACATTAAATCTTCTTCAAGATGGTATTTGCCCTCTGATTGACTCCTATCTGAGTAGGTGTAAATCAGGTGTGTGCTGGTAAACCTGCGTTGGTTTCGTGCAAAGCCAACGTTTTACAAGCACTCACCTAAAGGGAGTTCCTCCTCCCATTTGCACGCAGGGCCCTTTGTTGTCTATGCTGTGAGCCTCCCCCCCCCCCTCGTCTTCTTTTCTTTCATTTGAAAATAACCCAAACAGGTCCTGTAGACGTAGTAATGGAGATATTATCTAAGCATACTTCACCTGAAGGGGATCCCATCATACAGATTTTTTTCCCCTGCATGCACGATAGAGGCCTGAAGGCCTGAAGGCTGGCAAAACAAGTTGGGCACGGTTAGGGCAGGCTAAACACTGCTAACAGCTTTTAGAGTCTTTTTTTAACAGTTTGCTGTAAATAGTAATTTTTCCTGGTTAATGCACGCAAAGTGTCAGGATCTTTTGGTTTGAACACATTAAATGAATAGCAGATAAATGATGTTGCAGGGTTGGTAAGAATTCTGACAAATCTTTCCTGTGGTGTTTGATCTATGTTACATGATTTGAGAATATCAAAATCCACGTTTTGTGTCACTATAAGCTTGAGATGATGTTGCACTGAGGCTACTAAAGTAGTCAGTGTGTAAAACTTGTTGATGGTATCAGAATTCCCATCAAGTTCCCACATGTCTATTTACGAAAGCAGCCTTAAATGTTTAGGTACAGGGCAGCAGAGCATGGCCTCACGCAACTGTTGTCCCTGCAGATAAAAGCTGTAGACTTCTGGTCAGTAGTCATACTAGCATACAAACTTGTTTGTAACAAGGAGAAAAAGTCACACTTACTCTAAAACAGTGTTAAAGCTACTGTGATACATATAGGTCACATTTAAAACCTGACTTTCCTTTGCTACCATCCAGAGATAATGGACAAGTGAAAAATACACATAATCAGGAGCCAAAGTTTAATGGCTTGTTCTCAATTAGAGGCATCACAGTTACCACGTAGATGCATTTAATGCTATTTATATTTACATCATTGCTAGCTTGGATCTGGTAATGATTCGAGATTATTATAGTTTGAGTGTGTATGTTTTGCTTTGGTGTCACTTATCCCATTACCAAAGCTACTTTCATAAGCATATTTCTTTTAGAGGATTTCCATTATATTATATTATATAATCTTTTTCTCTAAATAAGTCCATCATATTGCAGTTTGTCAGAAAACCATGTGGAACTACTCTAGAAAGCATGCTTTGGTTTTCTGGATATCCCAAAAAAACAAAATTAGTGTGACACGCAAATGATCCAGGCATGTGTTCCTAGTGTGTCCACACATTGCATAATTGTCTAAACTAATTCAGGACAAATGTACAGATTATGTGAAATATTATACATTGAAGTAATGACGTCCTGCATTCAAGAAATAAAATTCTGCAGGTCTTTTAGTTTCCAATCATTATCAGGAATGTCATAATGTTTACAGTGTCTGCTTCGTATTTGTTCCTCTGGGTAGCTGGGATGTCAGTTTGAATATAACCAGCTTTTGTATAAGTCGCCATGATCAGAGGGGGAATAAAGGCAAATTGTTCAGCTGTTTCAGAAGTTTAACTAAAGCTCAACTTCCTGCTGGTTCCCAGTAACTGCTGACATGGCAGGATCAACATCTGACCAGTAACATGCAAACAAGGGAGAACAAACAGATGAGCAGGAAGATCCATTGATGTCTTTTAATAAAACAGGGTGTGGAGCAAACTAATGTCAAAGAAATTAAGTTTAATTTGGGTAAACACATTCATAAATGTATTATTTGTATAATGTATAATTCAGTTTACACAAGGCGCTGACTCAGTGTAAAGATCCGCCCAGTTACCTTGATTTTAATTCCAAACTTAAGCTTGTCTTGCAGTCGTGCTTTGATCACTGCGGTTGCACATGGCTTTAGCTCCCTTTTTTGAACCTTTGTATTTCATGTGATTGAATTTGACAGAATTTACCCGTTGCTATGACAACAAGTAATGCACACAAGACGAAAAGAGAGAACATGCCTTTGCTTGTTTACAGCTTTGAATTGTTTCTATTTTAGTTAGGTGGTGCCATGTTCTGAAGCTTTGGGCACGAAAAGAGATGGCAACAAAAATGTATCAAGACTGTCCCACTGAAGACAGACGGAGGTCATTTGCAGGTGATGATGAACCTGATGTCCCTCCTAGTAAACAAAATCATATATGATAGCAGACCTTTATGATTAAACATAATGGCTAATCATTGACTTAACTATATAAATGATTGTATATTTAAAAAAAGTCCTCGGTTTACTCATTTCTGTACACTGTATGTCAGTTCACGAGAAAAATATAGTGAATAATAAAATTACAAATTATTTAGCAATGTGATTACATTTGATCTGGTGACATTTGAGAATATTGCAGTTGTTTAGAGGGGTTCAGATATGTAGGCTATATATTCTTAAGTATGTGATTAACAGTAATAGTTTAAAATCTTTCATTTTCTAATATAAAGTCGCCCTTTGGTTCATCTTACTCCTGTTACTTTACAGAAATAACCTGCCTGGTTGGTGTTTTTAAAGAAAAAAATCATCAGATTCCATGACTAAAAACTGTATCTCCTTGCTTGAAAGCACAGATATGTACACGGAAACCTCATAGAAAACAACATATCCACAGTACAAAGACAGCACGTAACCTAAGATTAAGCTGTAAGACTCTGAATATCTGTAATGATTAAACCTACACTGTAATCAAATCATAAGTGTTCATTTTATGTTTCTCCCTGGGACATTGTGTCTAAACTGTGAGAGCGGGAGAGATGATAAATGTTGAACAGCTGAATTAACATGTGGATAACATTTACGATGCATTTTTGTATTTATTTCACGAGGTTAAAATGTGACACTGCAAAATGGTTTGTTGTAAAATATAAGTTTGGAGTTTGGTGCATAGGGTGAAGGTGTATTTTATTTTATTTTTTAACTAAAATGAAGTGAAAAGTAGGGAACCATTTCTGTCAAAATTGTAGTGACTCCGCATTTTTGATTCAAATTCAAAGAGTGCAAAAAATTATAGAACTGAACAGTTGAGCCACCTAGTAAGTTACTCGAATGCCTGCCATACATACTCAGATTGACATATTTATCTGGCCATTCTCGCTACTATAGTGCGATGATGTTGACTGTTTGTAGCCCTGCTGCTTGTCTATAACAGCTTATTAGACTCTGTCCGCTTACACGCTAGGCCTCAACACACACCTCAGTGCCCAGAACCCTGCAGAGAATAAATAGAAGGATCACTCACACTGTTAAACCCCCATTCACTGTGGAAACTGTTTCCCCCATTTGCTAGCTGAACTACATACCTATGTCAACCCCACCCTTGGTGTCTTCGGCAGTGTTTATCCCATTCCCCCTTTTTTTGTCTAAACATGAGAGAGGTGTTAAGTGGTGTACTCACACAGATGGTTTGCATGAAGTACACATCTCTACTTTTACACCAAACCAATCTCCAGTACCTAACAGCTACCTGGCCTATAAAACTTAGACCCAGATATACATATAAATGATGCTAAACAGACAAAACATTCTAAAAAGAATGGAGAAGCTGGGTTAACATAACTGAGTACTAATACTAGACCATATGTAAAAATGTATGGTTGGAAAATATAGGCAGGATATGCAAAAACAACAATAGTTGACCAACTAAGACATGATGAAAAGTATAGAAACATAGAGCAGGAAAATATATGTTGCACATCTACAGGGAGTTCTAGTCTTATTTTGAGTCTTTGACATTATACTGTAATTCTGGTTTCTGAAGTGGTCCCCACATGCTAAGAACATAAGTGCAGTAGGGAAAAAAGCTTACATTTCTATACTTCTCCACCTGTGGATAACCTCTCTTGCTTGGAATTCCCCCCCCCCTTATTTGTTTTGCAGCTCATTCGCTTTACCTCTGAAGTGACAAGACCAAAATAGAAACTTTCCAAACCAGCAACATGCAGGGGCCTGCTTTCAGTCCTCCTTTTATTTCTGCTTCTCTTATCAGGAGACATGAGAGAACTTTGTTTACTGTCATCTTTAAATGTGTGGCTCACAGATCACTTATATTTAAGCACATAAAAGGGTAAATAAGATGACATTAGGTGCTTACCATTGAAAAGACAGAATGTATGCATTCAGAGGGTGGGACCAGATCTACATGAAGAAACATGTGGAGCCAAATATACATGAAGAAAAAGACTGATGACTGATGACTAAGAACACGCACATGTTTGTGCAAAACCATAATGCTCCAGTTAAATAGTGAGACACTGGTAACATGGTTTCAAAACAGAGCTGTCAAAATACTATAATTAGTGGCTGATGAAATATTTTGAGGTGGGATGTATTGTACAATGATAATAAACACACAGCTGCCATAAATAGCGTGAAGTAATGCTTGGAATCAACATGAAACTCTTTCTATTTTGAACCTTTGAATACATCCCCAACTCTGAAGCCACTCTGTGATCTTTACGCTCTCGGCAACATAATCTGCAAAACATCTGAAAATCTCCAATTAGCTGCTGCCTCGCATGCAAATGCTTTTTGTTGGCAACCAAAATAAAACAGAATATGTGGTCACTGTTCGACAGATGAGGTGGAGACAGAGATGCACTTCCTCCTACAATGTACAACATTGAATGAAATAAGGAACATTTACTTTAACAAGTTCACCTCTGTAATCTCAAATTTCAAAGCGCTAAATGAACTCTCAAAATTAAAAATACTCCTAGGAGAAGGAGTATCAATATGCCACAACCTGAAGGACAGTGAATGACCTACACATGCACATTCATTAAAAAAATGTTGCAGTGTTGTAGTTTCCACTTTTTGTATTTGTATTTTAACTGCAAGTCTACAGTTTATTATTATTATTATTATTATTATTATTATTATTATTATCTTATCTTACTTATCTGTATATATTTTAATATCACAATTCTTCTGTTTATGTATGTATTTATTTTACACATGCTTTGGCAATGTTAACATCTGTTTCCCATGCCAATAAAGCCCAGTTGAATTGAATTGAGAGAGAGAGAGAGAGAGAGAGAAACTGACTGTAAATCCTCATCAGGTTGACATCTTCACAGGGTTATTTTTAAACGTCTTGTGGAATTTGCAGCAACAGTATACATTACTGAAATGCTAAGCAGGGTTTAAATATATAAGATATTTCAATTATCTCCTAATGAATATTATATCTAAAAACATTTAAACAGAATTATATTTTATTAACTGAAATATATATAAAATACATAAATGAAAAAGTACATCAGTATAGCAAAGAATCAATATATAGTTCAATCATGTTCAATATGTATTCTTTTATTTATTTATTATTTTTTTTAGAGACATGTCTGATTTGACATACTGTAAATTCACACTGTTTGCTTGATGTAAAGAAAATACACAAACCAGCTTGCAAAGAACCACTGGGACCAGAAGTAAAGCTCTATTTACAACACTTAGCGCTGTTTTAATTTCATTAACTCATTATGGCAGACTTGTATATGCTCAACAGTATGTCACTACCTTGACAACAGCTTACTCACATGAACAGTGTGTTTTGTTTGATGGACACATGCACACAAAAAGCAAACATATCTCGAGTGTTTTGAAGGCTTTGTCTTCATTGTCTCATCTCTTCTTTCCATACCTACTGCGCATCATAATTTCACCACAAACTCTTTGCATTAGCAAAATCTGTTATATAAAGCTGAGGCACGACTGAGGAATTATTCAACGTAAGGACACACAAGTTGATGAAAACTCGTATCTGATCTAGTGTCTGCAGAAAGGCACCACACCACAGTGTAATCTAATGTGCTCTTAAATGAGACAACAAGAGCCTGTACTTTTAAAATGATTTATGGCAGTGTGTCATTGACTGAGGAAAATGTAAGTACATAGACACACATTTAAACTAGGGGAGAATGTTTTTTAAATCTATTGTCCAAGGTTAAAATACCTGCCAAGCATTTGAGCTTTCACAAATATACTTGTATACAATACTTGTGGCCTATATTTTTATACTATATTTGTAGTAGTAAGTAAAGTAAGTTAAGCAAGCAAATTCACTGTTTGTTGTAGATAGATACATAGATACATGTCATAAAAAAGGAAATAAAATCATTCAACACCAACATACTTTTTCAGTACCACTGTCTATTAAAGGGCTTATATGTTTTTACTAATGGCTTAATTAATGATCAATAAATTAATTACTAATGCCATAAGCCTTTATTAAGGTCACATTTTGGGTTGGGTCAGTGGCTGGTGTTTATCCTTTATTATTTGGTAATATATGAGGCACACATATGCTTCTCTCTGGTTCCACCTGTAAAGCCATAACAGATAAGGTTTTATTAAGCAGATCCTGATGTACACAAGAACACAGGCACATAAGCTGTTACATGCGGTGACCAGAATGAATACATGGTCTTTGAGCTGAATCCATCCTTGACATGCCTCCTTTCAAAATAGTAACTTCACCCTGCATTGGGTGTCACAGACGACACAAACCGATTATTACCTGAAAATCAAAACATTCCCACTAGCACAAACATGTGCAACCTACACACAGAAACAGCTTGGAAAGTTCAACCACTTGTCTCCGTAACAACATATCAGCGGCTAGTGTGATGTCAACATAGGTTTCCAGGTGGTGTATGAGGATATTATTTTTCCATTTGTCTATTTGGTGACACTGTTGCAGCACAACTAATGAAACCAGTGATATGGTCTGAGAATTTTCAGGAAGTAACACTACCAATTATACAAAAATGGGTTGTTGGGTTCAACATGACTGCCAGATGAACCTGAGGGAGGGAGTGGGAGGAGAATGTATCTGGGGCTGTGGAGTGACACCAAATGAGGATGAAACACTGACATTAGCTATTAAAGGCATAATATAGAGTTCAGAATTATCTTCAATGGGTCTGTTCGCCTGTTGGCCTTGTTATCATAATTGCACTGTTTCCTTGGAATCACATCACAAGTGGCACGCACCTCTTCGAAAGTCATCCAAAACCTCAAGGCGGTTCATTCAGAAAGAAAATAAATCACAATAAGTAATTTGTTAGGTGAATCCACTATTTTGGCACTGAGCAACAGGAAGGTACTGATCCATTTGTTTTTAAGAGAGAGAAACACAGTAACAATGGTTTTTATGTGGGCTGTTAAGTTGGCTTGAACATCTGAAGTGCACTTTAAAGCAGAGTGCTTTGATATGAGAGCACGTGAATGTCTATACCCTGCTGACACAGTGGGCTTCTTTTCTCTTTTTTCATTGTTTTCAGTATAATTAGGATGCACATAATTTCTGGCTGTTACAGTGCTGCCTGAAATTGACAAATGATACTGAGCTACCTTCAGGCACCACACCTTTCAAATACAAAGGAAACATACGCCACCTGGTTGCCTAAGGTGAAATAATCCCATGGTGTCAGCCAGATCACATCTCACAGGTGAGACAGCAATAAAGCTGCATTTAATGGTGTTTTCAGTGAACAGAATCAATTACTTTGCTAAATACTATATTATAGGGTCATAGTAAAACATTTATTATGATCATAGTTTTATTATAGACTATTATGCAAGCAATGTGAAGATGTTATGTGATGCTCCAGATCTTTTGAAATAATTTAACTCCGCCCTCTTGGGTTGGTCCTGAGGTGAACCGGCTATAAACTGCTGCTCACACATATTTGTAGGTGAGACGCGCTTCAGTACTCTCACAGGTATGATAGCTAAAAAGGACTCCAAGGACTTCAATTCAAAGCACTCCGCGGCTTGCCGCACGTAAGGTCCGGACTTTAAGCAGGGAGCTTATTGGATAGGTTTTATACAACACTATCAAAGAGGGAAATTCATCAAAAAGCATGAAGTTGGAGGTGTTGTGTGGAAGCCACTATAACATGAAACACCTCGAGATGGCCAGTGATGCAGAGGGGAGTGTGCGCTCTCCTCTTTCTGCTGAGGAGGAGCTGGGGTCGGATGGGGACTGCGTGGCGCACAGCCCTCCACCTGTTACTCCATGCACCAGCACCAAGTCCAAACCGTACACACGGAGACCCAAACCTCCGTTCTCATACATCGCTCTCATCGCCATGGCTATCCGGGACTCCTCCACTGGACGTCTGACTTTGGCGGAAATAAACGACTATCTGATGAAAAAGTTCCCGTTCTTCAGAGGCAGCTACACCGGCTGGAGGAACTCTGTTCGACACAACTTGTCTTTAAACGACTGTTTTCTCAAAGTGCTCCGGGACCCGTCTAGACCGTGGGGAAAGGACAATTATTGGATGCTCAATCCTCACAGCGAATACACCTTTGCTGACGGGGTGTTCAGGCGCAGAAGAAAGCGCATTGATAAAAAGTTCAGCAGGGAGCCAGAGGTGTCCGAGCACGCAGAGGAGCCGCAGAGCGTTCAGCAGTCCGCACCCACCACCAAGACTGATTCATGTGTCAAGTTTACTAGTTCATTTGCTATAGACAGCATCCTCAGCAAGCCCTTCAAGAGAGACTCACACAAAGAACAATTACCGCTCCACCCTGCCTTCACCTGGCCGCGCTACACTGAACTAATGATGCCTCATTCAAATACACCTGCCTTATTTTCATACGTCAAGTCACCCTGCCATACGGACTCCTGTGCTGCGCATGTGTCAAACGCCTATGACTGCGGGCTGCTTTCACACACTTGCGATATCACAAATAAATGCGGACTCTTTTTTTTTTAAATATTTGTTGATCAAAAATCATCAATGTGCATTGTTGGTGGAGTTAAATTGAACCGGATATTGTTGTGGTGGAAATGTGTTACACTTGCACTATTGTATTATTGTACTTCTGGTCATTTCCCCTTAAAGCATCATCAGATTTGATATTTTATACACAGTTTTTGTTGTAAATGTTACTGAACTGAACATTAACGTTGTTGTTTAACAAACGTTGAAAATATGCACTTTGACTGTTTTTGTGTCGCTTTCTTTTGAAAACAAATGCTCTTTACAACGAAATAAAAAGCTAACTAGTGATGGTCTGCGTTTTCTATTGTTGTAACATTATTTTAGATTAAATTACAGTAGTCAGTGGTTGTCGTGGAGCCCAATTAGGACCGACACCACTTGTTAGGTGCCAGTGCAATAATAATTATCGGGGCGTGTGTTCATGTAACATGCTTACTGGCCTTTGCAGCCTATTGTGTTGTACATATTTTGTAAAAGGTGAGAGATGTATACTTAATTGATAAGGAAGGCTCTTCTCCATTTTTTTTTTACTCGGAAAAAATAACTGCCCCAGTGACGGGACATGTGTAGGCCTGCAATGCATATAATAATAGGCCCAATAATAACAACCATAACAGCAACAACAATAATAAAATAAAATACAGCATATTATTAGTAGGCCATCAGTTTCCTCTATAATGTATGATGCAAAAAAGACATTTATGTATTAAGTATTTACTTTACAGTGTTCATGAAGCTCGCTGCTGCCGTATAGGGGCATCCAATATTTATGTTTTCTGTCTGGCGCTGCAAATAGCTGTCGCCTCAGTCACCACACATGCGCAGGAAAGGGTTTATACAAATGGTGCATCCTGAGCGAACTCAACTCGAATCCACAATAAGAAGAAATGTCTTCCAAGTAGGCCTATTCTTCTGAGGCTAGAAAGTAAATTTCCTTTAAACCAGCTGTGCATCCTGGACGCAGCGGGGGTTACGGGTTTGATGTTGCTGATATTCTGGGTAGATTGTTTTGTAACTTTGCTGGTGTATGGGAAGTTTGTTCACGTCCTTATAGTGGGGACTTGCTTTGTAATGACACCAGACATGCGTAAAACTCAACCAGAGCACAAAAAAGGCATTTACAGTAGTAAACTTTGCACAAAAGAATATAAGATTATTTCATCATCTGAATCGTTCCTTAAGACTTTATTTAGAGTTTCTCATAGATTCATTTCTCCAGGGATGTAATCCAGGCTCCAAAACGTAAACTGACACTTGAGCACTGTGTGTGGCACGCTGGCACGCTCTGATGGAAAAAGCATGCTTCCTCTCATGTCAGAGCCCTAACCCTGAACAGATCCCAAACAAATGAACACTGCAGGACCCCTTCTCCCATACACCTTTACGAAATAACACCACTACCAGGCATCGTCACTGTTTGTAGGTACACATGAGGACAAAGGGAATCATTTTAAGTTGTCCAAAATGTGTCGCTTTATTCATCGTGGTTTAGAACGTTATCGTGCCAAATATTTGTCTGAACAATGTATTCAGAGGTGTTTTGGAAAGTGAGTCGTGGGAGGAGATTTGTCTTACTCCACTGCGCTGTGTCCGGCTTCTAGTCTGGATCCTGGCCAGATGGGGAGGGAGTAGTTCCTGGCGATTTCTTGGAGGGATTTGGGGGGATAGAGGGGCAGAGAGAGATTTAAGAATTGATAGGTGGTCGAGTTGTGTTTGGCCGAGTGGATATGCGCAAGCAAAGTCGAGGAGCTTTATTTCCCCTCTCTTGTGGGATTATTGCCAGCGATGGACAGAGAGAGGAAGGAGGAACAGCGGCTGGTGTTTCTTGATTTTCACGGTTATAAACACGCAGAGCATCGCAGATGGACACTGACTTTTTAATTATCGCAGTAGGGAACCTTTTAATAGCGTTTGAAATATAGAAAAAGTTAGTTATCCAAGTGTTATAGAGCCCCCGCAGTGAACTGATCCAAAAAGAGGCGCAACCATGACGACCGAGATCACCAAGCAACCTTTGGATCCTTCTAATCCTCTGCGCTCCAGTCCAGCGGCCGGTGCTCTGAACGCAGCTCCGCTGGGCGCACAGCCGGTGATGGAGAGCGCGCAGAATGCATCAACCAAATGGAAAAAGGGAAACTCTGGCTTGAGGCGCCCTGAAAAGCCTCCCTACTCGTATATTGCCCTCATTGTGATGGCAATTCAGAGTTCTCCGTCCAAAAGGCTTACTTTGAGTGAAATCTATCAGTTCCTGCAGGCCCGCTTCCCTTTCTTCAGGGGATCATACCAGGGATGGAAAAACTCCGTCAGACACAACCTGTCTCTGAACGAGTGTTTTATAAAGCTACCTAAGGGTCTCGGTAGACCAGGCAAGGGGCACTACTGGACCATCGACCCGAGTAGTGAGTTTATGTTCGAGGAGGGCTCCTTTCGTCGCAGACCTCGGGGATTCCGTAGGAAATGCCAAGCTTTGAAACCAATGTACAGGATGATGAATGGTCTCGGGTTTGGTGCGTCCATGCTGCCGCAAAACTATGATTTCCAGTCACCTTCAGGCTCATTAGCATGTCATAACAGCTACAACATAGACTTGATGGGTAATACAGTGCCAAGTGGCTTCGAGGGACTCGGAGGGGGACATCACGTCCCACATATGTCATCGGGCTCCGGGTCATCCTACATGGCCGCATGTCAGGTGGCCTCCAATGCGGACTATTGCCCGGACAGCAGCAGCAGCCCTCTGCAGTCTCCCCCAGCGATGGTAGGCACTTTGGACTGTCAGTCTCCTTATGCAAATGCAGCCTCACACTGGAGTTCATCTGGTGTATCTTCATACATCAAACAGCAGTCGCTGGCATCAAGCAGCCCCTCTTCTTCTGCTCTGCACGCGGGAATGCCATCTTACTCCCTGGATCAAGGCTATCTGCACCATAATGCACGAGATTCCTCTGACATTTCAGGTAGAGCATCACTGTACATATAAGCTATATATTAGCCTATATTTTCTGATACCTGTTGCACCACGATGAGTCATAAGAATCAAAGTTCACGATAAACTTTAAACTGATGAGTTCTCAGCCAAACATCAAGTCACCTCTTTGCGTAAAAAACAATTTTGTTACTTTCACATACATTAAACAGTATAACTATTAATACATCTATAGAAATTAGATTTTCACTATGCCTGTTTTATTTAATCAAGTTGCATTATGAGCAATGTGTACAGAAAATGAACGTGCGAATCCGTTTTTGACTAAAATATCAACCAACTGTCCAACCTGAGCGAACCTTTATGGAAATGTAATAAGCAAAACACCGAAAAGTAAAGTTACCTCAGACAAGCTTAAACTAACGTACATTAATTGATCGGATTCTAACGTCGCGAAATTTAAATTTGTGTTTTTCAGTTTCAGTTTTTATCATGCATCATAAAATTGTGTATAAAGCGTGCACAATTGTATGTGCCACATATAGCCTAGTGTTTAAATTCAATTTCTTCCCTTGATTGGATTTTCACTCAAGTTTTCTTTAGGAGCCACTGTGCTGTAGAATGTATAGAACATAGGCACAATACACAATAGTAAAGAAGTAACGAAAATGGCATTAAACACGCTGTCACAAACACATTCTCAACAATGGAGAAATTATTATTTATTCATTTCAATGCAACTTCTTTAAGGCCTTTAACACGAGCCACAGCAGCACAGTAATCAGCATCATTACAGTGGAGGGTGTCGATGTCTTATTGCTCATTTTGTGTCAATTCTTTTTATTTTGTTCTTTTAATGCACATGACACAACAAATTGGTACAGCTTCCTAACAAAGCACCCATATGACTGTTTTACATTTGTAACTGATGGCTTTATTAATGGTTAATAAATTATTTACTATTGTTTAATAGATCCGTGATAAGCTACTAATAAAAACAACTTTTGGGTTGCCAAGTTGTGAAAAATCCATTTCAGATCTGCCCTCTGAAAAAGGTCAGCACATCATCTGCACCAAAATGCATTTTTAACCATAAAGTGTTACCACAATTTCTTAGCATTTGCAGCTGCAGACTTGATGGGCTATTGTAAACAAACAGACTTGATGGTTAATTAGAAAGTAAGAAATCTACGATCTATTAACAGATAACCAACATTTATTATTTAGCATTATATTGTAGCATTATTACCAAACACAAAGGATAAACAACAGCCAAAGGATTTTTCGCAACCTGCAATTAAGATGTTCTTATGAATGGCTTCTAACTGATTTATGAAGACTGAGTAAATGATTCTTAATCATCAATAAAGCCATTAGATCCAACCTAAAAACACTATATAAAGGGTATCTTGTTAAGGAGTGGTAGGCCTACCAACACATTTTACTTACAGCACTCATTAATGAAAACGCATGCTATTTTTATGTTTTCCAGCAGTTGGAATAAAAATATAGACACTAAGCACAAAAAAATTCCAGATACAAGGAATTGATGACTTGACCTCATGTGTCCTGTGTGTTTACAGTGGGACTGTCTCGGTACTCCGGCCACTCAGCTCCTGTGTGCGACAGGAAGGATTTCGTTTTGAACCTAAACGGAATGTCTTCTCTCCATCCCAGCACCGGCGGATCTTACTATCATCAGCTTCACCATCATCACCAAAGCGTCTACCAGGACGTAAAGCCGTGTGTCATGTGACAAAACACCAGAGACAGAACTGCCGAGAACGTTTCTGCTAAAGTCAGCCCTCAGGTGGACTTATTTCAACAGAATCTTTGGTGACTTTGGGTGAAAATTGTGTCAGAGAAATATCTCTTCAGTGAACTTTGACCTTTTTTTTTTAACCGTTCAGTAATAATGTGAGGACTTGTTCACACTCTCATTACATGCCTGCCTTTTACACACAGAAGCAATATCAACATTTTTACTGAAAAAATACATAACGTACACGTACCTGAATTAATCTTTACTCATGCACTTAATTTTGTTTCTGAAGTTGCTGAAATTGTTGCTGATTTCCTGCAGAAAGCCATTAAAGAGATTTATTTTTAAAGGATAATTTGGAAGTGTTTAGTGTCTTTAGCAATAAATGTTCAGCACTGCAGTTCTTCTCTTCTCGTCCTTTCTTTTTTTCTTTCTCCCACAAGAACAGTATTATTGTTGTTGTTTTTGTATCCACCCAAAGTGACACAAAACCTGATTCATTATGAAAAGCATTATAAACAGTGCAGTTTGTGGGCGATTTCACGGACCTCAATTATTTCCATTTAATCCTGGCCCTTCAAAAATGTTGGGTTTGTCACTTATTTGACTTATGGCAACAACAAAAAAATTCCGCAAGGTACAAAAATCAAGATTCAAAATATTAATAGGCACCCTTCTGATACGGAATTCACGGAATTCCAATTGTTTTTATCAGTGCTTTTTAAAATAAACATCGTGTCTTATTATCACACTGGAAACAGATGCACTGCGTCAGTTTAACATATGAACAAGGATATGGTGTAGTTTTTAAGTTACACTAATTAAAACACATTTTGTGTTACGAAAAGACAAATTTAAAATTATTTAATAGAAAACAATCAGTCTTTGAGACTGAGGATAATTGAAGTGTAATTGGTGTCTTATTTATCTTAAGAAGCCTGCCCATATTATTGTAATGCAATGGTTGTTATTAGATTAATTACTAAAAAGGAAGAAAGAAGACAAAAGTCACATTCAATACACAACTCTGAGAAATAAACCCTCTTTCTTATTTAATACTGTTGATTTTCACGTGACTGTACCGCCACCTCGTGGTGATCGAAAGTTTAAGTGCTTATGTTATATTTCATTTATGCCCACTACATTATGGAAAATTGCGTGTGCATAACTTCATTTTGCTAAAGAGATTGAAATGTTATGCAGAACAGTCAGTTGGTCATTTAGTCACCTTAGAATACTGAATACAGATAAAGCTGATTTTTATGACTGTTATCCACACATACATGCATTGGAGTGAAATGTAACTGTCCCTCTGATGTGGGCCCCATGAGGTCACCTGAGAGGTAACCTACCTGAGATACAGTATAATAATAATATGCTCATAAACTCTAGGAAATTGAGCTAAAGATTCACAGATGATTGATTTTAAAAGGGTTCAAGACAGACCAATGTTTTGTGTTAATATGTCTATTTTGGCTTTCTGGGGGGCCGGATATAATTATTCCACGCTGTCACCAAAATGCCATCAAGATGGTTTTAACAAATATTTTATAGACCAGCACACGCCTGTATTGTGCAAGTCCATTAAATACAATTTGTTCAGAATGAATCTCATTGTTTTCATTTAATCATGCAGTAGTCTGGCAGACATCAAACATCAGATGCACAGCAGTCTCTGAGCCCCAAAGATTATCATTTTATCAGTCTAATAATGACTCCAGGTTTGGGAGGTCAAGTAGAAATTCGTGCAGTATTAGAGAGTTACATGTTTATATTACATTGGTAATATACTGCACAATATGCATACAAATAATGTCAGTGTTGACAATGGAGACTGATGGACACAGATTAGAAAGATCAGCGTCATTTCCCCAAACTAGCTTTTAAGAGTGAGTGCAGGTATGATTGTTACATTAAAAGGATACAAGCTTATTAATGTTTAGCATATCTGTGATTCATGGTATATATATATATATATATATATATATATATATATATATATATATATATATATATATATACCTAAATTAGCAAATCAAAATCAATAAAATGACACAGAAGCAATGGTTTAAAATGGTTACAGCTGACTATAATCGTACAGTCAACATTCAGAGCATTTAGCTTGGTGCATTTTTAAGTTTAAGAAAGTAAACATTGCAGATGTTACACAAATGAAGCACTGAATCAAATGTCTGCCTTCAAATGAACATTTTTATATTAGACCTCTGTCAGTAACTGGAAATTATCAAGGAACATCATCAGCACACAGGTAGAATACAGGTGTGGTTTTATGGGGAGACAGGGAAATACTTAATTCAGTCTCTTACTTGATACAATGTATCACAGTGGCTATCTGGCTGAGCTGTTCACCATTGTAACTCCTCTTCAGTTGTGAATGGCTGCTGGTCCCACAGTTTCATCTTCGCTGATGAATATGCACAACCATACAGAAAAAAGATCAGGCTGAAGGAGGAATCTGTAGAAAATGTATCCAAAGAGGGGGAAAAAAAACATTTCAAAAAGTCAAGCACTGGCAACATGACAAAATAATTTATTTTACTAGTTTAATTAAATTAGTTTAATGCAAAGTCATAATATGGAAAGACACAGCTTAATTCATCTTTATGAGCATTATTATCTGAACTCCATATGTAATTATTCTCTGTGTGAGAGCTGATGCATCTCAGAAATCCCTGATAGTGCTGTTGACTTAGGAAGATGTGTTAGTTGTGGGTTTGGATTGTATCCTCTTTTTTGTAGAGAAAAAATGTTTTTATTTTTGCTTTGTCATTTGTTTCTTGTGTGACCCAGGACGCAGCATTTCTAACTGCTAGACTACATGTTTAATGCCAACGGGTTAATGTTATCCCACTACTTTCATTGTGGAGACTAGTTTTAGTGGTTTAGTTCTCAATGGGTGGATGTCTCCCATTAAGATTTAATGGAAAGTATGCCCTCGCTGAAGCAGCTCAAATAAATACAGGTAAAAGTTTGAGTATGCTGATGTTGCCAACCAACAACACCATTTTCCATCAGTGTCTTGTGCAGCTGATCGCTAATCGCTCCTGCACACCATTGCTGTCATCGTCTGGGGGGAAATTCACAAGCTACCTGGTGGCATACATGCGTTTACTTTGTACTTTAAGTATAATTTGATGCTTAAACTTTTGTACTTTTACTTCAAATGTTCAATGCAGGACTTTTACTTGTAACAGAGTATTTCTGGACTGTGGTATTTCTGCTTTTACTTAAGTAAACGATCTGAGTACTTCTTCCACCACTGACGTTATCTGTTTATATTTTCACATATAGAGGAAGCTGAAAGAAAAGGGAGGTGTTTTGACTTGCCACTAAAATGCAGTTCATTACATGTTTATTACACCTAATGTGTACCCCAAATTAGAGATTTTTAACCAAATGTTCCGTTAAATTACAGCATAGTGAGAATATTGACAATGATAGACTGCTAATGTATCCATCTATCTATGTATCTATTGAGTAGTGCATCTCAATATTCAAGGTCATGGTTTTTCCTCAACTGATAACTGGTGCCTCTTTTCTATTAAGTAATGATCCCTTGTGTCCTGTCAGGCTGTCTGGGCATGAGGGATTGTAGTAATGATTTCAGACTGTAGTACTGAAAAAGACCGTGAGGTGGCAGTAGTGTCGTATTAATGCTCTGCAACCTCTGCCTGCTAGAGGCTCCTATGGGGCAATAGATCAACCACACTCACACACATACACGCACGCACACACGCGCGCCCACGCCCTACTAAGTAGTAGATATTAACTACTTAAATGAATCGCAATAGTATTTATCATTAACAAAATATATGATTTAGTTCAACATCAATTAAAAAAGGCCCCAAATAAACAAATAATACGGATGTGTAGGGTTTAGTGACCTATTTGTCCAATACATTTCTTTCAACTTAATTGTAGCATTTTCTAACATCAGTTATCTGTTATTTCTTCATTTGTCTCAAAAAATGTGGATTAGAAAATTCTGTTATGAAATGAACTTCATGAGGGTTTAGAACAAATAGCCTAACCCCAACCAAGTTAAACAAATCAATGCAGGCTAATTGAAGAAAGCAAAAAAGCAGAACGTTGCC
Organism: Siniperca chuatsi; assembly: GCF_020085105.1. Taxonomy (NCBI): domain Eukaryota; kingdom Metazoa; phylum Chordata; class Actinopteri; order Centrarchiformes; family Sinipercidae; genus Siniperca; species Siniperca chuatsi. Next base: position 13,354,033 of record NC_058054.1, on the reverse strand, counting down.
CTTTCTGAACACTAGAGGGAGCCAAAATCTTAGTTATGATAAACCTTTAATTCCCCCCATCATCTCTCCATCTATTTTAAAAATGTCAGCATTGTGAGTTTGATTTGATTTGAATCACGTTATTTGGTTTTTATTTTAACATCAGTAAATACGTCTGATTTAGTAAGTCGAATACTGCATTGTTTTATTTTAACTTATCTATATACTTTATATTCCCTTTGTCTGATTACTCGCTATGATCTCGGCCTTTTGGTTTAGGAAAAGAAAAACTTTGCAACCAGGGAAGAGGTGCAAATGCACAAAAGAAACAAGAAAAACAAATAAACGTAAAAAAGACATTAAATTCTATTAAATTGTAGACCAAATAATATTAGAATAAGTGTCTCCGTCAACATAAAACCATAACATTTATTTTAATAATAATTCTGTCATTATATTGTAATTACATTGGTTAAAAAAATAGCCAACCGCCATCAAATGTTTCGCCTGTTGTTTTGTGTATTATTTTGACATCCATTCATGTTTTTCACCGTGCTTCAGTCGCGGACACCTTAAACAATAACGAGTTAAGGAGGACGGGGTGGGCAGGCCATGGTATTAAGTAAAAAGCCCGTCGTGAATTGTGTAAACAGCCCGGGGCGGTGGAAAAAGTTCATGCCCGGGTCCATGTAAGGAGAAACCGGCGGAGCACCAGGCCACTGCACGGACGTTTAATTAAGACGACCTGCAAAGGATTACATCGATACTGGGACTGTAACTTTGCCTCACAATGACCATTTACAATTTCATGCACAGTCGCATTTGACAGCAGGGCGATACAGAGGCCTCTGCGGTCGGATTATTAAACTTATCTTTGGTCAAAGTTTTCTTTTGTTTCAAACCTCAGCCTTAAATGAATTACGAGGCATAACATTCCGAGTATAACACACCTTATAAACTCTCCAGGGACTTTTTTCAAATTAGGTTTGTTTATTCGGTTAAAGGGACAACACATTCTCAAAAGGCCTCTAACATCCCAACACAGCAGATATTCAAACATTTTGATGAAGAGCGCCTCATGTAAGGTGTCGTGGTCGTCCCATTTGGTTCTCTGTCTTTCAATTATTTTCTTGAATAAACTCTCACACCTCTCAGCCCAAACTGTCTTTAATTCCTGCAGTAATGAGATCTCACTTAACCGCCCACTGCGAACGATGCGAGGCTCTGCCTCTGCTTTGATCTCACAGCGATCTGCTGCTGGTGTTGAGTCTTTTAACTAATAAAATGCGCTTTAAAAGACGTTAACACTGCACGTAAACGACGCCATTTGTTTTATTGGCGTTACTATTTTTTCTAATAAAAAAGGAAATTAAACTGGAAATACAATTGAATTAATTAACTTGATATTAGGAGCGACAATCACAAGCGATCATGCCACATAAATTCACTGCATGCCTTGCGTAAATTGTGATTTTTATTTTTTAGAGAAAGATCAGAATAAATGTAATGCTATAATATCCAGATTAATGTATAGATATTGAACTTTTCAATTTGAAAGATAACTCTGTTTTCTTAAGACAGCTACAGGTCTGATGGAGGATTTGTAACAAAGTGTGCGCGAATATGCACTCCATGATCTGATTGTGTGCATGTGAGTTGCTCTCACGTCTGGAGTGGGCTGGGAGTTACCGACACCTCCTCTCGTTTTTTCTAAAAGCCCAGAGTGTGGCCAGGAGCTTTCTGCTCGCTCTGCGCGGCCTGACTTCCCATTGGACAACTCGTGCACTTTGGGGGAGGAGCTCCACTGGCAGCAAAAAGGAGGAAAGAATTTAACTGCGCAAAAGTCCTGTGTGGTGACGGATGTCCAAAGTTCAGAACTTTTTCAATGTGCGTTTCATAGAGACACAGAGATGGGGACGGCTTAAACACTGCTGAGATTCAGCACGTTGCACTGTTGTTAAGACTTTGCTCTACTAAAGCTTTTTAAGTGAGCAGTGAGGACCTGTGATTTGAGCGCCTCAGCATTCAGAGGAGGGAGAAGTGGAGCTCTCAGTCTGCGTATTTTGGAGCTTTATTTTCGCCGGATCAAAGTGAAGACATGCAGGCTCGCTACTCTGTCTCCAGTCCCAACTCGTTGGGCGTCGTGCCGTACATCGGCAGCGACCCGAGCTACTACCGGGCCGCTGCCGGTGGGGGATACACCGGGATGCCAGCACCTATGAACATGTACTCTCACGCGGCTCATGACCAATACCCTGCCAGCATGGCCCGGGCGTATGGACCGTACACCCCCCAACCTCAGCCCAAGGATATGGTCAAACCCCCCTATAGTTACATTGCGCTCATCACCATGGCTATCCAAAACTCGCCTGACAAGAAGGTGACCCTGAATGGGATTTACCAGTTTATCATGGAAAGGTTTCCATTTTACCGAGACAACAAGCAGGGCTGGCAGAACAGCATCAGACATAATCTGTCTCTGAATGAGTGTTTTGTCAAGGTGCCCCGTGATGATAAAAAACCCGGTAAAGGCAGCTACTGGACCCTGGACCCGGACTCTTACAACATGTTTGAAAACGGGAGCTTCTTGAGAAGGAGACGACGGTTCAAAAAGAAGGACGTGCAGAAAGAGAAAGACGAGCGGCAGCAGAAAGATCTGCCGCCGAGGCAGCAAGGCCGGGAGCAGGAGCAGCTGGTGCAGGGCTCCAAGCCTGTGAGGATCCAGGATATTAAGACTGAGAACGGGGCAGTCACGCCACCGCAGGCCGACTCGCCCTCTTTGAGCACCGTGCCAAAAATCGAGAGCCCGGACAGCAGCAGCATGTCCAGCGGGAGCCCTCACAGCATCCCCTCCAATAGGTCCATCGGCATGGACAGCTCCGAGCACCACCAGCACCACGGCCAGGCCTCGACGCAGGGCTTCAGCGTGGACAACATCATGACCTCCCTCCGGGGGTCTCCACAAGGGGCCACTGAGCTCACCTCCAGCCTCACTGCCTCCACCAGGACAGGTATAACACCGTCTTTGTCCTTAAACTATTCTCCAAGTCAGACATCCGTCTATAGTTCACCCTGTAACCAAAACTCCACTACCTCCAATGCAACCTATCATTGTAACATGCAAGCCATGAGTTTGTACGCCGGGGACAGATCTAGCATAATGGCACCAAGCACCACCGTGGACGAAACGTTGCCAGATTACTCAGTCACTACCACCTCATCCTCCCTGACCCACGGTAATCTAAACTCTGGGCAGGAGGGCCACCATCCCCACCAAGGGAGGCTGACCTCATGGTACCTCAACCAGGCCGGAGACCTGAGCCATCTGGGCGCAACGTACCCAGCACAGCAGCAGAACTTTCATTCAGTCCGAGAGATGTTTGAATCCCAAAGAATTGGCTTGAATAATTCACCGGTGAATGGGAATAACAGCTGTCAGATGTCATTCCCACCGAGCCAATCCATCTATCGCACTTCGGGAGCTTTCGTATATGACTGCAGCAAGTTCTGACCAAAGAAACAGGCTCAGTATTTTCCTCACGGTGTTTGAACTCTTTCAGTAAAAATCAACGTTTCCCCCCCCCTCTTACCTGCCCACACCACATGGACTAATATGAGACAGAAAACAAACAAACAGAAAAGACTTGATCTTGGTTTTTTCTAAAGAACAGTGTTACTGCAAATAACAGTAAGTCTCTCTTTGCTTTTGTGGCTTTATATGATATGTTAAGGATATGTCAGTTTTCATGGACGTGTAAATTGCATATAGTAATTTATTTCTAAAATGTAGCCGGATATTATGGACCAAACACACAAAAAAAGTGTTTCTAAATTAAATTGCCTTAATTGTCCAAAAAATTGTTCCATTATAAAAGTAAGAAAAGGAACGTGTATATCGCCGTACTATTTCAAAGATTCTTCCTTTGTTGAAAAGTATTTTGAAGGATTTGTTTGTTTGTTTAATAAATTGTCATTTTATGTGAGTTAAAGTTACGCCTCGTTTCTTACAGACTTGAATACAGGCTAGTGATATTTTACACTCAGTCTGGCCCGTGTTAGTTTTGTGTGGAAGGTAAAAAGGACTTATCTGATCTGACCCTCTGAGATTTAGGTCTTATTTCTTTAATGGTGTGCGTTCGTCATAATAATATGTTTAAAACTATTTCAGGATGTTTGGACTGTAATCTGCTGCACAGATTCAGATCTTAAAATATTTTTACCCCTAATATATTTGCTTGTTATAGAGCCCTAGAAGCATCTATTTTCCTTCTCATCTTCATAGGGGAAAAATCTTTGAGGAAACATGAAAAAGATATTGAGGCAAAAAGCATATTTGTATCCAATGGCGTGCGCATGTCCAAAGAGAAAACGCCTGTTAAGGATGTGTTTATTTCTAGGCTTTTTAACATTCATATTTACATTTCATTTACTGATTTTTTTATTGTCATATTATAAATGCTGAAGGCTTTATACGAGATGATGTTGACCTGAGGCCTAGACCTGGGAACCAGCCTGCACACGGCACAACTTTGTTTTGGATTGCGTTGTGTGTTTACTGGCGGCGCATACCAGTGCTTACTTAATATCATACCACACATGCCAAAGATAGTCCCGTTGTCACTTCAGTTTTGATGTTTGAATTCTCACCAGTCTGACATGACACTGAAGTGAATGGAGACAACTACGACCGTCACGTTTTTATTACACGTAACTCATCCCATTTTGTGTGGCTATTAATATGGCAAGAATGAGTAGATATTAAATTGGCTTTATGTACTCGAAATGTCAGATTGGTGTTTTATTGTAATCCTAGTTGGCAGTTTTTCTTAAACGGTTTTAAAGGCTATATCGGTTGTTTTCCCTCAGTGACATTAATGCATGGGAATCAATCTCTTTAATCTCGTTAACTGGAAACTTATAAATGACTTTAAAATAGGCATTTATTTAGTATTATCACGTATATCAGTGGAAATGTTTAGTTTAAACAGCCAACAATACACGTCTGGTGTGTACTGTATTTAAACAAGCAGCGTTTTATTTCATTTTCATTTTATTTTTTTCTTTTATTTGGAGGATTTTTCAAATATTTATTAAACACAGAGGGATATTTGTTTTAAAGGTAATTAATATATGCAGCATTTCAAAAATACGTTAATGCGTAACATGTGCGTAAAATTGCGTGGCTTCAGTCCGTACAAAGATGACGTAAATAATAATAATAATTTAAATAATAAACTCCGGATTATAGCCGTTATTAGCACACTACTAGAATAAACAGAACATCTGACTTTTAATAAATATTATAACATATTAACATCCGTTAATAAATATAATTAAATAGAATACCCGTTAATAATAATAATAATACACATCTATAATTTGCACATTTATATTCCAAAGCGAGCTGCTTGATTTTCTATCGAAACTCTTTTACTCAGACTTTTTGAAAACAATTCAGATGCTTTTTTCCAAAGTTTTTTTTTTTTTCAGAAACAGAGTGGGTGGGTGGGTGGCAACATGTCCTACAGACTGTGACAGACTCCAAGTCAGAACCCACTCTAGACCAAGTAGCATGTCAAACTACAATATGTAAAGTGTTATTCTGAAACACTGTTGTTCAAAATGGAAGATGGGTTAGATCCTTTCATCCTTTTCGGCAGCTTCAGACAGTACAACACATCAAAACAAAACACGAGTGTGTAGCTGCAGGCCATGTGCACATTTTAGACTGTAGTGTACACGCCTGGCATGGTGTGTACAACGACAGCAAAGAACACACAACATTTTTTTTTAATTGTTCCTTGTAGCCACAGTGAAAATGCTGCTTGTATGTCTGTCCAAACTCCTCGAGTGCACCAGCTATAATCAGGCTCATAAAAGTCATCAGATACTTTCCCAAGTATAGGCCTAATAAACAAACGTCGTGTTAGACAAAAGATTGATGGCGCCCTCACAGAATAGACCAGGTCAGGAAGGAATAAAATTCAATCAGAGAGCTGGAATCGTTTTTCATGAGACGGAAAAGGCAGAGAGGGAGACGGGGGTCAATGAGGAGGATGTCGGCCGCCAGAGCACCATCAACAATATAACAGGACATAGCAGAGAGAGAGAGAGAGAAGGACAATCAGAGTAGAGCTTAGCTTGGTGTGTGTGATCTGAATTCCTTAAAATTTTAAATAATACAATTTAAAAAAGAAGAAAAGTTTCCCGAAATATGGTACAAAAGACAAATGCAGAAAACGGTTGAAATGGAAGATTATAGCTTGTGATTTTGGCACTGAAAATTAACTGATACTGTAATTAGCAATGAGCCTATAGTTTCCTACGTTAGGCCCGGGGGCCCTCATCCTGTCCCGAGGGGTCCCACAGCAAAATAGGTACAAATTTAATTTCACTTTCATTTCCCTTCTCAGAAGGAGTAGAAAGAATAAGGTTTACTATTTTTGTTTTCGCAGTTATGTCCCCACCTACAGTACAGACGGTTGTGGCAGTTATTTCTCACAAAAAACAACAGCAACCCTAATCAGATGTTGCTCAGGGCTAAAGCTCATTAAACAGGGGCCCGTGCCGTGTCTCTTTGGGGCTCCATAGCACGAAGACTTTTGGGGACCCCTGTTTCAGCCTGTATAAGGCTTCACTCTGCTTTTTCCTGAAACGTTCCGCTACATTCCTGAAAATGCACAACTTCCCTCACTGCTTTGGGTCAAATAGCAAAGACAAAAGCATCTATGTTAGCCAATCCTTTAATATTTAACACATCAAAACTGCATCTTCGAATTTGTTACCTCACGGGTTTAAAAGCAGATTATTATTTAAAAAATAACTTTATTGTTGTTTTGTCGAGGCTTATTATTTTCTGAAACATGATGTTAGAGTAAACAAGTTATAGGTTATACATGCGTATTTAGAAAAAATAATGATCCAAACTATCTAATATATTTTGAATTAAATTTGATACACTTGAGTGCCATAGGCAAGATGTGAGTTAGCCTGTGTGTTTGGAGGTCAGTTCAAAGTTCAGGAAAAGCACATACAAAATAATCAACTGCCTCCCTATAACACAATTATTATGTTAAGATAGCATGGATAAAATATCAGCTAAATATAAAATAATCTCATTATTCTGAAATTTCCAATAAATGTGGACTGATACAGAACAAAGTCGTGAAGTCTATTGTGACTCATTTGTTGTAGGTAACAATCATGTCTGATGATGCACAACCACAAAATCTGATGTAAAACTTCACTTTGCAACTTTCAGTTTTGACAGGCCTGACTATGCAAAGGGAAAATGGGTGTTGACCGGAATTACATTTACATTATTGATACATTTGTCCTTCAACAAAGATGTATTTATTTGATCGACGTTAAATAGACTTATGGTATATATATATATATATATATATATATATATATATATATATATTTATCTCTAGAGAGGAGTAGATAGGATGAAACATTGTTTTCCTTTACTGTCGCAGGGATACTTTAAGAGCACCGACTCTATAGACTATAATGTTTGCAACTTTTGATAATCTAGGAATCATTCCATTGTTACTGGTTGTAAAGGGTGCCAGCTATGCGTAAAAACGCAATACAATTGGGCCAAAGGTTTTCTCTCCTATGTGGCTACATGCAAACGTGTAATGCGTAAGTCTCGGTTAGCCCCTGCAGACTGTGCACCTGTATGGCTGAATGACCAGCTCAGCTCTGTATGGAAAATGCTGTGTTTTAGCTCTCGGTTAGTGTACAAGACCCGAGCTCCGAGCGCCATCTGTTTCTAATTGGGAGTCCACAGACGCAAATTCTGTCTGCTCTGCGGCCAAACGAGTGAAAGGTTGGAGGTCCAACACTTGTCTCCCATAAGGAAAAATAACCGCTGCGTGCAGCCTCTTATCCTGCGTGTCTCATTCGAAAGACAAATGATAATTTTCAAAGAAATGATTCACTCGGCTTTGTCAAAACAGGCAGAGCGACGAGGTGTAAACAAGGCTTCTGCAGACCTCATAAGCACTGGGATGGTGGTGGTTGGTACTGTGAATTCAGTCCGACGGGAAACGGCCGACCTGCGAATAACCCGACAGCCTTGGCGAGATACCTCAAAAACGAACAGAGTTGCCTTCAGGTTCCACAAAACCTGCTTTTCTGGAGCTCGGGCCTGTGGTTTCTAATTATAGCACCTTTTTACGCACCGAGCACTGACATACAGTAATTTATTGTCAAGTTTCTGAATATATTTTTGAAAGTCTCAAACACGACGACTTTACAACCTTCATTTTAATCTGAATGGCCAGTCAGGAATAAAACTTCGTTCTGTTGCAGGTGGGGTTGATCCAATGACATTTTTACATTCATATTTTTGCAAATGTATTAATTACTTCATTATACATTGAATTAGATCATAGCAACACGGGTGCGTAAGGAAATAAATCCAGTTTATTGTTAAATTACTAAATAAACAAACCAAGGCGTTAAACGAATGAACGACTTGCCAACTCTTCAGTGGATTTGATGCCCTGATCATGATGCTTTTTTTTACGTTTGCAAAACACATGGCATCTTGAGCTCATAGTAAAATAAACATTGTAATTAGGTGGATTAGAATTGAACAAAACAATTCAGTAGAACAACATAATAGGCTTGTGCAGAGATTTTTTTTGTGTTGCCAGGTAAATGAAAAATACTCACCCTGCTTCATGAAATAAGTACTTACAATTTACATGCACATATATTATAATAATAAATAGGCTAGATATGGCTAAATAGAATATGCATATATACACAAATACATGCATGCACAAACAATACATATTACATATGAATTCATAGCTTAGGAAGCATTTATATGAAGTAAAAAAAAACCTGATAGCAAGGAGGGAGCACTACAGAGCAAACTTGAACTCTGTAACTTGTGACATGAGAGGGCCACTTCAAAGCTGTCCAACTACTGCTGCTATTTGAGCCACAGTAGCAGTTGTCTGTGTCTTTCGCAGGTCTCATCTCATTTTATGGTGCAAGGCGGCCACTGGGCTATGAAAACATCAACAGCAGACTTAGACGGCTGTAAGACTGAGTCTGTCTCTTCTTTTATTGAGAAGGGATGTTAACAAAATTGCTTTGATTGTATAGTCTCAGTCAGAATATCAGACAAATGTATAAGCATCTGTTTTAATATCATGCAAATATAAATATTTTAATGGGTTATTATACAGTATATATTTAGTTTTTCCTTCTGTGGTTGCAGGCTGAAATGTTGTTAGTTTTTTTAACATCAAACAACTTAATACTACAAAAATAAATTTTACTTTTAAAAGTGAAGAAATAAAAGCAATATGAAGTGCAGTATATGTGCAGTCATCAGCAGCACATATAATGTAAAGTCTATGCTATTTTTTGAGAAATTTGAAGATACCTTTTGTCACAGAATTTATCTTAAAGTTAACCGTTTCACTCAACAATCAGAAGAAGAGACAAATTAGGAAAAAAAAATGCTGACAAGACAATAAAATTACACATATGATTAAATAGACATGAATGCAAATACATTTTTTATGAATGTAATATGCTTCCTACCTCAGGGGCATCTCTGCTTATATAGTTTAGGGTATGCATGGCAACGTCACATCAGTTTTCACCAGACTCCCCTGATCCTCACACCTTTTAAGTCCAGGGAGGTGCACCAAGAGGAGGACACAGTGCTGGAAGTGAACCATCTCAATTCTGAGTCCTTTAGTCCTTCCAAGGAGGAGAAAAGAGAGTGTCACAGTAACCAGAGGGAGAGACAGTGATGAATTGGGCTGCAAAGTAAATGTCATCTTTCCTTAAAACACAAGATGGAAAAAGTGGCTTCACACAGGAGGTGGATCACTAAGGAAAACAAATTAGAAATTTGATTTTAATAGGGGGAGATGTGTGTGCGTGTATGTGTGTGTGGAGGTAAATCCAGCTAAACTCTTAAAGAATCCTAATGGCAATTAATTCCTGGCAGAGTCAGTGTAGTGTGTTTATCAGTAGTGAGAGATTGTGAAATCATGTGTGAACAAGGGGATTTTAATGTATGTTATTTTGAAAAAAGACCACCAAAACTGTCTGCAACAGACTTCCTCTTGAATTATTTCCCACTAAGAGCCTAGTCACATCTTCCCTCTCCTGCCTTCACTTTTATTTTGAAGTTCAGTTGGCAGCAGTGATTGCGTAATCACAAAGAAGGCAGCCTTGACAACAGCTCTGTGCTCTCTGGGACATCGAGGCTGGACTAATCCAATATACTGTAGTTAAATTATTAGAAACAGATACATCTGCTGTTTTTTTACAGCCATCAGTGATGAACAAATGTGACCACGTATTAGTGCTGTCAATCACACAAAAAGGTCAGTAGGTCATGAAATGATCTGATTAAAAAGTGCTGAGAACTACTACAGCAAATCAGAATGTCAATAATAACACATCCAATTAGGGTAAATGCCATGTCATTCTTCCCTTCTCCAATCTCCAGTCTTTCCGCCCTTTCTGATATTGTTGACAGATTTATTAAGTGATGTTTAGATAAATAAGTTTCAGAGGTGTAAATACAAAATTTAATCAAGAACAAAGAACAAAATGGAAAACTCACTTTCATTGGAATCATCAGATATATTTTAATTTTAACTTATAACTTTACCAACAAATTCCACAGAATACATCAGTGATGCATTTCTCTGATTTATATGATGACACTTATGTGTCACTTGTCGTGGTTGAACATTATTTCAAGCTCGAAACATGAACAAGCATTAAATATGTCTGATATTTCTCAGCAGTTATTCATCAATCTCCTTGTAGATTGATAACAGTGTGACTGATTCACTTTGCCGCGGTTGCCGTTTTATTTACAACACCGTACTTCTGAAAGCCTGAAAGTGAGTAGTGCAAGTGAGTGCAAGTAACAATAACACTGTCTGTGCGTGCGTGCGTGCGTGCGTGCGTGCGTGCGTGCGTGCGTGCGTGCGTGCGCTTACCAACACCATCACAACACACTGACAAACACAAACACACACAAATAACATGCTGAGATGGGGAATTACTATGCAGAATGGGGTGTGAGGTGAAACCCAGGCAAGGAAAAACAAACTGCTTAAAAGAATAACACTGACCTAAGCCACAACTATTACACATTTTCACAGTTTCTGAGGAGATGAAAGTTTCAGTTAATGAAAAATAGAACTTGTGTGCAGATGGGACAACACATAATCACATGGATCCTATTTGCAGCATTAACCTTGAATGGACACATTTTCTGTGACCTGAAACAGCATTAGCATACAGTATAAGGTTGTTTAAGTAGTAGTTTGAATATACAACATGAAACAAAAATGAAATCTACAAAATATGGTAAGACATTCATGCAAAATATGTAATACAATATTACCGTGTACAAACAAATACAAATTGATCCAAAATGGATCTCAAATGTCAGCTGTCTGAGCTTGTGTCAATGGACAATCTACCCTTTGACCTCTGAGAGGAAAACCATTCCTCCCAACGGTCTTTTTAGGCGGCCCATTGTTTACTTGCCAGTTAACTAATTTTCTTTAAGTCGTCCTCTCTCCGTTTGAATGCTTGGCTGCATTGTAAAGAGAATTAAAACACAGAGGAGGAGAAAGTCACAGAAGACAGTCTATGGAGAGCACAAAAAAGTGGGAAAAGAACAAGAGATTTAAAAACAACACGAGTTAGTAGAATTTGATCTGTAGACAGATAGAGACTTAGTAAAAGAATGTGGGGGTGAGGGATTGTGCTGGAGATGATGTGATGGTCAGGAGGACACATCCACAACTCTACATCACACCAGTGCATGCTTGAGTGAAATGTCTCAATCAGTATACTGTAGTTTTAAAAAGCTTTAGATTCTGATGTGCTTAAAAGCTAAAGAATCAATGTTAATCCATTCATGCTCTCTACAGTCTGCGTTATGTGTCAAACATTTGACAAACATTTTAAAAAAAATGTACCAATATGAAAATCTTATGTGGCTCACACGGCAAAGCTAGACCATAAATAAGCACATATTCTATATATTTTGCATATTTTACTATGTTGAATAAACCCCAACAAAAGTCAGGACTTTACATTCAATACAAATTCACATAATATCAGTGGTTCATCATGTGTGTCTGTGAGGTGTGCAGGTGTGAGGTCTTCTCCATCTGGTGAGAGGCAGCCAGATGGTGTTTGTGTGTGATGGCGAGCAGCAGCGATACAGCGGTGGTTCCTTTCACAGATCAGCACTCATATCTCTGTTCCATCTCCAGGCTCTCCGCTCATATAAACATCCCCAGTCCATGGCCCTCTGATGTTTTCGCCATTGTGTTTACAGTGAGAAGTCAGGCAAATACGTGAACTTTAAGACAAAGAGAGCAAGTTTGAACAATGAGTGGCTAAGTGCTGGAATTAGTTGTAGTGAAAAATTATAAATGTTCTAAAATACAAAAAGAAGTTTTTCTTAATATATTAAATCAATAATTTAGTAGGTAAAGTGTACTTTAACTTTTTGCCCTTTTTTTACCAAACATTACTACTTCACATCATGTCCTTTGCATGTCTATCCTACATTTCCTGCAGTCGCTAACAGATCTTCTAATGGGATTAAACAAACAGCATTTAATCCTGTGGAGGTTTTAATGTACTCTCTGCACCCTTTGTCTGCACACCATACTCCACACGCAGTAGGAAACAAGTTCAATTACACTGATTCAGCATGGACATGGGCGGACCCGACCCAGAAAAAAAAGAAGTCCCGTTTCAGCGCTCAGGGCCTGTGGCAACCGAAATGAAGAGTTCAGGAAAAGCAACACACACATGCACATAATGCACACACACTTGCTTACTCACAATTCTTACTGCCAAAAGGTTAAATTGTCTTTGCAATGCAACAAATGAGATGTAGCTTTCATTTTTGAAAATGAACCTTTGTCTGAAATTAATCTAACAAAAAAACAACCGTGCGCACTTCCAATCAAACCAAAACCCCATGTCTCCAACATCAAAGTGCGCTCAAAGCAATTGTCCCCCCCACTCCTTTTTGAACTGCCTGTTTTTCAGTAGAAAGAACTGTAGAAAGAAGAAAAATCCCCTGAACATCAAAGAGGGAGACAGAGAAAGTAATTTAGCCTTATCTTAATTGAGCTGCAATTTTAATAATGATCTTACACATTGGGACCCGAGGAGGAGAGAAGGAGCTGCAGGCTGCAGGACGGGAGGCTGGCTTCCCTGCTCTGTGCTCCACTGCTCTACTCTGGTTGTCTAATCTTAGGTCCAGACATGTCATTGGCCAGTGATTTATGATGACCTAATGTTTTGTTTACTTCATGCTCATAACAGGCGGACAGATTGCATAGGACATGCCGTATGGGGAAACATGAAAGCACTGGGGCTGCATGCAGGACTGTAGTGCCCTGCAGTTCATAGAAATAAACAGCTGTGTACTTCAGCCACCTGGTACAGCACCTCCTTCAAATTGAGGGCCAGGGCTGCCAGCCACTCAGAAGTTTACAAAAATACCGGCCTGTGTGTTTCATTGGCTGTCATGAGGCAGCCATTAATCTGTAATGTGGAGGTTACACACTTGATTTAACCTCTGGAAAAACACATTGACCCCTCTGTTCATGCACTTTCTCAATAATTGACTCGCCTTTGCCATACATGAGGGCAAACATATGGGGTCTGACAACAGCTTGACAGTAAGGTCAAGAATCCAGTAAGTCAGTCTACTTTTAAGCATCTTGGATGCTGCTTCTGTTGGTGGTTTTCTGGTATTCAGTGAAGCAACTGAGAGGGACTCAAACAGTCCTGGGCGCTGCATACAGAAAATTCTGTTACTGCTAAGGAAAATAAACACAATAGTAGCTTTGTGTGAGTGATTCAAATGATATGATAATACAAGTGTGTCACTTTGGTTTCCTTTATTGGTAAGGAGTATGTGGCCAATACAAAATTTGCTAGTGTTCATATACACATATGCTTAAACCTTGTGTATCTGATCTCGACTATATAATAGTGACTCAAATGTCTTTTCTCTGAAAGTAACTATTTGTGGCAAGGTGTTAGCAGACAGTAAGGGCAGGGAGACACAAGGAAGCTCCACCAGCTGTGGGGGCGTACCCAGGTTTCACCTTTCTGATGCGGGCAGTAAAGTGATGGCTCCATGTGTTTTCTTCTAGCTTCATTACAGTTGACGGCTCAACACTTGTTTTTGTTGCAGATTCTTCATATACATTTGAATTAAATATTTACTTTTTTCTGAGCAATGATGTGACAAATGGGTTTTGTGTGGCTTGAGTCCTTTAATCTCAAATGAGCACAATTTTTTGGAAATTATTTTTTTGAATCCCACTATCTCTCAACTCTGCCCACATGCACTTAGTCATTCTTCCTTCTGCTGACTAATAAAACTGCCATGCCGGAAGCTGACCTACAATGGGCCTGAGGTCAATTTCTTTTAATTTTCTATGTGCATAACAGTACTTTATTTGGATAGATATTTAAAGAGTTTAATAGTCTGTAGATATTAACAGAGTGGGGCTGGGTTCAGTTTGGGGTTCAGATTGTAGTTAGAGATATGTAGATGCAGGTTAGTTGTTTAGATTAAGGTCAAGCCAAATATGTCAACATGAAAGGTAAAATATTTACATTTAAATGAAAGTTTGAAGAGCCACCCACTATCTTTCACATTATAGTGATATCAGCTTTGAGTATCCAAAAAGAAAATGTTTTGCTTTGACAATATTACCTTCAAATATTCATGCATTTTTCAGCACATGCCAAGACTTTTAGAACACACTTTACACAACACATTAATTAAAATAATGGAGAGAAGTAACAAGAGAAGAAGAGAAGATATACTAATATGTGAAATACATCAACAAATTGCCTCTAGCAATATCTCACCCCATCATGTAAACTCAGACTGTTTAATTTTATGTGTTTCTGTTGTTTATAACACTGCCCAGAGGCCATGCCTACAACTCCCAGAGATGGAGATGTCAATTGTGTAAATATTTTTCTCCTTCCCTGTCTGGCCATTCAAAATCCAATTTGAAAATCCCATCAGATAGGCATTTCCTCCTTCTGCACCAGCAACCAGAGCAGGCGACTGCTACATTCTTATCTTTTCAGTAGCAACAATCTTGCATCTTGTTGTGTCCAAACAGGGAGAAACAGAATCGTAAGTGGTAATTTAGCTCCCACCTCCGCCACAAATAATGCACATACTGAAACAAATAGGCTGCTTCTTCTGTCATCGACTCGATATTGGCTTTTTGTCAAGCAAAAGAGCATAAAGGAAAAACTCTTCTTCTTGCTCTTAATACTCCCCCGGCTTTCCCTTTTTTTTCTTCCCTCCTGGCACGGTGACATGCATGATGTCACTGTGCCAGCAAACTGTGAGCTCTGTCTGGGTCTGTACAGGAAGCACACGGGAATCAGTGCCGTTGGCAATCAACGACAGCTCTGCTGCCGTCAGAAGCTAGAACAATGGATGCAGACTCCCTTGGAATCAGGAAAACGTAGTCAGCATGCAATCTCACTAGCACTGACAGAGGAGATAAAGTTAAGGAAAAAATGAGAGAAAGTAATTCAAAAATGACACTTGATTGCATGCACGTGGACACACAGGTATATTTAGATCCACTAATTTTTCAGATTTTTAATAACTAATGAATATCTCAATCAAGATTACAAGTCCTTAACATAGGAGTCATGAGAGTGGGTTGGAAAGTTCACTCCATGAGTCAAGTTACAATCAACCCTTTCATACTTGCCTTTTCACTAAATAACACTCAATGAATCAGTGGATGAAAACATTAGGCCTACAGCATATGAGTTACAAATATCAAATGTTATTATTGCTACAGTAATTTAGAACTCAAAGAGATATCACAAGGGAGATATTTGACAGTTGGCTAAGCCACTCTCCCCTAGTTACTGTTGCTAGGGCTAACAGCTGCTTTCGGCTCTGCCATGCCCATATAAGCAGTTTACAATAGAAACAGTGACAGTGTTCTTGTATTGGGATGCAAAGCTGGTTAGTCCTAGTGTTTTAAGCATGCTAAAGAAAAAGATCAGACTTATTTTGTTCTGCTGCTTAGCTTACATATGTATTTGTATTTGCTGCAGGTGTAAACTTCCCCAAATCCAATAAAGAACAGGACAGAGCTGCTAACGTGGTAAACTCTGATAGCTTTCAGGACCAGCTCCCACACAGTGGGGAAATACTACTTAGTGGATGTGCTAGTCATGATGCTTTTTTATGAAACCTTACCCTACAAACTAATGCAGTTAGTTAATGATATGTTAATGTCAGTTTAGTAAGAAACCCAAACGTAACTATACTTGCGGTGCCTAGTTACGGTTGCTAAGCTATGATCAATCCATGGACAATCACTGTTTGGGGGAAAGGTCAGTTCTTGCACCGAGACCTCACAAAGATATCACAGTTTTTATTATACATTTAGGTCAGAAAGCAGTAACATTCCTGCCATGACTTTCTTTACACAGCAGGAAGTCTAAACCCCATCACCCAATTGCAAAGTAAAGGCTAGATACGCTATGAAAACAAACAAAGCACAGAGACTTGTTAATTTAATGCCATGGCATACATTATTGCAGAGCAAACGTTTTTCCCTGCCAACATAAATACATTCCACCCTCACATTGCACATACTGGGGATAAAATATAATCAATAATGCTGTAACTAGAGTAAATAATAGCCCTCAGAGCGGCTGTAATGATGATAGATCTAATTGCTTCTGTATAGAAATGTGTTCAGGCTTCTGAAACTTAAAAATGGGGAAACATGTGGGTAACGGATGGCTAAAATCCCCCAAAAGACTTTTTACATCAATGGAAAGTGATGGAACACACATCTACCACCATTCTGACACACACACACACACACACACACACACACACACACACAAGCCATCTGTCCAGGACAGGACACAGGGAGTGCATCCTTCAGCTGACACTTACTGGAGGGGAAGTCGGGCCTTGAGGCTGTTGTATGACATCAGCACAGCAAAAGTGACACCATTTATTACTGACCACCGAACATGGAGACATTCATAACATCCTGACAGGAAAATCTTGTGGAAAATAATCACTTGGGCTTTGATAACAACTTGGCTCCTTCTTTTGCTCCTCATTTGGATGATGTCCTGTTCTCCTTTACTATTCTTTATCTGTGACCTTTATTAATTCATCATGCGGTGAACCTTCTATCATATTAATCCATGTTAAAAACTGCCATTAAAGTATGGTCTGCACTTTAAATACTTATTCTGCCTGTGACTGATCTTTGGTGATGCTTCAAAGTTAGTTAAAGTTGAGTTGGTCAGGACAAAAAGTCATTGTGCGCTTTGGTTGATGGTAGTCATATATCATCTTCCATGGAAAGACAGTTATCAGTGTGATATCCATATTATGGCAAACTCACAAAGGAAGAAAGAGGAGATGACCAATTCTTTCCAGAACACACTCATTTGGGTCCAAAGGTTAGTAAGCCCTTTCCCGTTTAAGCAAAGCATGGAGTCTCTAGCAGCTCTTTGAAAACGACCTGCTCTTGCTTTTGGTCTCCCTTTTGTGCTGCGGTGAGAGTGGAGCTTTTGTCATGTGTCAGAGGAGCATGGACAGCAGCCAAGCCTGTCTGTGGGTCTTCCTATTTTGACACCCTAAAGCACCTGCCCTCACTGAAGCATGGCAGGGAACGTCACAGAGAGAACAATAGAGAAAGGGCCTCTTTCCAGCCACTCCTTACGGGCTGATCCAGCGCTGACTGCTTGTCACTCAAATCCATTAAAGGTCAGTGTAGCTTGCTACCCTCCAGCCCTTAGGAGGACACGCCCTAATGAACCCTGCCAGTCTTTACACTCACTTTTTCCTCTCCACCATCTCTCCTTTTCCCCTCAGAGGTCATAAGAGGGGGATATCCCAGAAGGAAATGCCTGAGCTCTGAAGGAGGTGCCTGTGCTCTCTATCTTTTTCCCCCCATTACTTTTAGCATAGTCCTGGGTGTTATCGCTCTTATGTAATGGAGTGCTGGACGCTGATAACAGGATGACAGAAGAAATTACATCCCTCCTGAACTACATTACTCCTGTTTTGATTTTTTTCTTAGCAAAAACACAGTTACTTATATTCTGTTGGTGACAGACAGACAGTAAGGAATTTATTAGGTTACATTAAGATTTTTGACATCTGCAAATTAAGAAACTGCATGTGCTACATGTATCAGTGGAGCTGTTGGAAAGATGTAAAAACATAGTTGCTGGATTGTTGCTATGCAGTTAATTTATATACATTATACATTTATATATTATTATTAGCTAGTTGCTTCATATGAATAGCACTCACTCAAATTATATACTTCTCTATCCATTTGTTGTTCACCATTGTAAGGATATAATTTTGAAACAGGAATAGTATTGCCTCTTTGCACTTCCTTTGTTTTGAATTTGTTTATATGACACAGGTATCACCATGGGTGCTTCTACAGGCCTAAATACCTCACATCAAACAACAAACCTGTACTTCAAGTTAGATAATCATTCATAATATAATAGCTACATTTAAGGTGATGATGGGTTAATTCACAGTGGCAGTTGGCAATAACCTATTGCCCAAGCAATAACTTACTTGCTTCTGGACTTACTAATTAGCGTCCAAAGGTAGAGATTTATGGAATGTTGTTTAGGCTGTTTTTACTTTAAATCAAACAGCCATTCAATACAGGTGCCTGAAATAACCCCACATATATTAAATGTTGCCAAAAATGTCACAGGGAAATGCTACTTGAAATATTTTTGCAGGTCAGGTGGCTCTAAATCATAAATCAAACTGTAAATTAATGGTTTTCTTACCTTGGTTACCTGGAATCATCTCTCACATCCGTTAGACCACACTGAAGCGAGAACTTGAACAGCAACAAGCTGTGCATACGCAGAGGCATGCACACAAGCAAGCCTGCACACTCAAGCACAAGTGTGTTCAGCCATATCAGCCCTGGAATTCCAACCCCTAGCTTGGGTGCAAGAAATGATTTAGGTCTCTTCCTCTTGATAAATGCATACCTTCACTGTAGTAAAATGAGGGGGTGCAGGGAAGGAAATATGAGGCACCTGAAGCAGTGAAACTAAGGAGACCGGTCATCGTGGCGATTCTTCATGCAGCACCTCATTCGTCTCTGGCGTTGTGAAGACAGATAAATCTCTTTTTTTATGGCAACTCCATCATCAAGTGCAGGAGATAGAGCGCCCGCTACCATGGTGATGACGACTCACCCCTATCACTGCACCACACAGGCCTGAAGTATAGGGATTTATGCTTGACTACCTGCCCTCTGTATCCATCAACATCAGATATGAAAGAACTATTTCTGATAAAGAATATCGCCTTTTGGCTGAATATGGGTGATATCAATTGGCTATTGATGAAACTTGTAAAACACATTCAACAAATATTTTCTATATATGGGTAAGACTGTCAACAAATGGATATACAATGCACATCAAGAGCACAAGTTCAACCAAGTGCTAAAGTAATCCAGTCCTAAAAGGGGTCCAAAATGAAATCAAATTTACCCAGAAAATCTAGAATAAAAGGGAATAACAAGAGACCCAGCATGCAAAGTGAGGATATAACAAGCTATAAAAAAGTTCACTAGACCGATTGTAGAGTTACAAAAGCTTGAAAAATAAAAACTGGTGCAACATGATAAATGTCCTTGTTGTATCTGGGATTACACATCCCATGAAGGTGGAATAAATGGCTAACCTCAGCAGCTATCTTATTTTCCCTTTTTAACAGCTGAATCACATCAATATCCTTTTTTCCCCTCCCAAGGAGAGTAGAGGACGTGAAGGGAAAAGCAACTCCTCCAATGATCTACTAATAGCCCTGGGCAAGCTTCAACCTCAAGGCTGTCCGTCATCGAGCTACAGTTCCTGCCTCTGGGTTAATAGTGAACGTGCAGATAATGTCAGTCAGTTTACCTGCCACAGTGACAGCTTTACTGGGGTATGTTTGCTCCTCACTTTTGCTGGCAGATTCTCAGATTTGGGGATTTACAATATGTCTTTGTCTGGCGTTTGTTTGTAGAACGTATAATGTTAGAAATGAAGCTAAGTCAAAGTAAAATGGTATTTTTCTTGTAATTTAAGTCAATGCAAAATAGAGATTTGGGTAAAAAAATTTTATTATTTATATATATATATATATATATATATATATATTTATATATTTTATAATATATAAATTCTAGTCAGCACAGATGTTTGCATTTTTCAGGTTTTTTTCTTTTTCTTCAAGATCAGATTGGTTTTGAACTTGCTACAAGAAGGAGAAAAGTCAGCCCATGAGTGAGATGTATTAAATTCACACAGTGTGAAAGTAATATATGGAAGCCTATAGAGGGACTATATTGAAATGATAATCTAAACTTGAAAATTCCACAAGAGCATTATAATTTTCCACATATGTATGTTATTTGAGTAAAAATTAAAATTAAATGCAATAATCCAATTTGTATTTTCATTTTCACAACTCATTCATGACCATATTAAAATGAAAATGGAAAAGCTGTTAGACATTTCATTCGTAAAAAAATCGTACCCTGCTGTACAGTGGGCAATATTCAAATTGAATTCAGATTTGAAAATTAAAATGCAATATATACAGTGTAACCTGATTTTCCATTTATGCAAACAATATCTAAGTTAAAATGAAAATGAAAAAATGCAATTTTCTAACAATTTGAAAATGAAAATGAAAACGACATTTGACATTTCATTTTCAAAGAATTAACCTGCTGTACAGTGGACAATATTCAAATGCAATTAGCGAAACAGCGCCCCCAGTCTATTGCATTTACATTTACATATCACCACGCTCTTCTGGTGTCAAAATGAAAATGAAATCTGTCAGTCCTCTCATCAAGGTAAGGTATTCAGTTAGGACATCATTTCCTTGTTCAGTGACCTGATTCATTAACATTTACAAGTTCTACCTACTGACCTGGGTGCACATGGGAGAAGTTTGCCATATGAGTATGTGAAAATGAAAATGAAAATTGTATTATTTCATTCTGCCATGATAATGTGTTGAAAATAAGATATTTGAACAGGTAAAATCATAAATATGCCAGTAAATGTGCTCATAACTATGTCTCTTATCAAAACAAGTCCCATCAGCTCATCTGAGGATAGTGAAGTCAGTGTTGTGCTGATACACCAGCTGAATATTTTGTACCTCACATTGATGAACACATGTGATCATTATCCCCGGATATTTTAGCTCTTCTTATTTTTGGAGGTAAACACAATCTCAAAACATCCTATGAAGAACTCTGTCATAGCAAAAAAGCCTAAACCTGGGCAAATAAAAAACCCATTATAAATAAAATTGTAAAAATTTGGAAGTAGCTGAGTAGAACAGAGCTCATTTGAAACTTTTGAGCCGAGTCGTAAACCATGTGAGCGAAAGAGATGATAGCAAGTCGCTTGCCTTGTCCATGGCAGCTGTCAGCCTTAGCTTGTGGTTCCCTTTTCTGGGTCAGAGGTCATCCAGCTGTGGCCCCTCCCCCCTCTCCTTCTCTCCCTGACACAGCAGATGTGGCCGGACCACCATGGCGAGGGCCTGACCACATCTGGTTCTGATTACAGCCAGACAATCCAGCTTTATCAGCTCCATCCACTTCGCTGAGCTCTGCTACACTCATTCTCCCAGAGGTGATGTGTGACACTCAACTCACCAATACTGGCTTTACAGGGTGAGTTATACAGTATTTAAGTCACCAAAACTGTGTTATATGCTGTTGATGTTCTATTTTGGTTTGAATATAACACATGAACATACTATTTGACTTATAAAACTTGACTACAGCTAACTACACATTTCTTATCTACCTGCACAGTACACTTTTATGTTCTCTTGCCCCTGATTTTCCTTAACGTTCCTCTTAAGTGATAAATCCCTATTTGTCAAACAAAACAAATGAATAATGACTTAATGATATACTGCTGTCTCTGAGCACCACTGCTGAACCTCACTTTGTGACTGTTAGTGAGCCTGTGTTTAAGTATTTGCCTGTACTTGAACATGCCCATTCAATCAACGAATCATATATGATAGTGTCAACTTTCACAACATGCTCATTAGACTCCATACATACCACCTTTATTCTAACAGGCAGTCATGTGATCTGGATGAGAAATATGTCACACTTGCAGATAGAAATCCCAACATCCATAAACAGGGGAGTTTGAGAAAGGATTATGTTGCATACAGGGATCACTGGCTGCAGTTTATTTTCCCAGGGTGCCTTTCCCATTATCCCCACCCCTTTGCCAATGAAATCTCCACAGCCCTTAGTTCCTGTGGTTACATTGGGATATCTCAAATCACTTCAAACAAACAGTTGACAGATGAGATGGAATTCCTCATTTATGAAAATATGAACCTGAAATCGAGTCTACCATGAAAAATCTATGAATACTAAGTGAGGGGGAGAAGCTTAATGCTTGTTTTAACTATTATGATACCATTCCATGCCAGTGACAGTAGTGCTTGGTCTCCTGCATCCAAAGTGCTTCAGTCTTAGCCTGCCTATTCAGTGTTAAACACCATGTCACATTCATGCCATGTCTCCTGTGGCCTGCTGTCCTCATCACATTTGAAGCTACTGGGAGAAGTAGTCAGGGTGGTTAACACAATGCTTTAAACCCTCTCCTACCCTTCTATCCTTCCAGCCATCATCACCCACTTTAACCTCACTCAACCCCAACGGCAGCCCAGTGCTGGGCCACTCTCTGCAGGCTTCCGCATGTCAGGGGTCCCTGTGCAGTCCACTCGCAGGGACACAGGCATGTGCACTAAAGCTGTCGGCACCTTCTGCTGTTGCCAGTGCTGGAGGTTATCGTCCCCACAGAAGTCCCAACTGGCCCACAGTGGCTGTTTGATCTTTAATACGACTGAATGACTTTTGTTTCCCCCACTTTTACCCGTCTTTGAATTGAGATTTTATATTTATATATATTGCAAAAGGGCCTTGTAAGGTATCTGAATTTGTGGCACGAAAACAAACACCCCACTGATGGTGAAAACTGCCAATCAGTCAGGAGGGTGTATCGCTACATTGCATTACTGGTAAGGTGATAATAGCCCAAAAGGTCCTTCAAATTTAGGATAGCGACTTTGTGGAAATGTTCCTTCTTAGCACTGCAACTTAATAGAAAAGTAGGTGCATGAAAATCACACACATTAGTTACAGCAACAGCAATAGCACAAATCAGTACAGTGTAATTGTGGTTAACTTTGAATCACAAGTGAACAGAACAGAACCTTCTTTAAAGGAATAGTTCAACATTTCGGGAAATACCCTTATTCGCTTTTTGGTGGAAAGTTAGATAAGAAGATTGATACCACTTTTATATCTGTCGCTTATTTAAATATGAAGATACAGCCAGCAGTCACTTAATTTAGCTTAATATAAAGATTGGAAACAGGGGGAAACCGGTAGCCTGGCTCTGTCCAAAAACCACAACTTGTTGTTTTTACACTTCCATTTTTGTACGGATTAAACAAATGAGATATAATGTGGTAATTAGTAAGCTTTAGAGGTGCTCGTAGGTAGATTTTCTTACCTTGTGACAGAGCCTGGCTAGCTGTTTTCCCCAGTTTCCAGCCTTTATGCTAAGCTAAGCTAAGCGCTGGCTGTAGCTTCCTATTTACCGTACAGTTATGAGAGTGGTATCGATCTTAGCGTATTCCATAGACTGTCAAACTATTCCTTTAAAGATTAGATAAGGTGATGAAAGCTTTTGCTCAAGCTTTCACACATATTATTAAGGGCTGTCATTTTCCCACATAATGTGCCTTTATTATCTAACTCTAACATCACTCCATGATCGTTTGCATATGACAAACACCTAAGCTGAGAGAAATGTATGCAGATGACACTGCAGATCAGCAAATCATTCACTCACATGAGACAGCTACAGTGTGAAAGCCAGCTTGCACCAAATTGGTAATCAGGGTTTAGTGACACTGGACTTTTTTCCCCTCTCTTTTAAAGTGGAAAATCATTTAAATCAGACATGCTGCCAACTGGCCAAGGAGTTTGCTAGTTTTTAGGTGTCATCAAAGTGACCCAGTTGGTTAAACCTCCAACATGTGTGAGAATGTTTTCTTTTGGGGGAGGAGTAAAGGTCTAGGGGACTGCAGGGAGCTAATTAGAAGCTATTCTCTAACTCAGGGCCAAATGGAGCAATTATCTGGCCGAGTGAGTAGATAATTCCCTCCCATTCATCTCCCACTGTCAGGGTCCCACTACCCACCAACCTGCGCTAAGGATTGGATGCTGGGGCCTGTTGACACCTAACCTCTTTCTCCTAGTCCCTGCATCCCTTTCTTGTAGGTAACTCCCTGCTGTCTCTTAGCAATAGCCAACATGGTGGATCACCTACCTGATAATTTCTCCCATGGTTGTCACATACCATTGCCTACCCCCAACAGGATTTATGACTACCACATCTCAGGTTCAGCTAATGAGTCTGTTGGACACTGGTGGGAGTGCTGGCTTAAAGGGATGATTAATGCAACAGCCTGATAGGTCCCATGCTTGAAACAGAAACAAAAATGCAACATATGGACTTGCTGATTGAATTAGAATTAAACATGGGGTTGGCAAAGGGACTTAAAGAAAACCTGATTACCTAGGAAAACAAAAGTTTAGCCACAGTGCTATATTCTACAATCTAAGCGCACTCCTGCTCTTTGCATGACTTACAGCAGGTGATCAGCTTGTTTTCATTCAAGTTCAGTGTTTTGGAATGCTTTGTGAGAATTGTAGGCTAATATTTTCTGCACATTGGGAGTTGAAGACCTTCTGTCCAAAGTTTAACATTTCACTGCACATCCAAGGTTAGCAGGAAAGTTCATGCTGCTGACAGGATTTGCCATTTATTACAGTGAGCATCTCACTTATAACCAATACAAAGAAGGTATCCTTTCAACACGTTCCCTGTACTGAAAAGAAGTGTTGAGAAAATAGGAGTAAAAGACTTCACTCATGCAGAACTCAGGTACGTGAGTCATCGGTAACATGTGAGCGTAGTTGTTAGAGTGGGTCCCAAAAGTGAAAAAGAATGAGAGCAGGGAGCGGGGGTAAACATTAATTGCTTAAGATAAAAGTGCATGTCTTTGGCATTTTCTTTTTCTTAGTCTCTCACTCATAGTCACAGGTGAAGATGCGTGCGCACAAGTTGAACTTAAATGAAAAATTTGCACTTATCCCTGTGGAAAAATAGATAAATTGGAGGAAAATAACAGAATGGAAGGTAAGTTTTGAGGACTGTAAAAATCTGGGTTGGCACACATACACAGTTGGTATGTACGTTGCTAGCTACAGTACAGTTAGCTACATCTGTACTGTTGGTAACAGTGGCCGTTTGTGGTCAATAAAAAAGGACCGCACAACTGTAAAGTGGCCAAATTCATTCAAACAAAGCATGAAAAAAACGTTGCTTCATATTCAATCTAAGCACACAATAAGAGGTATTTGTTATGCATTTACCTCGTAAACAATGGGAGGAGATTGGCAATATTTCTCCCTCAGGTTATTATGAGGGCCATAGGCAAAATGGTCTATGTCATCTGTCTCTCTTGCCGACACTCCGTTTTTCCCGGGTTTCTCCCGTATTTCAAGGCCATCCCCCGGCACCCTCCCGTTTTGTTGCTTCTCCCAGGAAACTCCCGTAATTTGCATGGTCCTCAAACTTTACTATGAATAATCATCATACATGGATCCAAGTTTTGGATGTTTGTCTGACATCACCCAAGTTTCCAGATCGTTTATGAAACACAATCTACACACACAATCCACACACTACATACAATTTCAACCCATCTGTCACCGCAACCTAGCAACCCACAACCCACAACCTGATCCAAGGGGCATGTACGCAGCTGCTCTCTCCAACTTAACGTTAGCTGTTGTCAAAATGTCCGGGCTGGACGGCGTTCCACCTAAAACTCTAAATACACCTGCAAATTTAAGCAGAGTTGAACTTAACAGTTTGAACTAAACACCCCAAGCCTCAAGCCCCCATGTCTCCAGTGGAGTCAGATTAATAGAGGCCATATCTCTAGCCTGCACCACCAGAGAGGGGTCATTGAGGCAGAGGGAGATTTAGGAATGTCTGGTACTGGTCTGGGCGCCACTAATGAAATATTCAATCACTGAAGATGGAGAGAGCTCAGAAGACAGCAGCAGGCCTCCCCTGTCCTCCCACCTCCAGAAATACATGCCCCATCACACCTGAGTAATCTGTGCTCTCAGATCTGTTGCATGAGGAAACTTCTCACTTCACAGCCAAATGTCTGTGTGACAGAGCTGCTTTTGAAAGCCTCACTTTCTCTGTCCTCCACTCCCTCACTTCCTCTCCTTCCCTTCCAGCTGAGGTAGGAAGACGGGGTGAGAGGAAAGGGGCTGAGGCATCCACATGACCTTGGAATTAGTAGAACTCTTGGGACACAGCTTGCTGGGTGGGACTGAATTGGCAGCTGCTGGATTTTTCCCTCCCGGGTGTATAAGATTAATGCATGCATTGGGGTTTGGGGGCGTTGAGGCAGCGGGGGGTTTTGGGGCATGTGCAGTTGGAGCAAGAGTGATTCAGGACAAGTCTGCACACTGTGAGGGACTCATACAGGACGTTCTGCAATGGACAAGAACTTATAGGCTTTGTCTGGCGTGTGATAAGGGATCATAATTGAAATATTTATGCAGTTTTGACCATTTATATCTCTTGGGCTGGATGATATCTTGTTACAAAAAAAGTCAGCAGTGGATATACAGTACATTTTGGATTGTATGACCCTTGCATGACACTGCTACACAGGACCTGAATGTGTACTGCTTCCTGTAAGGCCACACACACAAAACACTCTGGGGACAGAGAAATTTTCCATTTTCTCCTCTTGTTATTATTTTCCTTGAGGTACAACAGTGATGAATTTGCAGCTCTTAAATGCCCTTAGAGATTTTGCATGTTTTAGCCCATTTACAACAAATGATGAATTTTGAGTATTTTGCAAACTATAATGTAATGCGTTTTGTTGTTGTATGTATTTTTCCAACCTTGCTGGAAGGTTTTGTATTCATTTACTTATGAAAAACCCAATTAGTTGACTTTTGAAACCCTGCAGTATCATGCAAGGAGAAATTTTAAAGGCTCAATGTGGTGGACCAACTGTCTGTATCAAGTTTCTCAAGAATCTGCTAGAAACACTTGGAAATGAATTGAAATCTATTGCTGCCTGGAAGCAAGGCAGAAAAAGCTGAAACACATGCATTCTTTGAGAAATGGTCAGCAGTAATATAAGGTATACATGATTTAATAATGAAGGATTTTAAAACTTGCAAAAACACTGGCATGGTCCAGACAAAGAATTGAGCAGAGAATATCATAGGTTTGATTGGACAACTGCAAATGTAATACTTGTGAATTTAGCTTAAAAAATTGCACCAAGAATCTAGGATGGCCACATGTTACTTGATGCCCCCAGTAACAAATCTTCAGTGGCCTTTTTTCCCAGAGCTCACCACCCCAGGAGGCACTTTTACCTTCAGGTCCACCACAGTAGCACTTTTAAATGGAGCTTCCAGACCTCAGCTTAGCTCAGCTGCTTAGGCAATCAGTGCTTTTATTTTTGTATTTAGGAGTGTTCATGGCTGTGCACATACACGTGTGTTTGTTTGTACACTGTGAGTATGTGTAGTGTGCGGTGTGTGAACGTGTTGTAGAGCGATGCATGTAACATATTAGTGTGACATAAATCCCATAGCCTGAGGTCCTAAGTGTCACCAACATGGGCAAATAAATACTGGGAATAAAGGTGCGGACTGACTGAAGTGTCATTGCTGTTTGACTTCTGTATGTGTACTCAGGCCACATATATCTATTTATCCAACTGTATTTTGATTAGGCGAATAAATGTAGAAAGATAAATGCTGAAACAGTTGGGTCTGTCACATAAGATGTATATTTATCCTGGCACTGTGAAGTACTTTATAACACTAATCCTGTGGAGTTTTCATGTGTAAACAGCATTTGAGATTATGTAAAAACATTTTAGGATTATGTAAAGGAGCAATTAGTCAGCAAAAGCTGCTGGCTCCACGGCATGCACGGACACAGCTCTGAGTGGCTGTACTCAACAAGCCCTTTCATCTGGTATTAATTGAGACATTTCATTTAAGTTTTTCTCCTCTCACATGTAAGTTTGTCTATCTTTCTGACAGGTGTTGAAAAAAGAAAGCTACTACATGTTCTAACAAAGCCATCATGTCTGCTGTGATCCGTTAAGTGATTCACTCCTTTCATTCCACGATTTGTCTCTTTATTTGAATTCCCACTGACCTCATGACGTAGTGTGGAATCAGGGTATTAATCGTGACTTAGGCCCAGCCTGTTCCCGGCCTCTCATCTTGGGAGTGCCTACAAAGGTGCCCGAGCGGACCAAATCCTGGCTTCATTTCTCCATATGAACTCATTTCCTTGTGGTGGTTCTCGAGGTTATGGAAATGCAACCTGAGCAGAGCATGGACTGAGGGCCTCCAGGGGATGAAAGCATCCAAAAGCCTGAGAATTAACCCCTTGGGTCAACTGCATTATCCACCTCTATTTATAGTTAAACTTTAATTTTTACCGGGTGAAAAAAGGCAAAAAAACAGGATTACAGGGGTCACAGCAAGAGATTTGCAGTTAATTAAATCAATCGTAGAGATTGACAAAATCTGTGGCTTTTTCCCTTCAATATTCTATCCACTTAGTGACATCTTAATTAGATTACATGAGTAAATTTCACAATCAAGTTTTGCAAGAGTGCCCAGGATTTTTTGTTTCTGAGAGCTGACTGAAAAAAACCCACGTTTAAAAGATTTATACTAATGATGTCCCATTTTTCAATCATAGAAAAAAATGTGTTTTCAATATCTCAACACATACTGTAATTAGAAATCTGAATTTTGTACTGGATATTTTATTTTAATATTGTTTCATGATTAATTGATCATGCAGTCTCCAATCCCTAATCCACTCTCATGTCCACTCTCGTATTTGTTGAGTGGATAATTGATTCTCACCAGGTCTTCCACATAGAACAGAAGAGTCCTTTTACACTGTAGTGGGGTTTTTTACCAAGGTTTCTTCCTGGCCTTTTAAGTTGTTAAGAAACATTAAAAGCTGATTGTTTAATATACTGTAGAAACAACAAATATGATCAGGAAAAAATATCCACAAATTCAATTATCAAAAAATTGCTACTGATGGCAGCTTTGCTGGAGAGTAATGTTGACAACAGCATAAGATATAAACAGCCACACTGTAGGAAAGTCACTGAAATATCTTGACAGCTTTTCCAGAATAATAATAAACATATTTTAAAATATTCCGTTTTTAACTGCTCCACTGAATCTTTTTGAACTCCCACTCAGCTCCCATTGGGAGGAAGTAGAGCAGTCTGGCCAGCTATATTTACTCAAATCTCAGAACAGAGCCAATTACAGTGATAGTAATAGTAATATTATAATAGTAATATATAATTTGGTTGTACGGTACTGTTATGTGATGCAGAGACGTGTAGTGTGTGGAAGGGTGCATGCATGAGTGAACTAAATACAAACGGAAGTAAAGATGGAAACTGTTGTTTGTGTGTGTGTGTGTGAGAGAGAGAGAGAGATAGAGAGAGAGAGAGAGTAGTATTCTAAATAAAAGAATACTAGATCTCCTTGACAAATACTCCATCTTGAGTAAAAATCAAATTGGCTTCCTCCTAAAACACCACACCACTGACCATGTATACACCCTTCACACTTTAATTAACAAACACATACACCAAACAAAACATGGTAGGATATTCACCTGTTTTATTGATTTCAAGAAAGCTTTTAACTCTATTTGACATGAAGGGCTCTATTACAGACTTCTACATTGTGTTATAGGGGGCAAAATGAAGTGAATTTGGAAAATAGGTGTGCTGTTAAAATCAGAGATGAACAAACTGAATTATTCACCCAGAGAAGAGGCGTTCGACATAGTAAAAAAGTACTGTCAGAACTGGGCTCTGGGGGTGGGGTCCACTCAGTCATCATAGCTATACCGGCTGGGAGAAACGCATCGTTACATGCAGAATTCTGCAGATACATGTTACACGTACACAGAAAAATGCCAACAAATGCATGTAGAGAATTTTTTAATTAATTTTTTTCACCTTAAATCCAACCCCCTAGACACCCTTCATTCCAAAACCCAAGAGTTGAGCCCAGAAGAGTCCCCTATGTCAGTTGGTGCTGAGACTAACTGCCCCCCTCAGACACACTCTGACCATTCTCACAACAGCACTGCTTTCCAAACACACCAAACCAAAATTAATGTAAAGTAAATGTAAAGAAACCTATTTGGAACACTGGAAAGAAGAAACTAAAAGCCAAAGTAGATCAGAATGTTATCTGGCCCTAAAAAGAGATGATGAATTGGCAGAATGTCTCTCTACTGTCAGAGATAGAAAGCAGAGACAGATCCTAACTAAGTACAGGCTCAGTGACCACAAACTGGCAATCGAAAAAGGAAGACACAAAAAATCATGGCCCATGCCAATAAAGCCCCATTGAATTGGAGAGAGAGAGAGAGAGAGAGAGAGAGAGAGAGAGAGAGAGAGACTGGATCAATGCTTGCTTATGGTTTCTTTGTGGGCTCAAACTTGGACCAGGTATAAGAAGAAAGATAACCTCTGCTTTTAATATGCAACATAATAACATACAGTAGATACTAAAATATACAACAACATACAAATACATAAATATATTACTTTACTGTCAGCTTTTATGCGTGTGTATATATACACATAAACCCACAAACAGAAGATAAAGACAATTGGAAATTGGAGAGATATAAGATTATGAAGTACTTTAAAGGAAGAGGGGTTATCCTGCTGCCATAGCCCTGAAATGTCTATGACAGGATATTAGGCCAATCAAAAATGTAAAGTTTCTAGGTGTACCTCTTATCTTACTTAACGATAATTTAATAATTAAAAACATCTGCATACAACTCATTAAGCTTTGCATTCACATTGTGCACAACAATACATGCTGTATACTGCATACTTCAATGAATATGCACCAACATCTTCACAAGAGATAACTAAGAAATGCCAGAAGATCCTCCAATAGCCATCGTTCATTGTTCGGGCAATTAATCAGGTGTCGTGAACTTCCTCAAGTTGAAGTCAAACAACAGCAATTCTAAAATGAGTTGGGGCAACCAATTTGGGGATGACATCAGGCTTATTATATACATTACGGTGTCTGACTAGCTTAAATTGTACAGGTTGAGTTTAGCAATCTTTCAAAGATGATTTATTGACTTATCATAGCAAGAAAAGCACAAGTGTAACCAATAACATTAACCATGGTCTTGTTTCATTAAGTTGTACCAGTACGCCATGCTAGGGAGACAGCATGTGCAGTACAACTATGTGAAATGCAGCCATTATTTATGTTATTAGTTACACCTGTGTTTCACTGGTTGTGGGAGAGAAATGACTGGGTCCTCTTTGAGACAGCTCACAATATAATGAATGGTTATTGAGTAGAAAATGACAACCAGGTGACACCTTAAATGAGAAGATAGATGATCATCTGTCTGAGCATGATAATGACCAAGTGGTAATTGCTCCAACAGTATGGTCTTCTCCTACTATACCCCGCCCATCTCTCTCACTGCAGTTTTCAGCTACCCCCCAACCCCATAGTAATGCAAACCCCTGCCCAGAGCACAAAGGAAGCCTGTGTGAGGTGTTCACCTACCCCCACCAGCCCCCTCGCTCCCACCTCAGCCAGGCTCTCTCCCCCAGTGTGGCTGATGTGCTCCATTTGCTGGATGATGGACTGAGCGGGACAAGGCAAAAGTTCACACACCTTTCCTGTTCACATGGCAGGGAGGCCAGCTTGACCCCGCTGGGCTGCTCAGGGGGACACCTCCCATGTGCCACTGCTGGCTGCTGGCCCCCCTCCTCCTTGCACTACAATTTGTCCCCTCATTTAAGGCCAGCCACGCCTCTGTTGTCCTAATGCCATAACTGCTCTCAACTGCGTTCGAGCTGCCATTTCCTTTCCAGGGACGGAGAGAGGAGGGGATGTAGGGGGAGGTAAAGAAAGAGGAGTTTCTTTGTATAAGGTCAATACAAGCTCACAATGAGCATACTATGGTTTAGCTAATATACCAATTTTGCTAAGACAAAAATACCAGTCTTTCCCTAAATTCATGTGGTTGTTCTTTTCCTTTCATACCTGTACCACAACATCCTGTTAAAAAGTTGTGGATTGCAGTTTGTAGAGGCCACAATTTTCAGGAATATTTTTTTCCACAATGTTAACAGTGATATGTCTGATAGAAAAGCGTGTGTTTGCGTCTTTAATCAGTGTGTACTCAGCATGTCTGGGTGAGAGGCTGCGGCAAAGCAAAACAAATGGCAGAGCCACCAGGCTTCCTCTTTTCCCACAATTCAGCTGTCTCAGTGAAAATGATCTGCCAGTGACTGAGCACAATTTGGCATCACCACCCCCCGCCCCCATTCACCATCACCACCTTCCCTCAGCACACAGACACCCACCCTGTGACCCCACACATGCGCACCGCCCTCACTTACTCCCCTCGTGAACACACTCCACCTCAGCCCAGAGGAATTCATTTTCTAATTTTCCTTGACTGAGAAAACAATACACATGCCTTAACAATGTTGACATCTCTAATGCCTTAAAACGCAGTAGTAATGGAGCTTTGATTGGTAGTAAGTGGATACAGGATTATAAACACAAATAGGGAGCTCCCTCACTGTACGGCAGTCTTTCTGACCTCCACTGAATAAATATATTAGAAGTAAAATAAAGTGAAATACGGAAAGGTAATCCGTTTATGAACTCACAATGAATGTTTTAACAAAAACTTTGAATTAAGCAGAATTGATGTTAGAAACTAAAATATTGGGGATTGCAATGATGACTGGAGATAACAATGTCTTTGTGAAGGTATAACATAATCAAAGATTTCCAAAGTAATTTAAATTTACTTCCTACATGAAAATGTCATGGTGCCTGAAGGACCAAACAATGTAACAAACAATAATGTTTTGTTGTTAGGATTGGATTTCTAGATTCACTGTCTTGTGCATTCTCTGTTTGTGGTTATACACTAACTATGGAGTAACACATTTAGACTTTATATGTGATTTATTTCTCTTGCAATAAAGGTCAGGCAGGCCTGACACACATGACTGAGGACAAGAGCTCAATCTCAGGACACATGCACAAACTAGGCTAACGAATCTGAGCTGGTTGATTTTTGATCATTGTATTACGGGATGAGATTATCTGTCAACAAAGCAATGTTTAAGCATTAAACTGTGTAGTTAATAAACATCAACTGCTGCTTCCCAGGGCAAACACTACACTTGAAGCATTTTGTCCTCTTTTAGCATGGATTTGGTTCGCTGCAACACATTCTCACTCCCAACTCGCCGTCAAAACATTTCTATATCCTACTTACCCATCTTATTACCCATATTCAAGAATCTTGTACCATTTCTTAACCTTGATGTTAGTTGAACGTCTTGTTTGTCTGCCTCACTCCCATCATTGCAGTGGCCCGCATCCTCATTAAAGTCTATCCTTGCGTGTGTCGTGCAAGCCAATGGAGATGCTGTAGGTTAATGTAAGTAGCTAGCTATCTAGCTAGTTAAATACACTTTGCTTTCTTACCTTCAAAGTTTCTGAATTAGATTGCGTCAAGTGTTTAATGACTTGCTGGCAGTTTTGCATAATTTGTTGGTGACCCCTGACTACAAAAGTTGTTGTGTGGTATGTGCCCCATGAGCTGGTGTAACGGCTTTGATTTATCATAATCTACAGACATTATGTTAAACAAGCAAGATACTGTAAGGCTTGTAAGACTTCAGTTCACTGAAAAAGTTGACCCTTCTGATTGTTATTGTATAATTTGCATTCTGACCAAAACTACTTGGTTAGGTTTAGGAAAATATCATGGTTTGGGTTAAAATAATAATAATACCTTTTACATACTTAAAATTAGTAGGCTATGTTAGTTACGTAAGTTAAGTTACGTACGTAAGTTAAAAAGAAGTCACCGTTGACTATTCATTTCACATGGGAAACAAACAGCGGTCTCCTGGGTGAAAGTCCTGTGTTTGACCCATTCAACCACCCTAATGTCTTCCTCATTGAGGCTTTTCTTGCTCATTATACTATGTCACCTGTTTTCAATGGCACATCAAAACATTGCACTAGACAGGTACAGCCACTGGCGAAGCGGCCGTATTTGATGCGCTGGGAGTGAGCACGGGCTGTTCACAGATTGCAAAGTGGAAAAAAACATAAGAGAGCAGACAGAAGATATACATTCATGAATGTTCTCAGAACCTGCTTTGTCTTTCATTAATGATGCATTTTCCTTAACAAAATGATTATTAAGATTTTGGTTTTTTAATCTTTACTGTGTTCAACACATTTCCAATGTTCATAAAAATCATATACATTATGATGTAACTGGTTGTAAACTGTTAACCCACTTACTTCATTAGGAAATTCTGCATAGTTAAAATTTATAAACCATTGTTAACCATTTATATAATTTATATATTTGTTGTTTAAAGGTCTCCTATGGTTCAGTTTTGAGTAAATAAGCACAATTAATTTGTTATTTTGACTATAGTGACAAAGTAAAAGGTTTTGAGTGATAATCACTGAATGGTTGATTCCAAAATTTAACATGATATCAAAAACAAACCAAAACCAAAAATAACTGATATGATTTTATTAATAAAGAAAACACAATAACTACTTTTTCTATAAACATCCATTTTGTAAACATAATTTATTGAAGCTCTGAAATGGTTATAATATAACATGAGTAGCCCCATTTAACTTGTTATATCTCCAGTATAGTTATAGATTAAACAACAGTTACTTTTGTCCTACAGCTGCAAGTGCGTTTGTGCTTGTGTTTGTGTGGGTCTGTGGGTGTTCATGGACCAGAGCTACAGTGTGTGATAGTGATTGCATGTGCCTCTTTGTCATCTGTTAATCAGATGATCATTTTCAGTTTTGTCATCTTTTTTTGAGGCTCTCTCTGCCACTACTTCTTCATGTTCCTCAGCAGGGCCATAATCCAAGAAAAAATCAAATGCCTCATTCACAGTTTGTCGCTCGCTCATTGTGGTGCTACCACAGAATGACATATGAGCAAAATAGAAAACTCTAATTTGTTGACCAAAGTTATGAAAACCAATCCTAACTGATCAGTTTAGTAACAAGTCATGTTTCAGTTGGGTACAAGTATTATACAATAATCTCGTCTGCAAACACTGTTATTCAAATTTGATATGTCATCTTTCAAAAAAAGTTAAATGACAGTTTAAATTTAGTATATTCATATATACCTGCAATGGAGGTAACCTTTATATCCATGTGGACACCAAACAGACTGATTTCTATCACTGTCAACTGTAGTTAAAATTGTATAGAAGGCAAAGCTGCATGTGCATGTGATGATAGAGATTACGTCACAACAATTTAGGCATGTGCATGATGCAAATTAGCTTGCAGATTAATGTCATTCGTTCCTCTTGGTCCGTCCTTAGTAAAATTTTGTATCTTTTTAGGAGTACAGATGCTGAAGTGTACAGTATTGCATGATGTAAAATAATGCTCATTTGTTTAAAAATGACAACATTGCAATTATCTCGGTGACCTAAAATACAGTAAGGTAGTAAAGTGCAAAATCATGGATGTCCTAAAATTTGCAAAGACACCTGAATAAGGTTACATTCTACAGGCTTCCCATGACAAGTCTTTGTCTGACAGCACTCATTAACCAGTTTGTCTCCCATGAACACCTCTGTCTGTTATAAAAGCTAATTGTTAGCCAAGTTAACAGCAGCAGCAACTTCTCTTCCTCAGCTAGCCAATTTATAACGATCCACATTTTTGCTTGAGACAATTCACACCAGTGCACCTGTCACATTCCACATAATATAGAAATAGTGGTGGTAATACTTTATGAGCACTTTGACACTTTCATTGCTATGCCATACCATGCAATACATCTACTAAACATAACGATATACATCAAATTAATAAAAATTATTTTGTCAGTAGAGTGATTTGACAATACTTTTCTTTTTAATACTCACACATTCATATTTTTGCAATGACACTTTTAGGAAGAAACCAAGCCACATTGAGACTGAATTTAGCAATTTTTGACAAAACTGACTAATTAGTGTGTAGGCATCGTGTTCTGTGTTTAGTAAAATGAATAGCATTGTGGCTCATGTCAGTATTTCATGTTACCCTATCAAGGAAATGGTACACCCATCATTTAGATATTATGGACACAAGACCTTTACTTCTCAGTGCAGAAACAGACCAACAACAAGACCAGGCTTATAGGAATAATTCAACATTTTGGGAAGTATGCTTTTTTTGCTTTCTTGCTGAGAATTAGATGAGAAGATCGTTATCACTCTCATTTCTGTACGGTAAATATGAAGCTACAGACAGCAGCTGGTTAGCTTAGCTTAGCATACAGACTGGAAACAGGGGGAAACAGCTAGCTTGGCTCTGTCCAAATGTAACAAAATCCACCTACTAGCACCTCTAAAGCTCACTAATGAACACCTTATATCTTGTTTGTTTATTCCATACAAAAAGCGAAATGTCATGTTGTGGTTTTACAGAGGGTTATGAGACTATGCCTTGAACTTGGGTCATTGTGAGGTTGCCACAGGGAAAGCTAAGCTAACCAGCTGCAGGCTGTAGCCTTACATTTACCACACTGATATGCGAGTGGTATTGATCTTCTCATCTAACACTCAGCAAGAAAGTGAAAAAAGCCTGTTCCTTTAAGTGTCAAAATTTTAAAGGACATGCCTGGAAAAATAGGCCATAAGTCACGCAGTAATTTAATAGTGTAGAAGTTTTAATTTATTTGCACAGGTATGTCACAAACCACTCAAACTTTCTTGCTTAGTGATATGAGACTTCTATCTGACCCTTGAGAGATGACATCTCTCCCATGTCCATGATTCCCTGACCTCATCGTGTCCCCCGCCATTTATGTGTTACCATAAAATCTTCTGTTTCTGGCAAACCAGCCGCTGAGTGACTTATGCCTGGCTCAGCAGCCGGGAGGCAGCAAGGAAGGCGGTCCAATGGAGACAGGCTAGTTCTAGTTCAGCGGCCCACACACACAAAAAAAGACCCCTTCAATCATTCCCATGGTTCTTATTCTGGGCAGCAAGCGTGGTGTCTACAGTTTCCCAGGCCCCTCCTAAAAAATGACACATTCTCAGACCATATGCTTCAGACAGCCAGTACAGAGCTGTGATTATTAGCAGGGCCCTCTTTTTTTGTCTGAGAGAGGGGGCAGGCTATTTTTAACCAACGATGAAAGTTTGAATATCCTTCCACTCCTTGAGCACACCAACACCCGCTGCCAGATATTGCAGGGTTTCAGCCCAGACAAGGGGTGTCTGGAGGGCATGGCTCCTATTCGGAGAAGCAAGACAGCACTGTGCCATTACTGGCAACGCTACATTTACTTTCTCTCACTGCACATAACCCGAAGTTGAATGCTAAAGAGGGCAATCAATGAGTGATTGAGAATGCTGTAAGGTTGGTCTGGAGCTTTGTGAAGGCTTGTGACTGCCTTCTTGTTCCTTTGTCGGCTGGCAGTGATTGCCCGTGGCATTCCAAGAAGCTATATTTCCCATACATTCCTACATGTTTGGAGAGGGTTTCTGCAGTGTGGGTTGTCAAGAGCAAGATGCGGATGACATGCTGGGATTGAGAGCAGAATGAGGGCTGTCAAAGCTCCGCTGTATTACATCTGATGAAGAAAGGCAAGCGCTTACAGACAGGACAAAATGATATCTGGTGCACAGAACAGGCAGGAATCATTGTTTTTTGGTGCTCGCACTCCCTTTGAACCGGGAAATGACTTGGAAACCAAAACAATAATGTTTTTGTGTGATTCTGCACTGTCTCTCTGATCTGCTTTTCTATTTACTGCTGCTTGTCGTCACGAAAACAAGTGATGCGCCACACATGTAGCAGGTAATATGTGTTTGCAAACAACCATATCATGTGTGCTCAAGCTCAAGGATCTTGTGTGCTTTCTGTACAGTAGGGGTGGTGATGGGGATTTAGTTGTGAGGTCAGACAAAGTGCAGTTACAGTGCATCAACTGAATCGATGTCAGACCCCAAAATATGCTGTGTCTAGAGGTCCTGGCTGCAGTACAAGAGGTACACAGTTCACACACAGCCTGTCTGACCCCTAATTAGCTCCTTCAATCACTTTACATACTGGACGTAGGTAAGTGTATGTAAAAAGAAGTCTGATGGTCATTGTAATTCAGTGATTATAATCTTTTGTCTCCATTCATCAAGAAACAAAAGAAAAACATGAAACTTAAAGCAGTTTTTTGGTCTGACTCAAAGCTTATCACGTGCAGACACCACAGAGATCTCAGGCAGAGGCAGCCATAAGTCCAGAGGCCAGCTCCAGCTGACTGAGTGTTTAAGACAAGGTTGATGAATAATGTGACTATTAGTGTCCTGCACCCACAGTATTTGTCTGAATCTCAACCACTGCCACAGCTGTTAGATCACATATATTTTCTTTAAACTGTGCCTCATACACAAATACAGGTACAGATTATGCAAATTGTTTTTGCATGCACATGTCAGCGATAAACCTGACATGCTATATCGTTATAATGATGGCTCTCAGCCAAACAACTAGTAAGAATTCCTCCTGCTCCTCAGACTTCTGCAGGCGCCAGCCACCACTGCACTGGAAATGACTTAGCCAAGGGGAGGAGAGGAGAGGAGAGGAGAGAAAGACTATTTTAGGAGTTTGCCTAAAAATATTTCATAAATAATGACAGGAATGAGTGTACAGAGGTCACTGTGAGTTTATGAGTCACTAATAATGCCTGAGATTGCAGAAGAGCTGGAAAATGTATGTGATGCATATAGAAGTGTGTGTTTTTGTGTTTGTGCATTCATTTTTCTGTAAGGGGGGTAAATGGAAAGAACATGTAAAGTTCTGTCTCCTCCTTCCATCGCTCTTTCCCTCATCTCTCCATCTCTCTAGGGGAGGAAGGTCTCAGAGTTTCTCAGGAATGTTGACTTCTCTGTGCCTCTGTCCCCTGGGTAACGTTGGTAGGGGTCTTGACCCTTCTCCTCCTGTATCCCTGGAGCCTATCAGCTAACTAAGTTAGCATGAGATAACGCTCTGCTCCTGGCCCCCCATTGCAGCCTCTTTTCCTTCCCTCCCTTTTTGTTTCCCTCACCCTGGGCTAATATGAGACAGGAGCTTCATTAGAAGCAGGAGAACATCCATCACACTACTGTCTAATCTTAGCCTATGGCAAAATTTGTCTTTCAACCCCTGTCCTCCTCGCTCACACTATGTGCCCAGACACTGATGAAATCTCCTTTGCTAATCCATTTCTGGGCAGTAGTGCCATCCAGACATCTGTTGGACTATGCCATGATGATGGCTCAAGTTTCTCTTTCACACTTTGACATTTTCCTTTGTATGTGTGAGATCTAAGAAATGTAAATATACTTTATGTGACCACACACCAGACATTCAAAACATATTTGTAAGAAATTATACGGTAGTGTAACACCATGGAAAATGTATTACAATGATGTCCTCTCCAGCTGCTCAGAGCAGAACTGACCTCCCACGTGCTTCCATCACCTGGAAGAAGCTGCTGTTCAGTTCTGCAGCGTAAGCTGATGCCGTGGGGTGCATTTTACATGTCGTCACAGTTGTGCAGGTCAGTCACATCCATTGTGTATATGGTATGTGTGTGTGTGTGTCTGTGTGCAGGCACACCTATGGGAATTATAGGGAAGTGGCAATGTAGTCTCTTATAGGAAGTTGTATTTGTTTTGTTACATCAAGAGCAGCAAACAGCTCTAGTATATTACTCTTTTGTTATTACATGCAGTTAAGCATAAATTTGGTTTGTATAAGTGGCTAGTTTGTTGCAAGTTACAAGATTGTATGCTACAAGTTTTTAATACTAGGTCATTATTTTCATGATGTGCATAAAAACCCTAACATTTTTACCTTATGCATTATTTATATTTTTACGAGACTATCATGGTTGTTATTATCAACTAACTGGCTGCTCAACAGTCAGTCAATAAAGGCATATCCCACATTTTGCGTTACACACCTGTTATTGTGGGGGACGGAGCCACTTCAGTCTGGAAGGCTGCCTATTTTGTACATATTAGGTTGAACTGTCCTTTCGTGCTAGAAGATAAGAGAAACTAATCTAGTAGTCCACCTTAGAAAGATTTAAAGCTGCATGAATTAAAAGGATAACATGTTTTCTTTTGCAGGAATAACTGCTCCGACTGCCAACACTGAATGGCTGTTGCAATCAAAAAAAAACAAGAAAAATGCCAAAAAGGCTAACGAGTTAGCCGTTATCCATTAACATTTTGTATGCCACTGAGTTACGGGGACATTTCATTCATAATAATTCATGTTTTTTCAAAATGTTCGAGAGCAGCATTCAGAGCCGACAAATCAGAACCCCCATGCGCCATATACCCTTCCATACATGCAGTACTGACAAATTAAGTTCAACTTTAGCCCTTTAAAGGTAACCTGTTGAGTTAAAAACCTTTTTTTTACCTTTTGTGGTAAAAGCACTATGGAACAGTTTTGATATTGGTGAGGATTTTGTTAGTGCTTTTTTATTGTTGTCACTGAATTTGGATTACATAATAACAATGATAATGGCATTAATGATAACATTGCTATATTTAATTGCTAACCTTCTTTAGAACTTCAAACATTTTATTGCCACCTTTAAAACAGAAACCTTAAAGAGAAAACATACTGATAATTTAGCCACTAGCCTTTAAAGC
The DNA here is from genome assembly GCF_020085105.1 of Siniperca chuatsi. Lineage (NCBI taxonomy): Eukaryota > Metazoa > Chordata > Actinopteri > Centrarchiformes > Sinipercidae > Siniperca > Siniperca chuatsi. The sequence goes on along the minus strand of NC_058054.1, from coordinate 13,312,986 downwards.
TGAATGGCTGACCCATGCTGTGACCTTTCCATGTCATGCAGACAATATTTATCAGGACCATGAGTTGAAGATGACTGATCTGCCTCCTGTTTGTTGTGTATTTTCTCAAGCCTTTCTTATTTCCCTGTAAGGTCAGTAACCCTGCAATTTTCTCCCACACACTGGTTAGTATTGCCTGGCTCTAATACTAGTCCACCTCTTGTTCTCCTCACCCCTCACATTGCCTGGGGTGCTGATTGAACTTAGGGACACACTTTGTCCCTCAGTGGGAGAACTTGGAACCAGGAGGAAATGGGCTTTTTCCCAAGACTGGGACATGCAATGCTAGAGAAAACATGAGGATTGGCTTAAAAGAGGAAACATGGAGCTTAGAGGGGCTAAAAAAGAAATGGACAAATGCCGTTTAAAAACCTTGTCACTGTGTTTAGTCAAGAGTGCATGGACATAGTGACATTTAAATAGCTTGAGGGTAGAGCTGCTTGATTAGAAGGTCAAAGTGTGAATGTAGAGCTTCAAATAAGAGGCATCTATGAACTTCTAACCTAAAATCTGGATTTGGTTATTCTGTTACATGTTCCTTTGTGCCATCATTTCTCAGTGCTCCCTTGTTGTGCCAGGCTAAATATGAAACCACAAAATACTGGCTATTATTTATTATTTACGATTTCCATTCTGGAACTGAAAAACAAAGGAAATGGACACGTCCATACCCTGTTTAAAATGAACCGCACAATTTTCCTCCCCCTCACTTGAGCCATTTATTGCTCGTGTCTTAAACGGACTAGCTGCCTGCAGACGGATATTACTCATAACTCCAGCAACTGCCAAATCCTGGTCTGAGGGCCATTAAGGTGTTTAAAGTCAGCCATTCATATTTGTGCTGGACCGCCTTTTGTCTATTTAAAAATATTCCCCTGAATTTTTTTTATGAAATATAGCATGGAGATTAACTGAGTGCAATGCATCATTCCTTACCATCCTGCAATACTAGGCATCATTCAACACCTTACATATTATACAGTCAAATTACACCTTCATATTTTCCTGCAGGTATAGCCTGCTATATTTTACTTTAAACAAGTTGAATTGGAAATTTACACAAAGAGGAACTTTGGCAAACCAGTGGCATTAAATCTAGGCAATCAAATCATGGAGGGTAAGTCATTTTTCTGATTACCATCCCCAATTGTTGGCTGCTTATGGGCAACTATACAAGAGCTGGACCCCATGCACTTGTTTATTGGTTTGTTCACTTTATTTCAATTTGAAATGTACTTGTAGCAGAGTAAAGGTGTGTTCAGACAGAAAGTGAAGCAAATCTTCGCCTTGTGTCATTTGTGCAAATTTGACTGCTGAACTGTTTGTGTTTATTAGCCCTAAACAGCTAATGTACCAAGGTAGTTAGCAGGGGACGCACCGACTGTGTGTGTGGGAGTATGCCTGTGTTCAGCTCAACCTCTGACTGATCTCAGAACTCAGCAGAAACTCCAGTTCTTTCTGTTCCGCCAGTTTCTCTAATTTTCCTCTCCTCTCTGCAAAGACCAGATTCACAAAGCCACAGGATAAGCGCAAATTTAGTGCTCATCTTGCACCACATCTAAAACTTGTCCTACCTTTCCCTCTAAATAAGAGAATCAAAATCTGCACTTGTTTATCAGACAGAATTGTAGAACTCATACAAAAATAAGCTAGGTCTGGTACAAGGTATATCCTCATACAAGGAAACAGGTTAAGGATTTTTAAAAACAGTCATCCAGGTAGGTAAAACTGAAGCATTAAAACCATGGGTCCTCTTCATCATAAATATGTTTTTTTTTGTGACATTAAATCTATATAACCTGAGTGTGTGAGTGGCCACTGAAAACAAGGGTTTGTTTCAAAATGTGCATCTCAAATTTTTTTGTGTATTTCTATCTTGAATTGTATATAGAATGCATGTTGTTCTGCCACAGCAGTTTTGGCTTTAAAGGTGGAATTTATAAAGTAAACATAGCACTAATTCTAATCATGCATATACCCCCCAATCTCATGCAAAGCAGTAGCATACTTGTTAATTTCTTAAGCAACCATGTGCAGCAAGTTTTCACTCTAATCACTGAACCAGGTGATTTCACTCTTCTCTGATGGAGAGTGTGCTAATCAATGAAATTAGTTGTCAGTAGTCAGAATAAAAACCTGCAGACAGTTCAGACTCAGGGTCACATTGTTGCATATCCTGCTAAAAGTCTTCTTCAGCACAGCCAGGGATCTTACCTTCTGAAACAGAAACACTATCTGAAGAATGATGAGTTTGCGAAGTCATAGCTTAACATTTAAACCTCTTTTTGCAACATGGAATTACTGTAATGTGACGCATTGCAGTTGAAGTTTCAATAAAGGAGTGAATGAAACTGGCTTTTCTGTGTGCTTGTGCAGAAACACCCCTTGGGGGTGCTTTACCCTGGAAGACTCTTTATATGAGAGGCCGGGGAGTTGTCCACACGGCTTGAGTTACACCAGGCCCCTGTGACCTCGGAGTCACAGGGCTAAATGCAAAAGTGACAATGTGGATAATTGCCTGCTAAAGATAATGGACTGCTGATTGAGATCAATGACTTTCCCAAACACAGAAGTGGTGTAAACTAGTACTGAATGAATTCAAGGCTAAAAAGTGTAGAACCACTGAACAATAGGCGGCCTGTAGTACTGGAGATGCTCAGTTGACCCAAAATACGTAGAGAGACAGCTTTGTAAACACCAGTATCAGTCACAGCACACACACATTTCACAATCATGCTTGAGAGCTTGCAAACAAGGAGACAGAGATGCACACACATGCACATTCACAAATACTACAGACAAGTGTTACATGTAGGAATACTGTATAATCTACGTCTTGATCTTACTGTATATGCAATTTAAGTTTTTCTTGAATTAGAACAAGTGTGTAAGTGAAAAAGTGTTCCAGGAGAAAGATAAAACAAGAGCTCTATGCTGTTTTATCAAAATATAAGAGCCTTTGCACACACAGGGACATACACACACACACACACACACAGACATGCACTTAAAAATATCTGAGGAAAACATAAGCATACATAGATTATTTTGCTAAAAGACTTAGTTTTCAAAATGTTGCTCCAGCAGTTTGATCCACATTTTGAAATCCATGCCACCGCATTCATTTCGATTGTGAAACACTCAGATATATAAGGCTGCGCACACATGATTAAAGGTTCCAAATTGCAGATGCTACTGGATTAAGTAGAGAAAAAGTACAAAGAGCTAATTCATCTTCTGTGTATAGAAGAACTGTTGAATTAAAAAATTAACATGTCTGTATTAGAATGTGTTAGGTAGTTTAAAAGTGAGTGAGTTTTGAATGTTTTTAACAAGTGCCATTTTGAGTGCAGCGTTGTTCTGGTAATGCACCTAAACATTAGCTTGAGCATGGTGAATTGCTAGTCATAGTTAGGGTTGCTGTTAGCAGTAGCATAAGACCCTAAACTTTGTACCTCTGACTGGTAATTAATTAATGGTTTAAGTTAATAGGGTTTTTCCCCATTATGTAGGGGTAATCTCTCTGAGCCAAGCTAAAGCCGGGCCGATCGTGCTGACCCGGGCCCATGGAAAAACTCCTATATTTCTGGAGACTCAAATGTACTTCATCCCTAGACTGATTGATTACATTGTGATAAGTCAGTGGCAAACCGGTGAAAGTTCAAATCATTTCAACTGTGAGTGCAGCGTGTAAAAAAAGTGTAAAACCCATGCAGCATGCAGTGATTCTACAAGGTTAATAATTTTTTCCATAGAATAACAATGGGCTCAAGACCCCACAAAGCAAATTGGTATGATCATGTATGAAAGGCATATATTGCCTTTCTATTTTATGTCTCTCTGTACACCAGTGTAAAGTGTGGATATGGCTTAGGAGGTACACATTTCTGTCACTCTGGGATTTCAGCTTTAATTACTAACCCAGGTTTCCTCCATAAGGTACAGAGTGTTCTCACATGGTGATAGTGGTTCTCTTGAGGGAACCTCTGCGAAAGTAAAATCATATGAAAGAAGCATGGGCTCCCTTGTTATGTATAATATAAAATATTGCAACATGTAACACAACAAGACTTTTATTTGGATGTTTATGAAGACATTTGAAAGGATTTTTTAATACCTGCCTTTTTATTTTTCTCTCAATCAACCAATAGCTACTGGTGCTGGTATTGTGAAACCTGAGACAAGTTAGAGTGCTATAATGGAAAGCCATGTTATTGTATTAGCTTACTGACATTTTAATTGCACACAGTTCGCAGTTGTGCAGGTTTTAAATTGCATACTTTTATGTTTGAGAAGAAGAACAAAAATATAAGATCCAGCCAGATTGTTTAGGAGGCTAACCACATCCTCTAGTTATGAGAAAACACGGCTAAAAGTGGCACAGCAAGATCCATTTATCCTCATCACACACTCAATGCAGAGAGACAACAGATAGCTGGCTTCAAACAAAGTAAGTACAAAAAGGAATTGACCTTGATTAGGACTAATGTATGGCAGGAAAAGAAGCAGCAACAGACCAAGGCAGAGTTTAGCCTGGGTGGGATGCTGCTGGGACTTAAGTGAGATAGGTGGAGCAAGGATGATTTGGGGCTTTGATGTAAACAAGATGAATATCTTGCATGTTTATGCTTAAATTTGGTGCCCAATTGTGAAAAGATTGGTTACAAATTGAAAAATGAAGATCAGGTGCAGAGTCTGGGAGTAATACTCACCTCCCTTAGTGGAAACTGCATACTCAAATGCCTACAGTACATTCACACACATGCCCACAGGCACAGAAACTCATTTTTTTAAGTCCCCTTCAACAAGCCCCATTTAAATCCATCAGAGTACCCAGGATCCTCTGCAGGTCCACAAAGCTCAGCTGTCACTTCCTCTGCCAGGCCTGTGGAAGTTTGCATTACACAACTCCTTTTACTTTCACTAGCCAAATGTGTGCCCATAAACTCTCTGTTAATGTATTTTTGTCACATATTTAAGAAAGTCGTAAGAGTATTTATAGAGCGTCCGTCGTGAAGGTGGGAGAGGGAGCCCTAACTTGAGTTGCACTGCTGCTACCCTCTGTCCTGGGAGAATAAAAACATCTTGTTTTCATTACTGGGGGGTCCGTGGTGGGGGAAGGGCAGAGGAGGAGTGGAGGTAGCAGTTTAATGTGTATGTTTGTCTGAATGTTTCTGTGTACATGTGTGTACAGATGTGTACAGTAAATGTGTGGCGTATGTAATTGTTCACAGAACTACTACCATTAGCCCTGGGGGGAGATGGTTCAGAGTCTGTGTGGAAAAAGACAAAATAAAGAGCTGATGACATCCAGATGACAAACATCCCCTTTTACGCAGAGCTATATGTCACCAAAGAACCGTGGTTAGCTGACATGACATTAATAAGCATCCAATTTTATTCTACGTTCTGTTTAAGACATTTGCAGAACAGCATATTGCGTGATCACTGTGGTAATGTGGTCAAGAAGTTTGTAACTTGACTCTAAACCACAACAGAATGCTCATACACAAAGCACAAGGAGAAAACTTCTGTATGCACATAATGCTGCTTCGCCTGACCTGGCTACTACTGACCCCTCTCCAGGCCCTGTTTCTGCAGAGCTGCAAAGCCATGTACATACACATACAGACAAACACAAGGACAACTTTGAAGCAGGACCAACACTGGCCAACAGAAACTTTTTTGTGGATTTTTAATGCTCATACTCTGCTTACTTTCACTCTTGTACCCCAAATTCAACTTATTTTCATGGATTCTACTGGCCTTGTTGGGTGGCAAATCGGCTAGTGACTCCTCCTGGTGGGTCGAGGGACCTGTACAGCTGGCAGGTCAGACGTAAACTAGCGAAAGAACCTCTGCATGCGTTAACCTCTGCATGCGTTATGCTCATATGGTGAAACTCCTCCCTGTCAGGTGAAAAGAAGCAGCAGGAGTCGCCTTTCTGCAGTACCCTGATATCTTAGACGTCACATATACAAAAACCTTCTGTTTCCATAATTAGGGTAGGAGATTAGCGAAACCCAGTTTCCCAGCTAGATGTCTCCTTGAGAAAGCAGATTTCTTGTTTACACATAATCAGGTTTCTAATCTACTTTTTTAATGTACACATTTGCCTGACAACAGCTTCGAATATAGTCCAACCACAGTGCATGTAGTCTGATTACCTGTGTAACCTGATTGCTCAGAGTATCCGGGTTTCTTGTGTGCATTTACATGTGCTGATTGTATTCTACATCCTTTCCAGGTCATCACAGAGATTGGCAGCAACAGAAATACTGCAGTATTCAAATTGAGGAAAGTGGAGAAAACACAAAAAACTGTGATAGTAGTGTGAATGAGTGTGACACTGTGTTAACATTAACTTTTTTGTCTACTGATTTTACTACAATTTTTATTACTCCATTGAAACACAGTGCTACCCTGTCTATTCAGCCAGCTGCCATTGTTTTCCTTATTGAAAAATTACATGACTGAAAAAAATGACATTAGATCAATTGTTGAGCAGCAAAGGTGTTTATCAGTACAGGAGAACTTATAAAGTGTCAGAGATCCTGTAAAAACATCACACACACACACACACACACACACACACACACACAGAAACACACACAGAAACAATCACATCCTACCTGAAACACCCTGCTGTTACCAACAACATGGGAGATAACACTGTTTCCTCTCCTTCCTATGGTCTTGGCTTTATCACTTCACATGTGTGTTTATAAATGGTAGTATCTACTCATACAGCAGGAGCTGTGAGACACAAAAATCCTGCCTTCTTCCTGAATTTTCTTTCCCTCTGTCCTTATTATGCCCTGTCACAACCACAATATTGACTGTATATCTCCACCATCAGTATTATAATACTGTATGCAATGTTCAAAAGTCTGTTTTTCAAGAGCAGGTCTCTTAAATAATCTGGTGGATGTGTGTTATTGTGTGCTTTTATCAGGTGAGTGATTGTATATCCAAACCACACTGCATTTATATCCTCAGTGAATAATTATAATATATTATAAGCTGTAATTTAAATGGCAAATAATAACTTAATACAGCTAAAACAAACCAATTGCTTTAGGGAGATGGAGCAAGTGGTGCTGGCAGCATACACCACTATTTTCAAATGTAACACATCTGTTTCAATTAAATCACTAACTTTCATTATGTGTCATAATTAAATTTTTCATTCATTTTTTTTCAGTGGGAATGTATTTGTCAACACAGCCAATCGCTAAAAACTTAGAGAAAACAGCCATATATCACTGCTACAGAAATCATCAGCAACTCCAAACCAAGTTCCTTGATTAAAATCTTTCATGTACAGTAGTTCCAAAGGCAGCACAACTGGTGTCTCCATCCTCTGAAGGCTCTTTGAACACAGCAGCAAACACGTGTAGTGGAAGTGTCGGAAACAGGTGCTTTGTGGCTCAGGCAGCTCTCCCTGTTTGATATCCTTTATAAGAAACAGACGGTAAGTGCCAGGCGTGTCCATAAACACAGCAAGCACAAGCCTGTGGAGACTACTGCATGTCAGTTCCCCTGTGCTATTATATGGTGAAGGATGGGGCCTTTCAACACATTTATTAGTATTATGAGTTTTAAGCAATGATCACAGGGGAAAAAGTGAAAGTTGGTGTGATCAACAGCTGCATGAGCTAATTTAAATATTTTTTACAAATATGTTTGTTGCATCCACTATAACAAACAAAATAAATGAATCAAATCAAAAATCAAATCAATAAACATCAACCACAATCATTGCTAAAATATTTTCTTGCAGAGCATTTTTGTACCGCTTTTTACGATTCCCCATACAATACACACTAGGTCTGTCTCTGTTTTTATTCATAATTCAAACTACTGTTCAAAAGACAAATTATATATTTAATCTATAAGCACATGCTCAAATTGCATGCTGACACCAAATCATCTGAAAAATAATGTGAGATTGATTCGATTCGGTGAAGCTGTCTGGGTCTGTGACATCATCAACCTAATTGATACTAATGAACGATATACTCTAAGCTTGAAAGATCAAACTTTGTAATTGTCTGTAACTTTGATTCTGTCTTCTTTAACTCACTTATTTCTATTTGATTATAATGGAGTTATAGCAATAATGGGCAGCTTAGTCTGGCTGACGGTGATGTTATGCAACCCAAACTGCCCTACAACATAAGTACACATATGGATGTTTAAATTGAATTTTAAGCAACTTCTTTTAAAACACGTCTTAAAAACTCTCATCTGTTCCCAGGAGCAACCGCACAGTACAAAGCCCATGTCAGGAGATTCTTCTTCCATAGAAAGACATCAAGGCTGAATGTGTCACTCCAATGCTCCCCCGGGAGAAGCAGAGGCCAGAGTTACTGACATGCTCGACCTCCACCCAAATGATGCTGGCACAATAAAAATAAATCGCTTCTGATGATGTGTTAATCCGCTCTGACAAAGCGTCTTGCCTCTGAATTAAGATGTCATTTTTTATCACCAAAGTGACACCTGTTTATAATAGGAGGCCTGGAATGACTTATGTGCCTGTTATTCTTGCCTGTGAGCAGAGAAAGTGAGGGGAACTGGGTTGATACGTGTGGCCTTGTATTTCACCATCATTAGAGCCTGGTTGAAATGAACTCACAAGGGAGTGTTATGAAATTTTACTATAGAAATTAATTCATTTGAACAGCTAGATTGGGATCGTATTAAATGTGCAGATACCTCAGTTCCCACACATTCCTTAAGTTCCTTTCATGCCATCTGTCATAATAAAACCTTACTGTATCAACTCTAAACTTAAAATTTGATGCATGTGAGAAATCCCTCCAATGATTGTATAAACCATGCTTCATTTATCAGGACTTGGCTTGGTTGACTCTAACACAACAGTACAGTACATACACTCTCTAACTTGCAGACTTGCATACACACAGTGCACAAAGGCCGCTGCCACCAACGTCACTAAATGATCAGAATCAGCTTCCTGTGTAGCTGAATGCTTTGGCTCTGTTGCTGTCAGACTAAACTGTGGGGAGTCGGAGCATGCAGTCCAGATGTGAGCCAAGGTGTCCGCCCTCTCAGGCTAATCAGATTGATTAGGGGCAGTAATCTGGCGGGCAGGCACTGGACTCTGCACTTCATGAGGCTGAGCAGTGAGAACTCACAAGATGGCTGGATGTTACACAGTCCAGAGCAACTTAGGCCTGCTTGCTCCTCCAGTGCACTGACATGTGAACGGTTAGGCAGAGTGGGGTTCTGTCTAAGGTATTGTGTGTCTGTTTTAAATCAAAACCAGAGACTAAAAAGACCCAGTCACATTGGGCATTCTCAGACCAGTCCTATGCATATTTTTATCCTGTTTTTTTATCCTGTTTTTTTATGTAATATTGAAATAATTCTTGCCTTTTCAACTTGACTTCCTTCCATCGGATGAAACTGCCCAAAACTTCAAATCAAAGCAGTCAGCATATGAGAGTGGAGCAGCTTATAAACAGGCACAGCAACAGGAGGTCTTATTCAGCTCCGGCCTGAATTTCAGACTTTGAATCCAACCCCTTGAAATGATTTGAGAGGGATGTGGGAACTGAGATAGCAGCGCTGACAAGCTCACCCAATGATCAGAAAAGGAAATGCTGCTCTCAATGACCTTACTGTTACCCTTAACAACAGCACATAAGTCTCCTCTTTCTGATACCGGTCTGGGTCTGAAACATCCAATTCAGTTCCATCCCAGGTACTAGTCTTCCTCTCATTTCCTGTCTGCACAACAGCCGTCGCCTGTTTAAATTAAGCCCCAGTGCCTCCCGCGTTCCCCTGCACATAGCTATGGTCTCTCCTGCTGTCTTTCTCCTCTCTCTCTCTTTCTGTCTCTCTCTCCATCCCTAGTGGCTTCAGCTGCCTCCCAAGCCATGTATTTCTGGAAAGACCACATGTCGCTAACAGGGTAGATTGCTGATTGATAACCTGCAAGCTCCAGAGAACAGCTGATAAAGAACAAATACATTGTTTTTTTGCTTGAAAATGCCAGGAGGTTTAAAGGACCAGTGTGTAAGATTTAGGGGGCTCTAATGGCAGAATAGGGCAGAAATGGAATATAATATTCATAAGTATGTTTTCATTAGTGAATAATCGCCTGAAAATAACATTTGTGTTTTCGTTACCTTAGAATGAGCCCTTTATATCTACAGAGTGAGAGGGTCTTCTTCCACGGAGTCCACCATGTTGCACCCAAGTTTCTACAGTAGCCCAGAAAGGACAAACAAAACACTGTCTCTAGAGCGGTTCTTTCACAAGTTTCACGGCAACCGTAGTTTTTCCTACACACTTGGAAGGGGAGGGTGAGGCGAGGGATGGATGCCACACTATCCTACACACTGACTCTTAAAGGAATAGTTTGTGTATTTGCTTTAAATTTGCTTGCTGTGTTAGATGCCACTCTCATGTCTGTACAGTAAACTAGAAGCTACAGCCAGCAGCTGGTTAGCTTGGCATATAGACTGCAAACAGCTAGCCTGGCTCTGTCTGAAGGGAACAAAATCCATGTACCAGCTCCTTTAAAGCTCACTTATTAACACGTTATATCCTTTTTTGTTTAATCCGTACAAAAACCAATGTGTAACAATGACAAGTTGTGGTTTTATGGGGGGTTATGTGCCAGGCTATTTCTTGGCTCTGAGCAGTTGTCAGGCAACCAGCAGAGACTCTATAGCAACAAAACAGCAAAGAGTTTGTACATCTCAGCTTTTGTACGGATAAAATAAGCAAGATATAAAGTGATAGAGCCAGGCTAGCTGTCTCCCCCTGTTTCCCATCTTTATGCTAAGCTAAGCTAACCTGCTGCTGACTCCAGCTACATATTTGCTGTACAGACTTGATTTTGGCATCAATACTCATCTAACTCTCGGCAAGAAAGCGAAAAAGCTCATTTTCCAAATTGTCAAACTATTCCTTTAAGCCTCACTGGTTTTATAAAAAAAAAATTATTAAAAAAATTTGTAACTTGACCAATGTAAAGGTCCATGAATAATATGCATAATGTCCACTGGCTGTGGCTCACTCCCTGGTCAGGCATGGACAAGATGACCGGTTGCCAACAAAATCAGCGTTGCACAGTAACTGTGAACTTGAATTTGAACTCTAGATCCCAGAACTTGTGACTTACATCCTGCAGGCCCAAAAGAGTGCTTGTTCCTGTGGCAAACTACATGCAATTAAAGTCAGAGTTCATTTATACATCCATAAAAGAAATCCTCTGTCTGACCTGGTCCAGCCAACCTCCCTTGAGATCCATATTAAAATGTCATTACTGAAAGCTTTTTGTGCAGCCATTGTCTTCATCTCAGTCTGTGGAAACTCTGCAGAAACAACACTACATAAACAAGGTGAACCATATGAAAAACAATCAATAATATGGCTATAAAAAAGGTCAATTTTGGAAAGTGTGAAGAGATACTGGTGAAAACCCAACGCACTCGTCACCTCCATGTTTTAACTGCGACGTCTCTGAGCACAGATGTTATCACACAATTTCGCTACACACATGCTGCAGCCTCTATGAGATGGACATTGTTACTTTAACAAGGAATGATGTGGCTTTTAATGAAAGTACGAGAGTTCCTTAAGTCCAGACTATGTGGCTAATTCCCAGGAAGGCAGTTAAAAGTGAATTTATTGTACTCGTTTACATTTCAATGCATGTTCCAGAGAAATCAGGGAATTATAAACCACGAGTCTATTTTTCTCCTCTCTGAGTATGCATAAATGTGGAGAAAAATGCAGCCAGTGTTTTACATCTCCCCCGTTGCTCTGACTGCACTCTGTGGACGCTGAGGGGAGGGTGTTCTACATTGCTGCTTTTCTCTACACATCTAGCCTCTGCAGTAATCCCACACACATACAAGTATGAGACATATTCTGCTGTATAACAATAATTTTAGATTTAACACTACAGTGCCTCCTCTGCTACCTTACTAACCCATATAAAAGTATAATTTGTAAAACAAATACTGTTAAGTTTATGTCTGAAAGTCATTATATTTTTTGTGTAACTTCAATGTGGATTTATGTGTGTGTGTGTGTATATATATATGTATATATATATATATATATATATATATATGCCTCCACAAATTGTTGTGCGTGCATACAGGCTCAAGCAAAACATGGGTGGAGGTGGAGTTTTAAATGGATGGTGATGTGTGGGATATTCCAGTCTCAACAAAGAACCATAATGTTGGTCAGGCAGCAGATAGGCGGTTTTCCCCGCATCCTGGTCAAGCCAAGTTTGTCGGTCCCTTTGGTCAAACCACCCACTGGCTGTGGCTCAGTCACTGGTCAGACACGGTCAAGATGACCGGTTTCCAACAATATCAGCTTTACACTTTTGAAGCTTTGAATGGCAGCAAGGGGTAACTGTGTGAACTTACATTTGAACCTTAGATCCCATAAGTCATGTAACATGATGTCAGTAGATTGCAGCTTGCTCTTGTTTACAAACCCGGTCAATCTGTGTTCACTTTTATATCTGATGGTAGCGAGTTCAGCTTTCTCTCAACTGTGTGAAAGAATTTAAGGAGTATAGTTTGATTATTAATTTCAAATGGTCACTTCCTGTATAATGGTGATTAGACCTTTTTTTCTACTGAAGTCTCATTTCATCATTTAGCTGAATAAGATGGATATAAATCTCTCACCTTAATTATTTTTAACACAATCTCCTCAAAATATGCTCATATACTACTAATTTCCTTTGCCAAAGAAGCTCTGGAAGAAATGTAATTGCTGCATGGATTATGTACACTGACAGTCGAGGAAGTGTAATATTTCTTTATTGTAGAGAGGTCGTAGGGAGGTGTTCGGGGTGAATGGCTGGCTGCACAAAGTACGGAGTTTTGGTTACAGAGACCGGGGTTTATGTCCTGCATCCCGAATGTTGTTAGGTTTAGGCTACTAGCATGGTTAAGGTCAGGAGAAAGATCATATTTTCGTTAAATATTGAAGTTAATGCACATTGTGCTTCACGTCAAAGTTTTGCATATACATTAATTATGAATATTTTGTGTTGGCAGTGAGCCTTTTGCAGATACGTTCAATGTAACAACCCTGTCCCAAGAAATTAATTTTATATACTATGAATTTGCAACAGAAAAAAATATTTGAAGGAGAAATGTTGTTAATCAACATATCTGGCAAGTTTCACATACTGATACTGAACATATCAGTAAAATGTTCACTGACAACGTATTTCGTATGTTTTCTTACAATATCCACTCGTAGCAACTAATGCATGAGTAAACTATTTATTCATAATGTTTAGGCACTCACTGCACTTGGTTAAGATTAAGGAAAGATCATGGTCCTGCTTTAATACACAAAAAGCGCACAATGACTTGAGGCACAGACGCAACATGTTTAATACATTGACATTTAACTGAAACCACATTTGTTCCCTAACCTTAACCAAAGGGCTTTTGTTGCCTAAACATTACCGCAGGTGGGACTCTGGAGGCTAACCCCCGGGCTCCTGTGTCAAAGTCCTTCTCTTTATACGCCTGCCATCCACCCTGACCACCTCCTTACAACATGCGTAAAATACAAAAATGCAGCACTTCCTTCACTCAAAAAACGTTGCCTGCGAACTTAATTGAAGCGGCAATTACGTTTCCCATCACGTAAGCAACATAAGTGGGAGAACAAATTAGTATTATTAAACGTAATTTCTAAGAGATGCAGCGTTAAATAAACAAGTTTCCTCTTTATATTTATTTTAAAAAGCAGCAGTTTTTGCTCTAAAAACATTTTTGAAACTACAAGCTACATGTATATGAATGTGATTTTTGGGAGAGGGTTGCTTTGAAATTTTTACTGGTTCATTTTACTGGTATTGGTACTGGTTTTTGAACAATAAAATCTTGCTCCACAATTAAGGAGCAGAGTAATGTACTGTAAAAACTCAGCAACATTGAGTTTGAATTTATCATTATCATAACTTAAAATTACCCAGGGTATAATATTCTATATCATCGTGGTCAGGTGACTTATGACTGATGGGAATCACTCTGTATATTGTTGTCTCTACAAATAGGACAAGAATTCAATTACTAAACCCTAACGTATCATTATACCGTTGTTCAGCAGTGTCTCTACAGCGTGCATGTACAAAGACTTGTACTGTAGCAATGCAGGTCTTTTTTTTACCACAGAACAGACAGCCTGACATGGTGGCCAATAAAATAAAAAGTACAACAACCCCTGTTGGGTTTCATGGTCACATTTGACATCAATCACTGATGTCCAGGGTCAGCAGTGCAATTTTGTCCGCAGGACTCCTCTGATCACTCCCTCACACTCCTCAGCAAAACAGGCCTCTACATCAATACTTCACTGGGAGGGCACTTACTGGACATGAGGTCGTTATTGCCAGAAGAAAAAAAAATATCTTCAAGCAGTAATACCGCTGGAGGTCTCTTTAACAGCGCTCCTCAGTCTATGAGCAGCAAAAGGGCAAAACCTGCAAGTGGGCTTTTTTTTTGCTGGAGAAAGGGAGAAAATTGTGTTGACTTTGGAGTCTCCCTTGTTTCTCTTCATCACAGGAATGAGGGGTCCAGTGATTTTTATAGGGCATACGTCTGACATTTTGATTTCGGCAGTGTACTTTTGACTTTGATGTCAACCCCTGCAATTTTCCTTGCAAAAAAGGTTGTGACACGTCAGGGTGGTATGTGCAATATTTACTGTATTTCCCCCACTGTACCTTACTCTTTGTCCTGAGAGACCACTTAAGTGTGAGATATTAGAATGGAAATTATCAATCACTGAAGCTTCTAAATCCACACACTCACTGTACACACACACACACACACACACACACACACACACAAACAAACACACAAACACACACATCATATTGTATTCACACCCTATCTTGTCTTCCACTCCCTTCCTTGACTTCTTAGTTATGTGGTCCATGAACAACTTTCTGAATCCTCTCAGTGATTTAAGACACATTAAAAGTTGTTTTGCCTGCAGTCAAGCTCTGGAGTCATGTCCAACAAAGTACATGGGGAATTCCCAGCATGCATTGTGAGAGTACAGCAACAAAATGGCTATGTATCTCTCTCACCAAAACAAAAAAAAAGCATGAATTTTGCTGCTTGAACTTGACATTGTAAGTCAGACTGCTACATGCACACTGTCACACAGTAAAAACTGTTCTTGTGTGGTGTATGGTATCATAAAACCAGCTACAGTTACTCATGTAAATGTAAGATTAATTCAGATTTGACATGTCATGCTCGGGTGCCAAAATTCTGAAGCCAAACTGTGCCCATGTGTTTTTGTTTTTCTTTTCTTGTGCATGTGAAAGACCATTTGGAAGCAATTTTTCTTTGTTAATATGAGTATTATTTTAATTGTAGTAATTATAGGTTAAACTGTTCGACCATTCGCAAGGTGCTCTCCAGCTTTAGTCAAGATGACAACTTGACTCCTTTCAGTCCATTTCTCCTCTCCTTTACTATTTCATTCCCCCTAGACAAATAGAATAGACAAACATTCAAAATCTAATTAATAAGATTTTCCATATTAAAGGCACCTTATTGTTGCGCTATCATAAAAGCTAAATCAACTTTTACATTTATAATGATCCTGTAAGAATGTTGTTCTTTGTTTCTTACTTAAATGAGCAATCATAATCCTTCCCTTAAAAACACTTAAAATTACACATTCATCTACTCACATTTGGACTTGTTATGCTGGAACATTGCTCAGCTGCGACATACCTTGCACTGTGACAAATCAGCATATGATGGGCAGCAAAAACTCTGAGGCGAAAGTTTTGGGAAGTTCAACTGTTTGCTGGCTAACCTCTTTGCGGTTTCCTCTTTCCGTGACCCCTAAATTACAACAGAGATATAGTAGTCCAGCATAGAGTCTGGTAAAATTTAACCTTCAGCAGACCTTAGTGGTGGGTGGTACAGCATATTTCACTTACGTGAAGCCTTGTTAAAACTCAATATGTAAAAGACTTGCCTGGTTTAAGTGGAAATTATGTGAAGAAATCTCTTTTTTTGCATGAAAAATAGTCTTCTTTTTTTGCTTGTCCTTGCTACCAGAGAGCTGCATGAAATGGGAAGCAAATTTTTTATCTACTTGGACCAGCCCTGGAGGCTCATAAAGCTCTTTAAAGTAGGATTTTCAAGAGAATCGTTTATGTAAACTGTATCAGGGTTTTTGTGAGAAAGTGAAAGTGGTAATTGTCCGCATTCCAACAGTTTCAATACATAAACTATGGGACCGTCAGCCGTGAACAACCCAGCTGCTAACAATTTGTGTAGCAGATAATAATCAGGCTACATGCAAAGCAGCGTTCCTCTGTCAGGCATTAAGGCTGTGGCCCATGCTGTACGGGATTTGAGACATTTAAAGGAATGGTTGGTTTAGTTTAAATAACCTTGGACAAGAGGAAAAACTAGACCTCCTCTGGCCACATTAACAATCTCACTCCAAGAGCAATCCAGATCATTTATCAAGATGAACCAAAGCATGGGTACACTCATACTGTAGTCTACACAAAGAACATATGTGGCATATCACATATTCCACGCATCTACAGTACAGTCAATTTTCAGAAGCCAACAGTGAACATTTATCATGGATTCCAGTTTTAGAAACAACGTGAAACCAATAAACAAGCTTGTTATAGGCTTTTCATAGAATCACTTGCTTGTCAGCTCCAATATAATAGACAGTGTGGTGGATTACTTTTAAGAAACACAAGTGTTTATAGGCAGTAAGTTATTTATCACTGGGAGACACACTTACAAAACCCAAGTGTAAACACAATAATAACACAAACATGTCTAATGAGAAGTTCTCAAAAGCAGATATGGCAAGAATCTCAATGTCTTCACCACGTGCAGACACAAGCAACAACTGCAGCATCCTCTTGGGTGATTTATGTCCCTGCTCATAGTCTCTCAGGGTCCTCTTCAGCACATGGTCACCTCATGAACAGCTGGGCAAGATACTTGATTGGTTGTCAGGCAGGACTCGTTGACTGTATTGTATGTCTTTTCATTGGTGCTCTATTCTTACATGAATTATCTACTTTCATTTGAGTCAGGTGGCTCCATCAGCAATGCCCTCACAGCAGTCGGGCTGCTCTAATGTTTCCAGGAAACTACAATATTTCTTCAGTAAGAGAAACTCAAAATGGTACTGATAATGTGACTACGTGGAGAGTAAGGGTGGATGAATTAAGGTAATAAAATGCTAAAATCATAGACTACATCTCATTAGAACCTACATTTTAATATTTTCAAATCACAAGTTAAATATGATAGAATAACGTCTTACATAAATAGGTCTACATAAAGTTTTATTGAAGTCCATCATTCATTCTGTCCGTGTAAATTGATGAGTGGTTGTCAAGTAACAGCCAACACCATCTGATACAGAAGGAGATGCATCGGGTCACCACAGAGCTGGATTTTTTTCCCTTCTGCTCAAGTGCTGCCCCAACAGGTGCTGCTTCAGTCGGAGAGATTAGGTGATCAGTATCCTTAGATTCCTTCCCACTTGGAATGTCATACATGCCGAGGAGGACAGGCCTTTCCTGGCTTCCTGAGGGGACGTTAAGGTAAGGTGGGCAGCTGGATGAAAGTGTGAGTTGTTGAGAAAGAACAGCCTTTCATGCCATATTGCGAAACTAAGAGCTAGAAACGATTAATCGATCAATGCCAAATAAAATTATTTGGCAAATATTCTGATAATTGATCATCGTTTCAATCAAAATACCAAACATTCCTTACTTGTAGCTTCTCAGTTGTCAGAATTTGCTGCTTGTCTTTGTCTTATGTAAGAGTAAATTGATCATTTGGGGGTTTTGGAACATAACCTTCAAAATACCATAATCATACATATATTGTATAAAGAGAGAATTTTTAAAAAAAAGTTGGCAATGGATGTAAAACAAAAGCCTTTGAACGTTATCTGGTGTTTTGCAGAATCATCCAATATAAACACTCTTGTCTGGCAATAAGGTTGCCATCAGAGAGGGCAAATAAATAAAAACAGCAGAGGGATTGGGGCTGTACTTGTTGTTGTCAACCCCTTACAGCTGATGAAAACACCACAGGGTATGTAAGAAGCAGAAGCAACAAGTCCTCCAAATTAAACTACAAATATGCCATTTGAAACTCCCTGTTAAGGGGGTCAGATCCAAAAATTCTTCTATGTGTCGTTCTATCGGCGGCTGGCTTTAGGGTAAGATCATGGTTTGAGTTAAAATCTGTGCTTTGTTAAAGTTAGGCAAAGATTATAGTTATGATTAATTAAAAAAGTGAATGTTAATTGCAGGTCTGTTTCAGGATGCAAACTGTGTCTGGCATGAGGGTCTGACGTGCTACACACCAAAACCACCACCCCGACCTCCCGACACTTTCCTCTTTCCACCTCACTACATTAAGGACATACTATTTCCTGCATTGGCACTGAATGATGGCATTGTATGTAAATTGTGACCTGTGGAATTTTCCAATTAGAACATAATTCCCAGGTATACTGGGCTGCTGGTTGAGTTGGAAGCATGTTAGTGCTTTGTCTATAGTAGAAGTAGAATAGTAGAAGCAAGTTCTGCTATGTCAAGGTATGTTCTGTCAGGCTTTATTGCATTGTCTCTTTTTTGATATGCCAATTTTTCCACCTCAGCCAAGCGTAAAACCTTTTTTGAGATATAAAGGTTTTCAAATTTCTGCCATTTGCATTCAGATTGTTTATGCACAAACTGAAAATACAGGTGAGAGGAAATGTACGTATAGTCAATGAACTGGGGACAT
Source organism: Siniperca chuatsi (assembly GCF_020085105.1). Lineage (NCBI taxonomy): Eukaryota > Metazoa > Chordata > Actinopteri > Centrarchiformes > Sinipercidae > Siniperca > Siniperca chuatsi. The sequence continues at coordinate 13,294,111 of NC_058054.1, read as the reverse complement.
TTCATTTTGTAGCATCCATGTAATAATGAGCAGATTAGGAATGAAATTTAAATGCAGAGTAAAGGGACATTGTGGTGTTTAGTGAGAGTTAAAGTCTGGCTGACAAAGGGATTGAGCATGGAGACAGTGATGATACAGTGAGGGTACTGGAGGGTTGTGTAGAGATGGGGTTGCAGGCTGGGTAAAGGGAGGTCACACATGCTTTGTGTCCCCCAGGGAGTCATGCGGGACGAGACAAGAGTGGTGCCTGCGTTTGAGGTGCAGCTCATGGGCGCCACACAGATGAGCTCATGAAACGCTATGCTGTCCGCCTAGCCGGGGGTGGGGCGTGGAGGGTGAGAGGAGAGGGCATCCCTGCCATCAATCACCCAAGGTGGAGCTGGGACCCACTGCTCCTGTATCAGCCCGACAGGCAGGAGGAACATGGGGCCAAGGCCACATTAAAGGCATTGAGTGTCCCCCCTCAGCATGAAAGGCTGGGGATGGAGTCAAAGGAGAGAAGCTGAGGGGATAACAACCAGGAAGTGTGGTGCAGAGTAACTGGAGAGGTGTAGCTGAGCATGGAGACAAAGTGAGGAGCCGAGACAGGGGCAGGGGAGGGACACTTCTGAGGGAGAGCGGCCTGTGAAACTTGAAGACAGAGGCAAAGATGGAAAGAGACAGACATTGTCAGAAGCCCGGCTTATGACTCAAAGCTTAGTCCATGAACTCATCACCTTTGGTCACATGTTGTGTAGCTTGGACAAGAATGCTTTCTATTTCTTAAATGTGTCCATGCTTGCTCAGAGCCAGGAGTCAGTCAGGAGCAATTTCAGGACCCCGTTATGTGTTCTGGGCAGGAGTGTGATCCACCCCTACGTGCTGGCAGCAGTAACAGACGTTGGGTGAAACAGTCTGCCGGCACACAGGCTCACGCTCAGGGTATCTGGTGTTGACAGACAAGCAGCAGACACACCAGGTACCAGTCAAAGTCCATCAAGAGGCTGGAAATTCATTCGAATACAGACAATCCTTACAATGTGGAGAGTGAACGTTAAAATTACTGTGACCATGAACATTCACTATTATAGTATTCTCATAAACTATTTTCATAATGAAACAATTATATATAACAAACAACCAAATATGTGCTTATAACAATACTTTTTTTATAAAAAAATTGTATGTAAACAATCTAACAGTTATTTATAGAAATTATCTGTCATTCCAAACATAAACACAAAAAGGTTATGCATAACTGACTCAACCATGCAGTGCTACTAGCTTGGTATACTGTAACACTTAATTTCGTAATGGAATATATGGATATGGATTTTTTTTTTCTTGTATAATTCACAAAAAAAATACACTTAAGATGAGAGCAGGGAAAAGAAAAACCTTCTATATAAATAATACTGACATATTAAATAAATAGAAAAATAATACTTCACTAAACAAATACATTAATGCATACCATTTTCACTTAAAATGCAAGGTATGAAATACCAGGCACATTTTTAAAATTACGACCTAAGGAAGATTTTGCTAAATTTCTCCACACTGATGTTAGCCTGGTTTTAATGAGAAAATCACAACTCTTAGTAAAATCTCACCAACCTTGGGTCAAATCCAGAATCAGTGTTCCAATTTCAGTACACATACTATTATTTACAAGCCGGCATTAAAAAAACAAAAAAACAAAAAACTGTTAGTCACATAGTTACATGTAGATATGTTGTCTTGGTATAGATTGCACAGTAACCCTTGCACACTTTTTAAAGGGAGCACCTGTGACGCATAAATCTGTAACAAACTCCCAGACTAGTATGTTACATTTCTAATAAGCGTCACCAAACAGGGAGGGGGGTAAGTGAAAAAGAATGGCTACTGTATGGGTTTGTAATAAGAGCCAGCTGTGGCTGGCCATGTGGGCTCTGCGCCGGGAGCATGTTGCTAGAAGATTTGCGCCAGGGAGAAGCTGGCAGGCACATCATAAATCCAGCTTGTTGGGTATGGTTGCTTTTTTGAGGAGGCTCAAAACAAGCAAATTGTCTTTTAATTAGTGAGAAATGCCTCCTGAGCATACAGCACATGATCAGAAAATGGATTTCTCCTTAAGCACATGCGCTGTGTACATAAAAAAGCAAAAGCTTGCCTTACCTCAAGACTACTACATGCCATGTCAAGTATTCTGCAGCTTTGTCCACCTGACATTTACTTTTGACAGTGACAACAACCTTTGACAGTGAACCTTACACTTCCTGGTATGGTATTAGACAACAACTATACATGTGCATTGGAACTATAACGGAATAAAAACACCACAGAATTATACTGGATGAAGTATAATTAAAGTCTGAGCCCTGTCACCTTGATCCAAAAAGTTGCTGGATTTGCTCCAGAAAGCAACAGGACGGAATTGGAGCACCAGTAATAATTCTGGGAAATGGGGTGGCATTTCACAGTCCTAAACCTGCCCTAAAAGAATTTGTCTGTGTCCTCTGCTTAAATAATTAAAGCAGTGAGGGTCTGAAAAAAACCATGCAGTCCCACATTTTCTTCTTCTCTCTCAGCGCCACATGCAAACATGTGAAACTGTGAGTAGGTATGAAAAAGAGAAGTAAAAAAGAAACATTCCTGTCTGAGCAATCGCTGTAAGCACTACATCATGTTTATTAACAGTACTAAATCAGAGTCTGTGCCGCGGAGGGGAGCTACAATACTCCCGAGGAGCCTCCAGAATGACTCCGCCTGGGTGAGCACAACATTGCACATTTGGAGTATGTAATAGGAGGGGTGGGAGTTTTAAAGACAGAAATCCTTTCTGTATTCCTTCCTTTCACCTTTTATTCTTCCTCTGTCTCTGGCTCAGTCAAAAACGTGTTCATTTTAGGAATTTCCTATGAGAGTGAGGAAGGTGAAAAGATATAAATAGCCACAGCCTTTCTCTCGTTCATTCTGTCTCATTTTTGTCCACTCTCCCACAGGCTAGTACAGTTAATATATTATGAAAGATCAGAGTCAGAGAAAAATAGGTACAGAGCTCCACACAATGAAATACAAGACAGAGGATTAAAACAGTACCTCCTCTAAACCTTCTAGATCCATACCAAGTATCTCTTTTTGCCTTTCTCTTCTCTCTCATCCACAGCTGTAGACCTCCAGGGCCCCCGGCTCTCTGTGTGGGCTGGGGGCTGTGCCCAGGACCCAGGCAACAAGGGACGAAGTGGTAAATTCACACACATGCCCTTCTAGCCTTGCGCTTCCTGCTCTCCGGCAACTCCATTGGCCCCTGCATTTGTAATTACCACTGTGAGCAAATGCACTCTCCCTCAGCTACAAATTGCTGATAAGCTGCTTTTCTCAAACACAGTCCTACTACTACCAGTCATTAGCAACATGATCTCATACTGTATGCCCACCCCGGTGCCTGTAAAAACACCAGCTCCAAGTGAGGGAGACTACATGATGGTTGGCCTAATGTTTAAAAAAAGAAATATCCTTTCTTATCCAGTCTGAGAGTGCCAGTGATATTAACCATCATGTCTCAAAGGCTTTGATTTTAATCTGATCTGAAAATGAATTATGATCAGTTGTTCACTACATTTTTCATAAAGGTTCACCAACATGTGCGCCATTGATTCATTTTACTGACTCTTTTGACCTGAATTGAAAACAGAACCCCTAAAATCCCTGCTGGTACCATGTCAATCATAAACTGAAGCCTTTTACTAACAGGCATGTTGCCATTTGTGGCTTATAAACAGAACTGACAAAGTTGCCCAGTCTACCTTAACAAGCATTCCCTCTGAACTCAGCACAGAGCCAAACCTCCTAAAGCTCAAGCAGTGACTCAAGAAGGGAGATGAGGTGAACACTTCTTGATTGAATTTTTATAGTGTTGATTATTGTTTATATACAAATGGAAACTTAGACTAATCATCAGTGCTGGCTACTAGTATTAGTAACTTTCTGTAATCAGGTAGTCTCATTGAGATCAAGATGTCTTTTTCAAGAGAGACTTGAACAAGAAACATTCATAGTCAGACAACCATACAACCAGCATACAAGAGCAACACGTCTAAGGCTAGACAACCAACAATCAAGCGACAAGGGGAATTAATAAAAACAAATTACAGAAATCATAAAAAACATCAGATAATAAAGCTTTAAAATCTCCAAGGGGAACAAAAGAATCTGGCTTGAGGGCAGTTTACACTTCATTCCATTTAAAAGATGCACAGTACCAGAAACTAGTTCTGCTAAGGTTAGTGCGTGCATGTGGGATATCTAAGGTTAATTTGTTTTAAAAGTTTTGAGACATGGGTGGATGTAGAGAAGGTAGACTGAAGATGAGCCTGGGGTAAGTGAAACCAGGGGCATATAAAATTGTATCATCTGCATAAAAATGGACATTGAAAAACTGAATGATGATGAATGATGCTATTTATACGGACCATGAATAGACCCCTACAGCATCCCATTATTAATGGAAAGAGGACTTGACTCAGCACCAAGGCTTGAGTATGAGATCAACCCAAAGTCGTGATGCTGGTGTTGAAGGCAAAGACTTACCATATATGCCCAACCACAGCCCACATCCTCTGAACCTTTGCCTTTGTCTTTGCCTATGAACATAATTCAAGGATGTCAGGCTTGTGTGTCTTTGGATGTAACATCAAGGCAGGAAATTGTCCAGCATTGATAGAGGTTTGTATTTCAAATGCATGCCTTCCAATTATTTTTGTGATATTCAGGTGCACCTGCTCTTTCCTGTCTGGATGGAAAATTGTCTTGAGGAAGTTTAATGGTTTTTATTTGAGGTTTAGTGACAATGTGCTCTTGTTGGAGTTTGTTTTGAATGGCCTTAATACCACTGCATGTTTCAAAGTGTTGTTCAAAGCATCAGAAAGCTCTGACAGATTGGGGAGTTTTGTGCCCAAAACCTACATTTTGAGGTCTGTGTGATGAATCGTTCCTTGGTGTGAAACTGGGCAGGGTTTTAAGTGTCTGCAAATTCAGTTCAGTACCTTTGTCAAACTTCTAACACTGGTCAACTGCTTACAAAAAATAACTTTAAGGAAAAATTCTGAAGTTTGCAAAAGGTATGAATGACACAGCTGAGACAAACTGTCCAATGCGTCATACAAACTATGTCATTTGAAGCATGCCTCTGCTTTTACAAGAGGTGGGTGTGGGGAGGTGAGAGGTGCAAGGGAGATGAGGCGAGGCAAGGGCCTGCATGTAAGGCCTCCAGGCCGAGGGATGCTGAGTACTCTTCACCCGGGCAAAGGTTCACTCCGATCATCTGGGCCAATCTGTTCCAGACGTGGTAAATGACACATTATTGGATCCAGACCTGACAAGAGCTTTGTGTATATTACATTACCAGACACCAGGCTCACTTAAGCTTCATTACCTACATCCCTCCTCCTCACCAAGAAAGAGAAAAAGGAGAGTGGGAGGGGAAGAGAAAGGGCAACGTAGATCTTACCCCAAGCCATGCACAGAGGGTGCTTTTTCCTCCAGGTCAGGCAGCTCACCATCACACAGCTTTCGTTCTCCCTCTTTTCCTCTTCTTTCTTCTCTCTGCTTTCTGTGCTGGGAACCTGTTAAATATAACAACACCAGAGTCCACCCTGGAACACCCAAGACGATTCAGCCCGCAGGGATTTTTGGGGAGATATTAGAAACACACCAGAGAGGTCACCCCACCCTCCTCTCTTCCCACACTGATGGAACTAACGGTGTGGACTAATTTGAGAATTACAAAGTAGTACGGATGCAGAAGATGGTTTTAGTCAGGCTTGTTGGTGACATTGAGTTAATGCATCTCCTGTTGTGAGCAACTACAAGTAATTACTTATTTGAATGTGGCATGTTTATGGCTAATTGGTGGACAAAACCCTTACATCTGCCCTCAAATTAAAGATTGACTCCCTAAAACAAATTAAAGCCCTCGAGACTGTGAAGCTGCTGTAGCAGCAACACTCAGAATAACATCTACAGCATGTTATGGTGGGAGGTTTGCTGTGGCTTGGATGCCTTTCGGTGGGATATGTGCCATGAGCAGTTGGTGGATTTGGCTATACCTTCTTTTATGTGGATGACATACGCACGAACACCCATACCACAAATTTCTGGCAGGGACCACTTGCTTAAGTTTCCATTCGTTGCTTCTTAAACTGCAGACAGGTGTGTCTTTAAATGCGAGCATCTGTAGGAGTGTGTGTATATCCAAGTGCTTGTACATGACACTGCTCAGGTATACATTCCACAGTGCACTCTGCAGGCTCAGATTCCTTATATAACATGTGGGCATCGGGCTACAATCTAAACATTTGATCCCAGACAGAGGCGATTCGTAATAAAATGATTTTGTGGCATACAGCCACACCCGTTGCCTTAGTACTTCTACCGTTGTCAAATAGATTACCCATGATGATTAACAGTCTATAGAAAAGCTCTCTATAACACATAGACCACCACACCCTCTTAACCTCCACCCACAGAGACTGTAATCACATAACAAATGGATCTATTTTCCGAACAGCTAGAATTTAAATGACAATCACCTTTCCCGGTTTCTCTGTTGCATCACCTGCCAGGGTGCAAGGACAGGGGACGTTGCAACAGAAGTCGGACTAAAGATATATGTGCCTCCAGGAATGATAACTGAAATGTGCACTCATAAGCATCAGTTAAGATATATGTGCCACGAGGATTACTGTTACAGTAAGAGGCCCACAGCTGTAGCTTCCTCAGTAGCCAGAGAGAGGTCGAGAAACCACATTATGTACGGTTTGCCATATGTAACATGAAATAATAACAGCTGCACCATGTAGGACCTTATAAGGGATGATGTTTTTATTATTTTTTGTGCTCACACCACTTTAGTTAATTTTTATGTGATAACTGGGTATTAGACAGAATATATAAAGCAAAGAACAGTGCAGTATATGGAGACATTCACTTCTTGCCCACACATATCATTGAGTCATATACACATTTTAGCATGGCATGCCTTTCAGCACTAAAAAATACTTGGAGTATATTTATCAACATCAACTTTGTCATTCGTCACTTTGTACGTGACATCACTTATTTCTGTTTTCCGCCGTCTCTTTTCATCACTCTGCTTTCTTGTTTGTTTAAACTCTGTTCATTACAACCTGCTGGTTGCAGAAAACTGAATATACAACGGTAAGATTGCAATTTTGTTAACATTATTGAAGAAAGAAATTTGGCAGACTAGTTTTTTTTTTCTTTTACTATAACAATCTGAGAGAATGTAATGCTTTTTTTACTAGAATCTCATTTAACATTACTTAAGCCATTTAATTAATAATAGCATTATGTTTCCTAATAAGAAATAAATGATCAAAAAGTAAAATTTTGATGTTAATGCTGCCTTTACCTACAGTAAAAGATGTGTGCTTCTTTATCAATTACCATATTTAAGTGTAATAGCAGACTAACACTACAAATTAAAAAATTGTCTGTTATTCTGCCCTTCACATGTTTGTCTGTGTCTGACATTATATGGGAGTGTGTGTGTGTATATGCGTGTGTGGGTATGTGTGTGCGTGTGTGTGTGAGGTTAGATGGTCATGGAAGGCAGCTCGAGCTACACTGTTCCAGCTCATTAGCTGTGATTAATCGGCATGTGAGCTTTCCCATGGTCCCCTTTGCCTGGTGGAGACAGAGCTCACCTTGGAGGGCACAGGGATTCCAGGCAGCTACATCACCACTGTTAACACTCCGCCACATGTAAGAATGACTTGTATACATTAAACTTTACTCGTCTCAGACATTTTTGTATTTGCTTACATTTGCACTGCTTCTGTGGACAAATGTTAGATATTTTACTTTTAATTGATTATTGTCACAGCTTCACAGATTAATCCATGTTTGCGGATACAACCAAAATATGAGAATATGAGAGTTTCAATTAAAAGATTTTTTTACGATGTATGAAATATATTGTCCTGTGGATTACAGTCACCATGTCTTTAGGTAGAAATTTAACTACAATTAAAGTGAATTATTATTTTAGCCACAATTCATTGGATATCTTTAACTAAGAACATATACTGTATACATGTATGTAAATACAAGGCTTTGTAACTGATATTCAAATAATGTTTGAGAAAATCCGATTCAAGAAGCATATGAGATAAGACAAGGGTTTAAGACAATAATTTAGGCAAGGCAAGTTTATTTGTATAGCACATAACAACATGGCAAATCAAAGTACTTTACATAAGACACAAAAAGGCATTCATGCAAGATATAAAAAACACAAGGCAATATAAAAATATAAATAAGGTTTTAATAGAGAAAAGCAAAATAGAAGATAAAAAGAAGCTAACATTAAATATAACAGATAAAATGTAAAGATATGCAATTTACAGCATGGATACAGTACAAGACTTATACCATTTGCCATGACAATATAACAGTTTACATTAGGTTTATATTTTATTAGCTGTATTTTAAGAGAACCAGTTAGTTAGTTACTTTTTTATTTCTGTGTCATGCCAAACATCTGGCCAATCCCATGTGGGATTACCAAACACCACTATTTTACAAAACATGCATCTTCCAGCAATACATATACAAAGACAAAATAACCAAAAAAAGAGCATCAGTTACTGTAAAACATTATAAGTACTTATTTTTTTATTTTACATTCTATTTTATATTATATAACTGTCTCCCTCAAGCTCTTTGAATGCAATTTTGAAACCTTTATCAAAAACATTATTTCAGACAAAAATGTTGTATGATACAACAAATATCATGTGACTTTGGTTGTGAAGGGAACCTACCTGAGGAATTTTGTTTCTAAATATAAGCTCTACTGATAAAAAATAAAAATAAATCCAGGTTTGTTCACACACAAATATACACTGATGGAGGTCTCCTCAATTAAGACATAATAAATTCAGTGAAGCCTTTGTTTTTTTTCACTTATTGAGGAAATATGCTCTCTAATCCACTGATATAAGAACCATCTGTGTAAATTCATGCCCACAGAGGATGGACACTCGCTGGCTGCAGCATACTGTATCTGCTGTGAACGGCGGTGAGAAGACTGTGATGAACTCGAAGTGATTGGCTCAAGACTTTCAAAGGGGGATCTGTCTCATCTTCATTCTGCCCCTTATACTTCTCCCTAAAATAAATATGTCTTGTTTCTGTTTGGTCCCTAGCTGCCCACACACACACTTACTGTACAGTATCTTTATTGTTTCCATTTTTTTTTTAACCTGGTCCTTTGAAGTTGCGGTAATTAAAAAAAACTTCAAATATCATGTTATACTCATTCATCATATCAGGATGCATTGACATGTTAAAACAGGTTGAGGTAACACAGAATAATAAATCTAAACTAACTAAATAAAAAAAAATCTTTGGGAAGATGACAAACAAACAGTTTTATTCTTTTAAAATAATTTGTGTATTAATGTTAAACCACGGTCAACTAATCCAGATAAGATCTACATTTAAACTGAAAGTAGTTACTGACCACACATACCCAAATGGAGCACATGCTGAACCTTGTTTCACTTTTGTTTAAATCTGCTGTTCCAAGATAATTCAGACACAAATATTCTTAAAGCTGCAGAGGTTTCTTAATTTCCTGTGTGGGCCACACACAACTACACAGATCTTTTGGCCACAGACTCCACTCTGAAACTAAGATGCAGAATCCGCTGTCATTATTTTTACTGTAAAAATAGATTTCAGTGAAGGGCTTTGTCTCCCACTTATGAAACGTTAACAAAATAATTAATGGATTAATTTAATACTTGTTCCTCTGTGCCCAGCAATTTTCTGATGAATATAATTTTCCCACAATCATGGAGCAGCAGAATGCCAAAAGCCTATTTTTACATATATAAATAACACAAAAGTGATATTAAATTATATTCAAATAAGATCATTTCAACATCCAATAAATAAATAATGTCCTTTTAGGCATTTTATTCTTTAATGTATCACTGTTGACTCATTCAAGAGTAACTGATAACAAATCCTCCTGACCAGTATTGTCCTTATTGTCTTGTGTTTTTTATTGTATGGATGGAGTGTTTGAGTAACCAGCACAGTTTACTCTTACTAAAACCTGGCTGTGTGATGAGGTCCACGTCTTCTGATTTGAGCCAATTCGTCAGCAGTCTGTAAGTGCACAGTCCTGGTCATCCTGCTGAAACCCATCTCACAGGACAGACCCCGGCTGCCCAATAAATGCAAAGAACGTGCTGAGAAGAAAAAAGCAGAGCAGCAGGAGAGAGGCCAAGAACCTGGAATTAAGTGGGGCAGCCTGATCCACACCAGCAGAATCACAGCCAGACAAACAGAGCGCTCATTGTCTGTGGCAGACACCACTGAGCTCTGCTCTTTGTCGCCCCCCTCCCACCTCCACACACACTGTCCTTCACTATTGCTGGCTGCAAGGAAGAATTATAGAGCTTATTGTTGTTATAGTATACTGTAAGTGCTGGGGGGGGGGGGCTTCTATCTACTTTTTAGAATTTAAGAAAAGTAATTTTTGAGTTTATAATAGCTTGAAAAAGCTTTTATCAGTTTTGACAAATAAGGGACATGTGATCATTCCACTGAAGAAAAATCCCAAAACCGGAGTTCAAAGGTTTACTTAACTGTGACAGAACGCTTTCCTGGTTTAAAAAGTAGAGACCTTTAATCTTCCTTTAATTCCCTCAGACATCAGCACACATATACACACACTAGATAAAGACACAATAACACAACTTAAAATTTACAGAGAAGCACACACACACACACATACCCCAACACACAAGCACATACACACACGAGCATATGGAGGGGTATAGGAGTCAGCAGTGACAGCTGAATAATTCAGAAATGGAAATGCATGATTGATGTGGGACGTTTCATTTCCACACCTTTAAAAGGTCTCTTTTAGCTCTGGCACAGAACAGACCAGAAGTGGTCTTTGCAGTTCAAAGCCTGGCATGGATCTGGCCTTCCTAGTCAGGCTCTTTGGGACAAGAGTGGCTTTATTCTGTGGCAGGGGCACCAGTGGTGGTGGTTGGGATTCCACACCTGTGTTTGCTCCTTACCCAGTAATTGAGACCAGCATGCTATTTTGAGTCCAGAGCACAAAGTGCCTCACTCATGAGGAACTCGGGGTGAAGAATCTTGGCTCTCGGTTTGATGTGGCTGGAAAACCTGAAAACCTGAGGATTAGCCCGGCAGGGTGCAGATATACTAAAGAACATATGAGTTTACAAGAGAAACACATATAAAATGGAAGAGCGACATTTAGCTCAATTGTGACTGATGCATTATTTGCTTTATTTATTATCTCTCAAATTATTATGAAAGTTTTGGCTTAATTTGATAATATATATATATAATAGTAATTCAAATACAGTCAAAATGTATAAGAAAGGTCAGTATATACAAATTCATAGAGCTGACAACATTTACTCACAATTAATTACTTCCTGTTTATTATTTTTTACCAGAGGGCATTATTTTGCAGTGGTGAAATACGTGCTTTTACTTAAGTAAAATTCAGAGTCAACAAAGTAAAATACTTAATTACAAGTAATGCATTCATAGTTTACTTAGTTTACGTAAAAAGAATCTGGTGTAATCAAAATATCAAAAAAATACTGCTGAGAGTGTTATTTTATATTATCGGATTGTTATTATTTATGTATCTTGTTTATATGTGAAAAGAATGTTTGCACTTCCAAAAAGTTGGGGATTTTGTCCAAAATCAAAGCAGAGCTGAGATATCCTGACTTTTAGTCCCCAATATAGACAGAGCTGGATTACAGATTTCCCATAATGCAACCAGCATCTTTTCAATATTCATTTGTAGTCTGCAAGCCCAACATCACCAGGGTTATTTTGTCAGACTTCACAAAACTCCTCCAGATTAACAGAAACTATTATTCAACTGATAATTCAACTGTTACTCTCTGTCACCAGTAAACCTTCATGTGTTAAATCAGTGGAGGTTCCTTCTAATGCTGTAGTTGGTGGAGATGGAGCTAATTTTAATTACCTTTATATGCTGTTGGGTAGTTTATTGTGTAATAATCACTCACGTTTTATGAGCTGATCATCAGTTTTCTAAGTCAAATCTTTAAGTAACTACAGCTGTCACATAAATGTAGTGGAGTAAAAAGTATTTTAATATTTTCATCTAAAATGTGGTGGAGTGGAAGTAGAAGCAAATAACTCAAGTAAGATTTTGAGGTACTTGTACTTTACTTAAGTACAGTACTTGAGTAAATGTGCTTAGTTACTTTTTATTTTGACATTAAAATATACCGACTCTGTGCAGAATTACAGCATGTGCTTTGCCAATGCAATAAACCAGGGGAATATGAAAATTCATAGACAGGCTTAAGAAGCTGACTAAGTAAGGATAGACAAAATGGAAATGAGCAAAAAGAACAGCGAGTGTGAGCCAATGCACTGTTACTGAGCTAAGTCAGTTTAGTTGAGGGTCAGTCCAAGTGCAAAGAGAACTCCAAATCAAAACAAACACTCGCTTTGGCTTCTGATGGGACGGCATGCTCACTTTTTCCCACAATTCTCCAGAACAGCTTAATTCATAGTCACACAAACTAGGTGGTCATGAAACTCATCACAACAAAATGTTCCACATGTAATTTAATTTTCACGAAAATGTCCACTTTTCTTGCCATATACAGTATGTGATGCATGTTATATATTTTCACAGAATGACAATGATAGATTTAGAGTTGTGTTTCGTGTTTCATGACAGCTCTGCACTGCCAGTTCATAATGATATTAATGGGGAGGGCCGAAAATGTCAAAACATTCCTCAGGTTGTCAAGCAACCTTGCCCTAGCTAAACCTTTAAAAAAAAAAAAAAAAAAAAGATGTTGTTACCAACCAACAGAATCCAAATGGGACCCATTTTTATTTAAAATGTTAACTGGCTGGCCAAGCTGGCTGGGTAATTTATTACCAAGAGACAGGAATTTTGACAAATCATTCAGCTCAGCAAACTCGGCTGTGGCAAAGTTCAGCAATTAGGCTCCTATATAAAGAAGGTCTACTCCTCTGCATCGGGTGTGCTGGATTTATGTGCACCCTTGAGCTAGCGGGCAGGTTCGAAGCCCTGCATAGGGGAGCTGGAGGTTGACTCATGGGGAATTTTACAAATATGGTGGAACACACACATTTTGCAGTAAATCTGAACAGAGAATAGTGGTCTTTTGGGGAAAGGAGGTGGTCAGCGAGGGGAGAGAGGTGGAGTGTTGAGTGAAGGCATAGCTAAATAATCAACCCAAGATGGGGGTCAACTGTTTTCAAGTCATCTGTGATATTAAAGAGGCAAAAGAAAGGAGAAGAAAGCAGGATGACAGTGATTTTTCACAGCCTGCAAAACAATAGAATTGCAAATAGCTTCCTAAGGGTTGAAAACTGCTTTAAAAATACAAACTCCTAATGCAGCTCACACATGTTAAATTTTGACTTCCAGTCAGCCAAGCCTAAACCCTCTGTCAATATTTAGCTTTCTTTTAATGGGGTGATTTTATGCTACTGTCTGACCATGATGGCCAATGAGTAGCTGCTTCCTCAGTGTCATATAGTGAGTGTACCTGAGAATACAGTGCATCCGGAAAGTATTCACAGCACTTTACTTTTTCCACATTTTGTTATGTTACAGCCTTATTCCAAAATAGATTAAATTCTTTATTTTCTACAAATTCTACAAATAATACCCCATAATGACAACGTGAAAGAAGTTTGTTTGAAATCTTTGCAAATTTATTAAAAATAAAAAATCACATGTACATAAGTTTTTACAGCCACTGACACTCAAAACTGAGCTCAGGTGCATCCTGTTTCCACTGATCAAACTTGAGATGTTTCTACAACTTGATTCGCGTCGACCTGTGGTAAATTCAGTTGATTGGACATGATTTTGAAAGGCACACACCTGTCTATATAAGGTCCCACAGTTAACAGTGCATGTCACAACACAAACCAAGCCATGAAGTCCAAGGAATTGTCTGCAGACCTCTGAGACAGGGTTATATCCAGGCACAGGTCTGGGGAAGTGTACAGAAAAATTTCTGCAGCATTGAAGGTCCCAATGAGCACAGTGGCCTCCATCATCCGTAAATGGAAGGAGTTTGGAACCACCAGGACTCTTCCTAAAGCTGGCCGCCTGGCCAAACTGTGCAATCGGGGGAGAAGGGCCTTGTTCAGCTGTTCCGCTCATCACCTGGCCAATACCATCCCTACAGTGAAGCATGGTGGTGGCAGCATCATGCTGTGGGATGTTTTTCAGCAGCAGGAACTGGGAGACTAGTCATGATCCAAGATAACAAAGGAGTGGCTACTGGACAACTCTGTGAATGTCCTTGAGTGGCCCAGCCAGAGCCCAGACTTGAACCCGATTGAACATCTCTGGAGCGATCTGAAAATGGCTGTGCACCAACGCTCCCCATCCATCCTGATGGAGCTTGAGAGGTCCTGCAAAGAAGAAATGGATTAACTGCCCAAAAACAGGTGTGCCAAGCTTATAGCATCATTCTCAAAACAACTTAAGGCTGTAATTTGTGCCAAAGGTGCTTCAACAGAGTATTGAGCAAAGGCTGAAAAAACTTGTGTACATGTGATTTTTTTTGTTTTTTGTTTTTAATAAATTTGAAAAGATTTTAAGGTGCAATAAGTGGCCACAATATACAGTACCTGCAGATGTTTAATAGGGTTGCCATTGAGCACTTAGCCAGGTGTTGATATTTTAGGCTTTCAAAACCCACTTTCTGTCCCGTATAAAAACTCACACTACCACCACCTGCTCAAATTTCAACTCATGATATCCTGATGATGAGCAGAGTCATTTGAATATCTTCAAAGTCTCAATCAAATATTTATTTTTTCCTAATTCTTAAGAAAAGCTGCACGGTGCAGATATCAGCTTTCCACTGATGGATTTAATTTACTTTTTGAAACAATAAAACAGTAAAGAAACTACTAAAGTATATAACAAATATTTATTAAAATATTTAAAAAACTTCCCTTAAGGGATCAAAATTTAATCAGGCCTAATTTAGCTCATTCTGATAATTTAAAATATGTCTCGATCAGCTCTGGTTCCAATCCAGCATCACCTCAGGACATTCTTTCGACAGCTCAGAAATGGAGAATGGTGCTATTAACAAGCGTCTGGCATTGCCAGACATTTTATTCTCAACCCAAAAAGTAAATGAAAAAGCAGTATTTTGCATTATTTCAGTCAGATCTCCGTGTGTGACTTTATTTTTTATACAAGCCAAAGTGAGCTTTGTAAGTCCAAGGAACTGCCAGTGTTGCAACTCCATGACAGATATGAATAACAGTCATGTTTGAACTATTGTTCCTAACCCACAATGAATCAGGAAAAATGAGAATGTGAAGCATCTTATGGGTTCAGGAAGTAGCTCATTCTCCAAGTCATATACACATCATGCCAGCAACATTACACCTTTCACTACAGTTTCAATGTCTATAGCTGTAGAATATGTCGCAGAAATGAAAAAAAACTCAACACTTCCTGTATCCATTTCAAATTAAAAGCCCTCTAGCGTTTCTGTGGACAGAAACTTCATTTGTTAATAAGGCTTTTATTTTATTGGCCATTACCAAAAGCAATATCAATGTAGCTGCAGCAGCAACACTGTCTGTGTGGACACCACAAGTGTGCAAGCCTCAGCAGTTCAGCAAGGTAGTCGTCACGCACAGGTAGAGGCAGTGTGGCCCGGGCATTAGACTAGCTGCTCCCTAGTGGTTACTAGCACAGTCTACAGATGACAAACTGAACTTGGATCAGTCACCAAACCTATGAAACAGTGCTGAACTGTAAAAACCAATATTTTTAATTACATTTGATTAGTAGATGTCTGTTTCTGTAAAACCTTTGACATCACAGTCCCAGAATGGTTCAGTCCTGTGTTTTGTCCTTCAAGCTGTAACAGCGAGTGAAGTCAGAGCAGAAACAGGCAGGTGAAACACACTTTCAGTCTCTGGCTCCTGCCTGTACAACCATGCAGGGTTTTATGTTGTGAACTGCAGTATATTTTCAGAGAGTGACCTCTTGTTATGCCTCCTCCATTAATGAAGACCAGACACTCACATTCAGTGTGTGTAGGAACATGCCACACACACAAAAAACACTTTGCGATTCAATTTCTCTTTCATCCAAATTTAAATTAGGTTTCTTTCTACTTGTAGAACATTATAATTAGAGATCTGTAGTAAAAGAACCAAACTTGTATCATCTATTTATTATTGATTGACATCTTACAGTATATTAGATTTGAAGACTGTGTCTAGTATATGGAAGCATTTTAGAATTCTTGTTCTCGATGCCGAATGTTTGGTAGTCTCGTTCTTTGGCAAAACTCCCCTGAAGCACAGGAAGAGATGTGTTTAATATTTCCTGACACAGCGGCGTGTTTGGAATCAACTGAAGAAGTAGTATGACTAGAAATTGCAGCCATGGCTGGACAGACAAAGAAAAGGATAGCACCTACAAAAACTTAAATGTCATCAAAAGAAAATCTTAGGGAAATGACTACAGTGGAAAAAAATATTATAAATATCTGCTTGTTACCAGAGATTTACCAAAACACAACATATGGCACAGTACTACTAAACACTATTTGAACTTATATAGATAAACTACTCTACAGAGAGGGGTTTGAGATATCTTTTTTAAGGGTTTGCAATATTACCAACGAAATTAAAAGTCATAAATACGTTTTTATGCTTTTATGTTTTTACTGTGTTGTTTTATGGTTTTTGTTATTGTACAGCACTTTGGTCAACTCTTGTTTTTAAATGTGCTTTATAAATAAAGTTGGATTATGTGTTAATTTGTTTGCACATGATAGAAACAGCCATGTGGAAGACTCCATTTAATGACTCTTATCACCATTTAGTAGCAGGTAGTTGTTAAAGGCAGTTGACAAGCACTAAAGCCTTCACACATTAATTGTTTTTCCAGAGGGGTGGGGTATAGTTGATGGTAATCATGTCCCCGCTGTTGTCGTTGAATGTCATCTGTCAGCACACCTTAAGGTTGGAGAGGCTGCCAAAAGTCTCTGAAAAAGGATGGAGGGAAGGTGAAGATGAAGGGGAACATGAAGGAGAGTTGAGAAGAAAACAGACCTCTGCCAACTTTAATAACACACTCACCTCCAATTTAAACACTGTTGAAAACAATAGGCTACTAGTTTCCCACCAGTGTGTTGTACAAAAGTAGACTTGGAAATTCAAGACAATTGTTTATGTCAGAAAGTGTGTAAAAAAATTACCTCCCATGTGAAACTTCCACTGGAGAGAGAGAGAAACTAGAGCAGTTACAATCACCACTTAAACTCTCTAAACTCCAATGTGAGTAAAATGTAAAAGCACTTACTTTTAACTATTACACCTACTTACTGTATCTGCCTGATTGACCCGATAATATATGATAGATTTCCAGTTGATGTAAAAGCTTCTGGTCACACAATCAGTGAAGAACAGGCATCTGTTTTCATCTTACTCTCAGCAGGGAACACCTTAAGCTGTCTAACCTGGCACCCTATGGTGTGTGTGTGTGTGTGTGAGTGTATATGGGAAGCTGCTGTCATTACCCCACCTTCTTTTTCCCTCTTTACCCTTCCCCCTGAAGTTGACTTCAGGGGGAAGGGATGCAGAGAGATACAGCAGCGCAGCATCATATCCTCTGAGCTTAGATTTGCTCAATGCTATTCATGGTTTTCTTTGATACATTATGGCTATCAGCATTGTATCTATTACAGAAACTGGGGTTTTGTGTCCATGGGGTGTCAATGGGGGCTTTTTGCCTATAACTGCACTGCAACTTCATTGCCAGTTAAAAGCCAATGCTGCAGGGCTGCAAGGTTTTGACACTGATTTGCTAATGGGCCCCTTGATTGTGCCTGTAATTGCAATTTATTTTTGGAAAATTTGTGGGATTTTGACCCACTGGCACATACTGCAAATGCTCTGAGTAGAAAGATAATCTAATTCCAGATAGGATGGCATCCAGATGACATGTGGAAAAAAGTTCATGGGAACTTTGATGAAAAAAGGAGATATGCCTTGGCAAATATCCTAATCATTTACATCATTAAAAAAATGTGGACTCTGTGGATCTCACACACAAATCATAGCCTGGTCAGTGCTATAATCCATGGCTTCAGAATGATGTCACATGTGTTTGTCCTACTCCTTTATCCCCTGCAGGACATGAGGCGAGGGGTCAGGGCTGCAGGACACACACACACACTCAAGTCTGCTACAACTTTGCAGCCAATGTGCAAATCATCGGAGTCGACGTCAGCCATCATTTAGTTGTCAGGGGTGGAAACAAAATAGATGAGAAATGAAGTGCTGAGACTGGCCTGACCTTGTGGATGATTGCCGCCTAAATAGCTGGGACTGAAATTGGGCATTTTACGCCCTGGCAGCTGCCCAAGACACAATTTGTAGCATGCCACGTCAAATACCAGTTTCCTGGGAACTCGCATATCCCGCATCGTAGAGAACCATGAGTAGAGAAATACAGTGTATATCAGAAAATTACATTGGATCAGCAGTGATTAATCACTTTGGCCTATACACTCATGGTACAGTGTTTACATTGAAAGGTGGTGTAGAATATCTAGTACTTAGTTTATTCTTTCTAAAATCTCTTCCAGCACAGAAACATGTAAATACTGACTAAAGACTTATTCCTAAATGCTGTTTTAAATTTATACTGCTGAAATTTATACTTATGTATATATATATATATATATATATATATATATACTGATTCAAAAACAGACCCAATTTCTGAAAATCTCTTTAAACAAAATTTGTGAAGCGCAGAGTTACACTGACTGACCTTACTGCCCTAAATGACAGTTAGATTAGTTAGCATTTAAAATATACGCCTGTTATCTAATCTGTACTGTAAATTCAAAACATTTAATTGAATTTAATATAGACTGCACTGCCTCTTTTTATTGTCATGTATATATCTTTATTGATTTTTATTGAAATGTGGTGATATCTGTACATAAAGAACACCAAAATCCACAGAGGTAGCACTGTTACATTCCAATAAGAACTTGAACCTTAACTTTACCTTCAGACAAACTAGCGTGACACCAAAATTTATCTTCCAAAAGGAATTCTATCATATCAAAACACTATGGAGACATTAGAGCCAGCGGTAAATTACCGAAGGGATTGCGAAGATTAGACTATTCTACCTATTAGACTATTCTACCTTCTATTCTATGATGATGGATATAGAGTGGCTAGTCATTTCAGGAGCTGCCGAGATGACTGGTTGGTCTCACCTGGCTAACAGCTAATCAAATCTCTGAATTGGAGAAAATTTCCAAATAGGCAGTATTTGGATAAATTGACCACATAGTTGAAATCTAAATGGCTACTTTCTTGCTTGAAAAAATATCAAAACTTAAAAAAGAGACAAAATAGAAGTCCTCGGATGAAAACTTTAACAGCTTTCAGCTTTGGGCTCAATCTTGAAGTGCGTTCTGGGATACTTGGCTACCCCAAGTCCACACAAGTCCGCTCCGAAAGTATCCTCCATAAAAAGCGTAGAAGCAGGAACACTTTTGGTCATTTAGACTGTACTTGGCTAGATGTGGACTGATGACGTTTCGCAAGTCTACAAGAACACAAGTACAGACAAGAACACAGATTGAGAGAGGCCCATCGGCTGGCAAATAACCCTGCTTAAAACAACAAAGTGTTGTTTTTACACTTCAGGTTTTGTGCGGATTAAACAAATGAGATATAACATGTTAATAGTGAGTTTTAGAGGTGCTGGTAGGCGGATTTTGCTACCTTTGGACAGAGTCAGGCAAGCTGTTTCCCCATGTTACCAGACTCTATGCTAAGCTAAGCTAAGCAAGGCAGCGGCTGGTGGTAGCTTCATATTTACAATACAGACATGCAAGTGGTATTGATCTTCTCATTTAACTCAGGGCAAGCATATTTGCCCAAATGTTGAACGATTCCTTTAAACCAAACCTTGTAAGAGAAAAAAATCTGCTGTTCACTTGTAATTTGCCCAGCAGTATTTCTCTGCTGTAGCATGGTTCCAACCATCTGTACCAGTCCAGAAACTGTATCAGCCACAGGTATTTGAGGTTGCTACTACAAAGCATACTGTATATGGCCCTTACCTCAGTTATTTTGTTAGTTTAGGAGCTTAATCCAGAGGTACACCTCAGCAACATCTGCCTGGGACTGGTGGGCTTAAAACCATGAGCAGGGATCACTTATAATGGAATCCAATCCCTAGCTGTCTGTTTGAGAGGGCTGGAACTAATCGATGAGGGGAGCATCTGTGAAAGAGATGTTCAGAGAGGCAGCTTTGACTGCGCTGGAGCCAGAGGGGCTACTGTCTGATGCCCCGGTTCTGGCATTACAGCCCAGCATTACCACTTGATACGCCAGTCAAAATGGCTTTGATGCAAAATATGGTGAGATGTGAAATGGTGAAGCTGGCACATTTCTCTCCTAACTTCTAATTTAGTCATCCCTGCTGTCTTAGGAGTTATCATTTCTTCCCTTCCATCTTTAATCCTCTGTCCATGTCCCTCTCCTTTTCGCTCTATTGCATATTTTATATCAGTTTCTGCGTTAAGTCCTTCCCTTCTGAACTCAATCCCCAGTCTGGCCCTCTGCTTGAGCCCCTCAGCTGCTGGTCTGCTCTCACACTAACCCCCTTGTTTATATCGGGGACGCAATTAAGTCGAAGCCAAGTAGAGGAGTCCCAGAGAGAGAGGCAAGAGTGCAAGCTTGTGAGTCAAATTTCAACTTCTCCACTCGCACACTCCTCCCTCCCCTATTTCACTCATTTTCTCTTTCCCTCCACCCCTCTCACTCTGTCTCACTTTAAACATGCAAAGATATCTGTTCCTCTTCAAAGCAAAGGTAATAAAACATAAAACTTTGTTTAATTAATGCCCAATAAAGCTGGTATTTGTTGGATTTATTTTATGTAATTGGAAAAGGTTCATTGAGAGAGAAATATATGGCTGAGATAGCCCCAGCTGAAAATGGCTAAAGCAAGACGTTACCTCATCTGTGTGTGATGTAATTTCAAATGCAGATTTATTTATTCCAGCAACTTTGTGCACCCACATATCAATTTTAATGCGATTAATGCATACTTTTATGCACATTTGTGTGTCAAAAACATTTGTATTAAGTACTTATTTCACTGTCTACTGTTGACTATAATTTCTTGTTTTTCCTTTATTTTTTTTGTCATGGAGGAACTGGTTCGAGTGCCGAGTTCACGCTCTCCACATGTGTGGTCTGTCGGCCCAAGGGACCTATCCCAGAATCCCAGACACACGTGTGCAGGCAGAAGCAGTAGTGCAATGCAGAGTAGATAAACAGTGCTCTAACTGGCCACTGGGCACACTCCACATCTAAACAATGCCAAGTTAACTACTTTGCAGGAGTATATAGCAAAAGCAAACACACATACAAGAGATGTTCATCTCAAGAAAGTCATTTTGGTAAAAACTTTTTTGCCACTCACCCAGACACCCATGCTCGAGTCATGAATTGCAGTATGCATAGGTTTTGCATGTGCAAGTGTGCCTCACTTTCACGGGGGAGATGAAGGAGCAACTCCAGGGATGTGTGCAGAGTTGACGGACAGGGGGATAAACAGAGGGATTGTCCCTGACCTCCCCACACCAGTCTGGAGAAAGACGAATGGCCCCCCAATGGGCCCTGAGCAGATAAAATACACCATACCATCTTCAACACCAGGTGTGACAGCCATCAGGGGTGGCCTATCAGCAGGAGGTACAGAGAAGGGGAGGTAAGGGTGAGGGGGCACATTAGGAACATATCAGCAATTACTCTCTGGGTTTATTTTTCTTCCTGCTTTAATGCCTGAATACCAAGTTACATTCATCCTAGGTGTTGATTGTATCTTAAGGTCTAAGTGAGAACACTTTGCATAGTCATTTGTCGATTATCTGATAATACACTCCAACATGTTAATGTTACGTTATAGCAACAATTTAAAAGCCCTGCAGTTTGTTTATTTGTCAGAGTTTTTCTTCAGTGAATTCTGTGGCCTTGGTTTATCAAGCTTTAGGGCTCATCTGGGAAGTTTAGTTCCATCTTTGCTGTTAGTGTACCCAGAGTTGCAAATCAACTTCTTTATGTAATGGAATTCACAGGGTCGTGGACATGTTTACCTCTTTTTCCAGGCCCATTAGGCACCAAGCGGTTATATCATATATGACACAAGAGAATGGCCTCAATCTGTTTAAGCCATGATCTCTGACTGCATGGGCCCCAGATCTTCAGACTGGCCTCTGCAAGCAGAGATATGAAGAAGGATGTCATTTATATGTCCTGAACTTTAAACAATAAATGTGTTATGGGTGCAGACATCCCACAGACCAGACAAATAAATGGGCTCCGCTGTGTGTAGTTTGAGCTGTGGAGCAGGACAAAGGTTTGGCAGACTCTCACGTGACCAAAAAAAATTGCTGGAAAATAGCTCCACAGAGGTGAAATTTTAGTCTATAAAATGTCATATTTTTTCTCATGAAACAGCATATGCTAATTCTGTCAAAATAGTCTTTTGTGCATTGTGAAGTGTCAAACAGATCTGCAAAAATAAAAGAAAGAGGCTGTGTGCAAGTGGAGCTCGTGTGAAAAAGGGAAGCCCAGACCTCTAATTTCCTGTGTGAGCATTTGCTGTAGAACGGGAAGGCCAGACTGCTCTGCGGCTATCAGAAATCAGCGAAATAGTCCCCCGAGCCGCCCCTACCCTCACGATACCCTCTCCCACCCCCCTTACTCTTAGCCCAGGCCCTAGGGCCACTGTGAGTTAACCTCACTCAGCCGTGACCAGAAAACAGAGTGATATCTTACTCATCTAATCCCCCTCTCAGTCATCATGCAATAAAGTATGCCTTGCAATCCTTGACCTCACAAGTCAGAACAACCCCTCCACCGCCCTGCCAACCCCCACCAAGGGACCTATAAAGAAGAGGAACGTCAGATCAGTTGGAACCACAATTAACATTGCCAAAAGCATTGTCATTGCCAAGGTAGAATCAGTTTGAAACTCAGGCTTCAAAATTGTAAGTAAACTTTTCATTTTGTTATGATAGAGATTGTGCTACAGGTTTGATACAATAGAGTTATAAAGATGGAGGAGGTATTTTTTACAATTGTGAATTCAGCATTTTCTTTAACTATGTGTGTAACTATGTTCATCAACATAAAAACATTGGATAGTTAAACGATAAGTATAGATGCAAGTTTCTGAGAAATCTTGTTTGTTTTTTTTGTCAGTCAGTTTGGTATGGCTGATGGCTCCAAAAACCACAATACAATACTACAAAACACATGAGCCATCATTGCTATGTAGAAGAAACTAGTCAGAAGTACAAAGAGCTATAGGATATTCAGAATACTTCTGCATTGCAATTTGGAACAAAACACATCAGCATAGTGGAAAAATCCATGCAAATTTTCCCTGAAAACCATAAGTGGACTTCTAACTGCTGAATGTATTATTAGGTTTCTACAAATCAGTAACTTTAATGACTGCCCACTATTAGCAGTGCACACAACAGAATTTTAAGCTTGGTGACTGGATGTTTCTTACCAAAATGCTCCATGGGAGTCATAGTTGACTTCCCTCCTCAGATTATGTACAAAAGCTCATACTTTTGCCTTTTTATCAAAGAATCATATAGTTTCTAATGCAGTTGCTAATCTTTTGAACTGATAATTCAACCAGGAAACGTTTCATGCTCATTCAAGCCTTGGAAGTACTCCAACTGCAGATCACCAAACATTGTTTTTACTTCCATAACCCTGGATGCTCGCAAATACCTCTTCCCACTTCACTTCTTCATGCCTCCAATTAACTAATTGTGCACATGGATCTCCTTTAAAATTTGTTATCCTGCGCCTTTCTTCAGAGAATCTCCACATTCTCCAGCATCTGTCCATTTAGATGCTTTGGACAGATTCAGACTTAAGTAGGCAAAAATATACAGCAAATACATCTGCTGCAGCCCCACCTCTATCCCCGCCTCTACTCACTTTATGTAGGAATATAACAGAGGGAGAGAGACTTTCTGACAGTGAGGACTTGAGGAGTACAGAGGGCATGATGAGCGCAATATGACCATATGACAACAAAAAAGACATGGACACATGTGGAGACCTTTGTTGCTGCGTGTCTGTGTTTGTAACTGGCAGTGTGCCCTGGGAGGTGCATGCATGCTCCCGTTGGTTACCTTGTGTGTGCACATGTTGATACACAGTGCATGCATATGTGCATGTGTGTGTGCAGAGAGAGAGTGCCTAAAGCTGCTTAAAGGGGTTCAGGGCTCCCTTGCTCCAGCACATCTGGGCTTTATATCAGGCCTTTAATTAATCCTGAGTGAAAGCCAGGCAGTGACAGGCTGACTGGGCAGGCTCCAGTCCAGGACATGGCCTGATTTATTACAACTGAGCTCCAACCAGCATTGATTTATTTCAGACTCAGGAAAGGGGAGAGTAGAGGGGGTGTGTTGGGGGGGGCACAAAAACAGCACTGTTACACAGGGAAGGGAGACACTGAGGTTGAGAGTGACTGAGAAAGGTGAGTAACACACTGATGGGCCGGGAGTGAAGACAGGGGAGGTGGTGGCTTTGTGATGTTTTGTTTTAAAGACAGGCTTTGCACATCGCTGGAGGCTCTTTTTACTGTTTGTAAGCAGTCAAGCGGTCGAGAAAGGGGTGATGAATGTGATGGAGGAAGAGGGAGAGATTATGAAAGTTGAAAACCTCTCTCCATCAGGTGGGTTATGTTCCCTCCCAGGCATGTGCTGTCAGTCAGAGTGACTCCTCTCGCCTTATCTCCCCACACAGGGGGACTTTAAATCCTCCTGTGCTCATTTGACTTAATCATGACAGTCATCTGAACTCAGCAAAACACAGGAAAGCATATCCCTTCCCCCTTCTCACCTCCCCCAGGCCTCTCCGCTGGACGGCAGGAGGAGAATGTAAAAAGGATGTTCTTTTTATTATCTAACACATGCAATCAAGTAGCCACAAATGGTTCACAGTGTTGTGGAATGTGATAGCTGTGTGTCTTTTGTGTGTTTGTCTCTGTGTTTGTGTGCATGAGATTATATTGCTGACTCAGTAATCCCCACATGTGGAAAAGATGCCAAGTGTGGCTGAGTTTTTATGAGCCTCGGTCGCCGTATGCCCTCAACATGCTTCCCTCTGATAAGGACTTTATGACAACTTTTACATCAATAGACAGCTGAGAAGTTCAAGATCTCGTATGAGAAAAATTCACCAAAGCAAACAAATCATTATTTGTCCTTATTGTACACAAAACACCCATACAATGTGGTTATACTCATATCTATGCTCGTGCATCACTTCAAAGGAAGGTACAAGTCTTAAAACCCCTATGATCTGAATCCAAATTTGTATTGTTTTTTTGTGCCATTTCTGTTGTTAAAAATCAGTGGAGTGAAAAACTCATTGAACTTTTTCTTATTATCAAGTAGTGGAAATAGATTAAATGGCTTAATTTATGTTTGCTAAGAAATGACAGTAGCTGGCACCACTTAAGAAAAAATACTGGTATTGAATGTTCATTGTAGTGCTGACTTCTAAAAATCATCCATTTCAAAGAATAATGTTCTTCACTGAATCTCCTCGCTGCCATTCGTGTGTCTCTGCCTTTGAATGGTGACTGGCTCTGAATCCAGCAGTCTGCTGTGATTAATGGGCCTTTTAGCACTATCGTCTAGACGTCAAATCCCAAAATACCTCTGGGGCGTGAGGACACATCATTGTTGTTACAGGGCTTCCACCACCACCCCTCCCTAGCTCATTTCAACATTTGTGTTCACTATTCCTAAATCACAAAATTGGGGAGAACTCAATAGACTCATAACCAATATTTGTTGTTGACTGTCCTATCAACTTATTATGAGGAGCTGGTGTGTTTTTAAATCTTCATCTTAAAGAGCTGGCTTAAATGTGGGAGCTGATTCTTACTAGAAGTCTGTCAACATGTGCGTTCACACACACAGCCTCTTCAGTAAGTGTAACAGCAGTTTACTGTTTTGACGTCTTGTGTGAATAAAAGCAGCAGCCCAAGATATTGTAATATTTTAAAATTTTCTTGTAAGTACTTTACAAACCATACTGTATGCGCAAATAGCATTTTTATTACACTGTTATTAATGGCTAAACCAGGGTTGGAACCCCACATAGGATTGCTCAATATACAGTCTAGGTCAGGTCTCTTCAATTTATACAGTATAATGACTTTTATTTATTACTTATTATTTATTTATAGAAGTCTTTATTTAAGAATAAAACAGGTAATAGATTATTGTTTCTATCTGATACATTTTAAGGCCTGCCTATGCTCTTGAAAATAGAATACAAAAGTTTGTTATATTTAATTGGAGTGCTGAAACGTTTTTAAGTGTTTTTTCCCCATGTATAGCACTTTGTAACTTTGCTTTGAAAGGTGCTGTAGAGCTGTTTAGTAGCCTACATGTATGAATGAGCTCCCCTCTCTGCTTACAGAGAGCATCGTTGTCAGCTCAGCCAGGATCCACAGTATGTTACTTCCTCAATAAAAGCTTATTAAAAGACTGCGAAAGCCATAAAAACAATCATGATATGAGTTTTCAACCTTATAAACAACGTTTGTATAGGCCTAGTTTTGTTCTAAACTGAACGTGACAGCTTGAACCAGCAACAGACTGAAAGTCAGAATCAGTGGCAAACGTTGCATGATCAGTAATATCGTAGAAAAGGTTTCAGTCGTAGTCATCTGGACACTGTTTTCAGAATCAAGACATTTCAATTGTGAAAAAATTGGACGGGAACAGGAAATTTAAGCTACTCTGAGTTACATAAGCCCTGCCCTCAGGAAGGAATCTGCCTGAGTATCTGACTACGACTGAACGAATGAGGGACTACACCGTCATGATCAGTAATGTATTCACCTGCTGATGTACGTACAGAAGTGCATTTGAACTGTGACGTTTGTGAAAAAATACATAGTCAGTGACTACGTATCTAAGAACTAAAATGAACAAAACCATTCCAATCTGCAAGTGATGTTTTATTTCAATCTCTAAAGTGCTGTATAAATAAAGCTCATCATTCGACTCAAATTCAGTGATGACAACTCTAAAATTGGAGCGGTCATGAGAATTTCGGGAATCTAAAACAGAGACCCAGGACAAAATGTTCACAATATTGTGCTCTGACATCCTAATAGTCCAACTAACAACAAAACATTTTCAAGGTATGGTCTTTTTGTGAGAATGGTAACATGTTTTTAAAGATGTAAGTTTCTTAAGTGAACAACGGAAACTGCTCTTTTACAAGAAAAATTGTCAAGCTGTTTTTAATGCATGAAAGCCTCTAAAGGGTTTAAATCAACCGGCCAGAGGCTGGTTGGAGAGTGAACTAAGGATTCATGGAAAACAGGAAATACCCTCACTGGAGAGACCAGACATGTTACTGCCAACATCTTTCAGTTTCTGGAGCAGCACTACAATAAAGTGATTACGTCTGACTGATTAAGTATATAGCCTTCAGTGTCAAATTCTGAGGAGGTCACAAATGAAAGAAGAAACGACAACCCAGTGGCCACAACTAGAATTGCTGCATTATAAATTTGGTCTAGAAGCCAGCAGGGTTCATGTTGTCCCAAAATCTTCCCGCCAGCACTTCACAGTTGCCAGAGGGGAAACAGAGCAACAGAGTTCAAGCTCTTGCCAAGAGTGGAATGAGCCTGGACTGTTTGTGAGGTCGAGGCTGGGGCTTTTGAGCACCACAGACTCATATCTCCCTCCCTATCCCCTTCCCTCACATTGGCCAGAGACGGCCACTTTCAGTGCACCCATGGGAAATGGGGAATTCAGCCTGCCACCCCCCTAAGAACATATTTTTAAGCAAGATCTCTTTTCATAGACATATAATCGCTAATATTGCAAGGAATGTGCTTTTATAAATAGAAAATGCCAAAAAAGAGATTTTTAAAAAAAGTTTAATCATTTACTCAAATATCCTTGTTTAGATTGTGGGGGTTTATGACATTAAAGGCAGGAGTAACTCTGAGGGTCAGCAGCAAACTGAGACTTTAAAGATCCTCAGGGGGGGATTTTAGGGATCCATTTTAAAGACACTCAATAAAATCTATCATGACACCCTAGCAGTGTTGGAACAAATATTGTGAGACTGCTTGGACTCACAAACTAGATATTCATTAGTCCATTAATCATGAAATTGACCACTGGCTAAACTCCTCCCCCGGGGGGAAGAACATACAGCTTAACTTTTAGGCAGGTGTGTCAAGCTTTGGATTTCTCTGCCTATTTAAGCGATGTGTATGGGACTGTAGTAAGAGCCAGGTTTCTTTCGAAAGAGTAAGGAACAGTGTAAGGAATGGCTTAAACAGTGTCTCATCTAATTTAAACTGCAACTATTAGCATTTCCAGCTAACTAGCTTATTCCCTAGCCTGACAGTAGACCTTACTACCCAGCCCAGTGTTACTTCCAAGGTTTAAGATTTCATACTACATTGTTTTGTGGAGCATTTCTGACCAGCATGTCATCTGTGTAGTATTTCCGAATGTGTGGAAGCAAGTCCTGGAAAGCTATCAGAGTTTAGGCTAACGTTGGTGGCCGTGTCCTGCTTTTTATTGGATGTAGTGAAGTTTACACCCAAGCAACCCCAGCCAAAGTTACCCGAGATAGCGTTACGTTTGCCAAATACACTAATTAGTCCTCATACTTTTCTCTGGTAACATAAAGTGAAAACATACTGTTTGAAAAAATTAAACATTAACACTAAAAACATTCAAGCATAAATCTAACCTCTCTCTTGCTTGTCCAAGTATGTTTTTTTTAAGTAAGCAACCAAACCATCCAAGCATTATATTAGAATGAATTACATTTTAATTACATTTTTATTCAGAGTACTGTAGGCCTACTATAATATTAGGGCTTATTAGCTCTACCTTGCAACACACAAACAATGCACCTTTACTGACAAGTTTTCTAAATCATCAGCTGGTGAGGTTGCTGACTTTTTTGCCTGGGATATGTAGCTAGTCTTTTAGCATTAGATCATCTACGTATATGTGCATATTTAAAACCCTTTTACAGGGTTCTCGTTAACATGAAAAAGTCAGCTGGAGTCGAAATTTTTAACCATCTCACACAGTTCTAGCGTTAGCATTAGTTTACGCTAGCTAGCTCAGCTGATCAAATCTGCTAGCAAAAGTCGTCATTTCCGCTGACAAAATCCAAAGTCGCTTTTGTTTACTGCTGTCTGAAATCTAAGATCCATTGTTTCAAAAATAACTATGAATTGCCATGTAGCAAATCTACATTTGTTGTGTAAACTGCTTATGAACAGTCAGTTGTAGATACGTTTTCACTAGAGGGCAAAGAAATGTAAAATCTTATTAACAGAGATCGTTATCTTTATTATCATTGTCATCCCCATTATCATCTACATTTTCATCATCATTATCATCATCAACATCATCATCCCTACCGTCATCAAAATTATCCGCACTGTCACCACCATTGTCATTAGCACACTCATAGTATCACGGTGTTCAATTGGTAACAGGCTACACAAATAGTTGGTCTGTTCCCCTTAAAATTACCAAGATCATATTTCTGTTTAGGTCATTTTTACATGCTTGAGGAATTGTGTAAATCACATTTAAAGGCATATACACCTCATTATACCACTGAAACTCTAATTCAGCAAAGTGCTCTGGAGAATATTCAGACCTCATTTGTGGTGTAAACATGTCTTTACTTATCCAGATTAACTCTGCAGATCAGATTACCCTTTCTTCCCCGACGTCCCTCAACAGCGCCGTTAAGGAAACCAACCCCAGTATCCCAAAGCAACTGGTGGCCCTACAATATTTTCTCTTAATTAGATGTGTTTTAAGTCATTACAATCTATTCCAGTCTGTGCTCATGTTACAGCAGTTAAGCATTTTCTTGTGTACATTACAGTGAAGTGCGCTTGGCCTGCTTGCTGGATGTCTAGTGAAGCCCAAGGCCACAAGCAGCGAGACCTGTCCGTCAGTGGCAGTTATTAGGGGAGACCACCGGTGAACCAGGGCCATTTGGTGGGCCTAATAACAACGTGAATGGGAGAGCTGAGGGACAGGAAGCGCAGCCAGACAGGCCAGTGCTGAGAAAAGCACTTTTCAGTGAGGGAGGCCTCCTTGAAAAAAAACAATGACAAGGCCTATTTCAGCCTGAAACACTCACACGGCTTACTTCCAGATGACAACCCAGTGCTATCATTTGATGCTTTTGCTCAGATATTGAAACCGTCTGAAAAATAACGGTGGAAAAGGCCTGGAAAATAATCCCACATCCCATCTAATTTTACAATGATGAACAGTAATCATGAAAACAATTGCAACTACAGCAACGACCAAAGGATCTGTCCTCCTCTCCTGTAATCCAGGTGCTTAGTTAGAACCAAAGCTAGTTTGACAGTAAAGATTTGGGACCCCACGTGTTTTAACTGCCCATCAACATGGGAGGCTTTCACTTTACAGCCCGGGGTTTATTGCGCAACAGCTTAAACGTAGCTCAGGTTTCACGCAGGACTGTTTCACTGTTCAGTGTCTCCCCTCTCTTGACTGGAGGATAAATGGGAAAAGAGGCATCTTGGCTCAGGGAACCAATATGAATTTAGTGTAAAGACAAAAAATAAACAAGAGTTGACAATTTGAGTAATCTTTGACCTGAAAAGTACAATAAACTGTGATAAGCCTGATGATTTCAACAGTCAAGAGGCCACAGGAGATGTGTAACTTGGAGAATCTGATAAAAAAGAACACAATTTGTCATTTTTACTGCTTAAAAACCTGAATTACTGTATGATACCAAGTCTAAATACTGTGAAGGGATAAATTCCAGGAAAAAGTCATTCTCATATTTGAAGATATATTTATTGAGCGGTTTTGCACCTTGCGCAAAATTTAGGGTCACGTGTCCAAGCTATACAAATAGAATCATTTCAGCCTATACCAACCTATAAATATCAGCTCTTAGCTCATTTAACAGTGTATTTCCTGTGATATGTCTATGTAAAAACACTGAAAGCCAGCAAAGTCATTAGTGGCTCTGACATCAGACTTGTGTGAGGCCTGGAATAACTCCTTATCTGGTTAAATGGACCAATGACTGAGACAGATTTACTGTTCAGCATAAAGACAGCCCTGAAACAGGAGACATTACACCAGTGTTTTTCAATCACTCTGAGCACTGTAATTGCACAGAAGGGAACAAGCAGCAAAACGATACTCTAAACTACTGAGGGAGTCACAGTTTAGGAATTCCCAAGCTGTCATTCTGAACAAAGGCACATTCATCTCTTGTATATGTGACACGGCAGCATACTGTGCATTTATTGATTGTAAATATCAAATATTGTGTGGAATTTCCATTACAGAAGATAATAAAAATCTACATTTGTCAATAATCAAACTGTTTTCATTTTTTATACTTGGTCACTAAGAAACAGGTCTGGTTTGTAGGTATTGCTCCAACTATTTGTTATATCTGGGGAGCTCATTCGGTTGATGTCAAGTCTGCTATGAGAGACTGAGGAAAGATGAAATGAAATGATGCTTGGCCAGACGAAGATCCAAACCAGCAGCCATAACGCTGACCACTACGACCATCCACCATAAAAACAGACACAGGTTTTTATTTACCATGAAACCTATGAGACAGAGACGCTAAAACTAACAAAAACTGGGATTTTGAGTTGATTTATTTTATTTAACGACAACAATACATGGCTATTTCTTCATTTTAGATTTCAACATTTTGAGTTTAGAGATTACAGTCTTCTGCTTTAAGACCATAATCTGTGAGTGGCCTGAGCCAGTAGGGGATTGCTTTACACTCTTTCACAAAGCTTACTGACCTGTTTGTCTCTCGTGGTTTATAGTTGATTATGGCTAAACAGCCACACAAACATTCACAGAGGTTAGTCAAGAGCTCGTAATGTAAGCACTCTTTAAAGGATAAGGTTTTTGGATTTTGGTTATTGTCAACAAATCCCGTCAAATGACAAAAACCAACAATATGTTAGTCCATCTCTCAATACCTTCTGACGTCCTCAGCCTGTCTGTTGCACTCAGCCCCAAGCCCATTTGTTTCTAAAACTGGTCATGAATACACTTTCATTTTCAAAAAAAGGCTAAATAATTTCCTAAAGCAGCTGGGCACTGTAGTTTTTAACAAACATTATTCAAACAGGAGTCAATAATGTATTTATTGGAGACTATTTCCAGCCATAGATTTGGTGTGCCAGTGAGTATTTGTGGCAGCAGGACAGAGTATGTGGTATAGACTCAAAATAAACTGCAGTGCCCATGTTCGTCATAATAAAGGAACATGTCACCCAGTGCAACAGTGTGGCTCACTGATGTGTTAAATAATTTCTAACAACTTGTTAGGATCAATTCATAATTGTTTTTTAATGGGCCTTGTTGACAATAAAAAAAATATAGAATCACCAGACTTATCCTTCAAGACTAATTAAAGTGCAATCCTTAAGATTTCAGTCCTGGTTGATTTGGCGACAACTAGTTACTGGTACAAATGGTAAAACAAACTATTGTTGTTTTAATGAAGTGAGGAAATTATTGACTTTTTACATCATTGTGTGAGCAACCGTGATCTGATTTTATGCTGCACACGGCATGAGTCTGCGCAGTGAAAGGCGTTGGTTACTTCGCTGAGAAGTTAGAGCTGTGCAGCCTGTTGCCTGCAGCTCTTCATCTAACAGCTCACTGTGGCTGCTCCTTTCTTGTTCCATTACTCCCTACAAAATTTCAAACTGATCAGCAGCTGAAAATGACAGTTGTCTTATTTTGTAGACACATTTTTGATGAACGATCGCGGTCAGTGTCAAGTTCACTGATGAACAAATTGTATTTCCTGTGACTACTTCATAATAAAAGTCAACTCATGTTTCACCAGTTAAATGCTTTTAATGTGAATCTGCAGCAATAGGAAATGTTCGGTTTGCATTAGCAGTAACTTAATACAGCATTTTCCCTAGGAATGTCGCCACAGACACCCAGTTCGTAATACTGCAAATGCAAGGACTTATATATATAATTTCATCAGTGGGCCATAGTGGGCGATATATAGTGACTTAACAGACATTTATTTAAATGAAAATATTCAAAATTGCCACTTTAAGAACAAAAAGAGAAAGGGAAAACAAATATCAGCCATTGGAAAATATGGTGTTGTATATTAACGGTGCAGCCAGCCATAATTCCAAAGAATTCTAAGAACGGTGAAAACAATAACAGTTGACCTCTTTGAGATAATGGCTTTATTCCCTGCCACACTCTGTGACGTAAACCGCCTATTTGTCTGACCATTTTTTGTTTCCTGTGCAGCATTACTATCTGGAACAAAAGTGGGTGTTTTTGGCCCTGCAAATTCTGGGAATTTTGGAGTTGTTGTCTGAGAGTCTCAGCAGTTCTGTACTCCCTCTTGGCAGAACTTCATAAGAGGACTCATGCAGCTCAAATATTTCGGCTTCAAATGAACTAGAAAAACACATTCCCACTGGGTGGTTAAAAGTGGGCCTGTAATGTATGTGCACTTGTGAAGGATGGGAGGGTGTGTGTGTGTGTGTGTGTGTGTGTCACTGTGTGTGTGTGTCACTGTGTGTGTGTTTATGAGCTGTTCTGTGTAAGACTTTATTTGTCTATAACTTGTGACTGCAGTGACTCAGAGCCCTTCAGATCCTGCCGATTTCAGATACTCTTCCAAACGACTTATCTGTTATACTGTGATTATTTTCCTGATTAAATGAACCCAAACAAGCTCTTTTGCAGCAGATGAAAATTAAAATATTTCAGAAGGAATGAAATCATAGACAACAAGATTAAAAAGCCATCGCGGCCTCACATCAACTATTCCCAGGGCCAATCGTGAGAGAAAGCTTCATCATGAAAAGTCAAAGCTAGGCATTCTCACTTCCATGATTCTCATCCAAACACACAACACATTTTTATATGGTCAGTATCAGCCATTGGGCTCGTGACCAAAGAAAATCTGATGGAATTTAAGTGTATCAATGGAAAATGTACGCGTAAGTTACACAAATGGCTTTGTGAGGCGGGTGCTGGGTGGTGATTAACCAGAGGCTATATTGCTGTAGGCCTGTAAGACCACCCTGGCGTTCAAGCTCCTAAAGCCTACCCACAGGCCAGAAAACAACCAAGCCGCCCGACCGCTGAACTACCCTATTTCTTACTAGAACAAAAATCAAAAAAGCATGAAAAGTCCATGGGCAGCCCCGAACCAGAAAAACAAGCAGCCTGATCTGTACACTCAGGCTGCTAAAACCAACAGAAGCTGCTTTCTACCAACAAATGCATAGGAAGACAAACTGTCCTGTGAGGAGGTGACTGCCTGTTTTTAATGCATGAACGATACCAGATCTAAGGTATTACTGTTTTTATTTATTCTATTTTATTGATTATTTAAAGTACTATTAGTATTGTAATTGTTGTATTTATATAATGATTATTTGCCGTTTTTCACTGTTATGGTGCAGGGACACATTATAATTTAATTGTATGATATTATTATACAATTCTACAGTATTTGGATGGTTAATGAGCAATTAAATATTGAGTTAGTTTCCCTCTATATTATAGTCCTTATTTAAACGACTTCAATATGCATTATAAGATCCACACAGATACATTTGAGATATTCATATTTCAGTGTAATTCTGTGGATTCCATGTCGGTTCAGGACCATAAAATTTGGTGAAAACTATAACATTTAATTTTGCATTTGTATTTAAAAATTTTTTAATAAATTATATTTATTTTCAAAATCTGCATTTTATATATCAGGTACATACTGTAGTAGTCAAACATGTGTTTTATATCTAGCAATTTGATTCTCTAGATATAGAAACAGCCGTGGTCTCTCATTGCTTTATATCTTGAGCAGTATTCATCCACACAACAAAGGATATTTTATATCTCGCTGTTGGATTAAAGACACTTATTTGCAGTATGTTCTTGTCAAAGGAGAACCAAAAAATAAATATGCTTCAGCTGAAGAGCTTGCTATCACATATACCACACATGTGTATATGTGTGTATGCACTTGAGTATGTTGTTTGTATGAGGCCTGTGTCAGTTTCAGTGTGTGTACATGTGTGTGAGAGCACATAAGGGTTACCTTAAAGTATGTATGAGTCCTGCTGGAATAAAGAGAAATACTGGACTGTAGAAATCACAAGACGCGGATCATTTGCTGTTTTTACTCCAACAAGCACTGAACTTCAGGTACTCACACAGTAAAGGACTTGTGATGTTCTTTGATTTCAATCTCAGACAAACATATTTTAATCTCCCACAACTCCAATATAAATGTGTATACTGGAAACAAGATAACTGGTCAAATTTAGGCTTTTTAAATTTTTTGCATTCTAAGTACAAAAAAAATTACATTTTGCTGCAGCATTTCTATGCAAAATGAGACTTAAGCAAATAAAATGAATATGTTTGAACAAGCAAGATACAGTGTGTGTATTTATCCAATTAACACAAAACTTTTTTGGGGGGCTTTTTGGCCTTTATTTGATAGGGACAGCGGAAGAGAAACAGCAAATGTGGGGGAGAGAGAGAGAGAGAGAGAGAGAGAGAGGATGACATGCAGCAAGGTTAGATTCAAACCTAGGCCGCTGCAGTAAGGACTCAGACTCATGGGGCGCATGCTCTAACAGGTGAGCTACCGGGACGCCCCAAACTTGAAACTTTTTTAAAATCCTCATTGTAAATCAGTGCAATTACTCAAAACGTTTGCTCTTTTCTCTGCTGGCTAGTGACTCTATAGACAAGCCTATAATGATAATTTGCAATGATTAAAAGAAACGTTGATTTTTTTTTTACTGTTTTCTAAAGGCCAGAGCAGGAGTGTCTAAATACTGATTCACTTAATACAAAACCAAAGAAAAACAGTTTTGTACACGTGCCATTTTAAAAGCCTGTTTATACAAAGCGTTACCCGAATGTACAGCACATTTACAGTTCCCATAGCAACCAGGTGTAACAAAAATACAGGTGTAGAGACCTGGGAGAGCTCACAAAAGTCCTTAGAGGTGTGCTTTATGTATGTTAAATGTCTCGAGCTGTGATTGAATGTGCCAGCCCCACGCTGACCACCTCCCATGGGTAAAACTGGTTAACAGGCCTTGTGCGAAAACTGAGAGGATGAAGTAATTTCCTACTCATGTGGGCTATGAAGTCTGGCAACTGTGTGGCACCGTACCTCCCCAGCATTTCTGGAGACAATGATGTCATTGCTGTTACCTCAGCCCTACAGGCTAAGTACTGTAAAGTACCACTGAGGCCACAGGCAGGTGACTCTTAGCATCACATAGTGGCCCCAGCTGGGCTGTAATAATACCCTCACTTTTCATAAATACTTTCCTTATAGACTCGTATTTCTCAGATTGAGACAATTATGTGCTTAAAGTTAAAGTTGTTCTGTATTGAGTCTCTTAATCTTCGTGCTGTGACACATTCTGTTCGTGAGCGCTAATTGTAGCTCATAATAAATATTACTGAATGTTTAAGGTGTGGATTAGTATGTCCAGACAGATTGTTGTGGATACATGTGAAATCAACCTTTACATTTGAAGATGTTTCCACCCACACTTGCATTTTCAGAAAGTTTACAAAAAATATTGTTGAATACTGACCACACTGAAACACCAAACCAATGGAAAAATGTTTTGTTTTTCCTCTTTTAGTTCAATGGCAGATTACAAACTTACTGCCACTACCTGATATGGGATGTGCTGGATGGATAAACTGACATGAACAGACTGACAATACCCTTATTCCTCTTAGCAACAGAAAACAGAGTCAGTAGACTTGAAATGGAAAAATACTTAATGGATAACTCAGGGGTTTTTTTTCAACTTGTTTTTGAGGTTTTGGCTTTCATTTTGATTGGTAATAACATTGTACTCACCAAGTTAGAGACAATCATACCAAACGTATTTGGAAGAGAAAACAGAGGCCAATGGTAAAATGATTACTCAAATATCCATCACAGTTTACAGTTTCCTGGTTCAACTTTGACAGTACTCAACCTTACTTTGTGTGTGCACAGTTTTTTTGTGTAATGAGGAACTATTATCACTTTTCCTTTAACCTCCAAATATAGTGGTTCATATAATCTGGCTAAACTGTTTTTCTTGCCCCTTCAGATTTCGCTGTAG
Organism: Siniperca chuatsi; assembly: GCF_020085105.1. Classification (NCBI taxonomy): domain Eukaryota; kingdom Metazoa; phylum Chordata; class Actinopteri; order Centrarchiformes; family Sinipercidae; genus Siniperca; species Siniperca chuatsi. The sequence goes on along the minus strand of NC_058054.1, from coordinate 13,256,718 downwards.
CAATATTGCCATGTTCTTTGCAATTATATTGGTGAGTACAATGTCATCATGAGATGACTATGAAACTATGAAAGTAAGGCCCAAGTTGTAATAAATTGTAATTTCCCTCAAAATACTAATGCATTTGCATCTTCCTTATAGCAACCAAATAAAAATAAAAAAACACAGATACATTGGTCATCTGAGAGTTTCATTACTTTGACAAAACTCCATTTCTATTACTATCTATTAGTATTGAGGTTAGAAATGCTCTACTCTGCAATGCATGCACAGGCGTGACTCCTCTCAAAATCCCACAACAAGTTGAGTTATCAGGCTGGCCTGATCCAGGCTGGTCTGCTATTGCCATTATTTACAATGGTTCCACTCTGCTTGAAGGGTGCAAAGTGCTCCTAATAAACGGTTTAGGGTTTCCTCATCTGGTCTCTGCTTGCCAGCTGCTTTACAAAAAACTATCAGCGTACTGACAGTAAATGAAGGAGCTGGACCCTTCCCGAAGCAATAGTTGTGCGTTGGGTGGAGGTGGGGAGGCAAAAAACGGCCCTATGAAACAGATATATATGTAAAGAGAAACAGACAGACAGACAGAGTATAAATAACAGGCAAGCTGTGGCATCCATGAGTGAAACAAGAGAACTATTAGGCCTTGTTGAAAGAGCACTTGTATGGAGACAAGCCAGGCGATGATATTTCACAGGTAAAGAGATGTCCACATGACGATAACACCCACTAGCAGGGTGAGAGGATGAGTGGAGGATGAGTGAGAGGTCCCAGGCCCTCCCCCCAACCCCCCTCTCAATCACGACTGAGAGGAGATACTGCAGAAGCAAGGAGGCTGTTATTCTCATGGCTGCCTGGTTCATCAGCAGATTCTTATCATGCCTACAGACTCAATCTTAACTCCAGTTCAATGATACACACGCCCAAAAATTCCTTACAAATGCTTAAACTGTGACCAGCAATGTCACCTTTAATTAGTGAGGTTGTCATGGAGGAGATTGAAGTGAGGGAAGGTGGCGTATGATCTTTACTGCCTGAAGAGTGGAAATTTTATCTCCCACAGGCTCTTCACTATACTGTAGTCTGGCACGTCTCATATCGGCATCGTCATGCAGTGGTGCATTTAGCCAACAAAGAATATGAAACCTAATCGTCTCCTTGGTTTTATCTCCTTAAAGCATCAGTTGGCTATGGAATTAGAGGTTTAATATTTGATAGCGCTGGCGTCATCTCCATTCATGAGAACATTGAACTCTTACCCTTTTATATTTTCACAGACAATGTCCAGAATTTGTACCTCCCTTTGCCACCACACTAGCTGGCCTATACCCTCTCTTCTTATGGTGAAGTTGTTAAAAAAAAATTAAACAGCTCATCTTTAAAGGACTAGTTCAACATCTTTCAGAAGCACTTTCTAGCCATGAGTTAAGGGAGAAGATAAATATGAAGCTATTGCAGTTGGTTAGCTTAGCTCAGCATAAGCACAGGGGGAAACAGCTAGCCTGGGTCTGTCCAAAAGCAACGAAATCCATGAGGTCTCCACTGGTTGCCTGGCAACATCATGGAGATGACAAGAGTCCAGGAAGTTACTGCGGCCGGTGAAGAAGTAGTCCGGCACATAAAGCCCCCGTTTTGTGCTGGTAGGTGGATTTTGTTACCTTTGGACAGACCCAAGCTAGCTGTTTCCCCCCTGTTTTCAGTGTTTATGCTAAGCTAACCAACTGCAATAGTTTCATCTTTACCATAGTGGAAGCAGTATCAATCTGCTCATCTAACCACAGCAAGAAAGCGAATAAGTGTGGGTATTTCACAAAATGTTGAACTATTCCTGTAAGATGTTAAACTGTCTTCTCAAGCCCTTTGCATCTTGATATTTTACAGAAGGGGTTTCACTATGTATGTCAGTTTTTCTCATGGCTAGAAAATGAACAGTTAGGACTTTGTTTTCCACTGACTGCTAATAATGTATGTACTCATACAACAATACATGTTTTATTCTCTGCATATGCACATTAGGTTAATTGCACTGTACAGTTTTAGTTTGGTGATTTAGTGCTGTCCTAAGTAGCGCAGTGAAATTGTCTGGGAGATGGGGAGGTAACGTGTGGGCAGGGGCAGGTTCAGTTTAATAGAGTGAGACAGGATGAGATGTTCAGCCATCCTCCCTGCTGTCCTCAGAGAAATGGAGAGGGAGAGAGCCGCCTATCTGGCTCTGAATTAATCAGCTGCATCTCACTGGTCAGTGAACTGTAGTTCATTAGACTGCTGGGAGAAGAAATGAGAGAGGAGACACGAAGAGGGAGAGAGCAAAAAGATCAGCGAACTAATTTAATTCAAACATACATAGTGTAGTGTATATGAATAATCATTGTTGGGCTTCTCTTTCACTACCATTATATACTTATGTAGACAGTCAAACAAATTGATACCAAATGAACTACAGGCTTTCCATATGCAATGTTTGAGACACAATCTGATAAAATAGAAGTGATCCTAATGTGTCCATTTAGTGGGCTATGTCGTTACTGCTGATGTTTTGTTTGTTTTTTTGTTTGTTTGGCTGTTCCCTTGATTATTCAGCAGATAGTTGTAATTACAAAGTGGAATTTACAATTACAATTTGGCTTAATAACACCAGAAAATGAAGTACAGTCAAATTTACTTAGTGTATTCAGTTGATTTAAACATCTCGCCTGGCACTACATGCCTGCTATTTATGAGCATCTTGCCAAAACTAATTGTTTCAACTTATTAGCTTGTGGTAGGATTACTATAGAAATATTACATCTGCAACATACTGTAAAAGTAATCCCACTTAGCAACCTAAATAAATCACTATAATATTGTAATTGTGAATATGTTTCTTACCTGATCAAGAGGCCATGGAACTTCAAATGATGTGGGACCTATTGAAAAACATCCCCAAATAATTTTATTTGTACAAAAAGTATGTGAAAATCAATCCTCTAATTCAAAGTGCTCTAAAATATGACCACTACAGAAGCAATTGAGCAATATGAGCCATCAGCTGGTCAACAGTATGAAGGTTACTGCCCTAGGCATGTTAGCCATACTCTATTCAGCAAGGAGGTAAAGCAAATATTATAGTTACTGAGCAACGTAGCCATATACAGAGAACTGATAATTACTGGAAAGCATGTAAAGTAACTTAATCACTATACATTGTAAATAATGGCCCCTTTTCCATTACTGGTAAAATGTTCAAATCAGGGGTTCAGTGCAGATGCAATGCAGTGTGTTTCACACTGCTGTGTCCGAAATCCCTCCCTCATTCACTCATTCACTACTCGCTATATAATAGACACTCAAGAGTTTAACTATACCAAGCAGTACCTAAATAGAGATTTTAGGCACTTATCAGTATTTATTTTGAGTCCTCACTGACAGGAGAAATCATTGTATTGTGGGATTGTTAGAAGAAAGTAGTGTACACTATGAAGTGTACTATATAGTAAATATGGGGTGATTTCAGACAAAGCCACTTTCTTTCACTTACACACAAAAATCAGAAGTGTAAAGGAGCCACCAATAATCCTCCCAATAAAGCTGACAGCGTAAATCTTACACATCTTACATCTACTCAGAACGGTTGTTGAATGCAGAGGACAGTAAAGTCACCACACGTGTAAAACCTTTGTTCTGCTCTTCAGATACAGATGTTACTGAATAGTTAAACAAAAAACATCTGTATTCCAACATTTTGTCGTTATAGAGCACATTTTAAAACAACAAAATGTTGACCAAAGTGCTGAGATCAGATAAAAACACAAAAAACAGTTAGGAAATCAGTGAATAAATACATGTGTGAGAATCAATAATTAAGGCTAAAATTACAAAGACACAGTATATTAGCAGCAGCATTACTCATGTGATGTTGGAATTCAGATATTTTCACATGAAAAGAAGAAATGAAAATGAATAAGTTAGTTAAAATAGTGCTAAAAAATTATGATGTCAGAGAAATTGTAATATACTCATACAACTTTTATGTAAGTGTCGCATTTTAGATTTTGCTAAGTACTTTTTAATGATTAACTAAGTACATGTTAATGCTTATATGAATTGAAATAACATGCTGTTTTGTTATGATTATGTTTTTGAACATTTTATGTAAGTATGTAATTTTATTTATGTATTTTTTTGTTATTTTATCTGGATATAAGCATACTATAACTTATTGTTTAATACAGAAAACTAAGATGCAATTTATTTCTAATTTCTAATATAAAAATGTGTTCCTTCCTTGTGTTATTCTAATTAAATATACATTTTTATAAATTTCAATTGAAGAATCTGAAAGATGTCTGTAGAGCATTATGAAAGAAAAGGTACTGAAATACACAAAAGAGTAAAAGATAAGACAAAAAAATCCTTCACATCCTTCCATCAATCCTAAAAGCTTGATTTCACCTAAAGTATCAAAAAATAAACCAAAAATAAAAATTAAATGTATCATTTCACTCTCCTTTATGTTGGCACCCCACTCTCTAGTCAACTCTTTCACCCAGTTCCATCCTGCATCCCTCCGTCCTTACAGGAATGTGTAGATATGACTGATAAAGGAGGCAATGAGCTGAGCGAGGAGAGGAGGGAGAGCTTAAGCTGCTCCTTGTAATAAGCGGTGCCGTAAAACTGTGTCAGAAAAATGTTGCCCCCTCGTTCTTCTTCTCTCCCCTCCCTTTATTCTTTATGGGTCTGTAACCGCATTTGTTACTCGTTTGATGGGCTGGGGGAGCCGTCCAGGCCCTGGAGTACAAGATATTATTCTTCACTCGCCCCCTCGCCCCTCAGCCTTCCCAAAATAACAGCCTCCAGCCTACTGTTTAAAGTCTCTCACCAGAGGGAGTGAGGGGGAGGAGAGCAGAAGGGGTGAGAGGAGGGGAGTGAGGAGAGGAGCAGAGAGGCTGAAAGATGTCTCCATAGCTCTCCTCTGAGGAGATCAAAGTGGACTATTCCCTCAACCCTTTGGCACCATAATGGTTTGGTGGAGTCAGAGTGAGAGCCCTCGCTGCTCAAGATGTTGTAACATGGATGATTAGTGACAGTGTAATACTTTGAACATTCTCCGTACAAAGGGAGAACCCAGCTGAGCGAGAGACTTTAAACTTTTTTGGGGGGAGGAGGGTTGGAAATGTGGGGGTTCCTCAGCCACCGGAGAACATTAAGGACTGAGATGTAAAAAGATATCACGTTCATTTTCCCCCTTTTTATACGCGTCGTGGGAATAAAGGACAACAAATAGAATGTGGGAGGCAGCATACATGCCTGTCATACTTTCCCTTATTAGAAAAGAGAGGTCTGGGACATGTTTTTCAATGTCTCAGTGACACATTTGGACAGGGAAGTGTAGTTATTTGATCCACATGTTTATAACCATTTTGCAGACATTTGTTTATGCACATTTGAATGATGAATTTGTAATTAAAATGATTTCCCTATGAAGAGTCTTCACTGAACGTGATCATTTTAAGAGGATCTGAGATGTTTGGGATGGAAATATGGATTACTTCTACACATTTTAAGGATTGTATTATCTGCACAGGTAAAGCAGCCAAATACTGTGAAAGTACTGTTACTGTATAATACCAAGTACTCAAGTGGAAGTCAAAGTAGTCATCAAAATATTGACTAGTGGAAGAGTAAAAAAGTATGAAAGTGCTTAAGAAGTGAGTAACTCAAGCATTATACAGGAATATAAGGGGTACACCTTTATAACTCACATAATCATGACATAATTTTTTAATAATTGTAATATCAAATGACACATAAAGGCTAATTAGGAGATAAAAATGTAATGTTTCATCATGAATTGTTTTTTAAATACAGGTGTGTTTAAACTTTTGTCATTATAACATGATAAGTCAGTATGCTGTAATAAGTTGAGTATGTTTGGGTTAAGAAGATAAGTTAATTGTGTGTAATAATGAGAAAGTTTTGTGTTATAACAAGATAAAGAGACATGTTGTTATAGCAAGAAAAGTTTTTGTTAAAACAATAATTTAATATGTAGTGATAATGAGAACATGAAAAATATCTTGTTATAACATGAAAAGGGTCTTGTTAGTATCTTGTTGACAGTGTATCAATATAGTGTAGTACAATTTAATCAAAAAGTTATCATATACGTTATCACAACCTACCTCTGATTATTTGACCATTATAGAGATTTCTAAAGACTGAATAAATTGGAGCCAAACAAAACCGAGAATGCAGTAGTAAGGGCAGCCTTGATTCCGTCTCTGATTGCTTGGTCCACCCACGTGTCGGTCTAACTGGTGCCTGCCCTGTGACTTTGTGCAGAGTCTTGTCAAAATCTCCAAATTCCCAGGTTGTGACTAAAGGAACATGCTTTTTCAATGATTACTCGCTGAGAGCCTTATATAGCAAAAACAACACACACTGCTCTTACTAATTTATGAAGCCACTGCAGCGCTGTGTGTTGTGTAGACAGTGCTGGACAACATTCATTGTTGGATTGTTGATTCCAGAGACAATCAAGCACAGTTTGGCTTTTGAGTTTGAATTGTTTTTTTTTCTTTCAGTGGAGAAAATCAGAAGTCAGTGGCATGTCATGTCATGTGAAAGTCACTTTAGTAATCATATCTGTGAAAATTGAGCTCCATTTACTCTGTCAATTTTGATGTGGAAGTGATTATTTGCATTTATTCCCTCTGTACTGTCTGTACATGTTTCACTCAACAAACCCCTTCCTTTCCTCACTTTATCACTTACAGAGACGCATCAGGGGGTTGCAGCTTACTGACAGGATAAATCCAACAGAATGAAATTGCAAAGATTTTTGCATTCCACACAATTATGTAGCTATTCTTGTGGCAGTGAAAATGATTATTCTGGACTGAGAGTTTGAAGAGGTCACTTGCACTTTCCCAAAACAAACTTCACTAGTTTCCCTATTCTTCTCATTCCAGTTATGCTCTCTTCATGCAAGCATGTATTAGTATGTTCATTAAAGCTGCTGTAATCAATATTTTTACATTAACAATGGATCAAATGACTATGTGTATGTGAAAGGGATCCCCATGAATCGTCACCCGAGTGTTTTAGTGTCTTTCAGCTTCTGTTTTGGTTCACTCTCACTGCTCTCTTCAGCGTTGTTTTCAGCCACAGCTAGCAGCTGTTTTCAGTGTAAAAGCTCTGATAAACCCAATGTACGCAATGTATTCTTAATTTTTTACTGATATTTTAACAATCTGTGGAAACTGCATACTTAGTATTCAAGTATTCAACATGACGACCATAGCAGCAAAATAATGAGGAAAACAATATTAGCAACCAGCCTGAATTAAATCTTAATCACACTGTTTAATATCTTTAGATAATTTGTAAAAATGCTCTGTTGGACCTCAAAGAAGCATCTCCACTGCTTAATATTTTAGTATAAAAACATACCCAGTGTGTCTGTGCGGCAGACTGATACGGTCACTGCAAGGCTTAAGATACAGGCTATGTAATCCACTTATCTTAAGTGGGCTTTGCCTGCTTCACCTGCCCGGCTTTTAAGAAGAACAGGAAAGAGTGAGGGAAGGAAACGTTCACCTGGCCTCAGGCAGCCATGACAGAAGGAACCACTGCACTCTGCTCCACAGCACATGAAGGGCACTCAGAGCTACTATCACATGTTGGATCACTTCACAGGTGGAGGTGTTTTGGTGGTCGCGTTATGGTTGCAAAGTACAAAGCCGGATGTTGTGATATCGTCTTTTGCACAACGCACAGACAGTTGTAATGTGTTATGCCATGTGTGTACGTGGGTGTTTAAAAATACGGCACCTACTTGAGTGAATTTCCCCTTTTCAAGCCCATGACACTTTTCATTTAGTCTAAAAATATTCTAAATATTCCTCTCAGAAATAAACAAGTTTAAAATAAGACAAGAAATGAGCCTTTTATGGCTCAGAATAGACTTGTCGCTTTCCGTGTGGCTTTCATGTTAGAGGAAGTGCAAAACAATCATATTGTTACATTGTTACATTTCCTTCTCTTGCTGTGAAAGCATCACATTGATCTTTATGAGGTCACATACAGTCCTTTGGGCTCCTTGCAGATTCTCTTAACACCATATTTATAAATAAGTATAACTTTTGTTATATGGGTCATTTTATAATTTAGTGAGATACACAAGTACGTATATAGCACACAAACAACATCATTATTCTGCTTTTAAAGACAAAAGTAGAATGAGTTATTGCTACAGTATAAATGCCCTGAATTTCATAAGTTTGAGAACATAAAATCAATTCATTCTATATTTTTGCAAGATACAGTTTTTTTATAAGTCTGCTTGTAATCAAAAACTTAGCCTTCAGTAAACTTAATTAGATCAATCAAGACGTGTTGGCCCATTTGTGATATGCCTTAAATGGAGACTTTTCTTTAGTTTAGCATAAATTGCAGTTTCCTGATTAGAGCTTGTGTTTTTGAGGCCAATACTGATACTGATATTTTGAGTGTTTTAAAAAACTAATAACAATAATCCAATTCTCACATTTTAACATTAACACATACTTTATGAAAAGGGCACATGCAAAATTCATGTTTTGGCATTTGAAGTATGATATTACACATGTGAAATGTTCAAAAGCCACATGTGCTATCATCCATTTTTTTTTACATGTTAAATTTATGCAAACCATGCTTAAATATATATAAAACCACATGCTTATGCATATCAATTCATTACATGTGAAATGTTGTTTCACGTTATACTATAAATTTACCTGTGCTTTTTTGTGAGTTTTTTTTGTATATAACAAACATTTTGGTTATGTAAATAATTGTAACCACGATATGTACTGAGCAGGATATTTTAAAGTTAAAAAATAAACTTTTCAGTTTTGTATGAATGTATGTAATAGCGACACTGTTTTGGCATTTCTGTACTGCAATTTCTTGTATCTCAAGATATCAAACAATATCTCAAACAATAGTATATTTGTAGCAAACATACCCATTCATCAATACTGATATAAGCTAATATTGGCTGATAATAAAACATTTAAAACAACTTTGTTAAAGCTACACAATTCAATATTTTTATATCAACAACAAATGACAATGTTTAATGGGAAAGATGTAGTTTGTATTGACAGACCCTCAAAGAATTATCACTCGCCTCCCCTCAGCTCCATGAAGTATTTTAGTGTCTTTCAGCTCGTGATTTTGGTTTTACAGCCCACAACTTAACTGCTTAGGTTCACTATCACTAGTGTCATTTCAAACAGCAGTTTCTACCCAGCACCAAACGATAGACAAAGTTAGCTAATAGCTGGTGAACATTAAGCAGTTAAAGGACCAGATATTTCCTTCAGGGCATTGTGGAGGCCGAAACAGAGCTAAAATTGTTCTTCAGGTGGCCAGCAACATGACTCCAAATAAATGGTAATGTTGTTCAACTTTTTGCTAACACATTCACCATATCAACTTTATGAGGTAATAATATGCCAATATTATATGTTTTCAGCTTGTTGTAATGCCCCAAAAATGACCCTGTTGGTTTTATGTTAGCGAAAGTTGTGGTCATGGTTAAAAGAAAGCAACAGGAAATGAGATGCGAACACAGCAACAAGAGATAGCTTGTCAGGAAAACAAGAGATAGCTTGTCAGGAAAACGTAAAGCTGTTTTGACCGATGCTGTCATTTTACTGTTGATTTCAGTCTCGTCCAGCAATGTGCTATAGCTAATAAAACAGGTCACTAAAGACACACATGAGAACCAAAATAGAACCTGTTTTCCTTCTTTATTGTCTTGTTAAAATCACTGTCCTTTAAATGGCTGTGCAGCAGGACCGTGTAAAAACAGAGGCAAAGGGAGTAAAACTGACTGCGAGAGAGACAAAAGATGAGAGTGAGACAGAGAGAAATACATAATTCATCAGAGATGTCACAATGTTGAGTCATGTACTTAAACTTGCCAGGGATAGGTGAGCGATGTGCTGAGCTCAGATGAGGACTGACAATAAAAAAATCCTTGATTATCTCCTAACAGTCACTGACTCGCTCTGACTGTCAGGACCAATCATCCAGGGGAAGAAAAACAGCATTCTTCTACTGCAGCTGGGATTAATGAACTGACAAACTCTGTTAGAGGCACATGATGGGGCACCTGTGAGGGGCAAATGCAGATAATGGCACAAGAGGAATAAAGGAGGTTAAATACTCAGCTATTCCCATCAGCACAATTAGAAATCGACCTTTTTGTCTTGAACACAATACATCATAGAGATACTGGAGAAACAGACGAAATTCCTCTGGTCAGTCTCAAAAAGTAAAGTATGAGGCTAAATCTGAAATACTGTGGAAAGTCCCTACGTGTAATAGTTCTTTTTGTCCCTTAACCCTCTCCGTGGTGTCTTCCATTGCCTATCCTCCACCTACCCCCACACTGTTGTTGGTCCCAGCTGCTGCTGCTGCTGCTGCCGGCCCATTTGGTGGTAATCAGGTACAGGCCAGAAGGCCCACATCCTCTCCCTGATTAACACTTCTCAAATTCTAACACAGCTCTCAACTCCTCCTCTTTTTGAATATTCCACCACAGACCCCAGATTTGCTAACCTTCTGAGAGATGAATAGCCCTGTTGTTGACATGGAAAACAGCTCCGTCTTTGCTGTCGTAGACTCTCTTTTTTGCCTTTGAAGAGAGAAAATAATGTGCCCTCCAAGTCTACCCCACAATTCTATTACAACTGATGGGTTTCAATGCCATATTTGTTTATTTTACCAAGCCAGCAGTGGAAGTGTTCTACTTTTTTGTAATCAGCTGAGTTTCTGAAAGGTTCCTGGCCTTGAGTTCTCTACCTGTAGGGGAATCTGGACCATTCATACGCTCCATTACCAAGGCTGTCAGGCCCAACGAAGTCAAGGCACAACACGTAGATTAATCCATGACTTCCTGTTACAGGACATTTGGCGTAGACATTTTTGTCTGGCCAGAAAACCCTGAACAGAGGGGGGAAAACCTCCCTTGAAGCAACATTGTACAATTAAGTTTTCCCCTCTGATCTCAGAGTAAATGAGGCAGAATCAAAGTTTCATTTAGAAAATTAAGAGCTAAATTTAAACGTACCAGTGGAGTTTTTGACTACTAGTGATGCTATATGGAGCAATGTTTTGATGAGCGAGTCCCCGTTTTATTTGTGTCTTGTGATCTACTAGCATGAGGACGAATGTGTACACAATAAGAATTTCCTGCTCATGGTTTGCTGCTATTCCACTGATTGACAGTTGGTGGAAGTATAATGACAACAAAACATATAAGCGCCAGCTGATGTAAACATAGAAGTAAACAATGCAAGTTTGAAAAAAAAATCTGGCTTTGCAAACGTTTTATAAGGATGGAAATACATTCAACACGTTTGTTGGACCTCCACTATACACACAATGATTTTGGTAAAACCACTGAATACGGTGTTTCTTTACAAAACAAAACCTTTGTAGCAATTCAGGTCCAGTGCTGATGTAATGTCGCAAAAAAGTTTTTATGCTTGGCTGAGTTGGAAAAGTTTATGCATTGATAAAAACAAAATGCGACAAAGTGCAATGGAAACAGACTAATAATAAATAATGATGTACATGAAGCATGTGACCTAAACGTCACCCAAGCTTTGGCTCCACTGAAGAAAAAAGTGACAGACGAAAACATCAGCTGTATGTTGACCAATAAGGAGTCTTACCATTCCTCAAATTAGCCTAATACATGAAGCAAACATAAATGTCATATTTCCTTTATGTTTTTTACATGGTTTCCCACCGTTTTAGGTTTGACTGGTGCTCTAATTCGGTCACTTAGTTGCACCCTCTTCTTCTACAATGGTTTTAAGGATTGGGTATGCGATTTTGGAGAAATCCAATACCATGACAAATACCATGATATTGAGCGAACAACGACACAGCAAGTAATGTAACTAACGTTAGCTATGTTGAGGGTTAGCAAACTGTCCATACAGTTGCTGCTGCAAAGCTAACATGCAGAGAAGTTTCCCAGATCCAGTAAACCAGCTCCAGACAACGATACTCACAACTATCCTGCTACTATAGCAAACATCACAACAACAGCATATCTTGGCAAACTAGAAAGTAAGCTGAATGACTGCAGGCAAGTCATTTAACGTTACCTGACACACACATCATGGTTGGAACGGCTGGTATAGGGTTTGTGTGGCCCCATCCGAGCCACTTTATTTATTTCCCATTTACAGAGACACCGGATTTTTTTTTCAGAACACACACTGAGCGGACAGCTAGCAGACCGTGAGGAGATATTCGCTGAATTTGAAAAAAACGTGTACTGGATTATAATCGCATACTTTAATGGCACCTGACTGGAAGAATACTGCCACTAGCAGTTTATCTCGATGCACTCAACTCCTTATGCATAATGGTAGTGCATGGAAACGCACATTAAAGGTGATATTGATAACAATGATAACATCCAGCCACTAGATGACGCACTCCCCCTCCCCCCTTCCATTCCATTCCAGTGATTGCACAACGTGCATATTTCATGGTCAAGTGAAGTGAGATTCAGACTCAGTCATATCAAGGGATGAATCTTTCGTGATAGAGTAATGAATTCATTTTGCAACATATAGCTATACATTAGCTATAGGTTTAGGTTACTTTGTATGTTGGTGTTTCACGTAACGATATCTATAGCAATCTTAGGATTTGGCTGGCTAGCTTTAGGTAACCCTTTTTTCTCCATCATTTAATTATTATAGGGGCCCTATATTGCAACACTTACCGTAAAATGATATTTCAATCATCCTTACACAAGACATTAGGTAAATGTTCACATTTTAATCCAGAGTACAGTATAGTACATTGTACGAATGCTATTAAACCCCACAGCGCTCGTCATTAGACAAACAGCTATAGTAAAAGTTGATGTTAGCTAGCATTAGTGTTAGCTAATGTTAACTTAACAATAGTCAAAGTGTTTTCTTGCTGAAAACAAATCTCATAGCGGATTATAAAAAAACAGCTGAGCACCACACAGCAACAATGACTACAGGGAGAAATAACTGTTGAGCTCAACGCAGCTGGCCTCAGTACCTCAGCAAACTGTCTTATAATAGAGCTACTAACGTTTGACTGCTATATGAGATGACACCCTCAATAAAAGTCACGTTTTGGGTCTAAACGCTATAATGAGCAGATTTACAGAAATTCTGAACTTTAATTTACCTTTGACATGACACATTGGTAATATATTTGGGATCCCAATATACTTACATATTTCTCTCTACAAAGATACAGTACTTATATATTAAATAATTACACTGTAATTTGTAGGCTGTGATCTAAATGCAATGTCATTTACAGAATTTAGTTCAAAACAAACTACATCAACATTTTATAGATCAGGCATCATGATCAAAGGCAACTTAATCTTTTAACCTTTTAACACTCACATTGTTTGAGTCAGATGTGATTCAGTTATTGAGCATGAGGTTCATTCTGTATATATGTGTGTTTGTCTGATTTTGTTATTAGGATGCAGCCCGCTACAGAAATTGGAGTAGGCTTTGTGGTTAAATAATCACAGACTGCAGGGGTCTCTTCCCTCCTCGGCCTAGGCTGTGAAGTTTACAACCTTTCCATCCTCCTTTTATTTATCAGTCATATCCTTTTGATACATTCAACATGCCTGACCACATTTCCCTCCGGTGACATGCTTCTTTTCATTCAATCCCAAACAAGGTCTTTTGTGGCAAGGCACCCCACTGCCAAATCTACTTAGAAGTTTCTTTGAAGTGTTTTCCTGTCTGTCTTTGCTTTATTAACCCTTGATCCAGGGTGACAACATTTTTAACTTCATAGTAGTCTCACAAACTCACAGTGCTACTGACAATTGTAGGTGACGATAGGTGACAGCCAAAGACAATGAAAACTTTTCTTCCTATAGTACATGTTTATCCTGACACTGTGGTACACTTGTATGTGACAGCCAAAAAATAAATAGCCTTTTCTGTAATCCCATCAGCAGTATTTAATTACAAAGGGATTGTTTGGCCGTAGTTCTATTTCTAGTTTGGCATGGCATGAAAAGGAAGTGGCCTAAATTTTGGGCTTGGGCTGATTGGCAGATGCATCTGCTTCGACACCATTCATCATGGATAGAGAGAAGGCCAGGGGTCCTCTACTGCAATGATTGATACTGCAGTTACCAAGGGGTATGTGTAAAAATTGTGAAGCTCAGCTAATTTGGAAAAATAGAAATTATGATTTGATAATGTATATCCACATATTTGTGTTTAGGAGAAAAGTCAATACACAAATAAGATTACAAATTTGTGTGATGCTGATCTTTACAGTTATTGTCGCAATAAGTTACCAACTATGGTAGTCTGCACAAGGACATGCCTTTTGTTTGGATAAGGAAATGTGTATTACATGTTTTGGGAATTCAATATTCAATGTGACATTTAAGCATATAATAAAAATTATTATTTTCTTTAGTTTGTTACCGAGTTTTAGATGATACCTGGGCAACTGCTGTCTCTTTCTCTTAAAGACAGCACCACCCATTGGACGCTGGGGGAGGTGCCATAATGAAACCGTATCGTAACTTCACATACAGGTGACAGCACGTGGTAGAGGTTAGTTACCAACTCCAAACGTGTGACCACCTGGCACAAATGAGTTCCCCCTGAGAAGATTTACAAACCCCTCATCTGAAACCTCAGCCCCTAAACTAAACTCTCTCTCTCTTTCTCTCTCTCTCTCTCTCTCTCTCTCTCTCGGCTGCAATAAAACACTGAAATATACACATGACCACGTCTGCATTCACACAAATGCATACACACTCCTCTGGCCCTCCTCGAAACTAAATGTAGGAGTGTAAAAGTGACAAACTGGGTGTGCAAGATGAGCTTTACCATTATTTGTCTAATGGGGTAGAGGATGAAATCTTGCAAAGCTGCTAATGTTTCCTGTTACTCTTCATCATATTTGTCCTCAACATTCTTGCCGAGGCCTGGGATTATAGAGAAAATCACCATCATTTTCCACCAGTTAGTAGGAGGTCAGAGATCTAGTCTCGCTGAATTTGCATTGTATTACATCTAAAATTCTGATCATGCATTAACACCAGTGCAGAGAGTGTTAATCTCTGTTAGAGAAGTCAAGGAGGACAAACGTTTGGCAGTGAGTCCTGATGCAATTTTACAGTGAAGAAAACCAGAATAATTAAAATACATATAAATGATTGCTTGTTTCAGAAGAACAAACTGGCCTCTAAATAATTTAATGTATATGATTTATGTATGAATGATAGTGTACAGTATGATGTTTTCCTCTGTTGTTTTCAAAAATTCTTGCCTTAACTTTCCCCTTGAGAAATAAATATAAGTAATTAGAAGTGAACTGAAAACAAGGAGTCCTTCTTTGTGTGAAGTGAGCCACAGAGAGGCAGAGAAAGCGAGGAGAGACTGATTTCTTACACTTTCTGCACAATTTCCTCTATATTTCCTTCCTGAAGACCCTTGTCTGCAGAATGTGCAGAGTATGCTTTCCATGGACAGGAGGCTATGGAACCTGCCAAGACAAAAAAAAATATGAAAAAGGGCAGAGAGAGAGAGAAATGCTCCTCCTCCCTCTTGCACTCCAACACAGAAAGATGGAGTTATTACCCAGAAAACCTCACCGCCTTGTTTTTTCACTTTTTATCCTGGAGTTCCCGGAACACTGAGCTACTATTACGACCAGAATACTTGGACCGCACACCGGTTACCCACTCTGACGTTGAGGGAGAAGAAAAAACAAATGCTCCTCATAGCAAAGTGCATCAGCCTTTATTTCTGTCCTGCATCACGCCTAATTGGTGTTCATGTGAGACAGCTAATGGTACACTGGGGCTGAGGTTCAACTGTGGGTAGAAATATTAGAACAGTGGGATAAAGTTCCCAGCCTGCCCCCTCTTAACCGTCTCAAACATTTGTCTTGGTTTCAGCTAATGAGAGTAGGCTGTTATTAGATAAGCAATTTGACTGGACACTGTAAAAATATCCACATGAAGTTAAGCTAGTACTGAGAATATGAAGTCCAATCAGTAATTTTTGGAAGTATAATCACATAAATGTTTGTATAAGAATGTATATTTTGTGTGTTTCTCTATGGATCGTGGTCCAACATATAGGCCTGTATATAGGCTGTATAGGCCTGATTTGCTGCATTGTTTAGAACATTACTGATGTGAACAAACATTTATACCATGTGAAAGCATTTTCTGTAGTGCGGGCGCTATCTTGTTTGTATTTGAACAACAGACCATACCTTTGAAATTCTTTCCCGTATTAAAATGTTACAAAAAAATTTGGTGAAACAAAGCATTTTCTTCTTCCAGTGAAGTGATATTTTCCGCCAGTTTGAAATACTGGTACTTCTTGCTTGAAAATATCTTTAAAAAGCAAAATTCAACACAAAACCATGGCAGTTTTCAGTGCACCGACATAACCTTTGACTTGTTTTAAGTTAAATAAGATTAAATAGGACTGCATATGAGAGACATTGATTTTGTTTCCTGTAGTGTGCATCTTGCATCTTAATTATAGCTTCATATTTAATGACCTTTCAAAAGTAGGATGTCAAAAATTGTTGTAGACCAAGTGGACAGGCCCATCTAGTACCACAAATTAACTTTCTTTATACTTTCCACTTTTTGCCACATTTGGTGCTAAAACCCATTACTCCCACATCCAAGTTGTTGTTGTTATCATGTGATTTTTCAATTCTTGGAACAACATGTTTGCCCTTGTGACAATCAGTGAAATAATATTTGCGTTCACCAAAATAGCAACATCTAATAGTTTTGGTCTTCTATCAGTAAGTCATCATCCATTTGGAGGAGAAAAAAAGAGTAAACATCAACAAACCATCCCGACAAGGACACACATTTTCACTGACTGATGACAAAATTTGAGATTTGTCCTTTAAAGCCATGGTCAATGGCGGCTCTCAGGCCGATCTTTTCACCCTCACAGCACTGTGTGTAGGGACAGGTGGTGAGAACGGCTGCAGTTAGTGGCCATTTGTCCTGAACAAATTAAAGCCGAAGTCCAAGGGCCACTTGAAGCACCTTCTAATATATACTGGGAGAACCTGTCAGGCAATGCTTTGCACAATGGGTGTTATGGAGCAGAGGATGTTGGAGTCAAAGAAGGAAGGACGCCCTCTTAAAAACCAGGAAATGAGACTCCAGGATGCCAACTGCTCACCACCAAGGATCAGGTCAGACAGCGAGATACTCACTCACTCTGCAGTGTCTATTTAACCTTCTGTAGTTGCAACACACCTCATTTCAACACACATCAGATACAGCAACAAACCACAGGAATGCCACATTTAGTCATTGGGTAAAAAGGTGCTAAAGGTAATTAATATTCTTAAAATAGTCAGTGTTTCACACGTCTGTTCCCATCATGCTGTGCTTCAAGTTATGACAGGTGTGTTTTATTTGTATCATCTTTGTTTCTCAGACAACATTACATAGCCTATATTTTCTTCCTCTCTTGTCATTAGTCATTAACCGCTGCTGACACCGGGCTGTCAATAAAAGATAACTTCAGATACTCCTAAATCACACTTCACTGCAAATTGTAAGGCAGCTAACCTACTCCCGTCTAGTACAACACAAACACACACACATAATAGCAGAACTCAGCTCTGGGTATAGAACAGTGGGAGGATGCAGGAGCAAGGCCAAGGGCTAGGAAAAAGGAGAGGAAGGAGAGGGGAGATGGGTAGATAGACAGACTCATTAAGATAGCTTGGGTGTCAGTGTAATTCATCAAGCCTGATAAGGCCGTGGCCCGCTGCCAAGGAGCAAGGTGTGGCCCTTTACCTCACCAATCATTGTCAATGGTAGCGTCCCTTGCAGTCAGTTTGTTGTTCTTACTCTTGCTATTAATATCAATATTGATGAAATTGAAATGAGAAGGGACAGCGGGCATATCAGGATCATTCACCATCTGATGTTATGTTCATATGAAATTTATTACAATAGTTTTCTTCACACTTTAATGTCCCATAAATTTAATCTGATTTCCAGAGAAAATTTTAAGTTGATTCTGGTTCATTTTTGCTGACTTTCTATGCCTTTCTTTTTATCTTTGTTTAGCACCTTTTAAACTGTTCTTACCCCACGTGCATGGTATACTTTTTATTCTCAGCACAAACTCAGCTATAAGTCTGACTTATCATTTTGTCAATTTAACAGAAGTATAAAGCTGCCAGAAACCCAAATATACAATAAATACGATACAGGTGCCTATAAAAATGTACAACTCTTTAACAATAATAACTCAAAATATTATTATAGAATGGTTTAATAGACTTTAATAGACTCCAGAGGGTTTTGAATAAAAGTCAAACATGCACCAATAACAGTATTGACTGATAAAACCATAAAGCGAGTGTATAGAGACATGTACATATACGTATATCGTGACAGACATTTAGCATTTTTTCCTTTCCACTCCTTCCATCTCTTAGGCAATGACACACAATCAATGCAAGGAATGAACTGTGCTTCTGCACGTTAACTCTCCACCCATGACTGGGATTTTTGGAAACTGACGCAGCTTCATTGCACCTGAAGCAAACTTTTTAGTTGCACAATCTGTCAAGTACACACACACACACACACACACACATACACACAGTCAAACCCATCCAAAAACGAATCAGTCGAACTTAAGCACTGCAACTTAAAGGACGTAGCTAAACTGAGAGGAGGGCTCAGTCTGTTTTTCCTCTTTAAATTACCCAGAAAATGATGTGTGATCCATCGCTGTGAGTACTGTCTCTCCAGGCGATGATGGATGGATCCATCAGCCATGTTGTCTGCAGATTAAGTGGCTGTATCTAAACACAACCTCCAATTTGCCAATTTGACACAGTAGCAAACCACAGCTGATTGATCTCTAGTACAGTATTTTCTCTCCCTCTTCATTCATCCATTTCCCCTCTTTCTCTCTCGTCAGCTTGTTCCACCTCCGCCCCGTCAAGTATCACATGACCAAGGTGCACAACTCCCCAAGTAGCCTCGCTCGCAACAAGCTATGTACAGTGAAAAACTGCACAAATGGTCATTTATATCAATCACTAAACACCATCAAACAGGCCCTCTGTTTCCAGTGCCATTGAGGCAAACACACCCAGTCCTGTTCTGAAATGAAAAGTTGCCTGTGACTGAAATTCAAGGTGCTAAAACGGTGCTCCAATGTGTTGAAACTCAAAGGCAAGATTCTCTCTGCAGGCTTTTATTAATGTGGCGGAAGTGAAACGCAGGAATGTTTCCATTTTCAACACCTTCTTAATAAAGTTTGCAAAATATTTCATATGGTTTGTGATGCGTTGATGAAAGAGAGCATTATGCTGATCTCCAGGGGTGTACTGGCGGGGGGATTAAGTGGAGGAGAAAGCTAAGGCCTCCTGCTGCATTTAGGAGGTGTGAAGGGCTGTCCAGGTTCCAGTGTTCAGCATCTGTCCCCTGAGCAACAAGAGAGGCTGTGTGGGGACCAGCTTACCTCACTGCACAAAGGATGTCCTGTGTTTTTCATGCACACGCACACACACACACACACACTGAAACACATGACCCCTGAAGCATTTCTCTTTGTCAGAAGGCACACGTTTCTGAGCCCCAGCTTACAAATACTTGTTTGCTGACAGCCTGCTGGTTTTCTGAGAGGGAAGAGCTTTAACCCACATCTCTTTCCCTCAGGCTGATAAAGTGCTCTGATAAGCTGCGAGGTGCTGGTGAAAAGTGGCCTGGCCCTCAGCCCCCAGGGCTACAATATGAAAGAGTGGCTTGTCTGGAGCAACGCAGATCAGAAGAGATGAAGAGGCCAGAAAAAAAGCAAGGAAAACTGCAAAAAAAAAGTCCAGAAGAAAGGGATTGGATTAATGATGAAGTGGTCTGAGTGCAGTGTGTGTGTCTGTAAATGCGTCCGTGCAGGTGTGTGTGTGTGTGTGTGTGTGTGTGTGTGTGTGCGTGCATACATTTGTGAGAACTTACGTTCGCCACCAGCTGTGGGTGGTGAGAGGGGGGCAGGGTGTGTAGAAATGGGGGAGCCCTGCCATGTGTTTATGTTGACTAATGAGCTAATTACCCAACCCCTAATCTACCTCAACTTGTGTCATTTCACAGGAATGCTGCAGCAGTCAAACGCTTGCAGATTATGGGTCATTTCCTGACAGTTAAAGGCAAACTACTACAGCAGTAATTCCTCCACACACCAGGCGTTAAGTCACAAGTGCTGCAGCCTCTCCATTTGCCTCTTCATGAATTTATTGTCCTAAAATGTGGCTACAGGATTAAAATTTACTCATAGAAAGTTGACTTCAATATCTTGCAATTTATTAGTTAGTTGATTTAGCTCTTGATGTATTTGTTTGAGAACATATCCTTCTTTGTCATCCCTACTTTGAATGCCAGACTCTCATCATTTGTACAGTTTAAGTATATAATAAGGTTTTGGATAATTTTATTAAAAACTGTCACATATCCCTGCTAGGTAGATTTACTTTGGTAATCCAAATGCAAGCATAAGCATTATACTTATAATATAGGCTACTGCATATACTCGTTATAGATTAACCACTTACATAAAAGTAAAAGTAGTGCAAAAGTTGACTTATTTTTTCGAGACTGACATCTTATTATGTTTTTGCTGTGACCTGTTAACAAAGTACCATACATGGACCAAAAATACTCATTTAATTGGTTTATTTGTGGCACCATATACTCATTTAGAAAGTAATATGTGTGTAAATGCATATTATACCTGTCCAGTGAAAACCATGTATCTCCAAATGTGGTTATTTAGATTTTTTTTTAGGTGGCCCTTTATAGTTTGAGAAAATTCACCTCCTTCTTAAACTAATAAACCATTTAAAAACCTGCTGCATTAGCTAAAAACGCATTGTCACAAAGCTTAAAATAGGTCTGTTTTCACAGGGCAGCAACAATACATAAATAGTTTAAAGGGGAACTCTGCCGATTTTACACATCAAAGTCTGTTTACAGGTCTTGGGGAGTACTACTGCAAAAGTTGTATGAAGCCTTTTGTGTCTCCAGAGATAGCTGCAGGAAGTCTGATAAAGTGCCTCAAGTGATATCACTTGAGTCACCGTAGGTTGGGGCTGAAGACTACCAGTTTGAAAATTAAAAAATCTGGAGGTGTGGAGTTCCCCATCCTCGCATAGCGACTCGAGGCTACATTAGCCGCTGTTAGCAATCTCCAACTGAAATGTCAACGGTCACGTTGCATTATGGATAATGAAGGCACCTGGTTTTTACAAGGAAGAAGAATGTATGGAATAAAAACAACGATATCTCTGGTTCTGCTACATCGATTTTTTTTTTAAACTATCATGAGTCCATCAGAGTTATTGGAGGACAATGCTAAATCGGTGCAGTACACTTTTAACCCAAATAAGATATCATCAGAGTCCTGTATAGCCAATAGCTGTTATGTCTTCTTTTCCTTTCGGCTGATCCCTTTCAGGGGTCGCCATAGCGAATCATAGCCTCCATCTAACCCTGTCCTCTGCATCCTCTTCACTCACACCAATTAACTTCATGTCATGAAAGCTCTCCATCACTTTGCTGAATAACTGCCAATGTGAGGATGTTTCAAGTTTTTGAGAAATATGAGGTAGCTTGACATTTAGCAAAATGAAACTGGAAAGGCAACATATTGGGATAAAAGTCTGGGAACGGCTTTCCAACGGGTCAGCTGAGTATTGACTAATCTGCTCAGCACTACATCTTTTGAAGTATTGCTTGCTTTCATCTAGGAAGTATTTAAAAAAAATATAACTGAAATAGCTACCGCTGTACACTGCAACTGCCAGAAGTAAAAAAACTCATTTTAACATATTAACTACCTCTTAAATGTCCATATTTGTCAACTGAAATAATATAGATTAAAGTAAAAGATTTGAGGAAAAACAAGCAAAAGTTTAAACTTCTTTAGAGGATTGAATCAATCAAATTTCTAAGTCAGACAGCATGGGAGGTCTCCATCCCCTCCACCCAAAGTGAGAGGTGTGAGTGAGGATTTAGTGAACCCCCCCACCCCCCTTCACCCCCCACCCCACCCTTGTTCATCATCCACCTCCCCTATGCTGCTCCACTCCCCCTCAACAAGCTCCCATCCATCACTCCTAAGATTTCACTTTAATAGGTGGTCCTCCTCCTCCTTTCACACACCCTTATGGGAAAATTTGGCAAAGGAGAACGAGACTGTAGGACTGGTTATTGTTTAAAATGTTTTGATACCACTAATGTTTGCTTCCAATGCTAGACCTGAGTTTCAGTACTGATACTAAAATAATGGCTGTTGATGGCATTATTTCTGCTGCCTTTAGTATACCTTCTCTTTATATTGCTGCAGGTATTATTATCATTTTTGATCCGTTACACATTTTAGTGTTATTAATGAAAACGAGACGCATTCCTTATATGTGTGACGCCACCTATCATTCATTGCACTTTATTCAACAATGATGTATATGGAGAGAATGACAATAAATTATACCTTGAACCTTGAACAAAACTTTTTTGATACCTTAAATCAAAGAACATAAAGATGTTTTTCTACAAAACCATTTTTTATCTCTTTTATTTAACAAAATAAGTCAAACTTATCAAATGTGTCACTTTTTAATTTTGTCTTAACACAAAGCAAGAACTTTGCTGTAGTAAAATAGTCTAAAATTAGCTAAATTTAAATCAGGAAATGTTGAATAAAAAATAAGGAAACAATAATAAGAATCTGACCAAACATTAAATGCCAACTTTTGTCACTTGACAGTTGTCGATACTCGATTCTGCAAACACATTTTGGACAGTAGTGAAGAGGTAACATTTGCATGTAGTTTTCAGTTTCTGGCATAAACAATCACATACAGTATATTTCATTTCACAGTATACCTGCAGAATTGACCACCACAATGCTTTGTTTTGCTGTTGTCCCTCTGTTTGGTCCACATCCATAGTTCAGAGGGCTGAGCACATTACACCAGCATGCTGGACCAGCCCTGGCCGAGCTGTGCAGTAGCTCCTCCATTCAAACAGAAGGCAGGTTGGTTGATATTTAAATGGCCTCTATTTGTTTTTCTTCTGGTCCCGTGTGTGCATGTGAGCCCAGTATAAAGGACCATGTCCTTTTGAAGGGGATAGCACCAGGAAAGTGAGGGGAAGGAAACTTTGCTTTGGTGTTTTATATATCAACGGAATGACTTCCTTCAAATAAAAACGTGCTCCATTCTGCCGGTCGGGCTGGAACAAGCTGCTTGTTTCCTGTCCTGAAAACTCGCAGCATGTTGGAACAATGCACCCGGCCAGAATAGAGGAGATGTCACGTCTTGAAGATCTGGTGTGGTGCTTTTGTTTGACCGCAGGTTCAGGCTGAATCATATGTTTACAGTATTTGTGACATTTGAATGAACCAAAACAATTGTGCCATTTGAATTAATATGAATGCTGAAACAATAGATAGCAGCTTTTGAACTGTCATCTGGAACAAAAGCCAAAGATGAAAGTATTTCCTTTGGGGCTGTAAATACTCTTTAAACTCACTTTTCAACCACAAACGGTAGCCATACAATAAATCTGACGATGGGGAAAGATACCTCTGCTAATTAATGAATCCCAGTTGAATTAATCTTTCTCTAAACGTTCACATTTCTGCCAACTGCCATGTCCACGCTACGGACAAAGGCTTCTCTTTGCCTCTCTCCGCTGGGAGCTGGCCATGCAGAGTTTCTCACTCGCGCTGCCCCATCATCAAATTACAGCCCTGCTCCCTCCTGTCATGTTGGCAAACAAAGGTCTTAAAGCGCACTCCCAGTGTAATTGCCTCTAATCTCAGACATAATGTGGTCTTTCATGTCAACTGCTCAGAGAGAAAAGGGAGCTGTTGTTCTGTCTGCCCTTTTTTTTCACCCCTTGTGCTCTCCCACTTTCACTTTGAGGAGCACAGTTTAACAGTCTCGCTGCTCTGCTTTGTTTTCCATTATGAGGAGAAAGGAGACTTTTGTTGTGAACATTTTGACAATGTAAAAGTTTGCTTAAAAGGACTGGAACTTAAAGACTTGCCTTGCAATACTTTCTCTGCCTCTAAAGATGAATAAATGCTTGGTACTGCGATTAAAATAAACATCATGAAATTCAGAGAAATGTATATGGTAGTGCAGTAGTTCTTGGTGAGCTCCTCCACCTTTGGCCTGGATTCTCTCCGTGGTGAGCATCAGGCAGTCTGCAGCTGGAAGTGTTTCTGTGGTTTGGCCAGGTGTCTCTCTGCCCTGCCTGGGACAAGGCCTCAGCGGGGCCTGGGACTGGAGTCTGAGAGCAGGCTGGAGGCGCTGAGTGAGCTGGCTGCCCCTCCGTGATCTAAAATGTCCCGCAGACCCACCTGACTGGTGGTCAGCTGTAATTGATACAACACGATAGCAGCGCTGGAGGGCAAAACGAGAAAATTAAGATGTGTGTGAGCATGTGGGGAAGAGACAGGGAAACAGAGCTGTGGAGAAAAAAAAAGAGAGAAGAGGAAAGAGGAGGAGAGAGGGGATAATGGAAATTTTGGACAAATTCTTCAACTGAAAAGGCCTTTTGGTTAAAAAATGTGGAACACAGACTTTAATATGGTTTCCAGGGGCTTTGGCAAGCAAAGATGAACATATCAAGTAAAAAACACAGTATCTGATATCTGTGCTGTGCTAGATTTTAGAGTGAGTGCGGAGAGAGTGCAGGGTAAGAGGAGATGCAGTGTTTCTAAAACCATTCAGCTAGGCTTTTTTAAAGGACCCAGCTGTGCGCCCTGGAGGTCCTGAGTTCTAACTGTGGCAAAATCAGCACAGTGAGGCCAGGCTACAGCTTCAGAGCCTGGTTAGCCATGACCTGATGTTCCAGGAGCCTCTGCGAATTGATGGGCCCCAGGGGAGTCGTCTCAAGGGCCCTCGAACAATCACCCATTCATCCCTGCTGCCACAGCAAGAGGGCAAACACTCTGCAGTCTCACAAATGTTGAAAAAGCTGTTTTAAAAATGTGATATTAAAACGTTAGATACTTTAAATGTGATGGGATTTTTGTTGCCCACATAATTTTTTTGTTTTAGAAAATGTTTTAGATTTGAGAATTTGATTTTGCAAGAAGTTGGCATGTAAAAGAGTGAAAATTATGGATATTTTGTCCTCCACCACCAACACTGAGATCCTCAGGAGAGCAAACTCTATTTTCAATTGTGAAATTTTAAGAAGATCAAATAAGAGTATTCTCTCCTGTGCCTATGGCCAGTATATTTTTGGATAATGTGGCTGAACTGGCTCGAGCCCATCACGCCTCATCTGCCAGGACTACACACTGCTGTTACATAAGACAGCTGAACCAGTCCAGACATTTAGACTAGTCCTTATGTGGACAAAAATGGGTGTGTTCACTGTGTCCCCTAGCCCAAATCCAGTTACCATGACTGAATCAACCAACTCTTCTCCAGAGTAGCCTCTTTTTCAAAGTCCCATTCGCTCTCAAAGATTAGAGGCCTGGAGGTCAGCTGCACATCAGTTACATTTTTCTGTGAGTTACCGGCCAGTTATTTATAGAGCAAGAATAAATATACAATGGAAGGAGGGTAGTGGTTTGGGTAGGAGGCAGGTTAAGCCCAGGAACATCTGTCCTTTCAAAGACATCTCTTCCTCGGTATGCTCAGAATCCACTCCAGGGGTGTCGGCGCTTCACTGACAGTCACAGAACTGGCATACTAGTCAAAACAGAGGTGAAGAGGGGGGAGTGAAGAACCTCATCCAAGCCCAGTCTCCCATATCACCAAGCGCAGTACATGTTCCCAAAGTCACCTGACTCCTTACAATAATTAGGTTGGTCTTACTGAGCAGAAAACACTCACAGAAACAGAGCAAAAAGAGCAACATTTCTGAAGTGAAAGGAATGACAAATTCAAACCAGGAACAAAACCTGAATTGTTGTTTATGATAGTGAGGCGTAGAGATCCTCAGTTCCTCAAATTGGAAAGATTCTCACAGAGTGCACAGCCTTAAATTATAAAGCTGAACTATAGGCACATAATGACCACAAGTCTTAAGCACCAATTATTATATAGACGGTGGCTTAAAAGCAAAACTCTAATTCTATGCTCTAATTCTGTTATCCAAAGCACTGATTGTAACTGACAACACATTTGATATCATCCATATATGTTTTCTTTTTACCAAAAATTGTAATTCTGATTGTCCACATTGTAATTTTACTTCAGTTGTTTCCTTTTCTATTCTGTACACATGACATGTATTGCATGCTCGTCCTGGAAGGGGGATCCCTCCTTATTTGCTCTTACTGAGGTTTCTTCAATTTTTATTCCCCATACAAGGGTTTTTTTGTGGAAGTTTTACCATATTCTTACCAGATGGTCTGTAGGATAGAGGGTGCAGAGTGCCATATAAATAAAATTCCATTGTGTGTTGTTGACTATCATTTAAAGATTGATATATAGTAGTATGTAGTATGCAGCCACTACCTGAACATACAGTATAAATGGACCACAGGTCCAAATATAATTAATACAGGATTTATCTTACTTATTCCTCAGTTTGGCTTTGTTTTATGTTTCCTTTGGACAGTCATGTGACGTCTTCTCAAGGCCAGAACAGGACAGACCTGAAGAGATGTGTGTGTGTGTGTGTGTGTGTGTGTGTGTGTGTGTGTGTGTGTGTGTGTGTGTGTGTGTGTGTGTGAGGCTGACACAGTCTCTGTTTAGTCTGTCTGCGTCAGAGATGCTTCATTACACACTCATAAATTCAACCGTGCCGACACTCCCAGTTCGACCTCTCACTCTCCGTTTGTCTGATTCTTTGTGACATGCATTGAAACAAACACACACACACACAAATGTATGCACAAGCTCATGGTTGGACAATGTCACCACCTTCATTCGCCTTTATTTAACTCTTATTTTGCACTGAAAAAGTTAATTTTTTTTAATTAAAACATTTAACACATTAAACACTTATTTCACAATCAGAAGGCACAGTCAGAACAATAGGACAAACATGCTACAGCACTTTAAGATGGCACAAAATATCGATCATAATTTTGATAAATATCATTAAATAATTCTCACAAATTTACATTTTTTTTCAAGTTTCATTTCATTCTCAAACTGAATTCAAACCTAATTTGCACCCATGTACAATAATACAGTTTGTCACATTTATATTACTTTAAATCACTGAATACAATCATTATTATATTGTCTGTGATTTGTTCTTTGTCTGCTACTTTATTTGTGTGGGATTTTGTGATTCTGCTGACAATAAGCAAAACTAAAAAACAATTAATTGAAAGAGAAGGGTTTTTTTTTCTTTTCCTGTGGACCTGGTGTGTTTTACTTTCTCAGCCATGCATTGCAGAACAAGTAAGGAAACTTTGAGGATGAACAGCAGACTAAATAAACTCACTGAAAGCAGAAATATCACATACCTGCACTGGCTGAGAGATGTATTATTTCTGAAACTTTTCTAGGTTTCTGGGTATAAAATGTCTGCTTTTATTTTGCTCAGTAACCTGTTTCTCTTGATATCAAATGTTTATTTTTATTTTTTCTGTAGCAGACCGATTGCTAATACATATTTCAAAAATAGAACAACTCCTTTCTTAGCCTTTTCAATCCCATTGTTTCATCCATTACAAACGCAGGACAAAGCTCTCATCAAACCAATAACGTTTTATTTAAAATTTTAATAAATCCAACATTCTAACAAAAAAAAATCCCAAATATGTCAGGCTCAGTTTCATGAAAAATGTGTTTAAATGAATGCACAAAACGCCAGAATAGGTATTACTATTTGATGAGATGACAATTAAAATGTCCTCCTAGGAAATATTTCAGATTCAGTCAGATTTACTAAATTTGGGAATTTTAAGAGGAAAACCAAATTGTTATTTATGTTTCAGCCAACAGACTAAAGTTTCAACTATCTGCTTGCTTCGTTTTATTTTTGTGACTAATGATTGAGCGGAACAAATCAGATTTTTTTTTTTTTTTGGTTATGATCAATTTGTTTTGATTGATGAAATAATAATTGGCCTACTTTTAGTTTATATTGGCAGCCATCTTTCTGTTAAAAGGTTACTTTATAATCAAAATAGCTTTAACCTTCGATTCACCTCATGACATTTTATATGTTTTCATCTTGTTTTATGTGTGTTGTAATATTTTCCCATACAGTAACAGCTTGAAGGGAATTGAACTGTGAGATCTCTGATCGACCCTTGTTCACGAGGCCGTGCATGCTCACCTTTGGTTTGTGCAGAAGTGACAGCAGCGAGGTGAGAGGGATCCATTAGAGATCGAATAAAATCCCGACAGGATGAACTGGATCTGGGTCAGCGTCCAGCCGCAGGTCTCTAAAATATCCACACACACGTTCAACATTCAGGTCTGACCTTTAAGAAGAGGGATCCTTGCTAAATGTGTCCAATCCATAATCCTTAAAATACTGGTGTGGGGGAAAAGAATTTAAACGTAAAAATGAACAAATTATAAATGGATGCTTTCTTGAAACTACACGCTTGCTGGATTAGGTCTCTGGGTAGTTACTTTAAAATATCGTAATTATTCACATAATAAAACTCATGACATAACACGAATGACATTTCAATAAAAAAATATATTTGTTCACAGTGGGAGGTCTTTTTGGTTGAATGCGCAAACAGTTAAACAACGTTCCAGTATATATTATTGTCTAAAGAGGAGGAAATTAGTTTTAATTGTTCTTGAACAGTAAACCAACCCCCAGTTGCGTCATGGTTATAATATTTTTTGTTATTTCCATCACAGACTGATTACACATACAGTACATCCTGTAACTCTTCAGGCGAAAATGTGTGGGGTCACAAATGAAGTGCATGCTGGGAAATCTACAACATTTCTCCTTCAGTTGTTTTCAGTTTGTTTTCTTAAACCTTCAATTAGTAATTTTATTTTGCAAAACATAATTACTTGATTATAACTTATGAAGTTTCACTTTATTACACAGAGGTATTGAGATAGTATTTATAAATGCCAATATATGTTTGCTTAGGTTCTATATTATAATAAATACTTGTATAAAACATTTAAAATAGCTAACAATTTAACCAGAAACAATGTTAAATATTAGGTTTAACTAGGTACTCACAATGCATCATGAATCAGCATATCATAAAAAGAGAAAAGTACAACAGAGTTGTCAAACGCCTGTGCAGGAAAGGAATCTCCCTATAATTACATTTAAAGAGCAGAGGAAGCTGTAGGCCTGAACCTCGTCATTTAGTCGGCATTAAATAAACACAAGCCCCATCAGCGTCAGATATGCCCTCACACAGTTTCACTGTAAATAATGACTTTCATGGTCGTGAACAAAAAAATCTAGGGTCATGATCAGGGTATGTGAAGAACAATCATGTTAGTGAAAGCTGATATATTAAATGTGGGTTAATCATTAAAGCACCCACATTTTTTCACATATTATCACTTTAGTGTATCATCAATCCATATTCAACCCTTCTAAAAGAAAATTTAAATCAGTCTTAGAGTGACGACACTATCAATAAAAGATGGCAATTATTCAGCATGGGGAAAGATCAGGAAGCAACATGTTGTTACGTGTCCAGTAACACAACACACTGTGAATGATAGCAACTGCTTTCTTCTAACAAATACTACAATTCCATGGTGTAACATTTGGACAAGGTATATTGTCACTGATACAAAACAATGGTAATTATTGGAGAGAGTAATGTGTTGTTCACGGAGAGGTTTGCAGGATTTCCACAGAACTGAAATTTGATATCTAACACATGTCATGGACTTTCTATTCTTCATCTGCCCTGGTTCGCCTTTGATGCCATGCCAAAACCGTCAGCATAATAAACCTCTAAGAACCTATGAAGATATGCATTACCCAGGGATTACACTGATTCAATGACAACAACAATTATTGTGAGTGAATTTAAGATCAAAAGCTAAAAGTAGTTCAACAATGAAATAACAGTGTCAGACTGTGATTCCTGTCTTAACATCAGTATAAATAATTTATTCATTTTCATTATTTTGTTTTTTAAAAAGTGGATGCCATGTTTTTTGGATGTCATACTGTTTGCTCATTATTAACCATTATTCACTATTTAATCTATTTTACTCTTTCATTTCTAATGATTAAATTAAGGTTGAAGGTTGAAATCATGTCATCACCAATTTCTACAGTTTATTAAGACTGAAGAGTGGTGATTAAAGTAAACATTTAAAGTAGACATTCATAAGAGTCTGTTAGAACAGGGAAAATTATTTTTTTATGTATATATATATATATATATTCAATCCTAAATGTTGATGTACAGCTCAGTCACACAGACATTAGACGCCCCTGTTGTCCCTCTCCAGTTATAGCTTAGTGATTTAGGCTGACCTGCATAACCTTAAGGTCAACATCAACATTGTTTCAAGTTGTCCTTGTGTGGGCGAACAGTATCGATGCTCTGTGACACAAGAAAACATTTTTAAATTGGAAATAAGAAAAGTTATGATGAAACATCTCTCACCAACTTTTCTTGTCTTACCCTCTACCAAATGTAGGAAAAAAGACAAAAATACCCAATATTAAAAGGAATGACACAAAATATTTGTAGTATAGATTCTGTTAAATTGCTAATAACCTACAATACACATTAAAAACAAGTACATTGTGACTTTCCACCCATTAATTTGCCTCCAGAGATCCCACAATTATGGTCTCAACTGTGCAACGTACCAAATATTTAGAGTAATAGCCGGTTACAGTGCTATCTCTACCACTACAAGCTGTCAATCTCTGCCCTGGAGCTAATTAAAAAAGGCCCCGGCGCTTTATTTGTTTGCACACACTCTGAGGGCAGACTGGAACAGTCAGGCGTGGGGGCATGACAAGCACGCCATGCCCCCTTAAATCACTCCCCTGTGCCAAAATGCTGACACCACGCAAGAATCTTGACAAAGCATTCGCTGCGTCCCCAGTGTGGGCAATACACAGGGAGAGAGAAAAACCATGATGGGGATTACTTACAGGCACTTTGTTCAACAAGCAAGAAATTTGCAAAAACATCTGACTTTCTTTATCATTCTTCTCTCAGCTCCAATATTACCAAGTTTTTGTTATTGTTTCACGTGTAATATCACACCGATTCATACCCTGCTTGTATTCCCTTTTCACATAAAGTACAAGAGACTTTTGCATAGCACAAATGATATAAAACATGCTCTAAAGACTTACTGTATTGTCGAAGGCCTGCATCTCATCCCCTCATCCTTTTCTATTCGGTATATCTTTTGTGTCACTACTGTTGTCGTTGAAGTGGTTTGCTACTCGTTGAAATCTGGACGTCCTGAGAAGTGACACTAAGATGGAGCTGGCATGGTATAAAAGACACATACATTTTAATTGTATTGCAGTGGACCCTGGGGCATCAGCTGCTGCGGCCTCATGGCTCTCTGCTGCCACCTGTCTGTCTGTCGAGGAGCATATTAGGACATGCTTTGAAGATGGACCTGCAGAATGTGCTGAGTAATGCTCGGGAATCATGTTAAAATAGCTTAATTTAAATTAAAACCCTTTAAAAAAAATTATATTGTTGTGTAAAACTGACACAAAGCTTTCTTGCATTAAAAGTACGGCTATGTTTCACCCTGTAAGAGCTTTGAGACTAATCATGATGTAAAATATTGATCTTTCCTGGAAAATACCAGCATGAAAGTTATAATGTTGAGTGACTAGAATTTCCTTGAGATAAATAATTTGATTGGCTCTCTAGAGGGCAGCAGTAAAACTGTCTTGATCCTGATCAAATCTAGTGTTTGGAGAGCGAACCCCTGTTTTACATGACTTTATAGCCCAACAGGAAGCAGTTGAAACTCTAACATAAATAGCAATCAGGCCATGAGTAAACCAATCAGCAGCTTTGTTTCAAAATATGCACCAATCAATTAGAAAATGGATTTCCTTCCAAATTAACAGGCCGTATCAAAGCATCTCAGGAAACTCGTTACGGACAATCTACAGTTTGTTTTGAGGACCTCGTGGCAATTTGTAGAATCAACTTTCTGGATTTTTATTCACTTAAAATGTGTTTACATCGCAGAGGTTTTAATCATTTGATTGATCATCCAGCTATTCTGCTTCATGAGAATTTTCATAATGCAAGTTTTAGCAGTTATCACGTGTTGAACTGATGTTGATTTGACATTTTATCTCATGGCAACATCTTCCGCTACTCTGTGAAGATGAGAAACAATAGCTGATTATATCTTGTTCATTACCACTCTTTAGGTTTAAAAAAGTTTCCTTATAGGGTTTCATTACAGGCTTTTTAAGACAGCCTGTTGGCCTCATATGTACTCCAGTCCCACTCACACACAGCTGTCTTGCAGGCTACAGGCAGAGCTCCATCACCTGCATCCAGCTGCAAACCACAAACAGATTGAAGTATTCCCCTGGAGGGGGATTTTGTGCAGTCAGGCCATCATCGGCACGGAAGATGAAGAGGCAAAATATTAAGTAAAACCGGCCTCACTGCCCATCAGTAAAGGACAGTATGCACGACTCTAAGCTTTTGTGACAGTGAGGGCTGATACAGTAGTAGCTAGGAATGTTGTCTGAGCATGTGACAACATTTCCCAGACCACTAAACATTGAAAACAGACCAACAAGGCAACATATTGCATTGATTTAGTCATTTGACAAATAGCTTTGGAATGAGTATCCACGTCCAGTCGTTTGTAAGCGGCTGCCATATAAGTAGTGGATAAAAGGAAACATGGAGTCTTATTTTAAGAACAGGAAATGAGACAATGACAGGAGACAAACTTATCACATATTGAGACGATTGTGGTAACCGTGGTGAGAAATGCTCTCTGGATGGTGTCTTTATTGTCTCTCCATGCTGAAGTCCTGATGTGGTCATCCCATTCACAAGATTTTCATTGCATCTGGTATACTGCTGCAGCTCATGTCCACATGTTTACAGTACAGGATCATATTATTCAGTGTATTTTAACCAAGGAATTTTGTAATAACCTAGCTGAAATGAATAACATCTTCCCGTTTTGTTTTTGTTACTGTGATTTTCTGCCACATTTTCTTGTGTGTGAGACCATTGTTTTGTTGAGTCTGTGTTTCCATTATACCACAGTTGTTTTGAATTTAGCAGGTTAGCCGAGTGATTAGAGAGTCCTTCAACTGAAAGACAGAGGGTCAGTCTTCGGCAGCAAGAATCTGAACTCTTGAAGTATCCTTGAGCTCTGAATCCTTATACCAGTAGTTGGGACTCTGGTGTTTAGCCAAGCCTGTACTCTGACCTTGTTAGAAGCAGGCAATGGAGCAAGAATTTCCTTTTGTGAATCACTGAGGTGTTTATCTTTTATCTCCATCAACATGCAGATACTACTGAGCCGATTTGGATTAAAATTTCACATATTGTGTAGCATTTTATGAGAATTATTTTAACTTTACCACTATAAACATTCCATATTTTATTTAGAAAATTGTATATTACACCTCACACACTTGCCCTAAAGTATGTGTGAACACAAGATTAGCTCTTACATTGTGTATATGGGCAATCAGCACCAAACAACCATTGAGGCTTGCAGAGTTTGGCTTGTCAAAACACAGTGATTGCCCTCCATTTGATTTTCCTAAACCCTGCAAACCTGCCAATGTGGAACTTCTGTCAGCAAGAGCAGTGCAGTTGAGAAAACAGGATTACTCGCTATGGCAACACCTGGAAGCAGCACGTGCAAGCAGGAGAGAAAAATGATCCTGGTTAACTGCCGCAGATAATGACACTGCTATATTTATATTTGTCTTTGGCAAGGGACAAGTCAGTCATTCCACTACTAACAACAGCCAGCTTTTTTGTCTAAACAGTGCCAATGTGACTCTTAACTGACTCTGGTGTAACAGAAGAGTTTCCAAATACTAACAGGGTCAATGGTGTCAAGTGACTTTGAGTCCTCAGAGTTTATAATTACTAGAAGTAGGGGTGGCGTTCTACAGCATGTCAATGAGTCAATGCAATAATGTGGTTGACAAAGAAAGACCTGGAAAGTGAAGACAATAGAGGGTGTTTCATTATGTAAGTGACATGGTGATCAGTCCATGCGTTCTCCCAGAGTAACACATTAAAGACACATTTGTTGATTGCACTACAGCGCCTACAGAACATCATGTTTCTGCCGGGGACCACTGTTTATGTTTTCTAAAACTGACTAACATTAACATTGGTTTGATTTGTTAGGTTTGTCTGATATACTGACAATTTTTCTGGGTAAGGAGGATCTAGCTGAAGAAAAGCTCAAAGGCTATGAGGTAGTTAGTAAGTGTGTGGTTGCAGAGAGGAAATAAAACCTGACGCACTGATGCATGCAGGAGGAGCAAAAGGAGCATACAAATGCAGGAGAGATGCCCTATTTTCACCAAACCAAAACAAAAACATTTGAGACACAATTTGAGAAGTGCGCCTTGAAATCAAAGAGGAAATTGTGAATACTTGAGGAAAGGTTTGACCAAACCCACACTCTTGCCCCAGTAATATGATCATATTTGTGCTGTAAAAGCACCCCCATTCTTGGTTTCAAATCTTAAGTATATCTGTATATCATTAAGTATTTGTGATTAAATAAGTGACAAGTCAAAGTTAAATATCCCCTCCAAACATGTTTTATGACCTGTAAAAATGCTGCTTGAATAATAATTTGTGTCTGCTCTGTTTTTTCCACAAAAAAAGTTCATTTAACTAGTAAAAAATTCTTTAAAGCACATCTGCAGCTCCATAGACGCTAGAGCTGTCTTAACAAGGCTAGTTCCGTGGAAAATCACTGAAGCGTCACACTTCTCCAGAGGATGACTCTCCTGATTTATTCATCACTCCCATTCACTACTGATAATGCCTGTCTCTCAACTCTCACAGTCAGGTGGAGCTTCTGTTTGACGCTACAGGGCCCAACCTGGCAGACCTCTTCTTTCTTTTTTTTTATATGACTCACGGGCCCCAGACAGTACACCGGGCCACGTACTGGCGCTCGCTTTGCTTTTATACAGTCTTTTTCCGGTCCATCACTGTACGCACTGTGCCAAAAAGATTACAACTATGAAAAGAGACAGAGAGCCTGAGGTGAGAAAGGGCAAAGAGATGCACAAACAAAGGGAGCGAATGAGAGATAAGGTGTCCAACAAAGAGATAGTGAAAGCAGCGGAGTGAAGAACGTGTTATTGCTGGGCCAGTTCGTCACAGACTCAGGTCAGAGGGCTGTGAGACATGAGTTGGCAGAGCTAAGAGCAGAGGCTTGTTGGAATATGTGTAGGGCCATAGGAAGTGCTGTGTGGAGAAGATAACAGTGTATGAGTGTGTGTGTGTGGGGGGGGGGCTAACAGTGTCCTCAGCCCTGCCCTGCTTTCCTCTATTCACTGCCCGCATCCTGTCTATGTGCTGCTCCCTAATGGCTTTTAATGAGCCACCAGTGAATCCTTCTCCTTCCTGCCTTCACACAACATGCCAGGCGAAGAGAGCAAGTGAAAGGAAGAGACAGAGAGAGAGAGAGAGAAAGAGAGAGAGAGAGAGAGAGAGAGAGAGAGAGTTAACAGGAATGAAATATCAACATTACTGCCTCCAGTGGTGGTCACTTGTTCTCTTTTACAGGTCCGCAAGGAAATACAAGCAATCATTAAGGCACCACGAGATGATGTCTGAAATGGCTCAATGGGGGAGTCCCACCCTGCAGAAGCACAATACACTTGAAAAGTCATCTTAACACGCAATTTAACAAACTATATACTACCATCTAATTTCCTTAAACTAAGAAGAAAAAATCAACCAGTTGTTGAGATTATTCCACCTATTTCTAACATAAATCAATACGTTTCAGCTATTTTTAATGACACTGACAGTTGCGATATGTGCTGTCTGGCTGCTCAGAGTGTACAAGTAAGTGAAGTAATTGATCTAGTAAAGATGCATTTCCAGTAACTAATCAGTATGTAACCACTTTACTTGAGGGGGCACAAACACAGTAACAAATATCTATATAATAAGTAATTAATTCTAATTCTGAGATAAGGATAAGCTCATTAGGAAACTGGTCAATATGTAGAGTCACAGATATTTATGGTCTAATTATTGCATAATGCTTCACATAGTATCTCGAAGTCTGTTCTCAAGTAAATTGAGATTTAAAAAAGTAACTTCTCATTATCTACTATACTGTCTTCAATTGTTCACTCACATAGAAAGGTATGAAACATCACTTAGCGCTCCCTTAAATGTGGCTCTCTCATTTGCTGTCTTTTTCTCCCATCTCTCTGGCAGAAATCCACGGCTCAGAGTTGTGTCTCGTCGTTGTGATAGATGACAGGTGAGAGAGTCTCTCTGATCCCTCTGACACTCTGTAATTGAGTTAAGAAGGCTGGATTAGAGGCTCCTTTTGAAAAGGGCTGAGGTCAGCTCTCTATTCTGCCTGATGCATAGCTTCACAGAGAGCGAGAAAAGGCCTAACATTGATTGCAGGAATGTGTGTGCATGTGAGAGGGGGAGGGAAAGAGGGAGACAGTTATGGTGCTTGTGGAGGAGACTGTTTGGAGCCTTGAGGGTTCTCTTAGGTTAGGTTAACTAGGTTAACTCACGCCCCTTAGTTACTGTTCCTACATCTGTCAAGCTTTCATTAGCACACAGCATGTAAGCAGTTTACAGTGATAAAGACAGCAGATTTACCGAAATTATCAGTAATTTTTGACACAATATGTTTTAGATTTTACACAGAAGTAAACAAAAGCAGGCTTCTCTTTTTGAGCCAACAGCTGTTGGTTTTGGGTTTTGTCATTTTATCAGATGTAGTTAGTTAGCGTAATTTGATGCTTTGTGTCTGAAGAAGAGTCTTAAATATGCACATGATGGCTACATGTACTTTAATGCTAAAATACTGAGACTTTAGCTACATGTCCCAGTCAAAAACTTAGCATCCTCACCAGCTGATGATAAAGGAGCAGCATTGTTTGTGTATTGCAAGGTAGAACTTGTTAGCTGTAGTTTTA
The DNA here is from genome assembly GCF_020085105.1 of Siniperca chuatsi. Taxonomy (NCBI): domain Eukaryota; kingdom Metazoa; phylum Chordata; class Actinopteri; order Centrarchiformes; family Sinipercidae; genus Siniperca; species Siniperca chuatsi. Next base: position 13,219,556 of record NC_058054.1, on the reverse strand, counting down.
TAGTACAGTAGGCTATCATGAATAAAAATATAATTAAGTGTTATTTTAAGTCATTTTAGTTAACTCTTGGGTGGATGTTCCAGTCCTGAACAGGCATTTTTATAATGTAACCTGTGATCCCAGTAATATAGTTAGTCTATGACATGCCCCTTGCCTTTGGAAATAACCCTAGGTTGCTACTAAGTAATCTTGTTAGCTGGACAGCAGATAAACACAGAGTTGAATCCATTCATTACACTTTTGCTCCTGTGTTTTTGGTTTTGTAAAAACTAAAAAAAGACATCACCCTCCAAACTCTTTTAGATACCGTGTATCTCTGTTATTAGAGCGCCATGCACAACAACGTTTCGGAAGGTGAATAAATCCAAAGCTTGAGACAGGCCTACCGTGCCTAGTTACGGTTGCTAAGCCATGATTGGAACGTCCCTGTGCTGTCTGGTACTACCTGATCATCCCCCCTTTTGACCAAAGGACCTTCTATTGCAGTACATGCTGTTCTACGTGCAACTCTAGTCCACCATGAAATGAACAATAGTAAAAGGAGGAGAGAAAGATGAATGTAGTATCATCTAGTAAATCTACAGCAGAATATGCAGACCACAATAAAACATAATGAAAGATGGGATTTCATCATATGACCTCCATTTCTAAAAAAGCTCTTGTTACCCAGCTATCATTTTCCATTCATTATATCACACAACATTCAATCAAACATTTAGTCTTCAATTTTCTTCTAACCAACTGTCCCTACTACGACATCCTTAAAATTAATAATTTTTCATTTGCATTTTTTCCCTGTTGCTTCTTGACTGTAAACTTTTGCCTTCTTTTCTTCTTGTTTTGAATATGACAGCATAACGGAGCAGTTAAGGAGACTATAGTTGCAAAATGCACAGCAGTAATTCATCCTTAACTACAACAGAAAGTCCTCATTTGTTAAGGGTTAACAATCAGGTATTGACAGCAAAGGTCTTCCCAGAAGTCTAACCCTCGCCCTCACTGTGGGAGGTAGAAACAAGCATGTGGGTAGCCAAACAGGGTGATGTATGGCAGGATGATTACTGCTCAGGTTGTTACAGTTGCCATGAAGCCCTGGTTGGGTCCACTCACAAACCTGGTGAAGCTGGGTGGGCCGAACCGCCGCTGAGTTGATAACGATGCGTGCAGTAACATCTACAATGCCCACAGAAATGGAAAAGCATTGCACTGTAGATGACCTGTGCTTCACAATGAGAGAAAGAGTTTAAGTCATGTCAAGTAAGTCAGTGACAGCAAATATATAGCACGCTGTTGTATGACAGTATACTAAAATCCATCCACACAGTTTCTGCTTCCAGTGCTTTCAACCGCAGTTGAGTAATAGAGGGAACAGTTGTCTTTTCATTCCTTAAAAATCACCCATCATTTCTTTGGGAAGAGCTTGAAAACAAACGGAGTGGACTTCCAGCCAAGTCAGTGCTGTAGTGGTGACAGCACCCAGCAGATGGTGGTTAGGTTAACATTAGTCATAATAGTCACGATGGTGATGATGATGACAATAATAGCTCCAGCAGCAGACGACGACTATAGTTGCAGGTGGGGGATACGAGGAGGAGGAAATGTGTATAGGCCTATGTGTATATGTGTGTGTCCATGCAAACACCTGAGTGTCTTGGCAACCCTCAGAGGAAGGGTCCCGGTCATCGGACATCCCTGTTGCAGGGCCCCCTCCCTGCAGCAGACCCCCTAATCAGTGGGAACAAAGGGGGGAGGGCGTTAAACAGCTCCAAAATAGCATGAGGAGTAGGAGGAGTGGAAGGATGTAGGGAATCTGATGCAATGCAGTGCACGTATTAGTTATGGCCAAAGTCGACTAAAGAAACAGCACACCAAGTTAATATCTGCCTTATAAAAGTAAATGCATCATATACAGGAAGCCAAGAGAGTAAAGAAGAACAGAAGGTGAGGCTGTAGAAATGAGTGGAAGGATTCACTGTTGTTTACCTTGCTGTGCGTTTGATAATGTGAATCTGCTGGATAATTGTGTGTATGTATGTGTGTGTGCGTGCATGTGGTTGTATGGGACTTCCTTAGCTGTTCATTATGAAGTGACAGCCTGACAAACTGTGGCTCTAGTGGTTGCATCAACTTCCTGACACCACAAGCCACAATGTTTTCCCAGATTGACTTTTCCTCTTAGACGCCACATAAGATGGGAAAAGAGTGTACAGTCGTAGTTTCTGGGGAGGATTACATCACTAATTTTGACACAAATCTGTTGTGTTAACTACAGTAAATATAAAATTCATTCGCACTTTTTGCAGCCTGGGTTGCTGTCATGTCTGAATATTTTCATTGTGTGTTTTAAAAAATAATACCCTCAGATGTTCACAGAAATCCATTTCACGTGCAAGGTTCCTTGTAAGCAGCCCTGGCTGTCTCCTGTGGCTCTTTTTCATGATAAGTCCCTGTCCATAAGGAGAAAGGCCCATCAAAAGCAAGAGATGATAAAATGGACAATAAGCAGGGGCCACCAGATCCCCCTCCTCTGGGGGCCACAGATTAGGCCTCCTGCACTTCCTTTGGAAAACAGGCACCGGACCCAGAGGAAGCTCCTGTCAGCTGCGCTCCCTCACCTCCCTGGCCTCTCTCGCTCTAATTTCTAACTCCCTCTTCTCCGCCACTCTCTAGCTCGCTCTTTCTCTCTCTCTCTCTCTCTCTCTCAATCTTATTCTCTCTGTCTAGGAGATGAAACACAGGCCTTTCCATCTACAACTTGCCACCGTACTCCACCCGGATACCACAGGCCAAGCCTCATCGGGCTACTGCTGCATGTCACACTAACACTCTCTTTTTTTCTCTTTTGTATCGCCACATGCTACGGTGACTGAATTTAAAAACAAAATCTTTTTTTGCTGATAGCCTTCATCAGTACATCCTAAACCATACCGTGTGTGATGTGTGTGGAGGGAGTGTAATTATAGAGGAACACAAATCTGTGAATAGAACAGCGAAGCTCCTGCTGAGAATATCCTGCGTTCTGCTGCCAGGGCCGGACAGTCAGACAGTGGAAGGTGGTCAATAGTGATTGAGTATGGACACTCCCTTGACTGCAGAGCCAAATCACTGTTTAAGTCATCAGAGAGGTAGTCCTCTGTCACCTCTACCCTTCTACTGTCTTGAAGATGACGCAGACAACTATATTAGAACTAGGTGGGTCTTTGGCCTTTAACATCACAGGAGTATGTTGGTCTGCATTATAGCTGTAGTGTATTTGTTGCAATCAGAATCTGTGTATTTTTTGCATGTTTGAAAGAAGACATGATAATCTTTATTTTACAAATGAAAAGTTGAATTCATAAGCAATAAAACACACCCTTATTCAATGAATTCAATATACTCTGGGGTTTTTGCACTAAAGCCTTTCTTTGTCTGGTATGACCAGTCACTTGTGGTGGCTACAGTATAACATCAAACAATGACAAAATGTTTTATACTTTTTGCCAAGAAATGAAAAATACATAATATTGTGAAAGACGAAAAAATGGACAAATGAACAAATTACTGTTTTAATGCAATTCAATGATCGCCATGCATCTGTGGAATCACACATTGTATCCTCAAAGATTAGTAAAACCATCCTAGCCACCCAAACATATCTCCTCTTCAGAAGTTAATTTAACTACTACCACTAACTGTGGCACTAATAAGCAGAATTTCAGTAACATTATGTCTCTGACAGTAATATTAGCAGATGTGACCGGATTTGGAGGGAAAAATTTAACAGATCTAAGAACTATATTCATCTACAATCACACTGAAAAGTTGCCAAGAAGTGGCAGCAAAATAGCTCAGGTGAGAACAACAGGGAGTGAGCAGCTCTCACGTGTAGTGAGTAGTCACGTGAGTGTAGGAACAATAACTGGATTTACTGAGGAGAGTCAGTCTGTTGTATTACCGCAGAGCAGAGTGAAATGGCCACTAAGTGTGTGAACCATTACAGTCTGGTATAAACAGGTAAACAGTGCAGCTAACCTTTTGATAGATGAGAATGACGATCTTGAGCAATGAAGGGAATTTTATAGATCTACTTCTTGGTTCAACTTTGACCTACCATACTTGCCGTACTTGTACACATTCACATTTTCCTGTGCATTCAAGGATTATTACATCTTAGAGGTGCTCACTTTGGTTTTACCTCGAAATAAAGTGGTTTAGATAATCTGGCTAAACTGTTGGGTCGTTTGCGAGTCTTATTGTCTGTTTATGTTTGTTGGCCCAATTAACCTATTTTTAGCGATTTCTCTGCATTCCAAGATTTCAGCAATTACTTTAGTTCTATCATAACTGATAGAACCGATGGCCCAAGATACAAAAATAAGACCTAAATTGTAATAAACTGTAGTTTTTGCAGCATATTCAGCCTCACTCATGAACTTTGTGACTGTAGCTGAGGCTATATCCTGTCTGGCACACACAATGCCAAAAATCATGCTGAAGTCACAGATCCTGATGATTGACATGTTTAGTGTCACATGTGTGGTTATTATTCCACCCAGGGGTTGAGTTCTGGTCTTTGCAGACATGACAGGCATTTCTGAAGACTGCAGTACTATAGGTTCTATTTCCAGCAGAACCGCCACAGGCAATTTGGATCTCCTGCTGGCCAAGTAGTGCCCCTGGTGTGGGCGCACATGGAAAGCCTAAGTAGGTAACTCTGTCAGGCTTCCCTGCAGGCCCAGTGGCCACTGAAGGCTGGCGCACAGTGCCCTCTTCACCACAAACACTGCCACAGGTAATGTTTTCCTGAAGTCATGCCAGTGTTTTAAGAATTTCCATGCATTGAGGAAAAAGACCTACCCCCCAAAATACAAGCAGTCTTTTCAGCCAATACCGGCACTAATGTAATCCGCCTTTACAGACAGCGAGCAGACTAAAGCTCTCCTGTCTTGGAACCAAAGAGGTGAGAGGATTAGGGCTTGCCACAACATTTAACGACACTGAACCTTGTTTGATTCAATCAAGCATGTTAAAAAGCAGACACAGACGACTCTGACCTAAACCTCCTGTTTCTGACCCTGCCGTGTGTATATGTGCTGAGTGAAGGACTTCTGGCACTTTGGCACACCATCAGCAAGTGGAGAGGACAGATTGATCTTGAATCATGTTTTCCCCTGACAAATTTGACAAATTCACAGGAAAATCCCATCATTGGTAATCAACATGCACCTCTGATGAGATTAAAGGTGAGATACTGGCCCTTTCAGAGAAGCACTTACTTAATATGTGAATACTGAACAACTCTGCTGTACTTACAAAAAAAAGATTTTTACTGTTTAATGTGTAATGTAATTGACATTTTCTAAAACTGTTACTAAAATGTTTCTCACTCTTTCCCCCAAGTTCACATGAGCCAAATGCCAACCTTGCCACCTCAGTACTCTTTCTGCATTAATTTCCTGTGTATGACTAAATGAAGTAAATAAAAAATGACCCTCAAACATCCAATGTGCCAACTGAATTTTACATTTTCAGAGAAAAAGCTCAGCTCCTTACTGAGATGTGTGTTGTTATCATTCCTTCCATTTCATCTGAGCCAAAAGCCAGACCTCAGCCAAACACCAATACACCCTATTTCTCAGGAGACAGGTTCTGTGATTTGACAGGGTCTGGGCCTCAATCTGGTCAGGCCGGAGTGGAGCGAGCCGCAGAGGAACGCCATGTGATAAATGGGTCTTATCTGGAGGTTGTGGCGTTGGGAAGCTGACTCTGTTTCCCTCCGATTACATTAGCAGGCAGGAAAATGGGACACGGGGGTAATGGCTGGAATTCCATAGAAAGAGGGACAGACATTCGTTTTCACTTGTTTGCCGACTGATAAAGAGACCAGGAGGAGGCATTGAGGAGGTGTGCCGGACACGGTCTGGGTGCATATGAGGTCTGAGTATTATTTGCCATGACGGTAGTGTTTTTATCTGATGATGCATAGTATTCACTATATTGTGAAGAAGGGAAATTAAAGGAAGTCAGTTCAAGTTTATTTTATCTGAGAGTACACAACCCCCTCACTTTCATTTGCAGGGGGTTTTGTTCCTGTAAATGAAAGGTGGACACTATGTGTGCTGCTCTCTGCTGACCTTAGTGGACCTGGAATAACAAACTGTTTAGAGCCAATATCCTGGTGACTGCATGGATCTGTACAGGGTGATTCATTACTAGGTACCAAAGTGACACCTATGCCACTTGACTGCACTTGACTGGATTGTTTCCCAGCCACAGACCTCGGTTTAACACAGGTGTCACAAGGTCATGTATTACCAGCATATTGCTCACAGAGAGGGACAGAATTACAGTGACCTGATTACACACAATGAGACCTTTAATAGTTTTGGCTACTTTAATTGTATAGTGATAGAGTTGTTTTTAATTATGTGTAGGTTTGCATTTTTTTTTTATTTGCATATTTTTGATTCATGTTTATTTAAATTTTAAAAGTAGCATACTCCAAAAGTAGCTACATGGGAGCTAAATTACTGAGATGTTGTAAGTAGTTCCATTCTTGTTAATTGTTTATTTTAAAAATAAAATAACATCATCACTGTTTTCTAGACATCCTAATTCATTTCATTTCTTTTTAATATAGTAAAGTGTTGTATATTCAATTCAGTATCGTATTGAATTCAATTCAATTTGAAAAAAATGAAAAGATATGGTATTTGAAGATTTGCATTTTGCCTAAGGACCCCGTTGTTTTTTATGTGTAGATTTATTAAGGTGCTGATAATGTTGCACAGAAATCTTTGTAGATGACAACTCACTAGCATCACCCAGTTCCTGCAGAGATTAGACACATCTGTGCTGCCAACATTTTGTTCCAACTCATCCCAAAGGTGATGTGTTGGTTTGGGGTATTGTGTTCTGAAATACATGAAAGCTACTGTCATGGACCTGTCTGTCTGTGGACAAAGCAGTGGCAAAATCCAACAATTTGTTGCTGTTTGTGATCAGCTGAATCAAGCCACTACAATCATACCATGTTCAAAGTTACATATCATAAATCTTGGCTCTGTTAGTGGCTGAACTGCTTTATACGTATTGCTTAATACTTCATGTATACATGACTCAGGAGAAAGAGTTTTTTTTTTAGTTTTCAGGGGGTATACTATATGAATGATTTTGTTATCAGGTTGGTAATAAAATTAAAAGGAACCTTTTTTTGACCTGTTGCAACTTGTCTGCCTCTCTCTGAAAAGAAATAACATTATTTCAAGATTTTGGGCAGATAGAAAACATAGAGATATAGTATGATATTGAAGGAGAGGGAAAAAAGGAAGAGAGAGCGATTGTGATAAGAAGTAGGCAGCAGCCCAGACAAACATGGCGTGGCCCTTCCTTACTGACATCCTGAGGAGGAAGGTGTGGTGCTCTGGCCCCTCTGCTCCAATCCCTCAGAGACGAGCTCCTCCAGCAAAGTGAGCCAGGATCAACTCTTATTAACACTTTCCTTTCCGCTTTTTCCTCCCTCTCTGACTCTCTCTCTTATTCATTTTTCTGTTGAACTCACCCTTAGATCAGTATGTACGTGCAGTCTGCCTTTTTGTCTGTTTAGATATCTTGCTGTCCATATCACGCTAGCTTGCCTGCATTCTTACTTGCTTTTTTTGCTCCCACCATGGTCTCTTTTCTACAATCTATCTCTCTTTTTCCATCATTTCCATCAACTTCCCCTCATTCCTTTCTCCACGTCACTTATTTTCCACACCTGCTTGTCTTGGTTCTGAATGTAAATCATTTACCAAATAACTGCAGATATCCACCAGACATGCAGGAGAGGAACCAGAGGGAAAAGCCTACTCCTAGCTGCATAAATCACTATTGAGACAATCAAGCTAATTGCTGCTCAAATGGCTTCTAGCGAAGCTCTAATTGAATAAGGTGGCTGGTGCATTTAAGCAGCGCAGTAAGCTGAACTCTGGAAAGGATATCTTGGAGAGTGTGTTTTTAAGCAAGGCAGGCCTGCTGGCACCAGAGACACAGTGGTAAACGGCTCAGTTTAGCATTACAGTGGTGGCTCCCTGTGGGCCTGTCCTCCACTGCAGCAGCAACCTGAGGAATTGCAGGCACTCTGAGAAAAGGCTGGAAAATAAAGAGTGAGACCAGAAGAGAACCAGGTTGTGCCAGTAAAATATGTACGCCACAAACACCCAAGAGTAAGAGATTTACACACAAACTTGCAAGTGCATTTTTGCTGCAAGAAACAAATGTGCCTGTGCAATTTAGGTCCTAAATGTTTATAGATTTCTTCCCTTTTTTCATTTCTTTTTTTGTCTTGAAAGAAATGTGCCACCAAGAGTTGATAGACTTGTTTTGAACAAGGCGTTGCCGTCAAAAACACGGTATAGTCTAAAAAACAATGAGCAAACCACTATTTTTCACCATGCTGGGTAGATATGACTGCCGTGTGTTGTTATTCATTTTGGTCTCACATCTATTCATCCTCTGGCGTGGTTATCTGCCCTCTGCATGCCTGTCCAGCACAGCAGGGGTCCCCCGGGAGAACAAACCCACACTGGCGGGTATGGAGTAGTCCCACAATCCCCTCTCCCACACTGTCTACCTCCTCCTGTCCCACCGTGTCCCTGCATATATGCCCCGCCAGTCTGCCTTATGACCTGGTTGCTGATAAGACCAGAGGCCCCGCAGTGCCCAGCGCTTTGTGCCAGTACTTCCCTCTCATACAAAGTCAGTCGTGCTGTGTCACAGATGAGATAGGTGATCAAAAACAGCAGCCCAGCTAAAAAAAGAGTAAAAACTATTAGACAATAGGGTTCCATGGCATGGTAGTAAGGCCCTTTTAACCCTGTGTGTAGCTCCTTTCTCACCATGAGGGATTTCCTTTTAGCCATGCTAGTGACATTGCTCTAGGGAGGGTCTGTTGGTCAGTTTGCCCACACCACTTTGGTCCATACTGAAATATCTCAACTATGTGATGGACAGCGATGACATTTTGTTCATGGTTCCCAGACAATGAATCCTGATGACTTTGGTTTTCCCCTGACTTTTCCTCTAGGTCAAAATTTCAATATGTCCAATACTTTATTATTTATTCATATTTATTTTTACCAAATATCGGCAAAACTGATCACATTCCCATCAGCCTCATCTGTAGTTGTGTTTAATGCTAATTAACACATGTTAGCATGCTAACATGCTAAACTATGATTGTGAACATGGTAATCATTATACCGGCTTTTTGGGGCCACTTTGGGATCAGCAAAAACAAGTTGTGAACACTGACATATCACCACCTTTTAAGCTGATATGGGGAACTTGTTAGCAAACAGTTGCTTATTTACACATGGAGCAGCATTATCATTCATTTGGAGCCATGTTTCTGGCCACCTGGCAAATTTAAGCCCAATATTCACTCTCTTTTAGCTCTGTTTTTGGTCTCCACCAACTCCTGAGGGAAATATTGGCATTTAGCTGAAAAATGCTCTACTAAGATCGTCAGCTAGTTGCTAACTATATCTGTCTGCCGTTTGGTGCTAAACAGGTAGAGTGCAGTGGGTTTTCAGAGTTTTAAAGTGTGAAAACGACACTACAAGAGAGGTGACAGTGACCAAAAGAGTAAAGTTTCAGGCCGAACAGCTAAACATTAAGCTGAAACTCGCTATAATGCTCCATAAAGCCGGAGCTGCAGATTGATACTTTGTTATTATAAAAGTATCAATGTAGCCGCTTTAACATCAGCATGTTAGTGTTGTCATTTTGAACATATTAGCATGCTGACTTTATCATTTAGCTCGAAGCAGCAGTGCCTATAAGTATAGCCTCACAGAGCCACTAGCATGGCTGTAGACTCTTAGACTTGTGTTTTTTTTTCTTTAGGATTTTTGATGAAGTCATTTGACCTGAGAAGAGGACTCTGATTTGTTCCAGTTGAGTAAAACTTATTTTTACCCCGCACTGACACCTACACAAGAAGGCACACACCCTCACACACGCTCCCACAGATACATGTTTACATACAACCCTTCACTCACTCCCTCAGTCAATCACTCAATAATTCACTTAAAAGCACACCTATTAAGAGAGAGAGAGTATGTATGTGCCGTCTGGCATGGCTGAGTGTAGTTACTATTTGTCTGGACACATATAACAAGGTTCATCAATCTTCTTCAGGGACTGTTCGGAGTTTGGATTAAAAACACCTGGGCCTCTGCGGCCTGACTCGTGAGGTGGAAACACGCTCCTGCCCTGTCAGAACAGCAAAGAGCGGTCAGCCTAACACAACCTCAGACAGATAGAGATGTAGACCTGGGCAGGGTACAGAACCAGGCTGGCTATGCGGTGCTCTGGGAGCTGTCTGAAATATTATCCCTTCTTCCAGTGCACCACTGGAAAGAAAAAGAAGGAGCAAGACAGCTTAACATATGAACCTCTTCATTCAAACCTATAATAAATCTGTTGGAAAAGATTAGAGGTAGAAGGAAGAAAACATGCACTTTAGTGACGATAAGGTTGTGACTCTATACAATGCACCTCCTACTGGTCGACGATTGAAGCGAAACATTAAAAAGAACCAGCAGTGAGAAAGATATTGGCTTCGTTTGTGGTCTATTCGCCTTCCTGGGCTGTTCTTGGCTCAAAGATTAAGTCAACTACAGAAACAAGAAAGGTGAGACCAGAGGTAGACTTAAAAGTGTGCCCATGTTGAAAGGTTGGTATAATCCACAGAGGAAGGAAGAACAAGCAGTCTGAGGGTGTTTCATAAACACATTCCTGAGCAATGCTGAAGCAGTGCAGACAATTAAAATTGTCTGGAGAGAAACTTATGGCAGCAAAGGAAGATGATAAAGACATAGTGTATCTGTGTGCATTGCGAGGCTGTGCAGATGTGATCATATGTGTCTGTGTGTGTGTGTGTGGCTGAGAGAGGTGCTTTGACCCCGGTCAAGTCACTTGACTTCTCGGCACCTCTGCCTACCCCAGCTGTATCAACACATCCCCGCTTTACCCAGGCAGGCAGGCAGTGGGCCGGCAGTGTGTCAGGAGCCTGGCTTCAGCCTATCACACAGAGACTGGCTGGGCGTTTGTGTGATTATGGGTGGAGGGGATAGAGGGTGGTGCAAAGGGACCTGCACACCTCACCACAACTCCACTCTATGGAATTTAAATTATTCCTCTCCACCCCCAACCTCCCCCGATGGCAACCATGCCCTGAGTAAACAAGCAACTGGGGTCAGGGGCAAAGCAATCAGCACCACTGGGTAGTTCTTAATGGATTGCTGTGTTTGCAAACAGGTGGCTTGGTGGTGCCTCCAAATCACCATGGAATCAGTAGAGGCCCCTTTTATGACATGTTGTAATGCAACAATGATGATGTTACATTGTTCTTCTGGCCATAAAAAACCTTCTCTGATGTTAAAAATTATGACAGCTGGAACTGCACTTTACATTTAATTAAGTGTTAATTTAGAATACAGTTGTTGTTCCACGCTGAGTCCGAAATCACTTTTTTCCTTCATTCACTATCCCTACATAAGAAACTCTATAAGTTACTTCCGTTAGTACCGCTTCATTTTGTATGAACTTTGTAATAATCTATCAAGAATTCATTTTTAAATGTCAAGTCAAAGTCACGAGTTTCTGACTTTCTAATAAGTCGTCAGAAAAAGTTATTGTGTTAGCTGAAATCATAAAGGTAAAATAAAATTAATTGTTAATAAATGTATTTTCATCCAGATGCTCACTCCATATGTCTAAGTAATAAGTATCGTAAATTTAAAAAAATCTATTTCCAATATCATTATTTATTTAACCAGCACCGTTTACCATATGCCCATCGCGGGTTATATGTCAACAACTCAAGAGGCGAGTTGAGTGGCTACAGCAAGTAGCTCATTACAAAAGTTTAAACTTTTAATAGTAAGTGTTGTAGTGGATCATTTATCTTAGAATATGTACAGTAAACCCTGTGAACACATTTCACAAATGCTAAATAAGAGATTACATTGAGTTACAGAAGCTGGGAACAGCAGCTAGTTGATGGCAGGACATCAGCTCTGTATATTTCATGCATTTATTAATCATGAAGCGTTGCATAACTGTAATTTACACGTCTGTAAGCTCAGGAGTAAAGGTCAAGCATTGCATTGTTCCATTGTTGGAATTTTTGCATATATTTTGCACTTATTTGAACATTCAAATAAAATGGTGGAAAGTAAATTATAGAAAATACAGAGTGATTTGGGACACAGTCCCAGAGAAAAACACCTCACAATCCTTCTCTTACCCGCCCGAGATCTTAGCAGTTTATAGTAGCCTTCATATCATGCTTCACTCACTCACTATGAACGGTAGCCGGAAGAGGATGTGGATATGGGTGGAGGGAGAGAGTGGAAGAGGTGCACTCTGCAAGGGGGATGTTTGTCTAGACATATAATATGAACACCAGAAATCTGTGGAATATGGTGGATCTCGCCTTTAGATGACAGTTAGAAAAGACACCCTATCACATTACTTCAGGATATAAGTTCAGAGAGGCTTGTTTAGTTAACTACTAAGATTTTAAAAAGGACCTGACTACCTCACTTAACCTTAGTATAGACTAACTCCTTTTCCATTTTTATGAGCAGATTTGTTAAGATGATAAGACACTGTTTTCATTTTCAAGGGTGACACAAATGTCACACCACAGGAAGACTGGCTTTCTATACAGGCAGCTCTGCTTGAGCAGCTGTTAAAGATATGTTTAATTTCTATCCACTGGGTCCCTTTTCAAATGGATTTAAGGATGTTGGATGCCCTCAGCAGTGACATTAAAAGAAAAAAGTCTGCTACTTTGTTAATCCTCTCTGAACCTCTAATATCATTACTGTGGTAAATTCATCTTGGGGGAGGAGGAATGAATGGGCCTCTTTGTTTTATTATTATTATTTCTGGCACGGAGAACCACACACACGGCTGTGCAGCACTGACCGAAGGTCTTTACCCAGATGGCAGTGGTGCTACAACTTATTGTACAACAAACACATCTTTCAGGCTTTCCAGCCAGCACCGGCCTCACTATGGGCTGGGAGAAGAGCCAAACAATGCATTACCTCTCACCGCCTAACCTCTACTGCTTCCATCCCATATAGTTAGCCCTCCTCTGAACAGGAGCATCCCAATCCCCAGGCTGATTTACTGTCTGAGGGATGCTATGGGTTTCCTGCTCCAGAGTACACAGAAGCCACAGCAGGACACAGCATGCAGACAAATATCCTTTAACACAATAGTACGATCTTTGGAGAAAAGGGAACACTCAGACTTTTAATTGCTTATCAAATATTGCATGCTTGCCATTGGATGACAAATTACTATTTGGACTTGAAAGTGTTGGTGTGGCCTTGAGTGCTTGGGTGTGCGGTTCTGTACAGTCTGTGTTCTGACAGCTGGCAGAGGAAAAAATTAACCTGGCAGAAACCGGCTTTCCACAAAAAAAGCAGTCAATAACAGGAACTCAATCAAACTGCCCTGGTTTCCGGTAAGCTATGCACTCTGGACTGCCTGGTCTGACAGAGGCTGGCTTGCTGAAAGACTGGTTGGCTGCAGGTCGGCCCCCACCGCAGCACGGAGAACTCTCTGTTGGCTATGTTGTACCACACTCATTTGTACCTCATCTGAATGAGGTTTTGTCTTTTATTCAGCTGGGTAAAAAAAATGTGCCTAACACTGCAATCTTTTGCCAAAGAAAGTACTGAGCCCCAGCCTCAAGTTAGGTAAATGCAACATAAAGATTTGAGTTATCCTGTGCTTGCTTTTCAAGACACATAAGTGAATAAAAATAGAACGTTTTTGGAAAAAGACACTTGCTATGTATGTCAGAAAAATAAAATAATTGAGGAAAGGAACACTGACTTTTTAAAGTGATATTCCACCAAAATGTATCTTTTGAGAATGAAAGGGTCGGTGTGTGTAGAGTTGAAAGGCTGTTAAATGTTAGATTCCAATAGTAACATGTTTCATGGCAGAAAAAAACTATCAAAACATCCATAGAAATTTGTCAAACCACTCCTGCTACATAATCTACATTTCCACTGTCAACGTGTTCTGCATATATCGTCCAAACTGCATTGTGGAATTAGTTTAAGCGTGTTAGCATGTCCGGTGTTTCCACAGTCAAATCGTAGCCCTGAACTGCTCTGTCTTGGCTGAACTCTAACTCCTAGAAATTACATTTATATTATTATTATTTACTTATAATAGTAAATAGTAAATTTTGTTGCCTGAATAAATTCACAAGCAACATTTTTTCAGCCAAGGAAGTGCTACGTTTTTGCACGTACAAAGGAATTCAAGGTGGATGGTGGGCATACAATGCGCAGAACTTTGACACCAAAGACCCAGATACGCATCATGAGTCCGGCGTGTGGTTAGGATTAGGCAACAACAAAGTGAGACAAAGATTGTGGTTTTCGTTAAATTTTAAGTAAACTCATCCGGAATCGTAGTCAGTGCCTATTTCAGTATTAAACCAAGAATCTTTCCCTAAACTTAATCAAGTGCCGAAACATCACCATAAAAAAAAGTTATCATGCTTTAGTTGAAGAAAAAATAATACAAACAAATTGTCATTCACTGACAACGTTTTCTCGTTATGTTGATAACACAAACGCATTCTGGGCTGCATTACGTTTCGTTCAAAACGTAATTGCTGTTGCAAATTAGTTGTATATGAATGTAAATTGCCTTGCTCACACAGTGGCTGCCCTGATTGCTTTATTACCAAAAAACAAAACCAAGCATGACTAATTTTGAGTTTATCTTTATAAATTTAGTGAAGATAAGAAGAACTTGGTGGAAATAAGTAACTGCCTTGACTCTAAACCGCTAGAAGGTATAAACACTCCTGAACCCACAATTTTTAAGATTTGTATATATGCACAAGATACAAGATACAATGTGTAAAGAAAACAGGGTCAAACATTCTTGACAGAGCTAAGCAAGTTATTTCCCCCTACTTCCTGTCCACGTGCTATGCTAGGCTAAAAACGCCATTTCATCTTGATTTTCTCATCTGTCAGTGGATAAAAAAGCAAACAAGCATATTGGCTTACTCAAAATGTCAGACTTTAAGCCTGTATTAACAGATTTTTTGGCCACTTGGAGACAACAAAAAGAAGTTGTAAACACAGCATTGATATATTATTACTTTTTAAGTTGACATGGCAAAGAAAACTGTTTAAAACTCCTTTTAGCTCTATTTTTGGCCTCCACTAACCCATGAGAAAAATGTCTGGCTCTTTTGCAGTTAAATGCTATGTTCACCAGCCTGTTTGTCTATCTGCCGTTTGGTGCTGAGTAGGTAGTGTATAGTGGGTTTTTATAGCTTTTTGCTGAAAAAAGTTGCCTGCTGCATCCAAAAATGACACTATGAGAGCAATGAGAGTGACCGAAAGAAGCAAAGTTGTGGGCTGTAGAACCAAATCAATGAGCTGAAAGGCATTGAAACACTCCGTAGAGCTGAGGGGAACTGCAGGATCAAGGGATAATCATCTGTGGATTCGTCACTATGAGCGACCCATTTCACATTAAAGCAGTTATGTGATCCATTGTTAATATAAAAATATTGCTCATAGCTGCTTTAAAGTGCAAAAACACTAATTGAATGTAGTGCTGCTGCACTAAAATGTCTGCATGAAGCGGTACAAATTGATACAGATAGTTACAAGCACAATGGTGGTCAGGAAAGGGCTTGAGGTGGATGTAGCGGTACACGTGGCACCTAATGTCACAGCCAGTAAACCTCCAGAGTGACAAGCAGTGTTGGCAGAGTGAGCTCTCCACGCTTGGATTCCACAGCTCCTGTCATCACCTCCACCTTGTTTAGTCTAAGTGTCACTGTCTATCAGCTCACTGTAACACAGAAATATTCCTCTTTTTTCCCTGTGGACAAAGGAGGAGGCAGTGCTGTGAAAATCAGATCCAGAAACGAGAAGTAAGAGAGACGTTTATAGGAACATTTAATGTATTGTAGAGATTTTTTTCAGATTTTAGCCAAAATGAGATGCTTTCCTCTAAGTTTGCCCCATTTGTTAAAGTAATAAGCAAATAAACCAGTATTGGACTTTCATCTCCATACCCACGCCAATACTTGTGTCCTTGTGGCCAATATCCCTCCCGAGTTGTCAAGAGGTTTTGTCCTTACGGTCACCATCCAGGATCCAGTGCATCCTCAGTTGGCAAATAGGCTTTATATAGTCCTGCTTCATCATATTCTCTGTGTTTTGGAGTCATGCTTCAGTTGTTTGACAGTGGCAGTATACAAGAACTGTTTTTTATAACTTCCTATCTGCATTTAAACTATTTCATACCTACAGAGATACATAGATGCAGAAATGTCACATGAAAGCTTTACAATAGAGTGAATGGTCAGTTGAGTGACATTCTTTTTTGAAGTGTTATTTAATATTTAGTTGATCCATGATTTCCCTCTGAAATGGACTCATTGCTTAAAGTAGTTTTGGTTACACATTTAGTAATTGTCAGTTATTGCAATTGCTCATGATGGGATTTGTTGGGTCTCTGTAAATAATATTATAAAGAGTACGGTCTAGACCTGCTCTATAGGAAAAATGCAATGAGATAAATTCTGTTATGAATTGGGGCTATATATATATATAATTGAACTGAATTGAATAAAATTGAATTGAAAAAGTTTAAGTACTCATAGAGTCGGTAATACTAATGTTCACCATCATATCCACTTGCAAAGAAGTGGTTTATATTATTGTTTTACACCTTGTATGGTAATTCATGGGGTGATGCACCATGCTGTTAAATAAAATGTTTAGTTACCTTTTTCAGAAATACAAAAGTATGACTCAAATTGTACATAAAGAGAAGCTCTTTTGGTCATCATTGCAGCCAGCAGTCTGTCCATTCATTTCACTTTGAACCATGTGTGCCCTGACAAAAGCTCACTAGGGCCCTGAAACAGCAACGCTCTGATATATTTCAGACCCCTGTCCAGCTCTGGGTCCCCTGAATAATTTCCTCATTTGATGCCACTGTTAGTGTTAGAGGTAGCTCTATACACTTTGTGTATTTGAATCTTTTGGACGGCATCACAATTACATGGTAACAACTGTAACAAAATATTGTCTTACTTTTCTATAGTTGTTCTTATCACTCCATGTTGTTAGTCTATACATGAAATTACATGTAATATGGTGGATAGGGACACACAGAGTCGTCACTGCAACCAAAGGCTATAGAAACAACAGTGCTTGAAAGTTCAGCTTGGGTGGTATTACTCTTATCTCTTTATGCATATGGAGGCTCGATTATCCTACAGATACTGTAGAAAGGTTGATAGTAGAATTTTAATAATACATTTAAACAAATTGATTTGTATTTGGGATTTTATATATTATATATATTATTCATTAAAAAATCTGTCAATTGCATGAATTCTACCACAGACATGTAATATTTAGCTGCATATGTTACTGCTACCTTTGTCAAATGTTCCTTATGAATGAATTTGCATGGAATTGAAGTCCAAAGTTGGTGACTGGGGCTTCAGGTAACTCAACAGCTTGCTCAGGGTGTGTGGTTTGGGCTTCAGGCTTAGTGATGACCCCTCTGGAATGGGCCGCAGCCTCTGGTGTCCCTTTTATCAAACTCCCAAAGATATTAACACTTACTTATGAGATGTCATACAGGCGCCACCCTCTGGCAGGAGACCTCATCTACACTTAGCAACAACTTCATATCACAAAATATTTTCAGTCTTTCAGCCTTTCATGTACTTGTCTCAGATGATTCCTCCTTAATCAGTCCTGCATAATGAAAGACACAGAGTTGGTGTGTCAGTATTTAATATATCCAGATGCAGCTCCACCAGCAACCCCACACCATCACCTCCAACATACACACACACAGACCACCATCCTCTATCTCCACACTTTCTCACACTCTTTGTTGCCCTACCATTTAGAGCCATGGCTTCGAACTAATTGAATAAGCAGCGACCCTGTGGACTGCCTCTCTGTGGGATTAGGATATGATCTCAAAAGAGTGCTCCTCTGAGGGCAAACACAGTCAATTTAGTGCCATTTCATGCTCTGCGCTCCAGCACACGAGAGGCCAACATGAAGGCCACACACACAAACACACCAGTGAAAAGTAATTCATGTGCTCTCAAATCAAGCATGCTTTAAATTCTGGTCTTTCTCTTATGAAACACAGCTGTTTTGTCTTTCCTTTTTTTGTCTCTCCCTTGCTTCCCCAAATACTGCAGAGACCATTAATTATCAAAAACTACCTTGGTGTGCAAAACACCTGAATTCCACATATAAGAGCAATTAAATGTTAAACAATTATTACGATCAAGATCTTAAAGGTGACATATTTGTATTTTGAAAAAATAATAAACATAATTTGTGTGTATTTCAAATCTCAGTATTTTTTGAGTCACCCAGCAGTAACCCCTCTAATACTTTCACTCTTCTGGCTCTATGACAATGCTTTGTTTCATCAAATTAATTGTCTGAATCCTGTTTTTAATGATGCTTGCTTCCATTGTGTTTCGTGTCATTCTAAAAAGTGAAAGGATTTAATTTAAAGATAAGAATCCCTGAAGATCTATGACCCACTATTTTATTTTTGAAAAACTACTGCAGTCTATGAGCATTGCAGAATGATTTTCCAGTTTTGCAGCCTTTACTTCCTTGCTGAAACTTCTGTCGGGCGTCCTGATTGACTCATGATATTGTTTAAGAACCCTCTTTTTTCATCTTAATTGCAACAGAATTTACCCTTTATTATTGAAACCATAGCTGTATTTAAATAATGTAATGATGCTTTCATGCAAATATTAATTCTTATCAGTGGGGCAGTCACAGTGAGAAAAGTTCTGTAATCCTCAAGTCTTTTAGTCTTTTTACCTGCCTGCTTTGGCTTTTCACTTCCTTTCTTAAATATGAAATTCATAAGGATTCACATAACCTTAAACACCATTTTGAGGGGCTCTAGGGTTCAGAGGAAGCAAGTCAAACAGTGTGTGTTTTATTACATGCCTCAGTAATCCAGGAAAGGGGAAGCACATGTCTCGGTGAAATACGATCGAATTCAGATTATCTGTGGATATTTTGCCCCTTTTTAACCTCTCACATAAAATGAATCATATAAAAGTCTGTCCTAATTCAGTATAGGTTATTTGTTACATGAAGAGTCTTCTTCTTCTGAGAGCGGCCAGTGCAGTAGTTTATGTCTGCCTCTCTTTTTCCAGCTGCCTATTAGGATTGCGGCTTCCCCTGTGGCGGCGTATTTCTCCCCCCTGGCAGAAAGAGAAGTATGCCATTAGTTCACCAGACTTGCCATTGCTGTCAAAATATAAGTGGGGAGTAGATCTATTAGATACCTATATTTCCTGGTAGAACAGCCGCCATCTCTACCTTCCCCCTTGGCACATTAAATAGAGAGACAAAACCCAGATGACTGGTTCTGAATCTATGAAAACATGGACTAAGTACACTGCTTTGGATGTGGATTCTAAAAGAAAATAATGAAAAAGCCACTGGTGGAAAAAATTGTTTCTCAGAGGACAATTCAATTGAGAAGACACAGTTTGGTGTCATGGCTAACAACAATGCCAACTGTAGTTTTTTTTTTGTCTTTTTTAGTTTTACTGTTGATTTTATTTGTTTTATACATGTTGCACTGTGTTTGGAGAACTTTTATTAAAGGAGTGTGTCTGCAAGAATTAAACTTTAACTTTCATCTTTCCTACAAACAAAGTAAATCATTGTTCCATGACAGTGCCAGTTGCAAGTCCTCTGTGCAATTTCACCTCATCTATCTTTATCATGAGAATCAAAAACAGTTGGAAGCCATCTATGGTATTTAGCACTGGGTTTCAGTTCCACAATGAAGCGAGTCTGATTCCTTAAGTAGCAAAGGGAATGGTGCAAGAAAGATTTGTAATAAAACCCCGCTCAGGTAAATCACTTTTCAACCTGTCATCACCCGCAAGGGTAATATTATTGGAAACAGGCGGTGTGTATAACATGTGGATATCAGCTATTCGTTTCATGGTCCCTTAAGACTTGGGCACCGGTGAATTCCACACTTCTTCATGAATTATCTTTAAAACCTCAATTTGGCAGACATTTTGACATTCGTCTTTTTTTAGCTCACCCTTTTTATGTATATAACTATAAATTGCAACTTATAGCATCTTTTTTGTCCATTGTCTGTTTTGGAGGAAGTATTCAAATCCTTTACTTAAAGGATACTAATAATACTCCAATACAAGTAAAAGCTGCATTGAAAATGTTACTTAAGTAAAAGTACAGAAGTATTATGAACAAAATGTACTTAAAGTATCAAAAGTGTACTTAAAGTATCAAGTACTCTATGCAGAAAATTGGCTCCTGTGAGTGTTATAGTATTAAATATCACATTTTTGGATTATTATTACTGATGCATTAATGTGTAAGCAACAGTTTACTGTTGTAGTTGGTTGAGCTGGAGATAATTTTAACAATTTTATAAACTGTTAAAAAATTACCTAATTTGGATCAATTTAGCACAGACACAGTAAAGGATTAACTTTACCCAGCACCAAAGGGTTGTTTTGACCCGGTGTTAATGTTATTTTTATATTAAATACGATACGGTTATTTTGACCCAGTATTAGACATAACAAGCTCAAGTTTGCCCACTGTCACACTGTCACAAATGTATAGTTGTACAAAACGATGTGGATAGGACATTTAAAACTGCAAAAGATACACATTAACAATCAATAACAAACAGTGGCATGTAAGTTTAAAAAGAGCTAGAGTCCATTATAACAGTTCACAACCATAACACAACGGTAATATAACACTTACATTGTGTCAAGACAACCAATTGTCTTGGTGGTTTTCTACCCATTCGTACTGGGTAACGTTAACCCATTATTGTGTTGGTGCTACATTGACCCACATTTTGACTCAGTGATTTTTAGTGCATATAACACTGTATTATATTTTGTAAGATCATCATATGTTTTGTATGGATAACCTTTATCTGCAAAGTAGCTAGTAACCATAGCTGTCAAATAAATGTTGTGGAGTCAAAAATATATTTTCCTCTGAAATGTAGTGGAGTAGAAGTATAAAGTCTCAAGTAAAGTACAAGTACCTCAAGTAACATGAGTAACATTCCACCACTGTCCAAACATAAAGTTTGGTGGGTGAAGCAAATAAATAATGAATTAATTCTGTGGCTGAAATATCACGGATTAAACAGATCAAGATCTCTAATAAAATAATCAAATCTTATTAAGTGGCTTCTGGTGAAAAAGTCAAGTTTGTGCTCTCAGGAAAATTAATTCAGCAGTTATTTGACTACCCCCTCTGTCTGGCCAAAACCTTATCCACTAAGCTGAGTCTCAGGGCGGTCCACTGTTTGTGTGAGCTCTGAATCTGCAGGTTTTACAGGCTTTCCTCTTCCCCAGGCAGGGCGGAGAGGCTGCTGACTCCACATTCTCATCCCTCTATCCCTCTTCCTCCATCCCTCCATCCCCCAGTGTCCTGTTTACTCTCTGCAGCTCTGCGGCCGTGCCACCTCGGAGACACTCCAGACCACCAAGGTCCTGGCGGCCGCCTCAGATTGGCCGGTGACAGCCCTCACCATGGGAACAATGGAGAGAGGTGCTGGAGTGGGTGGGGGAGTGGTGCTGACAGTGGCTTAGTGGTAGGGATTTTTTTATGCTGTGGACCAGGCAGGAGGGTGAAGGTATGATTACATGTGGCCAGGCCTTGACATTCAAAATATATAGGGATGCTATTGCATTGTGCGGCCAGGTGACCTCTTATAAGGCTCCTTCATGAAAAACCAAGCCATTATAAAGAAATGGCATTTCACTGTGACTATGGAGAAAACTTATGAATATGTTGCACCTCTCAGTTACACAGGCATTAAATATGAACAGTTTCTTCTTGCAGATTCTACCGTTACATTTTGTTTCAGCTCTGGTTGGCAGGAGGTTTTCATACCATCCTACTTACATTTCCTCTATAGCCATGAATGTAATAGGAGATGTTATTTTTGACACTGAGAAATCGGGAGGGAGGTCATGTTGGCTTAATAATGTCATGTCTGAGATTCTTTCCAGTGTTGGTCGCCCTCTGCTGGTTGAAGCCTGCACTGTTCTTCTCATCCCAGTCAGCAATAATGTGGTGTGTTTGCACAGAACTACAGCCTACCACAAAAGGAACCGCAGCAAACGCCATCATGACATCTATTTTTGCATGGGTGGTCCCCTTTACATTGTTGAACTCAGTGACAGCAAGCTCTTGTGAATGTAAAAAGAAAACTCTGGTCCAATTTTGGGCAGTAAAAGGAGTTCTGCTTAGGTCAGTCTGTCAGCGACCCATCAGAGCAAACAACATTGGCCAAGCAGTGCATGCAGCTATTGAAGGGTTTTCTCAAAACGCTCACTGGCAGGACATTGTATTCTCTGCAAGAAGGCTGCCATTGTGGAATGACGAGGGAGTAAAGGGGATATTGGTTTCTGTTTTGGAAGCATTGTATATGAGGTGTTCAAGGGCTACTTTGTGGGGGCAGACATCCAGACGGGGAGAAAGAGAGAGTGCTGGACAAAGAGAGGCCGGGAGGGGAAGAGAAGGGTGGGATACAGGTGTTTGTGCATTAGCCTCAACATGGAGCCACTCTGCACTAATTTTCTGCTGAGTTTTTGGAAAGTGGGTTCCTGCTCTGAGGCAATCAGCAGAGTGTTTTCCCCATGCTGATGTGAGCTCTGTGGGCCTGCAGGTTGTGATGGCCTCTCATTTTCAGACAGGAGGGAAAAGGTCTGCTGAGACAGCGTAAATGGAAGGGGCGAGGTTCAGAAAGGTCCATGATGGAGCAAATTAAAAAAAGCTGTTTTTGTGTACTTTCAGTAAGCAAGACTCCTACCCAACTTAGATCATTCTAAATGGGTCTGCATTAAAATGGATTGCTGGAGTATATTCTGCTAAGATTCCTGTATTCCCCAATGAGCAATCCTCACTTGCGTCCAAAGAAGAAGCTTCTCAGCTGAGGCTACATAACAATCTTTTAGTTCAGATTTCTATAACAAGACAGGGAAACACAAAACAAAAAACAAGTTTCTAAAAAAAATCCATGCGCCTTTCAGCAGAAAAGAAAGACAGCTTTTAAGTCTCTACAAAAGCGCGCCCAAACTGAAACAAAACCAGGAACACTGAGGGAAAAGGGGGAATTGTGGACTCTGACTCCAAAGTGTTTGTGTAGGGTGTTCAAGATTTTGACAGCCACAGGATATGTGTGGGCCATTGTTAGTCACTCTGAGTGCTACCTCAGTGGTACAACTTCCTTGTCTTCCATCAACCTCCATGCTCACACACACACAGACACACACACACACACACACACACACACACAAACACACAACTAAATGCACGCATCAATCACGACTATGTATACTTCTGTTATGTGTATGATTTATTTTGAAAGGACTGAAACTTTATTTTTATTGCCATATTCAAATGTTATTTATTAACATTTTTCTTTGAAATTTGAGATAGAATTAGCTGTTCTGTGACGTTACAGTATTTGCTGCATTTTTTTTGCATTACATTTATTGCATGACTCAAAAGCCTATTTAACTGAAACTAAATTGGAAAAATATTGTAAGTGAAGTGAAGAGAATGTAGACATTTCATAATGATCTCAATTCTCTCATCTTCATGATGATATCAAAATATTTTGAAAAATTGCTTGAAAGTCAGATCCTTACCAGTAAATAAACAGAAAGAAATAAAAATTGAACTGATTGATAATGCCATGTTTTGAAAAATGTATGAGTAATATTTGATATCAGTCTATTGAATAGATGAACTGTATGAAATGTAACCCTTTTATAATTACAAGCTTCACCAGACGTCACACCAAAGAAGTCTACATGTGTTTATGCAGGTATTACAACTTTTGTGTAAATATATATTAGACAGATATTAAACCTGTGTTTTAACAGTGTAAAATGTAGCTTTATTATTTGATAGAATATCAAGGAATCAGACCACTGTCCAGAATTGTAGAGATTATTGTATATTAATTTTTATTTGTGGATTTAACTATTAAAATATAACAGTGGCAGTGTTGTCAGAAACATCTACCTGTATTCCCCAACTGGAATAAATCCCCGGCCTCTACCAGTAAGAGCGTGAACATCATCCAAAACGCCCCTGAATAGACACAGACACAGTAAATCTTTTTCGCCTGCACTGCCTGCCACAAAACACATAAAATGTCTCCCTCAAAATGGGCTCTTTGTGTGGTCAAGTGAATATGGCCTGAAGAATGAACCGCAGCGCTGTGACTCTTTTCCTGTTTCCCCTGTCTAAAAGCAGACTGGACTGAAATGAAGGAAGGCCCAAAAAATGCCAAACCAAGAACAAACCAGCAATGCATTTTTAGCTTAAATATGGTCAGATATCAGTGATTCCCCTGGAGGTTTAATAACCCCCCCCCCCCCCATCAAAACCCCACTAGATGTTAATGTTGTTGAATAATAATACAAATGAGGTTATCTGACTGCTGCAGTTGTATCATGTTCCTTGAAATATGTGGCGTTGCAAAAGTTGTTTTTTCACCATGCTGTACTTTTCTGTCTCAACAAGATACAAACTGTCTTGACAGATATTAAATCATGACATGTTCTGCATCACCTCAGTCTGACCCTTGTCTCTCAGTTTCAGGGTTGTGTCATCCATCGAATCCTCCTCTCCTGTCTTACATCGTGGGAAACATTTCACACTACAATAGCAGCAGCCGTACGGGTTGCCATTTAGGTGCCTTGTGCTGTGTTTTTGTTGGCCGTGGGAGCTGTTTTTGGGAGTCAGACAGAGAACGGGCTAAGGGTCTTTTCCCCTCAGTACAGTCCCTGCTGCAGAGAGACCGGGGCTCAGCTCATCGATCACTGTGCACTGGGAGGGAGGACATACGCTGTGGGTGGGATGGGAGAACATAACCAAGAGATATACAATATGGATATGTATGAAGCTTATGTATGTCTATTTGCTATGCTGTAACATGTGAAAGTAATGCAAGCATATGTGTGTGGGCGAGTGTGAGTTTGTGGGGTATATAAAGGGGATCCAATAAAATATGACAGGGGTATGTTGTGGGCAGGATAAGTAGATGTTTGCTTGGGTACAGGGTCAAGGAGGAGTTAATTTGTCTGGCTGGAAAGGTCTGAAGTGATAAAATATGCACACGAGCAGCATGTTAATACACCCACGCCTTTACACAAGCTAGTATTAACACACTAACGTCAGATACAGAGAACATGTTCCGTCAGTCTGTTTGAACAAGACGCTTGGCTCCATTTAGTTCCTTCAGCAAAGACTCCTCAGCAAGAGCTAAAGCATGAAAGAGCAAAGCACGTACACACACGGAGGCCTGATGGATTATGGCTCTCTCGGCCACAGAGCCCTCTCAGCAGGACTGGCAGACTGAACAGAGACCCCGTGCAGGCCGAGGGGTGAGCCAGAGGGACGAGTAAATACAAAGCTGATGGAAAGGGCCCCATTGTGGGACCGCCTGACCAGCAGTAGAGCCCAACTTGGAGGTGATATGGAGCCAAGCAGATGATCCAACAGCGGGGAACCTCCAGGATCATTATAGGCTTCAGCGTGGCCATTTGATCAGTGCTGAAACCACCGACTGAAAACACTGAACACAGCAAGCTGCTGTGTTTCCCCCTCGTCTGGAAATCAATCTGCGTGTGGGTGGGAGGTGGCTGTTTTCATTTCAAAAGTCATGTTGTACTGTTACTGAAAAAATGGGTCACAGAATAAAAGTGTGGAGTACACACAGACTGATCACATAGTTATTGATCTACTTCAAGCTCCTAAGACTAATTAGACATTTTTCACGTTATAGAACATCTTGAAATACAGAGAATCCCTGTAGAGTAAAATCCTGGTTAAAACCTAGTTAAAACCTGTAATAACTGATTTTTACCCCTTGGGGCAGCGTAAACAAGCTGTAAATACAGCACTAACATATTATTACCTTTAAGTTGATATATGGTGAGCTTGTTAGCATAGCGTTGCCTATTTACATATCCAGCAGATACGTAGCAACGTTCATTTGGTGTTTGTGTCCTCCTGTAAGTTCAATATTCACTCTCTGTTAGCTCTGTCTCTACCAACTCCTGAGGGAAATATCTGGCCTTTTAGAAGCTAAATGCTCCACTATGTTCACCTGCTAGTCGCTAGTTGTGAACCGAAACAGTGAAGATGTGGGTCAGACAGCTAAATAAACTGAAATCCGCTACAATAAAAGCTCCATAAAGCCAAGGGAAGCTGCAGATTTGGTGACCCCTTTCACATTGTTGTTATAAAAATATTGATTGTAGCTGCTTTAAGGCGAGACTAACTATCTTTAGGTTAACTGTGGCCACAAGTGACAATCACAGGATAATGGTAAATGCTAAAATATAGCATAACAGTGACACAAGGCAAAGAAGATGTAATGTCAGTTATACAGCAAATACTGCTAACATTAGCCACCATAATCTACTGTTCATACCAGACCAGAGTGTATTGAATTGAGCAAAAGTGTATTCTATTGCTTATGAATTTCTTTTCTTTCAAAAGTTTAATTTAACAACATCATAAAGAAAGAAAAAAAGATCCTTCGTAAAGGCTGGACATTATGAGTGATATCCAGTTTTAAGATGGCTACTTTTGGGGAAAACCATAAACAGATAATTGGACGTTGTGTTCTTATTGGTGGCAAACCTCTGCGGTGTTAAAAACAGATCACTCACCCAGCATGTTCCCACCACTGGACGTGACGACACGTGTACTGCCATTAACTGAACATAAACGTGGTCTGTTCCCCCCCTTGCAAATCAGAACCACCTGCACCCGGACCCTGAGAACTGGCTGGTCCTCTCTCCGGACCTCCTTGGAGAGAGAGAGCGCCTCTTATTTGGACAAACGTCAGGGCCAGCTCCGGGGCTCTTACAAGAAACGAAGAGCGGAGCAGGGAATCTTACCCTTCTCATAGCCTCCTACAACCCCGGGCCCTGTCTCCTCCCTTCTGAACAGAGCCCAATATTTTTTAATTACGTACAGGAAACTCCTGTTACAAAGGACACTTTCTTGGTCAATCTGCAGGGAGGCTATGAGGAGTTCTGGGGTCACCCTCCTCTTTTTTCTCTCTTTGTCCTTTCTTACTAAGTGTGTGTGGGCGGTAGGTATATCGACTAACAAACTGGAGAGCATGCCACCCAGAGATTCAGGGCAGTGCTGACAGCCTACCTCTCCAAAGCCAAGATGGCACCTGGTCTGTGAATGCAGCACCCTCTTAACACACACACCACAACCAAAACTATACAGCCAGCATCCCCACCTCTTACTAGCCCCAATCCAGACCAAACAAACCAACTCCAGCACCAATTTCTCTGTTACATTCACATATACTGTATTATAATACTTGTCAATATAAATAATATTTTATATAGCAGGACAAAGAATTAGACGTGTCAGTAAGCTTTTTTTCACCCTCAGCTACTTTGCTCCGGTGGTCTCTAACTGACAGGAACTCAGGCACTATTTGTTATCTTTAGGCCCAATAAGTCCATCTGGTTTTGGTTTGGCTCCTCGAGATCGCCCCTGGAGATGTGGATGGAGGGGACTTAGGGGTGAGGCGGGGTGGTGGAGGGGCAGTTCTGGGAGTCTTTTTTCTCCTCTTAAATTGAATTTCTCACCATTCCAACTTGGGCCTTGGACCAGGGATAGAGCGAGAGCTTGCGTTCGGCTTCCAACCCTCAGGCTCCTGAAAAGCTCTGCAAAAAAATGTAAGAAAGAGGGGGAAAAATACTTGGAAGAAATCAGTATCACCTGTTTTGCCAAACGTCTTGCATGTTCGGAGTAATGGCCATTAACTGACTCTCTCTGTGTTTGTAATAGAGGAATGTATGAACTCTCTCTGAACCATTCGTGAAACCTTTTGTGTCTGATTAAATGATGTGTGAAAATAAACAAATAGTAGACTAAACAAAGCTGTCAGTCCAGTGAAATTCATGTTTAGGGTATTATATTGTATTGTAAAAATGTTTATTTTTAATACATGTACACTACACCAGGAGAAATATTTTCCAAAAAAAACTAACCTCTGTAGCAAAGGTCCATATAGTGTTGATGGTTATACATGTACAGTAGCCAATATAAAAATAATCTAGCTAGCTAGCTAGCCAGCTAGCTACATCCAGCTAGCCGGATGTACTTGAATACATGTTGGTGTGACCTCATCACTGAATCCGCACTTTGTCAGATATTCCCTGATAAATATAGTTTATTGTTTATTTATGTCTACAATCAATATCTCAGCAAATTGTTCACTTTCACTTTTCACTTTAAAGTCTTTACGTTATTTCTGTTTTTAAGTGAATAAAGGTAGTTTAATCCAAAATGGTATCTGATATCTGAAGTTGTGTAAATGTTCCAAATCATTTCAAAAAAGCCAACCTCTGTAGTGAAGATCCATATGATGTTGTTACACGTATACAATAGCCAACAGGAAACTCTGTCTAAATAGCTGCTTGCTAGCTAGCTGGCTATAGCCATCTACCCGGATTTATGTTTGTGTGTCCTTGTCATTGAATCTGCACTTGAAATACACAGTATGTTTACATCAACGTTGATTTACATCCACAATCAATAGTTTTAGGTAACTTGTGAATAATTGAACTTTTCCATTTGCCAGGACACGACTTTAACATTTTGCTTATTTTTACTTTAAAGGCTTTGCTGCTTTGTTTTAAAGTGTTTTAAGGGTTTTTTGTTGTTTTTTTTAGTTTAAAAAAGGCAAATTGAGCTTTTTTTTGTTTTTTATTTTGTGTTTTTGGTTACCTTATCTTATATTTCTGCATCATCCATTACAATCATGGAACACACAACTTGTCTGGTATTATCCCTTCTATATACTTCTGTATTATATTTTCTTTTTCATTTGGCTTTGATATCTAATGTTCTGTAAATATTCCTGAGGCCGTTTTCCATTTTTAGCTGCACATCTCTCTTCGTGTCCACTTTCTAAGAAGAAATTCCACAAAAGGAGCTAGAGCTCAAGTCGATTTCAGGTTTTCATACGAATGGAAGACAGTTTGTCTCCCTCATCCATCTCTCTTGTCATTGTTCAGTGCAGGCTATATAAATCAAAATAGAATAAAAATGAAAATAACCCAGAACTGTGAATTATTCTGTCGGCCCTTACAATTTTATGGCCATGACAGTCTTAAACTATTGGATGTTGAAGTGGTCAATTACCGGGTTTCCATGCTTTTTGGTCGTACAGTTTGTTTTTCTGGTATTTCTGTACAATTAAATACATGTTTCTCATGGTACTCCCCCATAAAGTCTGCACTTATCCCTGACTAACCCTGTGGGTTCTGTAAAATAAGACCTCACTGTCTTTTAAAGGCTGAAAGTTAAGGTATACTTTGTGGAAATGTAGCTTGAAATGTACACATGCTCCTCACAAACTCACATTGCTGTTTCCTCACTGTCATTCTTAATTTATTTCTGTATCTCAGCCCTTCCTGTGACCTCTGTAAAAACCCTCAATACCTTTTTTTACCTCCAATATATCTGAGCCAAAGACCCATTCCCCCAACATCATCATCATCCCGCACACACACTTTATTTTCTCAGGTGAACAAATTATGTTGCACACACTGACTCCCTCAGATGCTCTTTATTGGGCTGCTGGAATCAGCTGTAGACTATTTTAATCTTGAATAAGAATGTGTTTGTGTTTAAGGTTTAAATAGACCTGGGTTGAGATTGTAAAATTCTCACCAAAAATAGTTCACTACATTGTCAGAGATAGAAAAAAAATGCATTACGAAGACTGTTTCTAATCCCACATGGAGTGTTGTCCTCCCAGTCAGAGTTTAAAGATGTTATTGTAAAAACTAAATATACCCAAGAGAGAACAAGGAATCGTGTTAGAAAAAATTGGTTAATTTTAGACATTAGGAATCACAAATTAACTCATTTGTTATAGAAAGAGTGTAACATCACCTCACTTGTATCTATGGATAATGGACAATTTGCAAATGCTACCTATTGACAAGCATTATACTGTTCTTCAAAAACATAGCATTTAATTCCAGTCTAATATATAAAAAGAAATTATTCATAGATATGTTTCAAGATATCATCTAAAGTGTGGCAATGCAAAGAGGCCCTCACTAAGAACCTCTGTGCTACTCTGTTTGGGTATTAAAAGGGCAAAGGTAGTCATATCCCCATCTTCTAACTTAACTTAGGTTCAGGAGGACAAAAGTCATCTACATGATACTATAATTAAACCTGGATTTAAATTATTTACATGGTTTTCCTATCTCTTTATTTGCAAGCCACTGGCATTTATTGAAAATCTGTTTGTATTTCCTTTTTTATATTTTGCCCACTTATGAGTATGTATGTTGAGGCTCTTTTCAGTTTCTGGATACAGCTGAACTTCAAACAACAATAATAAAATGAAACATACTCTCATTTAAGACACAACTTCAATTTAATGGATGTGTACACACTTCACAAATACATGCTGAATTTGAAATTGTTAACACTCGGTGAGGACAACTTCTTTTACTAGCACTCTGTGTTCAACAACAATTAATGTAACATTCATTGTGATGTTAAATTAAAACCACATAAATGTAGTTCTAGCAACATTTGATCTACTTAGGCAACATTAGGTAGGTTGTGTATTACTTTCAGTTAATGGACCTTCACAGAAGGCATTTCAAAGATAACACTGTTTTGTGGAAAAAGCATCTACAGTAGCATGAATATGCAGCTAAAGTGGCACTAGAGTGGTATGACAGCTCAAGCATACAGTACAATTAAAAAAAGAAAAAAGTTTTAAAAAATGATTTTTCTGTGTATCAAGTTTAAGCATTTAATGGCTGATAAAACACATAAAGGCATGCAACAAAAAATTAAAATAATACACTTAGCTGATAAGACATAAACTGTGTCGGTGAACCGTTTGTTATAAAGTAGAAAAGTATTTTCTTTATAAAAACCTAAAAACCTGGACAAAGCAGGATGAAAAAGATGTAGGAAATATGGGTAGATCTGGCCACACAAGCCTTTTAACTGGAACTATGGTAGCTTCACGTATAATCTATGTTTGAATAATTAACACTATAAAGTGCACATACAGCTCATGACACAGACCACACAAATTCCATTCTGTCCATACATACAAAACACATCCAGCAATTTTATGGAGTCTGTTCCCTAAGATATAAGAAAGCCTGAATTTTAATCTACAGTTCGGCATTTATTTACAGCCCAAAAAAGGATATTGGATAATATTTGTAACTGAGCACAGAGAAATGCAACACAGATTATTACAGTCACATAATACAAATCATGCTTTCATACAGAAGCAGTCAAGGTATGTTTCTAAACATGTAAAGTTGTTATCTATCAACAGACAATGAAAACAGCAGCAATCAATAACAGCACAGTGTATTTGGTTAGAGATAAATGAGGGTGGCTCACTTGAGGGGATATTTCAAAGTGGATTAGATGTGCAATGTGCACATGCTTTCAAGGCAAAAGCGCCACACACAATCAAGCTCTTATATGATAATCCATGTCTAATGAAGCTAGGTCAGATTATGACATTAGCATCGTTTTGAAATGCCATATATACAAGGGGATGAAAAAATAACAAACGCCTTACAAAGTAATGCAATCCAATACACTACTACAAACAATCTAGACTCTCAACAATTACTGAACATGGTCAGCTTCACAAAGCATTTAGCATTTATTACATTTACTGGATTGATTAATGTTATGAGATGTTCTTGTTATTTTATTCACCCTTTGTTTCACTTGCATTACAGTTATGAATTGTATTCAAGGAAAAGACATTTTCATGAAAGTACAGTCTAATGCATGGTGGGACTATCTACTATTAAATTCCAATTAAACAAAACTATTTTTGTCTGTATATTGTTTTTTGTATATATTGCTTACATTAACACAACACAGTGGATCACATGTCAAGAAAAGGTTTGTGGGGTAGCCAGAATTTCAGCCCATGCCACAGGTGTGTGGACTGAAAATTAGGTAATTTAGATGGACAAGAGGATTGGTCCAAGTGGCCACAGCTGGAGCCATCACATCATGGTAGCCCTAAAAACAAAAACAGTGTAAATATTGTACATCTGTAACAGGCAGTTACCGAGTCTCCTGTTTCTGCTGTGCTACACTGCACAAAATTTGTGACATGCTTCCCCCTTGTGGATATTTTGAAAGCATTCCTGTGAGGGTTAAATGTTTGAGGTGGTACTCTGATCTCTTTTTACAAATACAAAAAATGTAATTGGTCAAACAGAATAACAAAATAATTTTTTAGCCAAGAAGAAAAGAAACCAGACCAACCTCAACTATCAGTCGTGGGCACACATGATGATCGCCGTGATCTGCACATAGTTTTCTGTGAAATAAAGCCCCCAAAAAATGTTCATTAGAGCAAATGTAAAAAAAAAAAACTATAATAAACACATATATAGGTATCCTCATTCCGTAAACATGATTTTATATGTGTAATTTTGTTTTAAAAATTGCATATTTTACTTCTCTACCACATAAAGAAAAACCTTTCAAATATTAGGAATGTTAATATATGAGCTTCAGAAAGTGTGCAACAAACTTTCCTATTTTTTTTAATATACTAGATCCCTGAAATTACAAAGAAAGTTGAATTTGTCCAAGATTTAATTTTATTGATTCAATATTATTTTGGAGACTTCAGTTAGTTTAAGATCAGCAGTCCAGTGTAGTATCTCAGTTTAGTTATGATAAATGCAGACCAGGACTGAGTATTCTACCTTTGTATAAAGGCGATGATGAAGGACTGGGTCAGATAGCCACGGATGTCTTAAGGCCTCAGATGCCCCCATCCTCCAACTGATGACAAACACAATGGCACACAAATATTATTCATATGTTCTAAACATGTTAACCTCAGCACACAAAAAGACAGTAAAACAGAGTGAGAAGATGGATACCTTTTATTCACAATGAGGAGTCTGGAGATGAAGTCTTTGGCTTCTTCAGACGTATCTACAAACTCTTGTTCCTCAAAGTTCCACTTACAGGCCAAGATGTTATTCAGAGTCTCGTTATCATCGTCACCAAGGAAGGGACAGAGACCACTCAGACTAACGGGAAGAGACAGACAGTCATTAACATTAGTTTGTGCGTGTGTGTGAATGTGTTTGTGTGTTTACTTACAGCATGTAGGTGATGACGCCGAGACTCCACATGTCTGTGTTGAACGACACAAAGTCATAGTTGATGACCTCAGGAGCAAGAAATTCTGGAGTGCCAAAATTCACTCGCAGTTTCTCCCGTGGTTTATATCTGTGTGGGAATATAATTGAAATTCATATCAATGACATTTACATTTTATATGACTACAGCAGTCAATAAAACTGTCAATAAAACAGAAGCAAATACTGGTACTTACATCCTAGCAAGACCAAAGTCGATGATTTTGATCTTATTTGTGACTCTGCTCACACATAGAATGTTTTCTGGCTGAAATTTATAACAAAACAAGTTAACTTAAGTAATTGATTGATTAAACTTCGAGAATGCGTGAAGTCTGTTTTTAAAATAAACATTAAAACAAATATAAGTGACTTTGTTACCTTTAAGTCCAGGTGTAGGATGTACATTTTGTGCATGTGCTGCAGGCCGTCGCAGATCTGCCTGATGAACACCACAGCGTCCAGCTCCATTAAAGTGTAGTTTTCATCAATGATCCTGTCAAACAGCTCCCCTCCACCAACACTGAGGTTAAAGACAAATGCATAAAAAAACACCACTTAAAGCATTTTAAATCTAAAGTTTCATTTTAGCCTAATTATCCACACTTTGAAGAATACATTTGTCAAACAAATAATAAGACATGAATTAAATAATTAACTAAAATTCTAATGGGCATTATTGAAGTAACTCTAGCTTAAAGTCTATGAAAGACAGTTACTTGGTATAAGGTTCAATAAGCTGTTTTGAAAATGTGCTGAAAATATAAAAGAAGGAGCATACTATTCAAGTACAAGGATGATGTCATTCCTTGACTCATAAGCTGCATAGAGCTGGATCAGGTTGGCATGGTCCAGATTATTCATGACCTGGATCTCATTCTTCACCACCTCCTACCAAAAACATAGGTGCAGACAGACAGACAGACAGACAGACAGCCAGATGCAGAAGCAAACACAGATGCGGACACACACGGACACACAAACACAGACAAGCGAGCACACGCACACGATGAGAGGTGTCAGCTGTTCTTTGCTATGAGACAATGCATCTTCTCTTCTAGGTCAAATATTTCTCACCTAGGTGAGAAGTATTCCCTCTGCTTCTGTTCCAAGGGGGCTTGTAGTATACTAGTATTTACTAAAAATTGGAACTGAGCCCCTGCTTTTTATATCATGTGGCGTGGCTCTCACTGTTGCATCAAAATAGGACTAATTCATTATCATGACAGTGAACGTTAGGTGCTGTACCTTTTCTTTCAGACTCCTGGCTTTGATGACCTTCGCTGCCAAAGTGAGACCGGAAGAGTTTTCAACACATTTGTGTACCTGGCCAAAACGACCCCTTGAAGAGAGAGAGAGAAAAACATTTAATTTCCATAGTTACAGAGTAACAGTTCCCAACTCTATCATCTCAAATCGTACATCCTAGCCGCCTAGAAACAGCTGTGAAACAGGACAGTGATAGTGTTTTATGTTTCCATGACAAATCAAAAACTGAAAACGGAGAAGTTTTAGGACAGTGTTTTGCTTAATCTGTTATTTCATTAAATCGGAGCTGGGCTGTGTCTCCTCTTTGAAGACTTGGATTAACACTTAGTGATTAGCTACCAGCTGGCATCAGGGATACAGTTTCACATACCACTCAGTCCTGAAGTAAAAATAACTGCCGTGACTCTGAAGTTATGAACCAGGGGAGAGGAGAGGAGAGAGGGTTACGCAATTAAGCTTTATGGGAATTGAGAACCTCTCTCTCACTGACTTAGATCTGTGATAGATCAACTGGTCATCAATAGCTTTCTTTTTTTTTTTTTTACATAGATACTTGAAAAGTACGGTGCTCACCCGCCCAGGACCTCCTGCCAGTTGATGGTGTAGAAGTTGATGATCTGGTTGGGCTTGGCAGAAACGATGCGGTGATTAAAAGGAGCCACTGCAGGAGGAGTGGTGTCTAAAGTAGGAAGGGGGGCCAGAGAGAATAGATATAATCTGTTTTAATAAGTTATGAGGAATGTGAGAACACAGGAGCATCAGCTACAGTGAGGCTTTTGAAAGGGTGCATGGCTGCTATATTCAAGTTAGCACATTGTGTATTAACACGCCATGATAAACTACAGGCGCAGTTGTTGCCTAAATATTATTGAGGAGCAGTGGTGGAAAGTAAGTGAGTACATTTACTCAAGTACTGTACTTAAGTACAATTTTGAGGTACTTGTACTTTACTTGAGTAAATATTGTTCTTTTTACACCACTACATTTATTTAATAACTTTAGTTACTTTGCAGATTCAGATTATTAATACAAAATCTAGTCAACAAATAAATGACGATGTATTATAAAGATAAAACTTTAGTGATCCTCAGGGGGAAATTCATAAACTACCCAGCAGTATATAAAGTAATTAAAGAGCTCCACCTTTACCAGCTGCAGCATTAAAGTGATGAACACAGTGATGCATCTATTATTATAATCCAATAATATCACATTATTATATTATATTATATATTATAGTATGTTATAATATATTATTCCAAAATGGGTCATTCTGCATAATGAGTACTTTTACCTTTGGTACTTTAAATATGTTTTCATGCTAGTACTTTTGTACTTTTACTTCTTACTTATGTTTACTTCTTTAACAGTCTCCAACATGTAGATTTTACAATTGTAACAGTGGACTTTTTCTGGACTGAAAAACTGGGTTAAAACTGGGTAAATAAAAATCAAAATTTCAACATCCTACCATGATTAGTGTTGAGGAGTCCTGACTTACCAATAAAGTACCGCTCTGCGTCTTCATCATCCTCCTCTTCTGCATAATTTTCTGCATCGTTTTCCTTTCTTGCTCTCTTCACCCTTTGTTTTAGGTTTAACTGGAATTCAACTCCATCTGCCCTGAAGACGGCCCAGTCCTCAGACTTCAGCCTCTGGTCATCCCCCTTGTTGTCTTCCTTCTTCTTCTCCTCCTCCTCCTCCTCCTCCTCCTCCAGCTCCTCCACCACCACCTGACTCTTTGTGTGGTCCTCCACTACAAAGTGTTCCTCAGTCACAAAGGACTTGATACTTGTGCTGCTGACCTCTGATATTTGGTCCTGCTCGGCCTCTGGAGATGGGGAGGCATCTTTGTTGTCATCGCTGCTGGAAAAAAGTTGTGATGTTTTTTATTTGTTTTTTGTTTGTTTGCTTGTTTATTGTTTACTTTTGTTTCATTACAGCTTGTGTAATTTTGATACATACTGTAGATGTGGCTAAAGGCACAGTTTAATTGATCTTTGAAAAAAAAATATAATCCAACACCATTAAGAATTAAGTCATAATATCATGAAATGGCTTGATTATTGAAATATATACAGTATATATAATAAGCCAAGGCTAATGACAAATGACAACCTTGCCTACATTAGCTGTGAATAGTCCAAACTATCTTGCTAAGAGTTTTTTGTAGGATCTCTGAAATATAACTGTATCCATAACAGATAGATGAGGCTCTATTCCACTGAACTGCTGAGTTAAAAATATATGAAAAATAGTGAGGCAATAAGCTTAATATTTCTGTAGTCTAATGTGTAATCTGTCAATTGTTTTCTTGATTGAATGTTTGGCCTATAAAACATCAGAAAAATGTCCTTCACGATTCATGATCATCAAATGTTTTTCTCGTTCGACCAACAGCCCAAAATCCCAAAATTTACAATTTACTTATAAGGCAACATAAGGAAAGCCAGCTAATTCTCACATCAACTGTTTGGTATTTTTGCGTTAAAAATAACTTAAACGATTAGACAAGTATCAAAATATTCATCGATTTATGGACTAAACATAGTCAGTTAACATAAGACTACCTTGGAGCAGTCAGTTCTTTTTCGGCGTCATGTGCAGCTGGGAACTCTGAGGTTTTGGCTACTTCTTCAGCTGGAGAAGCAACCTCTTCCTTCTTTTCCTCTGGGACATAGAGCTTTTCTTCATCGTTCTCTTTCACCTGATCCTCCACATCAGGCTTAGGATCCTCCTCTGTAACCGCTGCCTCTGCCTCATGCACCTTTTCCCCAACCTCCTCCTCACTAACTGCCTCAACAGCCTCAAGTTTCTCAGCCGCAGCCACTTGGGAATCCTCACGCAGGTACAAGTAGCAAGCAGGGGCATCTGGCTGTCGATCTTTAGGGGACACTCCAGCCTCCAGATCCAAATATCCAGGGGTGAGCTGGTGACCTGACTTCTCTGCATTCTCCTGGTTGAGTTTCTGCACCTCTTCTAGAAGCAACACCTGCTTCTTCAGGGAGATATTTTCTGCAAAAAGTCCAAATAGAATTTGGATTCAGTCTCTCACAACCTGTTAAACATTCATCATAGCTTTCCAACAAATGAAGCTGCATAAACATTGAATTGTTTGTTTTGTCAAAGGTTATGGGGTAAATCATGAGGTTGCCCGATATTTCAATTTTGACCTTCTGAAATTTGTTTCTGTGTCACAGTATAAATGCTAGTCGACCACATGTAATATGTAATATCATTCTAACTAATTCTCTCATCGAAGCTTTGAGGGCAAATTCATGTTTTTATTTACATATTGCTGCTGCCGTGTCTCATTAATTATTTTAACTGGACACCGGAGTTTAAACACTGACAGAACTTTGTAGAACTGACAATATGTTGATCTCAGCACCTGCTGTGTCTGGGGGCTTCATCTTCTTTTGAGCTTTCAGACCCTTAGGGCTCAAACAGGGCTTATCTGCACCATCTTTACCTTTGTGGTCCTTCAACTGTGAAATACAAATAAAAAACAGTGAAATCTGGACAATATATCAACATTCAGTTTTTACATTCTCAAATCAATTATTTCAGTTAAAATGTTATATTAAAGGAATATTTAGATTTTTTTTTATCCACCAGAACTTTGCTTTATTATTCCTGTCTAAAATAAACAATTCAGCTAGATCACACTCGTACTATTTACTGTCCCAAAGCAAAAATGAAGGTAACAATGATTCTTCTCTTTGCCAAATGTAACTATAGCTATGCAAAAATCTCACAATGTTAGACGTTTCTTGTCAAGAAAATCAGCACAATATTCACAGTATGGAGGCAGCCCTTTAAGCTAAAACATGAAGAACAAGGTGCCAGTCTGAAGCCAGAAATGCAAAAGCGCATACAGTATACTTGCATATTATAAATAAAAAGATAAATTCCTGTATACATACAGACTATAAGCACAATAAACCTACAAAGTTTCCACATTTACGAGAGGTGAGGAAATGCTTTGGTCCATGGAGCTTTATCTTGTGAGGCTGTGGAGAACGGGGCTCACATGCAGGAATTATCTCCTGATTCCCTTTACTGGCTTTATTAGAGGAAGGATTCTAGTAAAAAGAAGATGGGAATGCTTAGTAGGGTTATTTGAATGCACATGGAATGGAAGAAATATCACATATGAGAATGAATGTCAACAAGAGAGACAAGAGGTTGATGACGATGTTAGGATAACATGTAACACACACATGACAAATGAATCAAAAATCAAATGAATAATTCAATGAAATGACAGCGACAGTTTGATTTGATGAAGTTAGGTTCACATGTCAAACACACAACACAACAAATGAATCAAATCAAATTAATCAATCAATGAAATGACAGATAAAATAATTTTTAAAAAAGGCTAAATATAATCAACACTTTTTCAGCTAACAGATTAGCACATTTATTGCACATCTCCTATGCACAGATTGACTTGTATCATGGCATGCCTTTGATTATTCATAACAGATGGATAGACAGCAGCAGGGCAGTGAATTTATAGCTTATCACTTGTCGTACTCAGCGATGGAATGCAATGCCGACCCTGAGCGGAAAATATTACAAGTGACCGAAGGCTGTTGTTCAAATTTCTAAGCTGAGGAAACTCACTAAACACTCTCTGATCAGGTTAGCATGGAATAACCTGTCTTGAACCCATGGTGTCTCACATTTGTTCTCTGAATGCTGTCATGAGATAAACAGTAGAGGGGATATTTAGAGTGCAGTGTTTCCCCAGTGACAGCAGTGTTTTCTGGAGTTCAGAACTCCGATTGGTAGATTGGGGAGAGCGTGGAGAGGCCGTAGTAACAGGAATTACTTGTAAGATATCTCACACCTCTAGAGGTGGAGGAAGATGGAGCCACCACCTGACAAGTGCTCTGACGACCACAGAAATTCCCTGAAATGTGAGTCACACGAAAGTCATTGGGTTGGTATGTGGTCATTAATCATCAGGATATAATATAGCCATAAAATTATGATCCAAAATTATAGTTGGCTTGAATTCAGTCATATCTTAATTTAACACAAATATGAATGCAAAAAGCTGACTGCACTGTTGTACACTGTGCACTATAACAAGTATTCCTTCAAGTTTATGTGATAACCTTGTCACGTGACGTCACAACCACTCAGGTGAGTTTGCTCTTTGCTTGTAGGTCATAGTGGAGAAGAGATATGACTCTAACCTCAGCAGTTACGGAAATGATAGGAGTATGGCGATAACGTGCTTTAGGGAGTCTGTAAGTGCAGCTCATGCCTTCGATGCCAAGCAGCACTTAGTGACCTTTATATAGGGCCATGGTCTGACTTATGATTGTATAATGAAGTCAAAAACCTCAGGTTTGATTTGGAGGTGACTTCAGTGTCACAGGAATTAGAAAGCATTTAATTCAGCCAAGCCAAAGTTGAAACTTAAGACATTAAGTTAAAAATGTAAGTTCCACATCCTGACATACAAGTGCAAAGCACAGTGGAACAACAGTAACCTCACTGATATTTACATAAGTACATATTTACTCTTTTACTTCTCTGAACATATACCAGCAATTGCTGGAACACAGCATGCCGTGTTAAATACAGACATTTATTGGAACCTCTAAATCAAAGGTGCTTTGACAGCATTAACAGCAGGACTCCCAATAACATTTTATGAAGAGCTATTTTGTGCTGAAGTTAAATAATTTGCAAAGAATCACATGGCATAGACTTTAGGCAGTACCCACTGTTACCGCTTTACAATAGAGGGTAACATGTAAAACACACCATGTCCGAACTGGCACAGAATTGAATTGGACACAAGTAAGATTAACAGTGTTCACAAAGCAGATACACGGCAGATATGTGACTTGTTTACGTGAGTTAGTGAAAGAAACAAATTACTAATGAGAGATGGGGAGAAAGACTGACTCATCACAATTTGTTGACACCTGACTCTTGGTGAGCTGAAGGGGTTAAAGCCCTTTTAGACCACAAACACTGCAGCCCAGATTCAAAAACAGCATTTCAAAACCAGGACACTCACATTTCACCCCTGGCCTCACACCGGCCCTCTCGTGCCCAGCCAGGGGAGTCCCAGTATGAGCCTCATGCCAAGGAGGCCACGTTGCACTCAGCATGGGTAGAGGGCCAACAAGTATAAATGTGAGATCAATTGGGGTTTTATATAAGCTATGAGTGACATATTTATTGTGCAGTAGTTTACATAACACTATAAGATTAGCGTTCTTAATTACTTTACCATCAATCAGCAGTTGGCAAGTGTAAACACGCCAAATCCCAGACACTACCTATTACCCTAGCCCATAATATGGGTAATTTAACACGCAAGCCAAGTCACATTCATCGGCAAGAGAACTGTTGGGGTGGTCAACTTTGCTGCTATGATCATTTTCACATGTTCTGCCAACACAACAACGAGATCTTTTTAAGATCTAAGAAATCAAAGTCAGCATGGAAAATATGGAGCATCTTCTGCTACAGCGGCAAGAACGAGACTAGATGTCCTAAGTGATGAATGGGCTGTGATACATGGCAACACCTTTAGAAACTTAAAAATGTCAAATGTACACTTTAGAATCTAAACTGACAAAATATCAAACCCTTAATCCATATCAACAATATTTGGATTATATTTCTCCAAAACCTACTGTATGCAAAAGCAACATAATGCTGCCTTTGCACATTTGGCCGTACAGCAGATACACACTTGAAGCAATTTTTGAGTTTCAGCATGTTATTTCTTAGTCTCACCTTGTCAGGCTTCTTGTTTATTGTGTCTGTAGATGATTTCCTCTTAATGGCTTGCTTGCCTTTATTGTCTTTGAGCTTAGAGCCCTTCCGAGCTGCAGGGCCTTTGAACATCAGCTCCATAACCCTGGAACTCTTCACCGTCTCCCCAATGAAGCTGATCATCTGCTGCATGCTAAGGACCAGTTTTTCCATCCCTTCGAGCTTCTGAGCCTGCTGCTCGGACCGCTGGTTCACCACCGACATTACCGTGCTCATCTCCTGACATATCTCCCTCACCTCTCGCCCCATGACCTGGGTCTGGTTCACCATCCTGGGTGGAAAATGGATCTCCTCCTTGTCTACCTTCAATTCCTCCATATCCTTTTCAATGCCATCAATGTCCTGAGACATCCCATCTAGTCGGTTGAGGACCTTTTCTTGAATGTTGATGAGCTTGTCCATCTTGCTGCTCAGTGACTCTATCCGTTTTTGGATGATGTCAAAGCTTGCACTGCTGCAATCTCCTACTGTGTTCATTACTAAGGAACTCATGGCTTCCGGTGATATAAAAATCACGTTAAGACACCAACTTGAGACAAAAATAGGACCAATAACGTCCGTGAAACAGACGAAAAGACTTTTTCAAAAATCGTAGCCAGCTCTTCCCTTCTGTGCTCCCTGTTGGTGTGCAAGCTAATTAAGAAAAGTGAAACAGTGCAACAGGAGGGATTCAAAATCAAAAATCACTAATCACCAGCAATGCAGATGAAGATTTGAAACCTCTACAACTGCAAACTCTGGTAAAGTCAGCTCTGACTAGTATTAAGTTTTAAAAAAAACTTCTCTGTTTTTCTCACACTTTATCCCTGGCGCCTGCTTCTCTCCACACTAGAAATGGTATTAAGAATGAAGTGAGCTGGTGTCCCTAAATGTAAATGGACAGCCTACGTCAGCAGGGGTCAAGTGTTTGGGGTGGGGGCTTGGCACTGGTTGGGCTATGAGACATTTGAGAGCCTTTAAGTGTTAAGCCTACCACCGTCACTCTCCTGCTAGGTGTCAAAATGGTCACTGTACACAGTACTTCTGCAGTGTGTAAGACAAGCGTGACAATGCGCATTCATTTTTTCCGTTTTTTTCCTGACAATGACATTAACTGGTTGGAACAGATGGACACGCCTCTCAACACAGTACAAGTTGTGTTGACAATGAAAAAGTAATATTCAAATAATATTCATGGGATTAAAAAGTCTGAAAGGACTAGGCTGCTGGTCATTTGTCACTGCTGTATATGGGTCTGTCTGTGTACAATTGTGAATGAGAACCATATTGCAATGCAAATTCCCTCTTTATCTCTTGAATGCCTGTAACTTGCACCAAGTGTCAAGGGAAAGAAGAAGCCTGTGGCTCCTGGCTAAGGGGACCTACAGTAAGATGTTTAGCCCTTCTGCTGAAAGAAGAGACACGGGATTATTTATACGATGCCCTACTGACTGACAAAAACATCCACTGATAACCTTCCTTAAGAGAGTAAGGGATCAATTTTAACTTAGCTCTTGTAATATGACCGGAATCCATGTTGCCCATGAATCAAAATATGTATGATTAATTCTAACAAGTGACATGTGTTTATGTCAACTCACAGAGTATAAACAGATATTAAATTCCTAAGCAAACACTGAACTACATCAGAGAATAAATACTATAGTCAAAATTATTAACTACATGCTGCAATGCACATATGGTGGGTTACTCAAGCTATTTCCTGACAACTTTGCCTTCACAAACTTTGAAAACTCATTTTGTCGCCATAAATTCATGGATGATAGAGCTTAGGAGGAATCCAGTTTTGCTCAAGCCACCAGCTTTGCTCAAGCCACCATGAAATACAACAGAGGCACAGACTGCGGTGACCTCAGCCAAGCTCTTCTCACTCCTGTGGCTCAAACCAAAATCTGGGCTCAGGGGTGCAGGGAACCGAAGAGGGGTGTGAACTTGGTAGAGAAAGTGGAGTTGAGTCAGGTAAGGTGAGGGAAGGGAAGGGATAGAGTTTACCTGTCAGCTCATGTTTCATGACAAGTCACCGCATCAAGTTTGCATATTACGCTCTTTCACTTGCGCAGGATGGCTACAGCGGAAAGAACAAGTGACTGTCACAGCAGAAACAGATGGGAGTGAGACCAACCATCAATCATTCAAGGAGAGACAGGGACGCTCACACCTGTCATTGGATGCCAGCAGATGACAGACAACATAGGTCATTTGCAGCA
Source organism: Siniperca chuatsi (assembly GCF_020085105.1). NCBI lineage: Eukaryota > Metazoa > Chordata > Actinopteri > Centrarchiformes > Sinipercidae > Siniperca > Siniperca chuatsi. Next base: position 13,175,909 of record NC_058054.1, on the reverse strand, counting down.
TTGTTGTGTCAATTTGAGCGGCATGGACAGACAACTTTCTTATGTAGTCGTGTGCATGGAACAGACTGGATTTTTTTCCACACAAGCAGCAAGAAGAATTTAAAGTATTTCTTTACAAATGTAAATAAAAAGACAAAAAGAAATGGATTCTGCCACACAGCATTGTTAAATCTGTTATTTTGCTGCAGATTAATGGATAGCACGCATGACTACGATGGCATCACATTATATCTGTCATTGCTTAAAGGTAGAGGGGACTTTAAGGATATCAAACCCAGCAGGGGTTATAAACAGACCTTTGGCGTCTGAGGCCTATGACACAAAGCAAATATCAAGTGTATATCACTTACACTTTACAGTGAAACTAACGCCAAAGAAAGTAACAGCATCATGACCGGTGCTCAAAGTCCTCTCTCACCGTCTTTGCCAAGCACAAGTATGTGTACACACAGCCTGAGCACACAAGGTGGCAGCTGAGAAATCTCTGCCCCGTCTATTGGTGCATGATTAAAATGTTGTTTAGTTAATGTGACAGCAAAATTATTAGCATGTTTTGAGGCATTTGTCAAACTGCATGTATGTTCAGAAGGCAAATAATGAACAAATACTTCCATGTTTGTGTGTCCGTGTGCCCTGGCTGACCTTGCAGTTTGAACACCTACTACTTATGGATATCAAGAGTGGAAAAGATTTAAAGGTAAAGTGATATACAGCAGAGGGCTTAGCTCCTTTAAATAGTAAAACTTCAAACTTTTAAGGTCACCATGCATCCTTTGTAACCCTAATAATTATGAAACCAGTATCTTTTATTTTTTGCTGTTGTTTTATGGTGTAAAGTGTCTTTAGTACATAGAAACATACCCCATAAATCAAATTTATTATCAATATCAAGGTAAATAGTAGGGCTGGCAATGATTATTTTCATTTTTGATTAATCTGCCAATTATTTGCTTAATTACTCGATTAATTGCTTGGTGTAGGTAATGTCAAATAAATGCTTGTCACAGTTTCCCAGAGCCCATGTCTGACATCTTATTTTTGTCTGTCCAACCCCAAAACCCAAAGATCAATCTACAATGATATGGACAGAGAAAGCAAATCCTAACATTTAAGAAGCTGGGACCAGAGAATATTTGGCATTTTTGCTTAAAAAAACCCCAAAACAATGAATCAATTATTAAAATAGCAGATTAATTTCCTCTAATTTAATCAACTAATCAAAGAATCGACTACTTGTTGCAGCTTTAATAAATTGTTGTTAATTATAGGTCAATAGGGCACCTCATTATAACATATATAATTATGAGACCATTTGACCACAAATAACAAAAAATCCAAATAAATGAAGGTCTCAGGGACATTTTTATAGCAAACAACTGCTTGAAGTCATAAACAATAATTACAGCATAATAGGTTTTATACACCAAATAAAGTATATAAGTCTATATAAGTATAAAGTCTATAACCTCCTGTGAGTACACATGAGAGCAAAAAGACAAAAATGCACATTTTTCTGTACTTTTTCTGAACAATCAGAACTTGTGGGAAGTTATATGACTGAATAATGTGATCTGCATGGCCTTCTGCATGAGGCTATTTGTTTGGCACTGGGACAAGGTGAACTGTTAAAAATGGAGCACGACCTCCCTAACAGAGAACACAATGTCCTGGGAAGCACCAGGACTGTACTGTGGCTACTGTCCAGTCATCTCTCCAGTCTCCACTCACACATCGCACAGCCTGCCAACTCTGGCTATACTTTCTCTCGGAAACTTGTGGGCCTAAATGTGTGTGGCAGCGATGAAACTTAACTCCTCGTGCTAATGTCTAAGACGTCTCTTTCCCCATCATTTCATGTTTTCTCTTGGCATGTAAGCACAGTTTGCTGCTGCACTTTGACAGAATTTTTGGGTTTGTTTATATGAGGCTAGAAAAACTACATTATGCTGATTCAATACACTGACTCCCCACATAGCCTACATGCATACAAATACATGCCTGTTTGCCTTGTGAAATGTAATAAATGTTCATGTTATCCCATCCAAGCTAAAGAGACTGCATAAGATCTGCACTGATGCCTTTTCGAATTGGACACGCACAGAGGAACTAAATTATGTGAAACTGTATGTGCCTGGTCCAATTATCCTCTAACTAGGTTTTTATTTTGAACAGCAGGTGGCATTGTTCATCTGTATAAAGAATGAACAGGGAGACTCTGGAGCTCAAAAGTCAGATGTAAAGTGATACTCAAAATCTTTTAAGTTTGAAAAAAAGTATGTACAAAAAAGTTACATCTATATAAACTTCTCAAACCACTCCTGCAGCGAAATCGAAGGTTTCCTGACCAGAGGAAGAGCAGGAGGCGGACACTCAAGTCACAAACGAATATGTGTGTATGCTCACGAGCTAGAAAGGACATGTTTGAGCATTGGGACAGCGGCAGTGTTTTTAGCCATATTAACATACATATGTGTCGTAGAGAAGATGTTTATGAAGCAGGAGTGGTACTAATTTTTGTTGCATTAGGGCTGCAACTCAGGATTATTTGGTTATTATTGGTTGATAAAATGTCCAAAAACAGTTAAAAAAAAAAATAAATGTAAAATAAATTGTCTGTAACAATTTCTTAGAGCCCATGTTAAAGCGTTTAAATTGCCTGTTTTGTCTGACCAACAGTTGAAAACCCAAAAGTACCAAAAGTACTCAGTTTACTACCATAGAGGACTAAGAAAAGCAAATATTTGCATTTGAGAAGCTGGACCTGCATTTGGGGCATTTTTGTCACCTGCTATATTTCACCTAATTGATTAATCAATTAATTGTTTCAGCTCTATGGTGCATCACTGACTTTTCACAAGGATTATGTGTATTCATATTAAAATGGTTTAAGTGAGGATGACACATGAAATCTTATGTAACTCGCCGCTGCTCAGAAATTTTAAAAAGAGCTATTGACATTTTTATTTCTATTCAGCACACGTAATCTTACTTGTACTTGAGAAATAACTGCAGTCAAGTACGGTGCCTCTACTTGAGGAAGATATTCCCAGATGCACTATTATTACCAGTATGGACATTTAAGAAGCGCTTTACATTGAGGATGTCATAAAGGGTATTAAAGGTTGGCGACAGAATGCAAAGAAAGCTTAGTCACATACTTGTGGATCTACTACAGTAAATGTCAGTGTGGATCTTCTAAATGCCAAGGGAGGAATGGAAACCCGAGAGCGTGAGAGGGCTTCAGCTTGTCTCTGAGGCGTACTATTATGGCATTAAGGATAACTGCGGTATGTGTGTATTTATAAAGATGTGTAGTGTGTGTTCATACTGAGGCAGAATTCTCTGTGTACAAATAACCAGTCTACAAAGTGAAACAGGGAAAGTGAGAATGGGCCATATCTAATGGTTTTGATGCAAACAAATAACTGGAACAGATATCCTACAGTAAATATATCTGAAAAGGTTTCAGGCCTGTTGCTTTTCCTACCACAAGGCAAAGCAATAGTGATGTCACCATTGTACTACACATACTGTATAGTAATGCTACGTCACAGAAGCAATGTGGACATTTTTAATCACTAGATGGCAGCAGAAGCAGGATTTTCAAGCTGTGTTTCATCACCTTGAAACACTGCGGTGTGCCTGTCAGGCTCTACCACTAGAGGTCACTGTACCTTCTCTAAACTCTGCACTCATGAACACCACCAACCCTTTATCTCATGTTTTATCCTTCCTGCTGCTATCCGTAACATAGCAAAACACATATGCATCATATTTACCAGTGTCACCTTTCACTGAGCATCACATGCTGAAAGGATTGCCCACCATATGTTGAGCTAACTAATTAGATGTGACATTTAGCTGGAAGATAATATAGGAAAAGTGTGTGCAAGAGTAAGCACTTAATTGTCCATAATGCACAAATAAAAGTAAAGACAACGCCAAGATGGCTTAATATGCAGCTATTAAAAGTAAGTGCTTAAAAGTGTCTAGACAAATCAGAAATGTATAAAGTGATGTTATAATTAAACAAAAAATAAGAATAAATTACATACAAAGTAACATATCCATTATATAAAAATATCTAATCATAATATGTTAATATATATTATAATACAAAATGAATGCATTGTACCTGTCAAATAAACCTAATTAAGTACAGAAATGTACTATTAATAGCTGTTAAAAAAATAAACAGACAGCTTGTTTGTTGTCTGAGGTTAAAGTAATTATAACACTATGATTAAAGAGGAAACCCATTTCCATCATCAGAATTGGCCCTCTCATAAGAAGCGGCAGAGAGCCTGCTCTACATGAAATTTGATGCTACAATACAACACAACAGCAGCATGCCTCTGCTCCCTGCTGGCAACTCATGTCTTGTGTCAAATGGAACTTGTGGGCTGGATCTTGCCCACAGAATTCAAAGTCTTGTCATCAGTTATAAATCATGTATTTGATGCCAAATGTGCATCATAGCCTCTTCCAAGGAAACTAAGAATAACATCAATAAGACTAAACAGAACAAATAAAGTGGAAGCAAGGATACTAGCTGTCTCTTGTGCCCATTTTAATAACATGGCTTTATGTTTAATCAACAACCTCAAGATTTCATTCTCACCATCTTTAACATACTTAACATACATATTTCTCTACTACTAAACATGTCAGGTGTTTTTTACCTACTGTAACTCACTGATTTTACAAATATAGGTGCTTCTCAGAGTATAGACCGTCCAAATGAAGTGCAGTACAATAGAAGTAGAAAGAAAAAAAATCAAAACAATGTGTCAGTAAAGACTTTTTGAAATGACTATTTCACCAGCCTAATGGGACATTCCTATGAGGACAGTGAGATTATCAAGTAAGGGAGATTATTAAATGTTGGAGCTCCATCAGCTGCTGCCATACCCTCTGAAGACAGTACAACATTGTTAACAGGATCGATAGTATTAGTAACTGATCGTGGCATTCTGTTTAAAGGCCATCACGAAGCAATCGCACAACTATCCATCATTGTTCCAGAGAAAAAGCAAACTGAGCTCTGAATACAATAAATTGCGATTTTATGCAGCATACATTACATTCCCATTTGTCTGATGCTTACTATACAGGTATAAAACAATCATATGTTAATGCCAACATGACCCAAACATGTTTTCCTCCAAAAACGTTTGAGCAGCATGGCCATGGACCTAGCATCCTAAAGAAATCTTATGCAGGTGTTAGCAAATCAAGAAAAGTCCTGACATAAACTGAGCTTTTGTCCTGTATTCTCTCAGTAGGACTTGTAACAATAAAATTGAGTGCATTTTCAATAGAATACAACTTTACTGTCCTCAAAGGTAGAAAATTGTATCTGACCATCTGGCAGTTCATTAAAACATTAACACAACACTGACAATATGAAGTTTTGGGAATTATTGGTCCATCCAGCTGGTTCCTCTGCTAATGTTTGAATATTATTCAACAAGTCAAACAGCCTTGTATATACCTGAATGGCGGGTGGAGTGGATGCTCTGTGCCTCCTCCTGTAGCAGAGTAGATCGCACAGCCTGCGCCAGAGGTAGGATGCGACCAGACACATGCTGTTGACTAGCCAAATCTCCCAGCCTGTGACAAAGTTTTCCATGGCTTTAACTTTACTCTTCATCCTTCTTCTATAGCCTTGCTCTTCCTATCTTTAGCTACAAAGGAACTCTTGGAGCTTTGGGAGAAGAGTCTCAAGTGGAGACTTAGAGGAGATGACACTTCCTTCCCAGGGTATGGACCGCCCAAACATTAATACTACACCATCCTCCACAGCTTCTGTTAATTCAGTCAGTGCCCCACTCACATCAGCACTTAGGAGCCAAAGGATGGGCAGTTTGTCCTCGTGACAAAAGAGTGACAGGTGCCAGCAAAGGGTGTGTGAGAGACACGCTCTCTCTCACTTTATCTAATCCTTCCAGCTTCGCTAGAAAGCAGGACTTTTATTCTCCTCTCTGAATAAACTATATGACACAGTCCACCGAAAGCAAAATTAATCTTCAACACAGTTCTGATATTGAAACTGAGAGAATTGTGATAGGGGGTCTAGTCTCTCTGTCAACACAGACACTTGGATGTGGTGTAAATAAATAGCCTGTGCTATTGGATTACTGCTCCAAATGTCACACAGACATTCATTTGGGGGCTTACACAGTCTCAGCTGAAGCAATCTTACATTGTTTAATCCTAAATTTTAGCATGTTGTGTGCATACAAATATAACAAACATTATTAAATGCCAATCCAAATGAACAATTAAGGCATAGATTATTTAATAAATGAGGGATGGTACCTCTGAGGATTTTTAAACTGAACCACATAATCTGTATTGTGCAACAATGACACTTTAGGTGTGAAAACCATTTGGCAACAATGCCAAGAAAGCATCATCTGGCTGACAGTAGCCAATCACAGCTATGTACGGCATGTCTGGAAATCTCGCCGGCCTCCTCTGGCTTCACCACTGGCTCTGCCAAATGCAATAATGAGCTCACTTCTGGATGAGAGCTGTGCTCTCACTGCTCAAATGAATTTCTTGGCTGCCGTGTAGGGGAAAAAAAGCAAAACCCGTCTTAGATTACTCACAATGTCTCAGTTTTCTCTATGTTAGACAGCTTATGTTACATCTGCAACATGTGATTAATTGAATCCCAGACTACATGCTTTACAGTATTTTGGCACTCTTTGGTTATCACATCATTTGGTACTTTTTACTATAAAGAGAGCAGCAGCAGTGAAGTTTCTGCTGAAAATTAAGTAAATGCACCTGTACATTGTTACAGCATTCCTGTTATTTAAAAATGTGACTTTTACCATCCTCTGCTGGTGCTCCTGCAGACTCAAAAGACTCATTCAAAAAAGACAAAACACTGTACATGAATACTCCCTGACATAGCCTGCATATATTTTATATGGGGTTCATGAGCTACATGGATACCTCTGGATCAAACTTCATCTCCCAGAAGCAGCGCATGGTTTTCACCTTCTCCAAGTAGGGGAATAAGGCCAGCTTGGTCATGTTTCGGCTGATGGCACACTGATGAACTGACTTCAGCTTGGCCATTCTCCCTGAGGGGGACACTTGGCTGCCAGCCCTTTCTTTCTGAGCTCTCTCTCCGTCTTGCCGGCCTGGTTGACCTTTCTGGTGTGTTTCTCTTGGCCTGGTCTTTTATCTGAGCAGAGAAGGAGAGAAAGACAGTGAAGGGCTGCCGTTAAGTACCACTAACTTTGTAAGAAAATAGCAGCATTAAATCAGTTCAGTTTGTTCTGCTTCTTCTCCATAATAAAGTACCATAATATTGTATGCTTTTATCTTTTGTAGTATGGAGAACCTTGAGGGTCTTGCATGGTAATTAAATAGCTCATTAAGTGAAGCCAACAGATATTTAGCCACAGTGTTAAAATAAAGCAACAAGCATTGTGAAGGTGTCACGTTGAGCTCTGGGTAATTGTGATGACATTTCTCTTCTTGATTAATGGGGGGCGGGGGGGAAATCAGCAGATTCAGCATAATGAAAATAATCACTAGTTGCAGTCCTTTACAAAATAGTTAAAATTAGCTATACCTTAACCAACAGTAAAATCCTACTTTTACTTTAATGCATGAGTAATAATTATCGAACATAATATATAATAGTATAACATGTCACAGGGGACATTTTTCTGCATTGAGTAGGCCTACTTTTACTTTTAATACTTTAAGTACATTTTCCTGATTATACTTACATACTTTTAGTTGTGTAACATTTTTAATGCAGGACTTTTACTTGTAACAGAGTATTTGTACAGTGTGATATTAGTACTTTTACTGATCTGAAAAGGACCACCACTGGCCTTGTTGGTAATTCAGCCTTGTCAAACTAATATAAATTAATGAAGTGTCCTCCAAACTCCATGGCCAAAATAACTGAGACACGTGCTGCATTCACGTACTACAGCCTATAGGAAAAAACAAGTTTCCCTTGAGCCCATTCAAGTTTTGAAATAACTGCTACAGTCACATTTTATTTGCAAAGTTAGCCACACTTAGCATCCCAACGGTTAAACCAAAAACAACCCAACTGCAATTACGGTGTCCATCTTTACGTAGCCTAGCGTTTGTCCCGAAAACATAAATTAGAACATAAATATCCTAAAGTCGGACCGTCCCATCAGCACGTGAATGCACAGCGAGGATATGAAAGGAAGTCCACTAAAAAAATAATTTAATATAATCTTAATATAATAATAAACGTCATATTCAACTAGTAAAAAGTGAAAGTCGCATCTGGGCAATAACGTTTATGCAAAAACAACTTTCCAACGGTTAATCTCGAAACGGTGTTTAGTCACGTGATTAAAGGTCAAAAGTTTCGCGGGAATCAACATGGCGAACGAGATGACAACTACAGCACCGGATTCGGTGCAATGTCCCGTTTGTTTTAAAGACTTTAAGCCTGCCACAATTAACGGACACCTCGACGCGTGTCTGCTGAAAAGCGTTACCGACAGCAGTCCGTCCACAACAGACGACAGCGAGCCTCCTTTAAAGAAATCTCGCATTACTGCGGAGGCTGAACCACCCAGCCCCCGTGTCAACAAAACGGTGGCCAGCTCCTCATCCATGGCTGGTACGCCGTCATCTGCGGTATTTTCTCTGTTTCAGACCAACAAGACTAAAGTTTCAGTTCAGAGTGAACGGAGTGGGTTGTTTTCAGGTAAACAAACTGCTGCCACTGCTGTCAACAAGGGAATTAAACGTAATTTGCTGAGCGAGGCAGAACCTGGACCAGCAGGTACAGAGAATCTGAAGTGCCAACCCTCCGGATCAAACGGACATGCTTTGAAGACATCAAATGATTTATCGCCACGGACACTGCTAACGATAGACAAGCCTTTGGCGGAGATACTGAGACCAAACACGCTGGAGGAATACTTTGGTCAAAGTAAAGTTGTAGGCCAGCACTCACTCTTCCGGTCACTCCTGGACTCCCAGGAAATACCATCTATGATCCTCTGGGGACCGCCGGGATGCGGAAAGGTGGGGTGGTGACGACTGAGATGGAGCATCCCCTACCCTCAGTTCATTTCCCTTCTGTTTTACATGTAATGCATGATTTCCACAACAGCCTAATGCTTTAAAATGTCTTTAATATTCTTAAAATTACATATATCCCTTCTCCCTCCATTAAAAAAAACCCTCTAGAATCTATGAATGAGCAAATATTTTTCATATTAAAAGTTTAACTACTTTACTACAAGATGTTTCCTACTTCACTGAGAAGTTAATTCTCAGTGTATATGTGCACTGGCGGCTTCAAGTTTCTACATCACACTTGTGTAAGCTCAGCTGCATACTGGCCCACGATTGGCTTCCAAACTGTGATGTCACAAATCATGCTTTTATGTACAGGTGTTAAACTCAGATTTAGGGTGCCCACAGGGCAGATTAAAGTGAAAACGGCCAACTCTGCACGTACTTCATTGTGCACAGCTAAGTTCAAACATCCAACTAGAGTAAAAAATAAAAATGAAATAAAATTTTTGAGAGAAGGGAGACGTTAAGATATTTAGCACACTAACTATAGGGCTGCAACTAAGATTATCATCGCTATCAATTATTTATCATCATCGGTTAATCTGTTGATTATTTTATAGATTAATCACTTGGTCTACAAAGTGACATAAATAGAGAAAAATGTCAATTGTTTGCAAAGATTATTTTCACTGTCAGTTTTTTTTTTTGATTAAATTTTTGATTAATCGTTTAATCTATAAAATGTTAGGAAAATGTCCATCATGACATCTTAAATGATGAATGTCCATCTAACAGTTCAAAAGCAAAAGGAGCTGTATGCGACATTCACTGCCACTAAATGTCCCACTTGAGCAGCAGCACCAAAACAAATGGGCTACAGCCTACCAAACTCTATTGAGAAAAACAGTCATTTTACCTCGCAGATCACCGTAAAACACACTTCATTCAAACTGGACAGAAACAAAATAAAACTCACCAAACCTTTGTCTTTCTACTGTTCCAACAATCACTAACTCTGGTTTGGTCGAAATAAACCCTTAATTTACCGCGTTAGATGAGAAAAGAACCGGCCGTTATATCGCTCTCCTCACAGACGAACAAGGCAGCTACCAAAACAAAGAACAGAGAAGCTCGGATGACAACACTTATGGAGGGAGTGTGACATCATTCTCTGCTCAGGACGCCATTACTCCACCCTATCTTTACATAGCAAATACTTGTTTGCGGCTATATTAATGTTCAGAATCACGTATACAGAACCTTTAATTTACAATGATGTAAAACTGATAAAAGAGAAGCAGGAACCAGTGAATGTTTTCTTTTTTCTTGATAAATTACTTCAATGATTAATTAATGATTCAAATTGTTGTCAGTGTTTGCAGTCAATTATCTAACTAATCAATTCACCACTAAGTAGCTATAATAAGCAGTTCCTATAAGTAGTAGTACTGTAAGAGTACCGAGAAGCACTCTTTCCTTAAACAATATTTCTTTCACATACCTTACTGTTTCCTGTATTTTTTGTTTTATTCTTCAACTAAAACTTACTCAACTAAAACTCTTAGCGTTGATGTTTATTGCTCTTCCCTCTACTGCACTTGATAAAGAGAGAGTTGAAACTTTTACAGCATGTTGAGTACGTTATTCTTTCTCTGGCTGCCAGGTTGGTGCTTGCAATCTGAATACAGCATGTTAATGACTTCTTTGGTATGCCAGGCTACTAGGTTGGATTGTCGTACAGCAGCTCGCCATACTTAGACTTTGTCAACATGCTTTAGTAATACTTACCTCTTTAACTCCCTCTGTCAGTTGTCTTGCAGCGTTCAGGTTTCACAATTGAAGTGTTATTTTTGGAGCTTGTTATAAGAATTTACAGTGAAGACTAGATTTGCGAGGCCTTCAAAGGAAGGTACATTATATCACCTGAAAAATCAAATGAATGGCTCAAAAACTGGAGATTAAAGATGCCATATAGGTGCTAATAATTATTAACATACTCCCACATTGTTAAGTAGAAAATGTTTTCACATCGTTTTTTTTTGTAGGTGTGGGGTAATGTTAGTTTTGGAGTTTAGATTCCAGAGAAGGCATTGCATATAGTTTAATCAAAAGACTTTGTATTGTGTTTTGTTGTCTTGCAGACCACTCTAGCGCACATAATTGCCAGCACCAGTAAAAAGGAGGGAACAGCTCGTTTTGTCACTCTGTCTGCCACCAGCACTTCCACCAATGAAGTCCGAGAGGTGATCAAGCAGGCGCAGAACGAGCTCCGACTGTGCAAGAGGAAGACCATCCTGTTCATTGATGAAATTCACCGTTTCAACAAATCCCAACAGGTGGAGTATTGAATCGGAATCAGTGTTTGGATTGTAAGCTACAACTCCAAAATCCAGCCAGTATTTAAAATAACTATTGAGGCAGAATGACAAAACTGGTATTTAAAGCTAGAGTGCGGGACTTTTACATATAAATGAACATCTGTTACATTCAAGCCCTTGCCAAACGAGTTCACACAATGCTGATTAAACCTATCACCGCCAGGTAAATCTCTCTGTATTTCGCAGTATACCGAATTTTTAAATCTGGTGTCTGTGGCAACATTCCCGCACTGGCGCACCGGTACTGATGCGTTTTACGCAATTTTGGGAAATATGATTATTCGCGTTCTTGCTGAGAATAAGATAAGACTGATACCACTCTCATGTCTGTCAGTTAAATATGAAACTACAACCAAGAGAGGGTTAGCTTAGCATAAAGACTGGAAACAGAGGGAAACAGCTATCCTGGCTCTGTGCAAAGGTAAAAATATAAAAAAGTTTAATCTGTACAAAAACCGAAGTGTAAAAATGACCAGTTGTAAATAGTAAATGGACTGTACTTGTATAGCGCCTCTCTAGTCTCCTGACTACTCAAAGCGCTTTACACTACATGTCACATTCACCGCATTCGCACACACTCATACACTGATGGCAGAAGCTACCTTGCAAGGTGCCAACTGCTCATCAGAAAGAAACTAATCATTCACACACACTCACACACTGATGGCGCAGCCTTCTACAGCAATTTATGGTTCAGTATCTTGCCCAAGGACAAGGACACTTCGACACGCGTGCTGGGGGAAGCCGGGGAACGAACCGCCGTTGTAAGGGGGCTTATGTGCTGAGCTGTTAAGATAAAAATGTTTTATGATGTTATTCCCCTTGCCAAACCAGTCCAAATTTAATAGTTTGTAGCCTAGCCTGTGTACAGCCTATCATGAGAATGTGCACGCTCAAAATAAACACTACATTGATCCCCTCTCAAACAATACTCCCCAGTTGTTTGATTCTTGGAAAACATATATTATTGTTTGTTAGGATCTATTTTTTCTTCTACTGACTATTTTGCTTCTAAAACTGAATATGTGTGTACAGATAATTGTTTTTATTTAATTTTAGAGCATGAGTAGCACTAATTGTTTTTCAGTTAACTTATTCACAAAATTTTAAATTGAGGTTTGAGGTTTAGTCTCTTTGTTCAGTTAAAATGCCAACATACAGTAGCTCATTCAGGGCTCTGCTTGCTTCCTATACTTTAGATACAAGATACAAGATAGATTTATTGATAGTTTGACAATACAGGGATGTATAATGAGATTTTATTTTGTAGTTCCCTTTATGCTACTCAAAAAAAATTATATACAGTAGATCAGTGAATAAATAATAAGTCATAGAAACTAACTTTAAATTTAAAGTAAATTTAACCTTGGAAACTGTAGAAAACAATTCTTGTGACTGTGTAGTCTTGTGCTACATGACAGTAAATTCCAAGTCAGCTAGCAAGTCCGGCTTATTAAGCTGATAAGCATGAAAAGACATAGTAATACTGTCATAATGTCTTATGATCATGGTAGGCAAATAAACCAATGAAGCATTATAATAGTAGTCAAACAAATACTTACTCTTGATATCTTGTCATTTCAGAGATGGTCACTGTTTTCTGTCTCCTTTTTCCTTCTGTCAATATGTGTGTGTATCTGTAGGACACCTTCCTTCCTCATGTGGAGTGCGGGACGGTAACTCTGATCGGGGCAACCACAGAAAATCCGTCCTTCCAGGTAAATGCCGCCCTGCTGAGCAGGTGCAGGGTGCTGGTTCTGGAGAAGCTCTCTGTGGAGGCGATGGGCTCGATCCTGGACAGGGCTGTGGCCACGCTGGGGATCAGAGTCCTGGGACGAGGTCCAGCAAATCCCAAAGATCAAGACCAATCAGACAGACACGAGTAAGTGCTCCCCTGGGGATCGAGCCATCAGTGTCACACATCATGACCGAGTGTCACCGTACAACTCAAAATCCTTCGGTTGAGTGGGAGGCTTGTTCTCTTCTTCTGTTCCCGGCTTAGTGGGTTCAGTTAGATAATATATGGGAGGAGTGTACTGGTAGTTGTTGGAGCCGCAGCAATCCCCTCAGCTCTGATCTGGCCTGATACGTTGAAAGAGAAGAATTATTAGACAGTGAGACAGCTGTTAACTGCTGGTATGTGATGATGAACACCAGAGATATAATCAAATATTTGTGTCAGATGTATTGTTTGGGATGCACTGAAATCTGGGCCTGAAACACATGGCGAGATTAAAGGGTTAGCCAGCTAACTTGGGAATGAAGCTGGCTCACTTTTATCACCATGGTAACCTGTGCTACACAGCTAACCTACTGGCGCAGGTTCATTTCAGAGGAACGGATTAAAACGTGTAAACAACTCTCCTTCTAACCAGTCAGCTGACAATGAGACGTCATCCCTACAGGATCCAGACTTGGACCAGAACTGCATTTACAATAAACCTATAAGTAATAAGTAGAATCACTTTGCTTTCCGTCATTATTGTATCAGAGTGATGTAAGAGACTTATGTGGAAATATAAACTCTGGAGAAGAGCAGCATATACATTACATGTTTTTTTTTAATAGACCAATGGTGCTGCATCATCATATTAATTATTAATATTATCATTCCTTTTCTAAAATAAATCTTGTTTGTTTAAAAAAAAGTGTTAAAATGCACATTATCATGCACTTGTAGAATCATCACAAAAGTGCAAAAGCATCAAACCTTTTGATGTATGTAGCTGTGGTCTTAGACCCTGTTTGTATCAATTAGGGTAGGTTAAATAACAGAAACACCTCTCTGTATAACGCAATACAATTCAACAGCACCACAAACTACAGCCTCCAACACCCCTCTAAAACAGTTTCAACAAAAACTGAACATTATAACCTTCATGATGGTAGGATTTATTGCAGACTGTTGTATTAGACTGCATCAGTGGTGTACCTAATAAACTGGCAAAAGAGTGTATATTATTTATACATATTTTTGAAATTGATAACTCTATTATACTGTTAAACTGTGGTGGAAAAACACCTAATATGTCTCAAGTCTAATGTACCTTTTCATAAATATTAATAATGTTTTTTTTGTTTGTTTTGTTTTTGTTTTTTGTTGTTGTTTTTCTGGTGTACTAGGAGAAAGGTTATTATTGGGAAGTTATCAGAACAGAAAAGTTCTAGTGCTAGCATTAAGGCAGGCACCAGAGATATTGATGATGCTTCCTGTGCATACCTGGGTCGAATTCTGTCACGATTTAAGGTGGTTGGGCTTCTGAGGAGCTAAAAAACAGTGACACTAAATGAGTAGGAATACTTAACATTAATATTTGTGATGAAATAAAAGTTGTCATTATTCATTCAGGGAATTTGATTTTTCATGTATTGCTTCCTTACAAAAAAAGCACTATATTTTAAAGTACTGATACATTATATCCACTATGATTGTTTTCCTAGGACAAAGATTTTCATTGAACAGAAAGCTCTGGACACCATAGCTTACCTGTGTGATGGTGATGCAAGAGCAGGACTCAATGGTCTGCAGCTGGCTGTTCAGGCTCAGGTGAGCTTGGCACGGTCAAACCCATTAGGACAAGATGGTTCTCAGGAAATACTGGTGAAGGAGGAGCATATCAAGGAAGGTCTTCAGAGGTCCCATATTCTCTATGATAAAGCTGGTAAGCCCAGATGTGCTCATTTTGTCAATGTTACAGTTGTTACTAACCAAAGTAAACCCTGTGAATCCCAATAATCTGAGAGGTGCAACTTCAGGGCATGTTGTATTTACCAAAGCACCCAGTAACTTCCAATATTTGTAGTAAAGCACTTCTGAACAGTTCCTGTCTGTTATTATTTAAGTGTTACCGATGATGGCTAAAACTTTTAATATAAAACTGTAATATATATTGTGCTGACTTTATATCTAAATTTATTGCTCAAATACCTAATTTCCTTGGATTTTGTGTCAATTAATGGGCCGCGGCAGTAGTTTAAAAACAGTTTTTGTTTTTTAAACAATTAAGGGAATTCCTTGACATTTAGAAACTAGTTTATCTTATAGTGACTACCTCATTGTACGGAAAAGTTCCAACTAATGATACCATGTCATATTTTTGAACAGTCCACCCCTCTGCTCTTGCCATCAAATAAAACTGCCTTTCTCCACCTGAAGGATATCCTATTGGTTTAGAATTTGAATGTTTGCATTCTGTAGTGTGTTTCACCCAAGCAGCAGTCTCAACAGGATAAACATCACATCAGGGAAGCCTGGTGTTCTCAAAATACATTTTTATTGTGACTTTTACAGGGTTTTTTAAAATTATTTTAAAAATGTGTGCTTTTAGTGGCAGATTGGAGCACAGGTTGGTTCAGAATACATCTGACTGTGTTAAGTGAATGGTCATCTGTAATCTGAAACACTGGCAGCCCATTTAAAAAGGATTCATGCAATCCTAGGCCTGGGACAAAGATGAGTAGCAAGAAGCATATTTTAGGATTCATGAGTAGCAAGAAGCGTATTTTAGGATTATTAAAGGGGCCGTGTCAGACAGTTCACAAAAGTATTTCTGCAGATTAACACAGTGCTACATATTTCACAAAACCACATCTTTAAATCCTCTCAGCAGTTTCAGTAGAACACCTGCCATCAGTGTCTTCACTTTAAATAACATCTAAATAACTCAAGGTTTTGAACTTAACAGCCCTATCATATTACTTCCCAGAAACTGTGATCACTGTCCTGTCATGGGGCTTTGATATGAAATGCATTGAATGATAAGAGTAACAAAGAAACTCAACAATGCATATAACCTGGGGGTGTTTATAGCCGTGCTCACAGTTGCTTAGGAGTGCCCCATGTTTGTTTTGTGTGTGTGTGTGTAACACTTGGGGGTATTGCAGAACACACGTTTAAGTAGAGCCCCAGTGTCCTTACAAAATGATCTAAATCTATGACTCTATGACTGCTGTATAGTGTGCTGCACATCCTTACAACCAGAAAGTACTATAATTTGGTATTAAATCTCCTAGTTACAACATCGACATGCTGTAGTTTCAGCCACTCCAATCATTTACACTTTCCCACCCTACCCCTCTCCCTGAGTATCCATGGATAACTCCCACTCACTCTTTCATCCTATCTAAGACCTCATCAGTCCTCCACAATGTCCTGTTATATAACACATCAGCTGTCCCAAAAGATTGAGATTTACTGTTCCCTTCACAGGGTGATGAAACTGTCCCTCAGCTTGACCTTAATGGATTCATTATGGCTTTATAAGGTCTGATCCGTTTGTGTGTTTCTTTAGACCATTGTGAAAATGGTTGATGTAATGCCATGTGAAGAATGGTGTGTCTTCTTCTCGTGGCACATGTATTGATGCATTTGTGTGTGTTTGCTACTCAAAGGTGAAGAGCATTACAACTGTATCTCAGCGTTACATAAGTCTATGAGAGGCTCCAATGAGAATGCGTCTCTCTACTGGCTGGGCCGCATGCTGGAGGGCGGTGAGGACCCTCTCTATGTGGCTCGCAGACTGGTCCGCTTTGCCAGTGAAGATGTGGGTAAGTAAAATGATTAATTATATCATCATTATTTTTGATCATTTACTGTATCATTATTATTATTCAATATGCAGCTGCCAACTGGCGCCACCACTCTGGTTCCCTGTAAGGTTTAGATGATAGTGTAGCTTTGCATGGCTGTGCCGCTGCTGACATCATTTAGATGGTAGCTTCATTTGAGCCAGAATGAAGACTTGGCTCAAATGTCTTCTTCGGACAGCTGCCTCTTGATTGTTACTAAATCCCAGCTCATAACTAAAGGTGACTGCTGGCTTTTGAAACTTATTTTTATGCCAAAGTCTTTTGTGATTGATTGATTGACTCTCTTAAATTACATTTAATAATTTACTATTTTAATGTTTAGCTCTTTCATTCTTTCTGTTGTTTTATCAATTAATTTAGATTTCATCTTATTCTGTTAGACAGAAGTTGTACGTAGATATATGTAGTTTTATTTCTTTATTATGCTTATTATGTTTTATCGTAGAAAAGGTAGAAAAACAGTGTCCAGATGACTACGACTGAAACCTTTTCTACAATAGAACACTCCTGGACGAATAAGGGACTACACCGTCTTATTATGTTTTATTGTACTTGTTACAACAGCTTCTAATTTACAGTAAAAGCCATTTTTAACATTGTTTTGAAAAGTTAAATATAGTAAAAAATAAAGTTACTAGTAGTAGTATTGTTGTTGTTAAAAATGATTTAATATTTAATAGTGATTACTTTACAACACTTTCTTTAATAGACTGAAGTCCCTAACCATTATGTGGGAGCACTATATGGGACCATGGGCAGCTTGTACTATTTTATTACAGGAAAGAAAATATTGACTCAGCTGAAATGCAGTTATACAGATAATTCTTACAGAGAAATGAGAACGAGATTTTGAGCTAGAAAAGGTATCTTTTGATGCAGTCTGACTGGATGGCCTCCATCTCTTGTCTCATGTCTCTCTCAGGTATGGCAGATCCCTCCGCTCTTCCTCAGGCTGTGTCTGCCTTCCAAGCCTGTCACTTCATCGGGATGCCTGAATGTGAGGTAGGCTTACCTGACCAATCAGTGATGAGTTTTGAGTCTCCTACCAAGACATATCAACCTGATTTTCAGCCAGTCTTACAATAGTTGTATCGCAGTGTCTTTAACTCTGTTGCCCTCCTTTCTTTCATCCGCTGCCCCAACAGGTGATCCTGGCTCAGTGTGCAGTCTATCTTGCACGAGCACCCAAGTCTGTGCAGATCTACAAGGCCTATGCTAACGTGAAGGCCTGTTTGAGGAACCACAAAGGCCCCCTGCCTCCTGTCCCCCTACACCTTCGCAACGCCCCCACCAGGCTGATGAAACAACTGGGCTACGCCAAAGGCTACAAATACAACCCTGCCTTCAGCAGCCCTGTCGAGCAGGAGTACTTACCTGAGGAGCTGCAGGGAATGGACTTCTTCACCTGGACACCTTCAGACCCATGAGGATCTGTTGTAATGGTGACTTGCTGCAGTAAGGCGCCTGAATGAAAACAGTCATGTCAAATGATCAGCTGTTGGGATATAGTTTTATGTACTGTATCTGCTGATCCAAATTCAAACATACAGTTACGAGTCCATCAGTCAACCATCATGTTACGTTCAAATCTATCTACAATTTTACTTTAGTCTGTTTTTGAATACTTTATAAAGGATACACAAATCATATACAGTTAATTTACTTCTAGATATGTTCATAATAAAGTCCTTAATCCATTCAAATACATAACAAAAACATACATTAAATATACACAGTATGCCTTGAATACATATATGTTAGTTTATCTTTGTCCTGTCCTTGTAACATTTTCAAACATTGTTTAACCTGATTAAAATGTGTGTTTCTTTATGTTGTAATGTGTATATAGTTTGATGAAAAACAAGACAAATATAATGTGAAAATGTCATTAATACAGTTTATTGTTCAGTCACTTCTTCAGTCGTGGAAACTTCTTCAGTTTTGGGCCATGGTCTGAAGGGAAATAATACCAGATTAACTTTTTACATTTCACAAATAATCACTGTCTCCATGAAAAGTGATTGATTGTTGCCAATTACGTGGCTTCCCTCACCTCACTGATCCAGGGGATGAAAGTGGCCACACGGGTAAAGACTGTGGGCTTCCGAGGGGTATTACAGCCCCATCCATCCACAAAACTTGTCATTCCTTGTACATACCACTTACCATCTCTGCCCTTACAGTTCAGAGGGCCTCCAGAGTCTCCCTGGAAGAAAATGTAAGATATTGAAGTAATGGAAAATGGTATTGTTTGTTTCACACAAGGCATGGAGTTGTGTGATTGTTCCTGACATGGCATGCTGATTTGCACTCTCCTCCTGCACAGACCATTGTTGTCTTTGCTGAGCTACCCCACTAGTCACTTTGACTACAGATACTGTGATCCACCACAGGAAGGAGGGCCTGCTGCAATGTAGTTGCCAGAGGACCACCAGCTAAAGAGAAAATGACATAACAATTTGGCATTTGAATAATATTTCATACATCTCTGCAGGTCTCAGAGCAATGACATATTTTGATTTACACAAAGGTGCACTACACCCCACATGAGCTGGGTGTTGGTAGACTTGGCGGCAGGTCTTACAGTAGAGACGACCCCAGCCTGTGACATAGCAGGGCTGGTTGTGGGCGAGAGTAGCACCATGTTGTGGCAGGCAAGCCAGCTGAACCTTGTCATTGATAACAGCACTTTTCTCCAGCTTAAGCAGGGCAATTTCATTCCTACATAACAGGATGAAACACAAATAATTAAACATGTCAGTAATTACACATTTTAAATTGCTCAGAGTCTACTTAACTGTAGAGTGCCTGTTTTTTTTCTAAAGATGAAGGTGTATTCATTTACATTTGCAAAACTTCAAGGATATATTTACTGTGTTTCTTAATAATCCACCGTAGATCTGGAGCACTGGAGTGGTTATATTGAGAAGGGATGATGACATACCCACAAGACGCACAGTTGTCGTTCCATTTGGGATGGATGAATATTTTTGCCACCATAATGGGCTGTTCAGGTCCCTCCTTCTTGTTCATGTCATGCTCAGCAAGAACCACCCTGTATGTGTAGAATCTGGATGGGAAATAAAAAGCTTAATGTCTTGTTTCAAAACCATCTTAGATTAATTCAGGAACCTCACATGCCATTTATTTTAGTTTTAAAACAACTGTTTATCTGAGATGTAAATGCCACAAATAAACTTTTCCTCATGTGATGCAGTGTGCAGCAGTCAAGACCCAGTTAGGAGCAATTAGTGTTCCTCCACAAGTGGGGAAGAACGACTGCAAAGAAACCTGCCATGGCCAGCTGTATGGACGGGCTTCTTCCCCATTCACCACACGGCTGGTGTTGGGCTGGTAGCTGGGTACACAAACAAGACAAGTACCAGTTCCATCTCTTATTCATCCAGAGGAACTGGCTCATCGTGCAGAGCTATTTATGGGAAGCAGTCCAGACGACACAGCCTGGGAGATTTCCTAACATTTTCCAGGTGGCAACAAAGAAGTCAGATAATGGCTGAAAATCAGACTGTATACAATATGTATAGATTGAGACATTCAAATAATGCAATGCAACACACACATTTTCACATCTTACATTTTATCCACACTTAAGATGTTCCTTTAACAACCTTGGGTGAAAGACGGTAGCAATCCTATAGGGACTATATAGTTGATGAGGCCTCACCAAAATTATTATTTATTATTATTTTGCTAAACAGGAAAAATAAACAGGCGTTTTATTCTTACACACAAATATATAACTAAATGATTCTACATTGTAAGACTTGTTTCCAGGTTTTTAGACAGGAGGAACTATGTAATCCCTTATAACAGCACTAATTAAGAGAGAATATCAAATATTAAAAAAAAATGTGCAATTTAAGGGGACTTTGTGAATGTTGGTTAAGGCAATTAAGGAAAGAGGAAAGTCATGTATCCCTTATATTCTTATTAGGAAATTATTGTGATCAAGAGATTTTACAAATATTCTAAAGTAACGTGTGAATAAAGGGAAATGTTCTATACCCCTTAAAATCTACTTAACTTGTTAATCAAGAGCTTTTGAAATTAAGATAATTTTAAGGGTTTGACCTGAAGGTGGCAGTAATGCAACAACAACAACGTGGATGCCAGCTGCCGTAAAACCTCAAAAAAGAAGAAGAAGAAGAAGAAATTGTAGTTTAAAGATGGCGCTACCCGGTGTTTTACTCGTGCGGCTCAGAGCGCTGTGCAATATTGCTAAATGTGTTCATACAGGAGGCAAAACAGCGTCCAACTGGGGCAGAGAAATGCGGTGGTATCGGACAAAAGCACGAAGCTTTCAGGAACACGGTGCATCATTTTTCCAGACTAAAGGAGGTGAGTTGAAACGGCTGTTAGCCAAATTAGCTAACAGGTGAAAGCTCGCATCAGTGCCAAACCTCAAGGACATCCATCGTGTAAAAACATGCCATTCATGCTTGTATTTTGGGGTCTTTATTTACAGTTTGCCTAAGGTTAGAGTGGAAATAAACAATTGCTAACCTTGCTGTGTGTCTGACCTCTGTTTTTACTGTTTAGGTAACGTGAGCCCAAACCTCTTGAAGGAGTTTCCAGATCCTAAAGGTCTCTTGAATAACACCATATCACGGTCACTGGGAGTCAGCGACCTGTCCCAGCTCATCCAGTACAGCTGCACGGAACATGCGGGTGTCAAGGTCTGAACAAAAGTCACAATGAGATGGGGATTTCTGGACACACCATGTCATTGAGAGCTAACGTCTCTCATAGCTGAATTAAGTTTTTGTGTTTGTAACTTTGTTTCTGTAGAGAGCCACTGTGACACTACTGTGGCCCTGCAAGATTGAAGAGGAGGGTCATGCCTCCAAGAAGATTGATGCAGAGCGATTTGCTGCAGCTGCTGCTTGTCTCAAACTCAAAGTAAGCTACGGTGACTTCAGTCTGTAAAAAAACAGACACACATTTCTATTTTGTCTTACAAATCTGTAGTGATATTTGCTCCTCATCTCTCCCCTTCCCCTCTTTCTTTGTGTACAGGAAATGGGCGTTATTGGTCCAAATAATCAGCTCCCCAGGAGGAGAGCCGGCAGGGGGAGAGGGGGGCTTCATTCAGCTCTTTATGGTAAAGAGGACGACTCGTGGACAGAAAATGTCCATGTGTCTAGCACAATAGCAGATGAAGAAAAACAATGGCCGTCCCCCAAAGAAGTCACCTCCAACATTTCTGAAGCTCTTTTGCAGTTTCCACAACCTAAATCTCTCCTCACCAGGGTCATCCAGGTGGCCACATCATCCAACAGAGTCAGAGTTGGTAGCTCTCATTCTTGCACCAATGAAAGTTAAGCACTCTTAACTCATGTATTTTAAATGTGTCACTCTCTATCTTTACAGGAGCTAATGTGGTACAGAACAACCGGAGGGAAGCTAAAGAAGTGTGAACTGACCCTGCACTGGCCAGAGGAGATGACGTTCTCAGCCACAGCGAGCAACCGAGTGACAGCAGAGAAGAGAGCTGCAGCCCTTGCCTGCATGAAACTGAAGGTGGGGATAACTTTGGGAAAACCGCTATACCTTTAACTGCATGTTAGAGCTATGTTGAGAAATATGTATCATGTCCAGGAGCTGGAGCTACTGGATAAAGACAACAACCCCCTGACTCACGCCAAGTACCATCGAGAGAAGGTGAGGGAGGCTGGAGAGCGAGAGAGACGCCCCCTAACTCTGGAAGTCCCAGAGTACCTGCAGAAACACATGAGAGAGTACTTCGCACAGGTCAGTCTTCACCTCATGTGAGAAAGATAGATGGAATTTAGAGGTTTTTCTTACCAAAAGTTTAATCTGTGTACTTTTGGTCTAGGGCTGTTTTTACATGGGTTTTTTTTTTTGCGTGGTACCCTTAGAGCAATCTTAATGCTACAGCATACAATGACCCCCACTGTCGACAGACTGGCCTCATTCAACTGAAGGTGCTGCTTTTTTTACAAAGGGCTTAAGTGTGTCTGAATGTGGCCTTATCATCCAACATCAGTACCTCAACCTAATGTTCTTGTAGCTGAATGAATCCCTGCAGCCAGGTTCCAAAATCAAAATCTTGTAGAAAACCTTCCCAGAAGTGTGGATGTTGTTATAGCGGCAAACAAATATGGTTGTGGCGTCAAACGTTCATCATTTACATTTGGTTGTAATGTTCGAGGGTCTACATACTTTTGGCCATGTAGTGATGAATTAATGTTATGTCAAAACCAATGTCTCATCTTTATAACAGTACCCAGTGGCAACAGAATTACAGAAGCTCTGGGAGGAGGAAGAGGCGCGAGGACAGCAGACAGTAAACCAGGAGGAAGAGGAGGACTTGGTGACAGATGCCATCACAGGCAGGCCGTACAGGCCTCTGTCTAAACAGGAGACCCGGCAGCTCAACACCCACCTGCAGGAGGAATGGGAGAAGGCAAACCCTGGGATGAGTGTGGAGCTCCCAGTCGATGCCCACCGTCAGCGTGTGGTCTCGGCAGTGCAGTCCTCCAGGGTGGTTGTGATTGCTGGTGAAACGGGATGCGGAAAAACGACACGGATTCCCCGCTTCCTGCTGGAGGAGTGCGTGAGCGGTGGCGAGGGGGCTCAGTGCAACATCCTGGTGACCCAGCCTCGTCGAATCAGTGCTGTGTCCGTGGCCCATCGTGTTGCTCATGAGATGGGTCCAGCTCTAAAACACTTTGTGGGATATCAGGTAGATGCAGGTTTATAGTATAGTGTATTTGTTATTTACTGTAATTTTGTATTTTGTCAATAACTATTTTTATCACAATCAGCCACAGCATCTAGAGGGAGCACCCTCTATTCTGTACTGATCTGCATAGTAGTGGCATAGAAGTAGATGGCAGAAGTATCAAAACATTTTCATAACAAAATTAATGGTAGCTTTTCTATTTTTGATTAACTTGGTTTTCTTAAACTGTGAAATATAAAATTCCCAAAATTAAAAGTAATTGTTTTAAACAGGCCAAAATGTCATTAGCTGTACTGTATGCTATTTTGTTCTAACTACCAATGCATGTTTTAACTGAGATGTTTTGTAATACTTTTTTTTTCAATTCAGAATAATGTAATTAGCAACATGAAATTGTTTTCAATCCTTTCAACCACGGTAATCACACTGGAAATGTTTCAAATCTATATGTATTGTGTCAGTAATAGGCAGATTTTTTCTGTCATTGGTATTGTGATAAGGCAAGCACTAAAATTTTATTCTTACATTTTTCTTCTTATTAAACCAAATGATTTGATAATAAAGTGTAAGAAGACAGATTGTGACTGCTCGTCATACATGTGAATTTAGTGGATTTTGCCACTGGCTGGTAGCACCCTAAATGATTTCAAGAGACGTAATATAAATGCGCTTGTTCGTTCCTTTCTTATGCTATTGTTGTTATAGTTATTCACATTAGTGGATAAATCTATGAATATTATGTTTTATGTAGTTTTTGTACAAAAAGTCATTCTTTTCTGTGCACAGGTGAGACTTGAGAGTCGACCACCAGAGCAGAGTGGAGGAGCCTTGCTCTTCCTCACAGTGGGTGTCCTGCTGAGGAAGCTGCAGTCGAACCCGTCTCTGAAGGGAATCAGCCATGTGGTGGTGGATGAGGTTCACGAGAGAGACATTAACACGGACCTGCTGCTGGCTCTGCTGCGCTCCAGCTTAAAGGAGAACCCTGACCTACGAGTGGTGCTTATGAGCGCTACTGGGGACAAGCAGAGGCTGGCCCAGTACTTTGGAGGCTGCCCAGTTGTAAAAGTGCCCGGGTTCATGCACCCAGTGAGGGACCGATACCTGGACGATGTGCTGAGAGAAATGGGACGCCCACCGCCAGTCCAACAGAGAGTGGAGACGGACAAGCAGGTAACACTCGAGTCTGCCAGATTTGTCAGTTTTGCATGTGTTGTATTACTTTCAGATTCAACCCACTTTTGTATGTTTTGTGCATATGTTTCTTTTCTCTTGTCCTGTGTCTCATGAATTTGTATTTTATCTTGTTTAAGGGAAGAAGACACGAGGTTACACCTGATTTAGATTTAGTAGCTGATGTAATCGAGCACATTGACAGATGTGGCGAGCCAGGTAACTAACAGACTACCTCTAACCTTTTTTTTAATGATGCTTGTATAGCAGTGTTTAAGATGATGGCCCCCCTGAATCATATTTGTTAAATTCTTTCCCCTCATGCTTCAGGTGCAGTGTTGTGTTTCCTCCCTGGATGGCAGGACATCCGGGCTGTTCAAGAGAAACTGGAGGCGAGGCCCCACTTTTCCTCAGGCTCACAGCTAATCTTGCCATGTAAGAGAGTACAGACAGATTTACAAAGACTTGTCTTTTGTTTTCCAAGTATAGAGATAGAATTTCTCGCCAAAGATGCATTAATGATTTCTTGCCTTTTTTTTCTTTTAGTGCACTCTAGTTTATCAGTAGCAGACCAGCAGGCAGTGTTCCAGCGCCCCCAAGAGGGCCAGAGGAAGATTGTCCTCACCACTAACATTGCTGAGACCTCAATCACCATAGATGACATCGTCCATGTGGTGGATGCAGGAACTCACAAAGAACAGAATTACGACCCGCTAACTAAGGTAAGTGTCAAAGTATTTGTTTCATTGTGAACCATTTCAGATCTGCAAAAACTAAGCTTTCAATTTGTTGTATTTTCTGATGGAATTGTGTAAAATAATCAGTTTCATTTTGGTTTTTCAGGTCTCCTGTCTGGACACAGTGTGGATATCTCATTCTAACGTCACTCAAAGAAAAGGAAGAGCAGGGCGATGTCAGCCAGGACAGTCCTACCACCTGTTCCCACGAAAGCAGCTGGAATCCATGACTCCCTTCCCCATCCCTGAGATCCTGCGCACCCCGCTGGAGAGTTTAGTAGTGCAAGCCAAAATCCACAGTCCTAACTGCAAGGTACTGAAAGAGAACAATGGCTTTTATGGATTTATTTATTTTTTAACCTGTCATTTTGCATAATTCATGCATATTGAATGATTACTGTGTGTGTGTGTAGGCTGTGGATTTCTTATCCCAAGTGTTGGACAGTCCGGAGCAAGAAGCTGTGAAAGATGCTGTCCAAAATCTACAAGACATTGGTGAGTGATTCACAACTGCTTATGTTCTGGATTGTGTGGAGACGTTTTAGCCATCTTGTGTGTGTGTCTAACATGTAAAGTTAATGTCTAAGCTGTCAATATTTACATCTGTAGGAGTTCTGGACAAGACGGAAACCCTGACTCCTTTAGGAGAACGTGTTGCCTGTATGTCATGTGACCCTCGTCTGGGCAAAGTGCTGGTCCTGAGTACCATGTTCAGATGTGTTCTGCCCATGCTGTCTGTTGCTGCTTGTCTGACCAGAGACCCTTTTCACAACAGCCTGCAGAACAGAGCACTAGTCAACAAGGTGAGATGATTTAACACCCACCTGTTGATCCATGTAGTTTTAGAATAACGAGACAGCACAAAGTGTAACCGTGTACTAATTAGTTATCATTCAGCCATCTGTGTTCTGTTTGTCCAGGTGAAAGCTGCTCTGAGCGGCTGCAGCTACAGTGACTATTTGGTGTTCATCAGAGCTGTGTTGGGCTGGAGGAGGGTTCAGCAGGAGGGGGACAGAGAGGACAGAGATGAATATCTGGACACACACACACTGTCCAGGGCCGGCCTTCGATTCATCAATGGTTAGTTAGAAGCGCGCACACACGCACTCATTTAGACATTGTCTCAGTATGTTGTATTGTGGATTTTAAATCACTTGTTCTTACCTTTTGTTTTTTTTTTGTTTTTTTTAAACTTTTCACAAAACGATTTGTGTTCTTGTGCCATCATGCTGCAGGTCTCATCTCTCAGTTCAGCGAGAACCTGCACGAAGCCGAGCTGGTGTCTCGTGCCAGTGAGTGCCAGCGTCACACTTCTCTATACAACGAGCACAGCAACCAGGATGAACTGCTTAAAGCTGTACTGCTGGCTGGACTCTATCCCAACCTCATTCAGGTACATGCAACCAAGAAGTCTATTATAACTACTTTATACATTCTATTTCCCGCTGGGTTGAAGCCAGAATTGTGAGATCTATATATGGGCTCTTGTGATATTTACTGTAGTAGTGGAGGTATGTCTTTAATTGTCTATTTTACTTATTTTTTAAAGTTACAAATATAACTTTTTGCACCAGCCTGGGTCAAAGCCCTCATTAGATGTTCCACATAGATGGGGGGGGGGGGAAAAATCATACTTACTTTTTGTTTCCTCAGGTGAAGAAAGGTGTTGTGACCAAAGGAGGGCGCTTTCGCCCCAACAGTGTGACTTTCCGCACATTCAGTGGACCAGTACTGCTTCACCGCTCCTCAGTGAACAGGTTGTAACATGCTCCAAAATTCAACTACAGCAGGCATTTACTTTCATAGTGCATATTTAAACTTATCGTTTTCCTTTGTGTTGCAGAGGAAAAGAAGAGCTCCCTAGTCGCTGGTTAACCTTTTTCAGCGCTGTCAAGTCCAACGGGAATGTTTTCATCAGAGACTCTTCTGCAGTCCATCCACTCGCACTGCTGCTGCTCACAGACTGTGATATCACAGAGAGAGGTAGGACATGTACATGTGCTCTCCATAAAAAGCAGTTTATAATAATAAAACCCTCTTAGATCTCCAGACTTGCAGTGAATCCTCCTCTCTTCATAAGTAACTCTCTGTCCTGTCTCTTATGTCCCAGTGAACGGAGACAGAGTAGAAGTGTCACTTCCTGGACGCTCTCTGGTGCGCTGTGAGTTGTCAGTTGAGACCTGGGAGCTGCTGTGGGAGCTACGCACTTCCATTCAGACCATGATATACCGCAACCTCAACAATCCCACTAACACAATCACCAACTCTTCTCAAGATGGAAAGCTCATCTCCTTACTCGTAGAGCTGCTCAACAATACAGATTCAAGCCCTTTTGTTCAGAACCACAGCAGTGACAGTGAGGTGGACTGATGACATAAAGCACTTTCTACAAGTTGGATCTGCTGGCTGGTACAGAGGAACCAAAGAGGAGCTCATTTATATGGTTTGGGTTTTTTTTTATTTTGTTGTTTTTAAAATACATTTTGAGTGCTTGAGTCAGTACTTAATGTGCTGAACTCTTGAAGAGCAGAAATCCACAGTGGACTGTTGTCTGCTATTATCTTTGAGGTAAATGATGAACTATGTGGTGTGAGGAAATCCATTGGTTTGGATTTTGGACTGTGGTTTATTTATGGTTATTTGCTTTCTGAAAAGCAGAAGTTGAATTTTACTCTAACGAGTAAAGACAAGGGATCATTGGCCAAAGGTCATTAAAAAGACTGCATGCAGTACATAATGCCATATTTATTGCAATAAATATTCACATGGCAACATGAGGAAAATTATCAAATCCTTTTATTGTTTGAAATGAATTATTGAACTGCAGAATATGTACCTTTTTTTTTTTTTTTTTTTAAGAAAATTCCTTCATAAACTGTGTGTGAAAGCAGGTCAGGCGTCTCAGTATTTCTTCCATAGTTTCCTCAGTGGTCATAATGCAAAATCTGCAGAAAGAAAGGAGGGTTAAAGATCTCAGGTGTAAAATCCATCCATTTACAGTGTACAGTTACATTTTAATGTTCCATGAAATGGACTAATTTCATTATCCTCATTAGACAATGGTTTATTAGAAAACGTGCTTTTTGTGTAGTAAAGCCTGGTATTTAGCTGTATGAAAATGATTTATTTATATGATATAGGTATTATACCTGATGTGGTGGGTGCCCTCCTTTTGTCTGTACTCAGAACCAGGACTGACTAACACACCAGCCTCCTCTAGAAGTCTGATACAGTAGAACGTATCTGGTTGCATTCCCACTTCCTAAAACAAGCAAAAACATAACCAAGTCAAAAATATTTTACGACTGAAACACCAGATATGTGACAAAAAATGTTTTATGATTATATTGCTCTGGTTTTGCAGTGTATAATTGGTTCTATGAAAGAGTATTGTAACCTTGGCTTTCTGAATGGCTTTAGGTGGAAGATACAGTCTGGGGAAGGCAAATGCTCCTCCTTCCACTGGTTGGCAGCAGAAACCCGGCAGACTGTTGACAACCTGAAGGGTTCTCTTCACATTATGAACCAGCGTGGTCCTGATGTGTTGTGTCTCCTGCAGAAGAGAGAGTCAAAGACAAGAACAAAAAAAAAAAGTATCGTAACTGGGTCCTAGAATAATGCCATTTTAAAATGTCTTGAGAAAAGCAGGCTATAAGACATTGCATATCTCTGGTCTCACCACATTATAAAGGGGGTAGGAGGGATCTCCTGGTTGTGGAGGGTTCGTCATCAGATCCAGGGCAATCTGACCCAACACAGGCGCACAGGAGTCTTTCGAGAACAGTTTGTAGATGTATTTCAGAACAGCGGGGTCCAGATTTACCAGCTCCACATATCCACCACGCAGACCACACCTGGTGGGAGAGCGAAA
Source organism: Siniperca chuatsi (assembly GCF_020085105.1). Lineage (NCBI taxonomy): Eukaryota > Metazoa > Chordata > Actinopteri > Centrarchiformes > Sinipercidae > Siniperca > Siniperca chuatsi. Next base: position 13,146,392 of record NC_058054.1, on the reverse strand, counting down.
CACGAGTCCAATTAGTAGCTGTTCTAGAGCTTTCGGTCAAATCGCACAATCTTCATCAGCAGATGGAGTTTGATCAGTTGTCATAGTAATTGTGAATGTTTGAATTTCCATTTTTGGGAGTAGCTTAAGGACTTTTTGTCTCGTCAATCTTGTGGTGAGATTGTCTTGCTCAACTACTGATTTGTCTAAATTACAAAGCCAAAGTCTTAAGTTGCATTTCTGCAGCTTTTGTGAGAGTCACCAAGCACAAAGTAGTTGACGCATTTTAGATACTCATCAGACCTGAAAACTTACTCTCCCATGAAGCCTTTGGATGCTGAGTGGAAGGATGCCAGCTCCACTGTGTCTGAAAGAGGAGGGCCCATCTCAGACAGGACCCTTTTGTAAGAGACAAACTCACTCTTTTCCCCATAAACACAGTCCTGATAAACCTGTGGAGGAGAACATACAGAAAATCGAAGCGTTTGTTAATGTTTATGAATTTTTTATTGTGCTTAGATAGGTGACAGTGCTTTAAGACGTCTACCTCATCGGCCAGAAGGAAGAGCTTCTTCTCTGAAACAAACCGGATCACCTCTTGGATTGACTTTCTGCTTTGAACATGACCTAGAGGCAATGAAGGCATGAAAACATCCCTGTCATACATATTCTTTGATACAAAGATATACTTATTATATGCTCCATTCTGGTGAGATTTTACTACCTGAGGGATTCCCAGGGTTGATGACATATAGAGCTACAGGGTTACAGACTCCCTTTGCAGATTCCAGCGCTCGATGTAGCTCCTCTAGTTGCAGCTCCCAGCCCTGCTCTTCACTGAGGTAGTAGGGAACAACAACTGCTCCCAGCCCCACTATGGACATAATGGTAGTGCAGTAGCATGGCACTGGAGTCAGCACACCTGTTCTGGCTGAACCCTCGCTGTTCACCAAGACGTTGAAAATGTTCTAATAAGCACAGTAAAAGATGGTGTTAACATGAAGATGATGATAATCTACAGGAGGAAGAGACTGTATAGAACATTTACAGTGTGTCGGTAATATTGACTGTTACCGTGAGTGACCACTGCGAGCCTGGGCTGATGTATATGTTTTCAGGGTAAGATGGAGCCCCTCCATCTCGTCTCGTTATGAATTCAGAGACTCTCTGGACTATTTCTGATATACCAGCTGTAGCAGTATAAGAACCTGAATAAATAACAGATTCTGATCAACTCTCACAAAACAAACAGGCTGATAAGAAAAGCTGATATGACACTGATTTGTTTTTTCTTTTCTTTTATAATAATAATTATATTTCATAGTATTGTATTATTATTGTATACTGCACATATACAGTATTACTATGCATACAATATACTTCCATATGTTTTTTTTGTATATTGTATGAATTATTCATACTTATTCACAGTACCTACACTTATATTATGTATAGTACGCACATCACTGAGTTGCACAATGGGATTTCTGGATATCTTTCACACAAAGAGTTGCTCAATTAATTTATATAGTCGTAGGTATTGTAATGTATACAGACTTTTTTAATCTGTCTAATTTCTTAAATGTCTCATCGGGCTGCAACTAACGATTATTTTCATAATTGATTAATCTGTCGATTATTTTCTTGATTAATCTTTTGGTCTATAAAAAATCAGTAGACAATAAAAAAAGGAAAATCAATATGAGCAAAATGTGACATCTTCAAATATCTTAATATATCTAAACCCAAAATATTCAATTTACAATAATGCAAAACCAAAAAAAGAAAAAAACAAAAAAAAATTCACATTTGAGAACCTGGAACAATCAAATATCTGGCCCAAAAGGTAAAACAAAACAAAAATAAAAAAATTTCATCACTTAAAGGGTCCATTCACCCACGAAAACTAAATCTCACTTAAATACCTCTAGTGGTATCTGGCCATGCATTTATTTTTGTCTTCATTTGCCCAGGCTTTCAGATATCTGTCTCTAAGATTTCTGCTGCCACCTTATTACTATGGATGTGAATTGAATTTTATTTGTGGTTCTCAAATTTTTTTTTATTTTACACTTAAAAAATTTAAAAGCAACATCTTTTTCCAGAAACAGTGTCTCAGTTGGTAGCTGTCCTTATTTGGATTATCCAGACTGACAGTTTTTATGGGAACCATTACTTTTATTGAAGGTAGTTCCAATTAAAACTGATCACAGCTTGGTTTGTAGATTATCCAGAGTAACAAGGGCACAGTTTCTGGAAAGAGATGCTGCTGTGGGATGTTTTTAAATGTAATTTGTAGCTACACTAGTGGCATGGCTCTAGGGATGGCAATGTCGCTCAGTCCAATACTTTTATTTAGCTATCTTACAGTTAGTTTTTCTTTACATTGAGCATTAAAGCCTCACAGAGCCGCCAGCATGGCAGTAGGCTCTGAGTCTTGTTTATGCTGTGAGCACTTTATACAAAATTCAATTTGCCTTTATTGTGTTTGGATGGTGGCAGAAATCTGGGAGACAGATATCTCAAAACCTGGGCAAATAAAATCAAAACTATCTTTTTGGCGAGATACTAGTAGAAGTCAGTAGAAAAGTAGAAAACCTTTTGTAATTTAGTTGGCTGACTCTTTAACATTTTCTTACCTACACTGCCTCCAGCACATCCCCCAAGCAGCCTCTGAGCCCTCTGTCTGACGTCCACAGGCAGTTTGTCGCTGTTCACAAGCTGAGGGTAAAGACATGCTGCAAGAACCTGCAAAATATGAAGACACGCCGCAGAGTAAGATTTTTAGTCAAAAGAAGATGCATTAAATTGCTCATGCCGTTTTAATACAGCTTAAAGATGATAAGTAGTCTTTGAAGGTCACAGATTACCTGTCGGACAAATGACAGAGGCTTCATGCCTGCCCTGTGCGGGTCGCCCCAGGAGACATCTATCACCTCATTGTATGGCTTTCTCGCTCCCTATGGAGAGGTGGATTTAAAGCAGAGGTTCCAGATATCATTACAACACAGGTTGGAAAAACTGACTTGAATCCATATTGCAGATATGTCAATAACTTTTTTTTCTTTACTTGTCTGAGTTCTTCCTTGATCTGGCTTGCTCGTCTGGCCAGGACTGCATACTCTGACTGCTTAATGTTCTTCATATTTGAACATCTCCTGCAGGACAGACGTTTCTGCAATTCCTCTTCACTTCTATCAGACCAGCGGCTGTGTTGAG